>NC_133549.1:30416215-31150590 GCF_048773025.1 Camelus bactrianus
ACAATAACTGAGGGACTATTGGCCCCTGAATTTCCAATAAGAAGAAAGGAGCAGGTAACACTGTACTATCTGTACCCCTCCAAACCCATCCATCCCTCCTTACTACCACTGATACAGGGAAGCAGAAAACAGGAAAAGAAAATGAAAACAGAGGACAGAGAAAGGAAAGAGGGGAAGGCAAAGCAACAGGAGAAAAGCTAGGTTAAACGGCCAAAAGGATACGCTGGGTTATTCAGTCTCACCACATGATTATCACCCTGCTGAGTCAGCACCGTGGTGCTGATTACATACCGTGCTGGGAAGGGCCTGACTGGCCATTGTAACATAAACCCATAAGGCCAGGCCTAGGCTTCAAATCCTCACCTTCACTTGCAACCCACTGTGGATCTCAGATACATGGATTTATAGAAACATTTTGGGGAACACTTTGCATTTTTAACTTGACATTCCTTGGAATATGAAGGCCCAAATATTTACTGCCTTCCTTTTTCATCCAAATTTACCTCTTTCAAGTTTGTTTTTGGGGGAGAGGTAATTAGGTTTATTTATGTATTTAGGTTATTTTAGAGGAGGTACTGGGAATTGAACCCAGGACCTTGTGCATGCTAAGCATGTGCTCTACCACTTGAGCTATACCTTCCCCCTTTCCTCTTTCAAGTTTGAAGACACACTGTCTCCACTATAATGGAATTTGGCTCACCCCACTAGTACCATTCATGGATGAATCTTTATTAAGATCTTTTCTAGCTATAACATTCTGATATGTTTTAGGCCTTGAAGGATTTAAAAAGACAAAGAAAAGCAGAGATTTTAGTATGACATTAACCAATGTAAGGAAAGGCAAGGAATGTCAATAGAGGTCATGACATTGATTGTGGCCTGAATCAACGGCTGTAGAACCTGGCTGGCATTAGAATGTTGTGCCCTGGAACCTGTATCTTTAAGAATGTTCCCAGGTAATTCTGACAGCCTGTTAGAATGACATTTGGGAAGCCCTGGTTTAGCTAACATAAATATAGAATACGCCAATCACCAGGAATATAGAAATGAAGAGTAATGAGGATGTCTACTTCCGAGTGAGTGGCTTCCAGCCAGAAGATGGCCCAGCAACAGTCTTGAAACAATCAATTTTAACTAAGTTTCAAGAAGGAATTTCAGTTCTTGGAAGTAGATTAACCAGAAGGCCAGGATATGGCTTTAATCTTATCAGAAACCTGTCTGTGAGAAAGAATGGCCATCATTACCTTGAGGATCTAAAAAGCCATAGTTTAGCTAACAAATCAGGCCAAATGAAAGCAATCCTATGAAGGAAACAACTCCATCATGACACCTCAAAGCTTGCTCCCGATGCAACTCCTTCCTTCAACAGCTCCTATATGACCCACCTTTACAGGTAACAAAGTATAATGAAAGTCTAACAAAAGAATGAGCAGATATAACACAGGAATTAGACATCTTCAAGAATGTACCTTTGCCTATAAACATTTGAAACTGCACTGTGTCAGTTCTAATAGTCTAAATTCCTATTAGACTATTTTGTTTCGTAATAAAAAGGGGGGCAGAGGGTAACGTTTGCCAGAGGCCACTAAACAAAGAAGAAATTTCCTGTACTGGTTTAATGGAAAAATAAGCCAGGGCCAAACTCTGGAGGGCCTTGAAAACCTAGTTTTATCTCCAAAGGCTGCAGAAATTACCACTATGAGCTCAGTTAAAAGAAGAGACAGTCTCTTTCATCTTCACAGATCTGGCTTACTGCAGGTGCCCAATAAATCTGAGGTCTCTTGACGCCACTGTATGAAATGACATCCTGGGCTAACGAACTGAGAGATCCTTCAGGTTTTTCTAATATTCTCCCAGTATACGTGAAGAAACAAACAAAAAGAACACTCTTAGAAGTGACCAAGTTATACTTAAGTGTTCCTCAAAAAGTGGTCCATAGACTACTTACACCAGAATCACCCAGAGCAACAGTTTAACAATGCAGTTTTCTAAAAATACCCCATACCCCCAGAATCACCATCTCTTGAGAGGGCAGAGATTAGGAATCTGCATTTGTACAAGTGCCTCTAAGTAATTCTTAGGCCCACTATGTGAAAACCACTGTGTTAAATCTTGGATAACTAAGTAATATCTGCATTTCCAAAGTATTTTTAGGAATGCAACTTTGTAAAGAGCCAGTGAGTGCTTCCTTTGGGTAGGGTTCATCTACGTGAGCCAAATAAAAGGTTCCTGAGGAATCAGGTTACAGAAAACTGGTCTGCATGCCCAAGAGCAGAGGTTTATTCGTGGATGTGTGGTTTCGAGGTGGGGCTGGTTGTTTTTCCCCGCCTCTTGAGAACGACAATTGCCAACTAGGCTACAGGAGTTCACGTCAGTACAAGCCCACGTGCGAGACGCCCCAGATTTCCGTTCAGAGCTAATACAGCGGTCACTCTCCCTTTCCCTTCTTGAGCTATGAGCGCGCAAAAAGCCCACAGTGCTCTCTCCGGCTTCCGCTCTCAAGGCGACCGCCTCGCCTAGGCCTGGTCCCCACCCGGCTGCAGTACCTGCCAGCAGCTTCTCCTTCAGCCGATTCAGCAGCTCGGCTGAAGTGGGCCCTTTGGGCTTGTGCACCGCGAACACGCCGCTCAGGGACAGCAGCTTAGTAGCCAACGCGGGCTTGGAGACCCTGGCTTCGGATCCGGTCCTGACCGCGGCCGCAACTGCCGCGGCTGCAGCCGTCGCTGAGGAGGTGGCGGCCGTTGCTGCAGCTGTTCCTGCACTTTCAGGAACTGGGACTGTGTCTGTTTTCAAAGATGACGACGACCCCACCGCCGCCTCAGCAGCTGCCATGCTTTTGTAGCTCAGACCAATTTTGTATCTTAGAGTCGCACGCTAATGACGCAACAAGGAGTGCGCCCGACATCTCCTTGTCTTCCCTCGCTTTGAAGCGGCGCGGGCGGGGTGGGCTCGCGAGGCCTTGTGGGAATTGTAGTCCGCGGCTTTCCCGCGTAGGCCGAGGCTCTGAGCTTTACCAGCGCTCTGACGGAGAAGTTTTTCTCCCATAATGCTATCTGCTTCTTAGGTGGGGTTAATTCAGCACAACAGGTGTAGTTTGGGGATGCTGAACCCTAACACCAAGCCTGTGTATATTTTCGTCGAGAAATCTCTCCACATCTCACCTGCCCGCCCCCTTCGAGATCTAAGAAGACCCAGCATCCAAGAATAGAAAACCTAAAATGCTGACCTTGGCTACAGCTTGTGAAGAACCATGGCTCCCGTGGTTCACTGATGCATCTAATTTATCGTGCTCTGGCAGTCATGGTTAGAGTTAAAATGCTCTTAAATGTAAGCTCTGTTGGAGCAAGGAACTTGTTTACCTTTTTCACTACTGTATCTTAGTGCCTCACACATAGTAGGTATTTACATAAATATTTGGGAGCAAATAAATGGGTACGAGTTCTTTAAACTCCCAAAAGAAACTAATAGGCCAAGCCAATGCTAAATTACATGGGCTTATTTTGATGCCCTTCACGCACTCCTTTCCAACTCCCACAACTCACATATAATTCTTAAGAATGCTAAGATATTTAATACTAACTCTTCTATGAATTGTATCCCTTAGTAACTCGTTGCTTAGGCATTATTGCTGTTAATAAAACTAAACTTTACTTTCGATCCGGGACCTCTCTAGAAGTTATTCACTCCCCACAAAATTCAGAAACACTCTTTTGATCGTGGCACAAGGCAAACTGGAGAAAAATTCTTCAATTTACTTATACTCCAGATACATTAAATGGTATTACAAGTATTGTCAGGCAGATAAAGTTTACCTTCATTGTTTCTACACGTTTCCTTATAGCCACGTTTCCTCATCAGCCTTTTTTTCATATTGATGTCTAATATCCTAATGATGCTTCTTAGCTACTCAGAATCACCGATCATGGGATCCCATTTGAACTTGCCCCATTCATTCAAGAAGAACATGAAAGAACAATGTTTTAAATACAATAATTATTTCTTCCTATATTTCCACCCTTCCACATCTCAAGCAGATCATCAGACTCTAATTAAATCTTTGGGGTGCACAACAGTGTAAATGTACTTAATGGCACAGAACTGTACACTTAAAAATGGTTAAAATGAGAAATTTTGAGTTAGGTATACTATAACACAAAAAGAAAGGGGGAGATAAAAACAGCTGTGGAGAAGTGGGGAAGGAAGGGAATTTCTTTAGGGTGGAAAATGGGAATCGCTAAAAGAAAGTCATTTACTCTTGTGGCCTAATGCAAAAGCCTAAGCTAACTGAAAACATTACGTTCAGGGGTGCATTGGAGGCCAGAAGAGAAGAGAATTGTATTGAGAATAAGGGGAGAGAGACCTAAAGATTGACAGGTCCCATGATTAGTGGATACCTGAGCCTGCTTCACAATTTTTCCCTTTTCCAGGAAGATGGCATGACTTCAGAAAGGATGGCTACACCCTAAAGCATCCTTTGTCCTCAGTAAGATTTCTGTGCTCTCCTCTTGGCATCGAAACAGAGAAGCAGGGACTTTAAGAGAATGTTTAAAGCAGGCTTGAACAATAATGACTTGGAGATTTGAGAGCCTTTTCCCAGTTGTCTAAACATCAATAAGCTTGCCTAATTCTGTTGTGACCCTGCGGTGGGGAAACTGGAGGGAGGGCATAACTAGGGGTGAAAAATATTGCTTCCTTTTGAATTTTCCACAAGCCCAGTGCAGAATCAGAGTTGATTTGATTAAATGAAAACAAACAAAAAGGCATTTCTGTACATTTTATTCCCATGATGCTAGGGAACAGCAAAATTAATTCTACTCTGCTATCAAATCTGTTTTCTTGGCATCAGAAGCACTAAACTCTAATATTCTAAGGTAACCAACATCTCCCACATTGGGCAAGCCTTGCACTTATAAGTTATCTTACTTAATTTATGTATGAGTTAGCATTCTCTGGTTGGGAGGAACAGAAACTGATTCAAATCAGCTTAGAATTTATCTCATAGATAGAGGAGAGTGGGTGCCAGTTCCCAGAAAAGCAGAGTGCTGGACATATAAAATGACAGATGTATATTCCCAATGTAGCCTATTTCATGTGGCCTCAAAATGTTTTTATCTCCATTTCATGTATATGGGACTGAGGCAAAGAGAAAATAAGATTAGCTAATACTATGGAAGACTTCAACTTTCTAGACCAGCTTCCATGCTGTCCTCAACTACCCATGTGCCTCCAAGGGCTGTTAGTTAACAAGAATCAAAAATTGATAAGATTTCAGGCTTTATTCCAAATCTGTTGCTTGCCCCCTCTGTGGTTGAATCGCTGGGGCATTTCTCTGGTCCTTGCCATAGGCATGTAAGCCTGGAAGAGCTATTCTTATTTTTTTTTTTTTCATCTTTAATCCTCAATTTGCACAGACATTAAGTAATTTGCCCAGTATCACAGAGCTAACCATGAGACAAGGCATAAAGCCAGGCCTTCCTAACACAAAGGTCACGATGTAACACTACACCATGTAGCTTTCTTTGACTTTGCATGCAAAGGAAGAAATTCATCTGAAGGCTACTGCAATGTTCCGGATGAGACGGGTATTGTGTGGGCAGCAGGCACAATGAACCTAACCCAGAGTCATATCACAGGCAAAAATCAACTGGAGGTAAGGATACATTCCAAGCCATGGATTATAACATGGTCTACAACAATTTTAATGAAAATCTGAACTTCATAAGAAGTTACAATTTGGTATTTACTTGATTTCTATCAAATGCGTCAGAAATATATATCATTTTTTAAAAATTATAGAACATCCCTTTATGATAGATGTCCTGACTCCTTCACGACTCATCTCGGTCTTATTTTCCTAAACGTTCACCTTCGCTGTATTACCTTCCTTGGTATAACTAAGCACTTACTATGTTTGGTCTTATTTAACACCTTGGTATTTCACAGATTTTTCCCCCCAGAATTTTACATTTAGAAGAGCTATTCTTTACAAAGACTTCTCCAATTGTTGCTAATCTGTACAACTTTCTATAAACGATACAATCACAGAAAATAGTGCTTGATGAAGACTTACAGAACTTATAGTTCGAGTCCTTCATTTTAAAATCGAAGCACAAAGAGGTGCTCCTGATAAATCTGGGGATGCTCAAATCTATGCCATGGGCTTGATGAAAGCATAGATTTTTATGGTTTAGAGAAAAGATAGGCATGTTTCATTGCATGATGTTATTTTTTTCAGTAGCACACATTTAATTTATTGACTTATGTAAAAAAAAATTCATTGCATGAAATTTGAGAGAGCTGGAAAACTCTCAAAAAAAAAAACAAACCTGTTCTGTTTATGCCATTGAGAATTATCCTAATAGGGAAGAAAATGGTAAGATAATTAAAGAAGCCAGGAGTTTGTTGCACAAGGAATGCTGCTGTGAGCAAAAGTATCTAAAGGAAACATACTGTGTTTTCCTTGGAGGTGAACTTCTAAAGAAAGTTTTACTTTATAAGAAACAAATGTTTAATGTTTTAATTTTGGCCACACATTTATTTGGTTATTAGGAAAAAACAGTAGCAATAAAATAAAAATTTTAATTAGGCAAAGAATTTTTTTAAACGAAGGGTAGATAATAAAAGATAAATACTAAAAAGTATCACAAATATGTAGGAGTAAGGCCAGAAAAGCCTTATTGGGAACGGGAAAAAAATCCAAGAAAATAAAGTAGAACTTTTAAAGAAGATTAAGAAAGAGATCTATTTACTGCTTGAGGCCAATAGAATGATAAAGGCCAAGCAAAGCTCCTACTTTGCCTGTCTTCTCTGCCAAGGAGAATGACTTTTGGATGAAAATGAAAAGAGTAAACAATTGATAAGAGGAGAATTATGGTCATGATGGGTGAAAAGACTGGAAGGAGTACATCTGTACACTAACTGACATTAGATCTCCTGGGGCAGACAGTTACATCTAGGGGTAGGGGAAGAGGGCAGAAACGAGAACTTGCAAATGAGATTGCTTAAGGGAACGAACTTCTGCTGAATATATCTGCCATGTGTTGGCACTTACCATCTTCCTGGAATTTCTATAGTAACTCTGAAGTTATGCTTATGGAGAAAATAAAGTGTAGGCTGTGTGCCAGAACTTCACTACAAGTGAAGTTCACTCCCTATTTTACTGATGAGGACAGTGAAACCAAGTGAGGTTAGATAATTTCACTGAGGGCATATAACTAGTATATAGTGGATGGGTCCCCAAGAGCAACCTTAGGATGGATTTTTCTAGAAGGACTCAGGGATTCAGAAAAACTGTACTCCTCATGGTTATGGTTTATTATAGCAAAAGGATACAGATTAAAGTAAGCAACAGGAAAAGGCACGTGGGTTGAAGGCACCAGGAGAAACTGTGCAAACTGTGTCTCAAAGACACCTTTTTTTTTATTTCTTTTTATTTTTTATTGATTTATAATCATTTTACAATGTTGTGTCAAATTCCAGTGTTCAGCACAATTTTTCAGTTATTCATGGACATATACACACTCATTGTCACATTTTTTTCTCTGTGAGTTATCATAACATTTTGTGCATATTTCCCTGTGCTATACAGTGTAGTCTATTCTCAATTTTGAAATCCCAGTCTATCCCTTCCCACCCTCCACCCCCCTGGTAACCACAAGTCTGTATTCTCTGTCTGTGAGTCTATTTCTGTCCTTTATTTACGCTTTGTTTTTGTTTGTTTGTTTGTTTTTGTTTTTGTTTTTTAGATTCCACATATGAGCGATCTCATATGGTATTTTTCTTTCTCTTTCTGGCTTACGTCACTTAGAATGACATTCTCCAGGAGCAGCTTTTAATTCTCCCACCAATGAACTATGACAACATTTGCCAAGTGTTGCCAGTCAGGGAAGCTCACCTGAGCCTTGGTGTCCAGGGTTTTTATTAGAGATCAGTTATGTAGGCGTATAGTACCTGTGTGACTGACCTTAGCTACTCAGTCTCCAGCCTTCTAGGGGTCAGACTGATTCAGTGTAGCTCAAGGCTTCAGGCACACTGAAGCGTTCTTATCTGGCAGGATATGCCAAGCACTCAGAGTTCATCTCCCAGTAGCCAGTCAAGGGCTAGTCTTTATTTTGGAATATGCAGAATTAGCACAAAACCTCATATAGCGCATATGTAACTCATCAAACAACCCTGGGGAGTATTATTGCCAGGTAAAGATGAGTAAACTGAGGCTCAAAGAGATGAAGCAGCTTGCTGAATTTCCAAGAACTAATATGTGGCAGTTAGATTTCGTAAAATTCAGGTTTGCCTGACTGCAAAATCCATAATCTTAACCAGTACTCAGTAACCACTAATCAGAATGAATTAGTGGAGAGAGAAGATGAATTTAAATGAATTTTTACAGAGATGAACATTAAGTCCTCAAGTATAGATGCTAAAAAACAATTTTCAAGGGCAGTTTATGGAAAACATGGGTTAGAATTGACCTAAATGAAAAAATTGGGGGAATTTCAGCCTATACTGAGCCTTACTTGAGTACAGTATAAACTTTATACAAAAGTTAAATGGCCAGCAGAACAGCTAACGTAGTCTTGGAAGAGACAACAGAATTATTATGTCTTGAGTGAGGAAGGTGTTATCAGGTCCTGATAACACGGCAGACTCCAGGCAATAATTCAGACTCTGCATAAGTTTCTTTCCTTGTCTCAGAGATCTCTTGCCCCCTCTTTCCTCAGTTCAATAGCAGAGCAATCTGATGAACTATCTTGGCGAAGGTATGATGTTGAATCAAGTAAAACTACCAAGTGTGTAGGTCAAAACGTCTGATTATCAGCAATTTCAATCTAATATTAACACCTGGTAAATAGTTCAACATGTTTCTCTTAGGGGTATTTGCATTTCAGCAGAGGAATCCAAGAGACAACAGTTCAGATCAGGAAAGGCAGATACTTGTGAACATGGAAACATTCTGATGCTTGCCAAATTACACCATACCCAACCTACACTTTCTTGACAGTTTGTTCCATTAAGCTATACCAGTATCTCTTTATGGTATTGTCAACTCATGTCCATTCAAATAAATTAATGTTCCCATCTCAGCTGACTCATTTGGCAGTCAAAGCTAGTTCACCTGCCAATGCAGGCTGGCTCACACGACCTCTCTATCAAAAAAGCACATTTTCACAGTACTAAGCAAAAAAAGGAGCAGTATGCCCTCCCTTGTCCAATGTAATTTTTCAGGTTATACAAAAGTGAAAAAATTTAAAGGGCAAAGAGATGGAAAAGAGGAGACATGATGCAGAAAGACCTGGGACAATAGAGATATTTTACAATATATATTTTTTGCTTTTAGGTCTACAAAGAGATGTCTATAATTACTCCTGAGCTCTCAGAATGTTCAGTCAAAGGGCACAATTGATTCCCTACAAGGTACACAATGTTATCAAAGTACATTAAGGACATTTAATAAATTCTCAAATCAGTACATATTACAAATATTAAATTTTTATTAAATGTCATGAATAATATAAATATTTATAGTTTAATACAATCTAAGTATATGTGATTCTATACATATATATTAGGTAAATTACAAATATAATAGAACTGATTACTCTGGGATCGATCAAATATTATCTTTAATGCTACCAAAGTGACACTGTAGATCTGATTGTTTTTATGTTAATTAACATTCATGTGTGCAACAAATGTTTATTATGCACTTTTTCTGTGACAGGCATGTGAAATAACTTTCATATTGACCACTGCTGCAGATAAAGTCATTTATAAACAGCTTGGAGAATGTTCTCAATGTCTGTTTTTAAATAGGCTCTGAGGACTTGGAATATTTAAAACCATTCTATATTCACATCCCAAAGATAATGTACAAATTGTCTTCATTGATTAATCTATGCTAACATAAGCTGGGGAAATGTCATTCTGTGACTCCAGTTTTCTTTAAACGTTTAATAATGTTCTCCACTTGAGGAAGGGTTTAAGGCTGGACTCAGAGACAGAGGTGATGAATGTTTCCCATTACCAGGTTGAATGAAAAGCCTCTTATTTAGCATGGACTATGCCTAGAGGCTAGCAGAGGAGGAAAGCTTTGCCCTCTGTCATTTGTTATCTCAAAACTCCTGAAGATGTCAACCTTTCCTATTACTACTTAATTGAATTTAGAAAATTATGATCTTCCTCTTAAATATTTTACAGGTTTTTAAATATAAGATTGATTTTTTTTTTTTTTTTAGCCTGGAGAAAGTTTAAATATGTTCCTTCTAACCTGTGATTTGGTATCTATTCCACAGTTTAAAAAACATCTGAATGTTTTGGCTAAGTCAGAAAATAAAAGTACTTTCTGATCGTTTGAAGCTAAGGCATATCTGTATAAGTTTCTTGATTATATAGATATATCTTGGCTCCAAAAATTTGATTCTTGTGGTTAGCATTAAGTACGGAAAACCATAACAGAAAAAGCAAAGCTTGAGTATGAAATCTCAAAATTACATTTTACTATTTAACATTGGATAACATATAGTATATTATATATTTATTAATGTGAAATAAAATTCATGTTTTATGGCAAGACAAGAAAAATTTAAGCATGAAAAAGTGTTCTCTGTCCTTCAGCTGCCTCTTTCCCGTCTGCTGTACACTGTGTACCTGCATCACGCATCCACCAAACCTCTTCATCGGCAGAAATACCTGCTCAACAATAAAGAGCAACATTCTAGCATCAACAAGACAATTCCTTAAAAGATAGCATTCCTTTTTAATCGTGTAAGGGACCACGATGACCCATGACCCACTACTCATTAGACAGTGTAAACTGTCAATAATACATCATTTAACATACAGCTCTCTGTCTCAAAAACTTATATAACTGTGCCTTGACCCCCAACCAGCGGAGCAATTCTCGGAGATTTCTGAGAGGCTGTTCCTGGGTTATAATCTTCAATTTGGCTCAAGTAAAATTTTCCATTTCTTTCTTAGATTGGCTACTTAATTTTTCATCAACGTTACCCTTTGGACTTTATAACAGGAATCTCAAGAATAAGTTCTGACCTGCACCCACATCTTAATCCATAATAAATATAATTTTTCTTTTTTTTTTTTCTGTTCCACCCTCCTACTTTGAATAAGCCCGAATTCATAATGAATACCTTGGCCATTCTCCCTAGAAATACAATTTATGTCCACTTCACAGAGTTTCTGAAAGTGTCACAAGCAAAGCCCACTGGGGTTCCCTAGGGGTGGGGAATAAGATGGAATCTAGGTGAAAAGATAAAGTCTAACCTCTTTTGTGCTTAGTCTAGTTTCACTTGCCTCCAGGGGGCCACGTGCAGAGGCTTTGCACCTAGCACGTGGGATTAGAGTTCTTAGCACAGAACCACTGCACCTGGCACCACGACTTACTCAGCAGGCCGTGTGCAGAAGTGGTGCTCCCAGCACCTCGATTCACCATGGCAACAGCATGCCATGTGCAGAGATGCTGCACCTGGCACGACTATCTGGAGCCCGTGAGCAGCACACCTGCGCCCAGCCATGAGAACCCCACCCCTCCACCCACAGAACCCTGTAAAGCAGCCCCACCCACAGCCTGTGGGAGAGCGAGTACTCTGGATCTGTCTCCTCTTCATTCTTTGATCAAAGAATAAAGCCTTCCTTTGCTTCTGAACCAAACTTTGTCTGGTCTCATTCTGCTGAATTAAATGGCACCAGGCAGGAGATCCCTTGCCGGGGCTGACCTGGGAGTGTGGGTAACAAAAAGAAAGAAAACAATTTTCTCTTAATTAAGATCATTCTCAAACTCAATGTTTCTGGGCCTTGATCTGTTTCTTAAACTGTAAGATGAGAATTTCAAGTCTTCAAGTTTATATGTGTTTTGTGAATTAAGCTTGATGTCTCAGCCAATAAATACTTGGACTTATTTTAGCCTATCTTGCTAAGGTTATATCCTACCTGTAGGCAAGGAAAAAGTTTTTTGACTCTCTTAGAGTCCCTGGCTGGGTCTGCACATTAAGTTTTGTAAACTGACAAAGACAGATTAACAGAAGAAAAGCTGACAAATGTTATTGAATTTTTACAAGTATGTGGGAGCCTTCCCAAGAGAATGAAGACCCCAAGAAGTGACCAAATCAGGAAGTTTTTGTATCTTTTAATCAAAGAAGCAATACATTTGTGAAGAGCTGACAAGACAAAGGGGTTTGGGCTAGGGGTAGTAAATGGTGAAGAAGTTACTAGTAAGGGTTAGTTTAAGATTTGTTTGTACAGATTTCTCAGCCCCAAATTCTCATCTCTGGTGATAAGAATGTCTCCCTTTCTCCTGGTACAGAGAGGGCACCTTCCACGTGGGAGATTTATCTCTTGCTTTCAGGGAAGAAGGACAAAGAGGGAAGGTCAGAATGATCTTCCTGCTTCTGCTGTTTTCTCAAATTCCTTCAGCTTAATATTCAATGTGCCAAGGTGACATCTTTTGGAGTAGTGTGTCCTGAACCATTACACCCAACAAATTTACCTTTGATGATAAATCACTATTCCAGGGAAACAGCTCTCTCTCGCTTTCTTTCTTGTACATATAGTTTTTAGAATTAATATTGAGATCCTCCCATCTATATTACAAAATAAATATTCCATACTTTGTCAGAAAGCTGGATGCTTACGGTATTCATAAAGCTGCCAGTCTGTAATGCATCAAACAGATGAGCAAACCCATATATGAAATTTTAGCCTTGATTCATTTCAGAGTTTAAAACAAGCCACCTTGTTTTATTAAACATATGTATCTAATATTTACATATTTTATGCACACAGATTCTATTTTTTGATTACTCTGAAGGCATATTTAGTTCACACTCCAGCATGTAACGGAAAGGGACGCTAGGCAAGAATTTTTAGACATGGCGTCATTTTATTGAGAGATATTTTCCTTCTGATAAATGGCTTTGAAAGCAGCTGTGCAGCCTCCCCGTTCCTCCTCTCCCCCACCTCACAGAGTTTGTCAGGGCACCTTTATAACCTGCCTGAAGAGAATTATAATCTGCACTGTGACTTTGCCAGCCATTAATCTTCCTCCCATTTTAGGGTCTGAAAGGAGAAATCTGCAGAGCATGTTTTCCCCGGGCCTCCTAGTTATCCTGTTAGCTTCTTTAGTCACAGATAAAAGAGCAGTCTTGTGCTCTCACAGCTGGTCTCTGGGGGCAGGGCCAGCCACACAGCTCGATTCCTCAGATTTTCCCATGAAGGATTCATGCTTGTCACCACCCAGCAGAAAATCCACCCTAGCAACTTCAGTGAAGGTGTCACTATCAGCAGAAGATGTTTTCATGGCCAGGACGCCGCTCTGAAAAGAGGGAAATGACATGTGCAATTGAAATCTTAAATATATTATCATCCAGGGTGTAGGGAAAGATTTCTTTTAAAAGCTTTCATAAAATAACATGTTCTGCCAGCAGCAGCATTTTATCACTAGTTGCAATAACCAACTCCTTAAATGCATGTCTTCCCTTAGAAGTCATGAATAAGCCAATTCTGATTCCTGGGTGCATAAATTGTCCAGGATGTCTCTTCCAAGGACCAAATTATATGTCTATCTTCCGCCCACAGAAAAGCCCTGAGATTATCTTATAGCCTTGCAATATTCACCAAAATGCTCCGCCAAGGTGGGGGAAAGTGCGAAACTCTCCATCAGTTTACAGTGTGTAAATCGCACCGCTCAAAAGCATCTTCAACGTGTCACTAAGTCCCATGATCAAAATTA
This sequence comes from Camelus bactrianus, assembly GCF_048773025.1. Taxonomy (NCBI): domain Eukaryota; kingdom Metazoa; phylum Chordata; class Mammalia; order Artiodactyla; family Camelidae; genus Camelus; species Camelus bactrianus. The sequence continues at coordinate 30,429,957 of NC_133549.1, forward strand.
CTGGAAGGCTCCTTGACACGTCCATGCTTAATTCTTTTTTCACAAGCACTATGAATTAAAACTCAGAAAAAACTTTACCTCATGGGTCACTGGTCACTAATTGTTCCATTTAACATTCATTAAGCACCTCCTGAAAACTCCCTTTGTTCCAGGCACCACGCCAGAGGAGTTCGGGGGCAGACATGCTCCCTCAAGTGGCCCAGTGCTCCCAAGTCCCACAGAAACAGGTCCAGGAGTCAGTTAGCAGTTGATCAGTGAAGGAAGGAGACAAGATCTATTCTGGGTATCCTCGTGGTGTTTCAGGGAAAATCATATTGATAGCTTGCTAATGTGACTCAAATTGTACATATTTATATTCAGAATGACCTAAACCAGTGCTTCTCAAACTCCTTATGGTGAAGGAGTTGTTGTTTTAAATACCCAATCCATGTGGACTGTTAGTTTTGTAAAATATAATAAAAATGAATTATTAGAAAATTTAAATTAAAAAAATCCCCCCACATAATGCCATGTAGCTTATTATTATTTTATGTCATCATAATTATTACACATTATTGTATATGACATTGTTACTCTATCAAGTTGTTTTAAAAGTTCCTAAACACTTTCTATTTCTGTATTTAGCTCATCACAGACTGATAATACATAGCTCACCTACTGGCGCTGGTCTGTAGATGACACTTAAAGTGTCACTGACCTAAATCAAGCCTTTGTGCTTTACATATCCTTATGTGTTTTAAGTGTGTGCCTTTATGAATTATAATCAAACCAAAATATAAACATTTTCAGAGAAACCTCAGAAGAGGAAAGATCCCTTGGTAATGTGGTGGTAAATATCCCCCAACCAGGAGCTTATCTTTTCCTTTCTAGGAACAGAGTATTATTATGGAATAAACATTAGCTTTGGATCCAAATAGACCTGGTCTTGAATCCCAGACCTGTTGTTTACTAGCTGTGTGACCTTTGGCAACTTAATTAACCACTCTGAGCTTCTTTCCTATTTGTAAAATGGGGTGGTCAAATGACTTCCTCTCAAGATTATTACAAAGATTAAATATAACAATGGATAAAATGCACCTGGAATGAAGCAAATGCACAATAAATGGAGCTATCATTATTATAAATGGTAGCTCAGTGAACTGGGGGCTCCTTTGAGACAGACTGGAGGAAAAAACACATCTCTTGGTAAATGCCCCAGCTCCTAGCTCAGCAATAAATGCTTCTGGGTGTAAACAGAAAGGAAAGGGAAAGGGAAGTGAGTACAAAACAAAGAAGGAAGGGAAGGAAAAAGAAAGCAAAGGGGGTAGGCAATGCTAGATGTGGTAAATCAAGGATTTTCTCCCATTTAATGAGTTTCAGAGAGTGCTTCATTAGAACCTGCAGAAATTGGAATGGATGAGACATAAATTCCTTGGTTAGCTGCCAATGAGGGTTCAGAGTAGGGTCACTATCTTTCATCTGGCACTGGACACCCACTCGGGCTAATCCACACGCAGTCATGGAACCAACTATCAGTCAGTGGTAACATATTGAGCAAGGTACCCAGCATTCTGCCAGGCACTCAGAGTGTGAGGCTGAGTGCCCTTGGGACACAGCTATTAAATTGGGGAGGGGGGCGATGACATAACCTTGATAGCATCTTGAAAGCTAGAAATTGTCCATAGCTTCAAAAAGAGACATACTTAGCAATTTTTTATGAACAAATAGAAAGTGTGTCAGTGGTTTCTAATGTGTAACTGCAGTTGGGTGTCATCATTCAGAAGGTCGAGCTAGTGGAGCAGAGCTTGCTTCGCAGACAGAAGTGACCGCGTAGGCTAAGTGAGGTTATTTATAACCTGCCCCAGTTCAGGATTGCTGATGGAAGCCGCAGAGTACTATTTCTTTTTGCAGATGACGTCAATTATTTTGCTGTGTGTTCTTGGAACATGGTCTTTTCTAAAAGGTTGTTAACTAGCTCAGCTGTGATAGGAAATGATCTTGGTCTTTGGCCCTTGGCGATTACAGTAATAAAACCTGTAATTGGGTATTAGTGTTCAATGATTCATTTCAAGACGTCAGCCTTTTCTTCACTCTTCTTTTGCAGCGAAGAGTTGCCATTGGAGAAGCTACATTTTGTTCTTTCAAAAGAATCACCATTTTCAATGTTCCCTGGAAGTATACAGCACGACGTTCTTTTTCTTGCACTTACAAGGAAAGCTTTTCTGTGACTGTTTTACATAGAACTTAACTTGGTACTTCCAGTAAGGGAAAGGTTTCAGTTTTTACTGAGGCTAACATAAAATATTCACCTAACAGCAATACTGCAGCGCTATATGCTGTGAGAATACTTAGTATGGTAATTACCTCTCTGGATAAAATTGACAATGGCTGCTTTTTTCTGAAGTAATTCTCTTTTATTTCTAGGGATGAATGAAGGAAACTACGTAACCTTACTAGGGCACTAACGAATCAGTCTCCTCTCCTCCAAGGAATTCTAATTTCATCACGTCAAGTTTAGGAAGTTCTTTAGTTTCCTTTAACTTCGATTTTTAAAAAATTAATTCTTCAATTGAATAAATCCTTCCAAACTAAATCCAAAAAGAGAAATTCTAGAAGCTGATAAACAAAAGGGTCTTTTCCAAAGCCTTTTCCCTTTCAATGCATTAACTATTTGTGAGCATCAGAATTCTATGTGTATAATTAGTAGTGTACAATGTAATGTCTCATCTTGAATCTCTGCATAGTTCAGCCTATTATGACAAGAGAAAGGCAGAGCCTGACATTAGAAGAATCACATCACCCAGGGGAAAATCAATGAAATATATTTTACAGTCCTTTGATTTCCTCCTTAACTCAGTGGGGCTTTGATTCCTGGTTTAAATTTATAAGACTTATTATCATTCCTCTTGCAATAAAAATATGCTCATTTTTCAAGTAGTAATACTGTAATTAAGAATTGAGCAAGAAATTACAGTAACACAATGGAAGGTACAGCTTTCAAAAAATTACCAATATAACCAACTGGTTGTTTAGGGCCAATGCTGGATCTTCTTTTGTTCTGGCAAGATGTGGGAGAAAAATGATTTCTATAGTTTTCATCCTTTGTCAGTGATAAATAAAATGGAGATTAGGACCTATCCTGGCACATGTACACACCAGTCACAGCAAGGGTCACTTATGAAAACCTTGGAGCCGAATTTGGCTTTGCACTGAAACTGTGATGAGCCCCATCTGGGTCCCTTAAATCGCCCGAGGAAGCAGTGTTCTACCTCCTGAACTTTGGTCCTGATTTAAGCTTTCGAAACTGAGACACAGTCAAGATGATTTTACATTGTTCATTAGAAGATCTAAACTATATCCTTTTTCTCTTTATTGCATTCTACCTCTCTGAGCCTTGCTGTTTCATTATTCCAGTAAGCTGAAATACTATACAGGGTATCTTTTCATACAGTTTGTTCCTTTACAATCTCTGCATGCAACGCCCTGGGGGAATGGTGAGGTTGCAGGCTTCGCGCATCTCTCCAATACTGATGCCTCACATCCACTCGGTTTTACGTGCTACTTTCCTCTTATTCCCCCTCATTCCCTGTCAAACTTTTCTTTGTACTCTCATTTATCTCAAGGTTCAAATAACTGATCACAGCCTAAAGCAATGGTTCTCGCCCAGAGAGCACATCAGAATCATGTAGGGAGGAAAGTTTTACATGGTTTGGTTCTATTCCAGGCTTAATGAATCAAAATCGCTAGGAATGGAAACCAGGAATTTTTATTTTTAATAAGCCCATTAGCATTCCTGGTTAAGAAATACTGACCTTCCATTGGATCTGCCTTTTAATAGGTTCAAAACCTGCAACTAAAGCCACTATGATCAACTGAAGAATTTTAAGCAGCGTGGAAGTGAACGGCAGAAAGCCAGGAATTCCCAGGACATAATGGGTGGAGGGCTTTGGCTCCAAATTCCCTGCCTGTAACAACTACATCTTTTTTTAAACATAAAAATTTTTTAATAAAGCTTTTTTCCCCCTGACTAAAAGTTGCATATTCTTTACAGAAAGCATGAAAATATACAAAGAAGAAAATAAAAATTATATTCATAAGACATAAACTGTTAACATTTTGGCTTTTTTCCTTCCATTCTTTAGGCAATTATTCATATTTTTTAATTTTTATTTTATACGAAATTGGCATTCCCTTTTTTTTCGTATTGTTTCCTACCAGGAAACAGTCATTTTGTTCAATGAATGTAGGGTCAATATCTGATGCTCGCTCTTTCTCTCTCTCTCTCTCTGACACACACACAGTGCTTAACATAGTGCCTCTAATGTTTTATGTGCTCAGTAAAAATGTGCAGAATGAATGAATTTGGTGACCCAGTTTTGGACTCCTCCATGGGCTTTCGCAGAAACGTAGTAACAAGTTATAATGATTTCTATTCTTTGTTTTCTCCATCAACCTCAAAAGATGATCATTTTTAGGGTAATTGTGTAAAAAATACAAAATATAATTATTAAATACAATTTGAGTAGCTCTTTTCTCTTTCAAAATAACTCAATGGCAATATTTAAATTTGAAAAAAAATCTGTCTCCTAAGAAATAAGATTTCTGCTCCTATCTGAATTTCTTTCAAAAAGTCTCACTTTTAATGACATTTAGCAGCTGCAACAATCAGTAGATTTAGTTGCATACATCAGTGACCCCAGATAACAGTGGCTTAAACATGAAAAAGTCCAGGGGTAGATAGTCCAGTGACAGCATGGTGGTTCCATGGTCAGTCAGAGACTGAAGCTCCTTTCTTTCTGCTCTACTATCTTTTGTGAGTGTCTTAAAGTCTACTCACAGTCAAATATGGTGTACCACCCTTTACATTTGTACTCCAGGCAAGTAGAGGGAGGAAAGAGGGACGAGGAAAGAGGGACGTGAAAAGAGAGAGCATCTTGGCTGAGTTAGTACCCTTTAGGGAGCAATCCCAGAAGATGCACCCATAAATTTCTGTTTACATCTCAGTCAAGCCCTAGCTTTGAGAGAAGCTGGGGAACATGCTCCCATGTACATTAAGAATATAATCAGGATTCTGTTAATAAGAAAAATAATGGACAACAGATATCATATAGGCAGCCAGCAATCTCTTCTTCACAACATAGTCTCATGTTCTTTAACAGTTATGATGCTTTTGGCTACAAGTAACAAAATATCTAACAATCAGTGGCTTAAACAGTAAATATCATCCTACAAGCTAAGTAGGGTGGTTGAGGGTTGGTTCAGAAGCTCAAGGATGATGTCAGGGCTCAGCCACCTCCCATTTTCTGATACGCCATTGGTAACACATCAACAACATCTTTCTTTATGGTCAAAAGATGGCTGCATCGTGCCTTCACATGACAACATCTGGACTTTGGAAGGGTAACTTCTCATTTGTGTCCCCTCAGGGAAGAAACCACCCAGCTGACTCATTGTGTATCAAGTGTCCATGCTTAAACCAATTATTTAGCAAGAGTAATGGAATTACAACAATTGGTATAAAGTGATGAGTCAGTGGTTCCCTCCTGGGGCTGAGTGTGTGGGAAGATAATTTCTTGAACAAGGTCAAGGTTCCTCTACCAAGGAAGAAAGGAGGTAGTCAGGCAGTGGGGAGAATGGCTATTGGACAGAGAAACGTTTGTGTCTGCCACACTTATTCTGTTTCACAAGACACAGTGATTTACAACTGTTTTCCCAAGTAGCGAACACTTAGAAAATTTCATGATACCTCACTCATTACTTTAATAGCATTTTCTTTCTAAAGGGCAAAATAAAAGCCTGGGATCAGACAATGAGTCATTAAACATTAACACACAGGCACAGATTTCTATTTCTTTAGTTGCAGGAAAATAAAAGGAAAGTTACCTTGTGATGAGTAGTATGAGCAGCCATTAAGGGTTGGACTGTCAGCACTACAACGGCGTTGAGGAGAAGGAGCAGAAATCCCAATTATTCTAAAAACGAAATAATCATAAAATAACTTGCATTTCTCCCACATAGGTGAAAATACATTTTTACTGGTTGTTCCACTTAAATTGCTAAGAAGATTAATGGGACAACATAAAATTATCCGTTATTTTTCCCCCAGTCATAACACTGCCCTATTGTCTGCAGCCCCTGCCCCACTCATGTCCCAAATACAGCAAACCAGCCTTGTGTCTTGAAGACTGGAATTTCCTTAGCTTCAAGAAGAAATATTTGACGTGAATTCTCAAAACCTAAGCTGATAGGGGTTTCACACCTAGATTATCCTGGATTGGGAAAGGGGGATTTCTGGGGTCTCAGGGAGAGACAAGTGAACCCACATGGGAGAGTTAAATTCCTTCAGATTGAGTAGGATGGTTTGCCACAGTGGCAAGTTCTAGAAGGTATATGACAATTATCATAAAATCAGAGCTCTTCTTACTTTCTCAGTCAAATCAGTTCTTGGATTCAGATGATCCAATGGATCAACCGAATGAAGGGAAGGGGTCTCTAAGTGACACAGTCTGACAGTGTCTATCCAACACTCACTCCTTCTCATTAGCAAAAATGCTGTTATTGGAGGCAACCACACCTGCCTTCAAAAATACATTACCTAATCTTTTTCACACGTTTGTGGCTGATGAGAATTTTTAAAAAGTGGGGAAGCATTTTGGGAAAAGTTCCTTTTCTCCCTGGACTTTTCCTTCTTCCTTCTGGGAATGAAGGAATCATGTCTGGAGATCCAACAGCCATCATTTAACCCAGAGGATAAAAACAACTCACCAAAGACTGCAGTGCAGAAATACAGGAAGTGGCTTGGTTCCTGGTGACTTCCTGGAGCATCCATACCAGCTCAGCCTGGCTCTGTCGGAATTCTACATGAGGAATTAACCCTTATCTACTTTAGCATTGTGGTTGGGTCTCATACAGGCAGGAGCCTTAACCTCCCAATCAATTTATATACTTGTCACAACCTTGGCGGTATTATTATGACCAATCCCGTTTTTTTACACGATAAGGGACTGATAAATCATGGAGTCGGAATTCAAACACAGTTGTGTCTGACTTTAAAGCACATACTTTTAATTATCAAGCTATCCAGTAAACCAATCTGGGACAGACAAGTTAGGAAGGCATAGAGGTGGGGGAGGGACAGTGCAAATACCAGTACGAGAACCAGGTAACCAGAAACCAGAAGAACCCTTGGGGGGCTGTGTGTGTACATGTGCGCAGTGACAAGGCCCAAAAAGTGCCATCATGCTGACAAGTTGCTGCTCCATTTGTTTTTTCCCCCGATCGGTGCACTTGAAGTGTTTCTGAGCTTGAAACCTAAAGCCCAAATTAAAAATACACCTAGTGTTTGGTCCACTAATTGAGTTAATGTAGATGCCAATCCTGATAAGTTAGATTCTGAAGAAGAAATTCTGATCTGAATTAACCAGTTTAATTGTCTGCGAAATCCAAATTGACCAAATAATTGCAAGTTAATCCTTTCATTTAATGCCATGTAGATCCTCCCACTCTGAATGGAAATGTGCTATTTGTATTCTTAGAGTTCTCAGGCGCTACCTTACAGGTAAGACTCCTTTTACCAGCGTGAAGTACAGGTGTCAGGGGACATTTGGCGATCTCTGGAGACATTAATGGCTATCCCAACTGGGTGTTGTTACCAGCAACTAGTGGATAGAGGCCAGGCTGCTGGGAAACGTCCTGCAGTGCACAGGACAGCCCCCACAACAGAGACTTACCAAAGGCCAAAATGTCAATTGTGTTGCTGTTGAGAAAGCAGTGCTCTAGCCAAACGGTACTTAGTGAAGGGGGAATCAGGCACTTTAAACTGTTAATGACAGTCCAATCAGTTATTTCAGGCTCCAAAGTAATATTTAAACCTGGCCTCTTGATTCATCAAATTAAGCAGGTAATTGATCACGCTCTATTTCCCTTTATCCATTGTAGATGCAGCCAAAAAGTGGAGTGGATACGATTCTGAAATCCTTCATCCTTTCTGTTTCAAGTCTTTGTGTTTACTGGAAGGTCATTAAGTTGCTTTGCTTCTGAAGTCCATTTATTTCTTCTAAATCTAGGGCAGTCTATTTAGTCTTTCTTAATGCTGTCTAGTGAAACATTAATGAGAAGCTCACGCATAGTCATAGAATTTGTCTGATTACCTCATTAATTTTTAATGAGTTTGCTGCTTACACTTCAGGATAACATAACAGAAATTGGATAATGTAATTCTTTCTGGGTGGAGTGCCCCTAAATCTGGCTCTAAATTATTAATCATGGGGGCTGGGGACATTAAAGAGTCTTTTGCCCATTAATTTACTTAAATCTTTGGCTATATGATTTCTATAACATATTCTCTTCCCAGAAATTTCTTTTGATCAATTATGGTGGCTGAAAACAGCCAATTTTCTCCAGAATGAAGTCCTCAGAATTCAAAATCTGAGAAATTGAGTGTCATCCATAAGATTCAAAATTGAACCTACCATTAAGAAGCATTATAACCACATCAGTTTCTTAAGAGGAAAAGTGACTTATTATTCTAAATATCAATTTGTGGCTCCTAGAATCCAGGTAATATCTTTAATTCAATCTACTTCCATACCTAGATCATCTAAATTTATTATATATTGTTTAAAATTTTTCATCTTATGGATTTGGGACACAAAATTTCATTAATTTTCTACTAGCTTTGCAGCTGTGAGCAATCTAAGTCCCAGGGTAGCAATAATTGTAAGCTTATGTGTCCAGTAAACATTTACTGGACACATCTCAATCCAAAAAAAAGGTTAAATTAGTTGTTCTAGTCAATAAACCTAGAACTTCTGGATCCCAGCCCTTTTCTAAGAGTGGTAGCAACCATTTCTTTCCAATAGAACAAGAACAATAATGGAATCAGACAGTAAAGGTTATGAAGACCCCCTATATAATTTTGACTCTACCAGTCCTAACTACCTTGTGCCAAAAAAAACCCCAGCAAACTAATTCTGTCACTTTGTGGGAGTTATAAATCAATCCAGGTTGTGTTCGTGTGTTCGATCTAGAATCATTACAAAAACATTACAGAAGAAGCATTCTGCTGAATTAATCAGCCTCAGCTCATCAACGCAGGAGTACAATGAGGATGAGCCATCCTTCCCGGCCTCTGCTAATCCAGCCGTCATCTCTCTCAGCCAAAACCAGTTGGTTTGACTGAAAGCTGAAGCAATAAAATTGCAGGAAGTGCTTTGCAGCACCACTTCACAGCAAATAAGGCAAACAGGTCATTTTGGTCACGTAGATGAAATTGTTAGGATTCAAGGGAGCTAATTAGTCACATCTTTTTTTTTTTTTTCTTAAATTAGTCCCAGAGTAGACCCAGAAGTCAAAAGAAGATCAAAGTACAAAATTTATTGCTAGTAGAGCTGGACTAGATTAAGCTGCTAGAACCTATGACGAAATCAGACTTCCTGCCCTTCTTTCCTGAGCTGCACACCAATACTCTCTGCAGAGAAGGGTTTGCCCTTCTGCCTGTTGTCTGAAGTGGAGCATGTGTGTGTCCAGTGGACAGGGTCATTCAGAAAAGATGGATGTCAGTAGCTTCATACTCTTCTAGAAATCCCACCATGGGAAGGAGCCAGAAGAAGGATGGCAGAAGCTTCTATCCAATACCTCCAAGAGCCTGGAAGTTCCCACTTTATGAGTCAAGGTTGGAAAGCCAGAAGAAGGAGAACATGATGCCACTGGCCCCCAAATCTCGTTGCTTTGCAAAACAAAAGGCTTAATTTTTCAGTTTTCAGTAGTTAGTCTTTAGGTATAGAAATAGAACTCATCTTTATGAGGTCTGTCTCTTACAAGTGGTGACACCTCAGAGACTTGTGCTCTCTGGGTCTCTGGGTCTCTGTGCCCTCCTTTGTTAAAAAGTATAATGGGAGTGTGTGGAGTCCGTTTCAGCTCTGGGGAACTTTAGAACTGGTTTTGCTCCGCTGAATCCAAGTACAGGTGTGGGCTATGTGTTAGATTAAGAACTTGTTTTCTAGTTCCAGAGGGATCGCTAAAAGCAGATTTTCCCCCCGAATAGGTGGCTTTCTTTTTACCGAGAGACACAGATTCACAGAGCAAGGATAAAGCAAAGCTGTCTGTCTTGGGGACTCTCACCCTTCTAAGACCCAGTGGGGAAGAAAGGACCGGATCCCTGGCTAAAGAGGGGGTTTAGGGGGTACAGAATCTCCCCACTCTTGGGCTCAAGTTGAAGAAGCATGTGAGGTTGTTCTACTTATCCAGGGTCCAAAGGGAAACTGGCCCGTTCTTTGCTCCAGAACAGAACGTCACTTCTTCATCACATCTCAGTAAGCCGAGAACTGGTAATTGGCCCGCTGCTCTATCAGTGGTTCTCAAATTTTAGCATGCGTCAAAATGACTTAGAGGGAATGTTAAAACCCAGATTTCTGGCCTGTGCCCCCTAGAGTTTTTGGTGTGAAATGGGGCCTAATGATTTACTGTTTCTGCTGATCTGGGGACCACACTTTAAGAACCCCTGCATCAGGCCATCTTAGAGCCACCAGGCTCTCCCTCTTCTAAAACAGTTACAATGCCTTTGGGCTGCTAATATCCTTTGAAAATGTCTGAACCCTCTTGTATTTTTTGTGAAAGACATGTCTACTCTTTAGTTTTCATCAGGATTAATGTACAATATTGTTGTTAGCCAAAGACATATTTGTTATTCTCTTAAGTTATAAATAAACCCCCCCATAGAACTTGACCTTTTACTTGACAAATTAATACCTCAAATAAAGATCACATTGAGATTTGCTTCTATATATCTTCTTTGATAGGTTTAGAAGTCCCACACGGTGACTGTTAGTAAATATGCCCTTTTCTTCATTGTAGCCAAGAGACTGTTTAACTTTTTGCTATTCTAAGTAATGCCTCAATGAATATATTTAGGTATAATATTTTTTCCAGAATTTTGGATTGCAAATATAGCTGTTTGTCATACAGAGTGAAATTACACTTCATGCACTTTATTAGCCTGGGTTCTCCAGAGGAACAGAACCAATAGAAGCCAAATCCTGGTTCCTTTCTTCCATTCAGTCATGGTAAATTTAAGCCCAGATGAGTTCCATGCTTTGAGATTTTACTTTGAAGAGGGGGACTTCACCCACTTCTCATCTCAAACTCTCTTGCCCTCAAACATCCTCTTGGACCCAGCCCCAGGTCTGATAGACTGTTTCCTCCCTGGATACATCACTTCACACACCGTGTGCGGGCTTGGGGAGCCATTAGGTGCCCTCTCTTCTTAAATACATGTGTTATTTCCTAGGGCTGCCAAAACAATTGACCACAAACTGGGTGGCTTACACAAAAGATACTCATTCTCTCACAGTTCTGAAGGCTTGAAATCTGACATCAAGGGCCACGTTCCCTCCAGGGTCTCTAGGAGAGATTCCTTCCTCACTTCTTTTAGCTTTCAGAAGCCCCAGGGGTTCTCTGGCTTGTGACAGCATCACTCCAATCTTCCCTCCAGTCGTATTGGATTAAAGGCCAGATTCCAAGATTTCCTCATTTTAATGTAACTAATTACGTCTGTAATGACCTTCTTTCCAAATAAGATCACATTCTGAGGTACCAGAGGGCTAGGGCTTCAACCTATCTTTTGGGGGGACACAATTCAACCCACAGTAATGTGCAATCTGGATTTCTTTTAATTACAGACCATGTGACCACGTGGGCTGGTCCCCTTGGAGGGTTATTCCATACTAGCCTGGTGGCCTCAGAACCTCCATGGGGTTCCAGAGGTGATGCACCGTATAGCTCACCCCACACTGTCCCTTATTGAAGGCACCTGCTTATAATTGTTAATATAAAAAATAATCATTAGACATGCTGAATGTTAGTATCAGCCTGATCAGTACATTTTCTCCACGTAGGCAAGTCACAGGGGGAAACAAGTTATCTGACTCTTGTTTGGAAAGGATGGAATAAGCTGGAGGTCTCCAGGTGGAGGGGCAGGAGGTTTACAATTTGGACATTTGGTGGCATCCACACAGGACTACAGTTGGAAGGGCCCCCTTCCACAATCAGTGCTTATATGGGCACTGCTGGGCTTGTCTCTTACCAGTGATTTCTACCTCCTTGGCTGACCAAACCCTACTGTGTCCTCATTATTTAATACATATTACTGGTTTCAATCTGACTAATGTCCATTCTTACTGCCTTGGGAACCATTTGGTCCCGCTAAGGCACTTAGTAATCTCTGCTCTGATCCATTAGGAATTAATTTCTAGTTTAACTCTGGGAAGGCAACTTCATTTCTGAGGTTTTAAGGGACATAGTGACAGCCACACTAAAGAGATTTGGGTTCTCTTCAGTATCTCTGCTTTAAAAAGAACAGAGATTGGTATCTTTGGACCAGATAATTCTTTGTTGGGTCGGTTTATTATGTGCCTTACAGGATATTTAGCATCTTCCCTGGTCAGTGGGAAAATGGGGTCAGATTCACTCCCAGTTAGGAATCACTGGTACTCTGTATCTATCTATCTATCTATCTGTCTATCTACCTATGTATCTATCTATCTACTTTGTATCTATCATATATCTATATCATATATCATATAGATGGATAAAAAAACACATACACAATGTGTGCTATATATAAGATTGTATGGATAAATACACATATATAAGATTTCATCTGTACACAAATTACAATAATATATAGATAGAACAATAGATAAATAGATGATAGATAGATAGATAGATAGATAGATAGACAGACAGACAGATAAATGGATAGAAACTCCTGACACCCAAGTGCCCAGTACTGTAAGTCTTGTTGTTGCTAAGAGCTGACCTGGCACTCATTGATAGGCCTTGGTTTCTCCTGTTGAACATAAACAATTTTGAAAAACAAAAAAGGAGCAGAGAGAGCATATTCTGATGGAAGGAAGGAGGGGAGGATGGCAGAGGGGCTCCCTTGTTGGGACAGTACACTGCAAACACTCAGAAAGTGGGGGATAAAAGGAGGACCCTGAGGAAATGTGAGCACAAGCCAACCCTGACTTTGCAATTTCCCCCAGAGCCAATTCTGACAGCACCCTCCTACCTCTTGACAAAGAACAGCCACTGAAAACTGAGATGACGACAGTGTTTTGGTTTTTTTTGACTTGTAAAGCTGGCTCAATTTGAGACAGCATATTGATGGCAAAAGGCTCAATATCTCATTACCAATCCCCCTGGGCATAGAATCCCCAGAAAAGATAAATATTTGAATAGATGATAATAATATGTATGATAATTTGTAGTCAGCGTTCCACACGCATTTTCATTGAATCTTTTATTTTGAACTAGTGCTTCTGAGTAAGATTTGCAACAATTATATATACTTATAAATTTAGAATTCTTAACTCAGGATTTGAGGATGATTAAGCCCCCAAAAAGAGCAGCCTCCTTATTGATTTACCCAGGACAGACGGGACAATGTCTAGATTCTTTCCCTTTCTCTTTCAGTTCATTGAGTAAAAATAGATTGAGGCTTATACCACAGTTTCCTCAAAATTTTGCTTGAAGGTGAACTTGAGGTCACCTTAATAGCTATCAAAACTCTTCTTATTGTCAAGCTCGGAAAACTTTCCGCAATTTTCTGTTTGAAATTCTGTCTTTGGGGGAACTTTAACCTCCTCTGACTTCTAATTAGCTTTTTTTTCCTATAACAAGAGTTCAGTGGGAAGTGAAAAGTCACAGAGGCTGCCTGGGGCACACAGGTTGCAAAAGTAATGGGGCTTTTTCATCTCTTCCTCTGGAGCAATTTCCAGAATTAATATTATTGTCTTTAAGGCATGCTTTGGAACCATGCCTCCTAAAGAAGGTATTGATGTATGCAAGCAGACACGAGTCCCATATGGGCCACTGGTTGATTTATGCTGATCCGTGTACCTGCCCTTCATGGACTTGTCTTCAATGACAACTCTTACAATTGAGTCATTCTTACATGGGCTCTTCACAGACAGCCTTTTAGATCCTTCCGAGTCCCTGCAGTTGGTACATTCTGGAGTCAAGCACTTTCCCATTAGGTGAGGAAATGTTCCTCAAATGGAAAGGGAGCCTTCCATTCATTTGGATGTGGGATAAAAATAAGTGAGAGAAGATGCATTGCCTCAAAAGTCTTTATTCCTAAAGAAGTTCCTTGCTCTATTTTCGCATTACTAAAAAGACCCAGTCGAGTGATTTTTTTTTAAATAAAAAGAGGTCTGTTCTCAAACATAAATTTATTTATCCTCTGTTTATTTGACAAATATTTACATTGTACCTACTATGTGTCAGGAAAAGACGCTTGGTTTAATGTACAACTTTAATTCTCATAGAACTTACATTGTAGGGAAGAAGACAAATAATAAACAGGCAAAGATACAAATAAATCCAGCAGTTCTCAATACTAATAGGTTTTCTGTTTGTGTGTTTTGTTTTTAAAAAATTAGTAGTGTAATCAGAAGGTAACTAGGGAAGGACACTTTATACAGAGTGATCAGGGAGGGCTTCCCTGAGGAGGTGACCTTTTGCTGTAACCCGAAAGAAGAGGAGACAGTCATGAGAAGTGAAAGGAGAGGCTTCCAGGCAGAGGTACTCTCATGAGCTGGACTATCATAAGGCAGAGAGAGCAGAAGTGGAATTTTAGAGCAAAAAGGATCCGACATGCCTGATCAAAGGTTAGTTGAGAATACAGAAGTGGGTGGAGCTTTACTGTGGGAGAGCTGGTAAACTAAAGTCAAAAACTTGGATTTTTCTAAGACAATAAGACACCATTGGGGATTTTGAAGATGCAAGTCACATGGTCCAACCGAAAGGTGACCTGTTCAGTAAATCTGCCCATTGACAAAACCTTGTTTTTATAATTTTTCATAAGGTTTAGAGCAACACATAGTGGATTTTACCAGCTCAGTTTTATAGCATTTCAAATTGGGTGCAACAGTTTTAGCAGCATTTGAAGATTCCTGTGAAGTTTTAGTTGACTGGTTCTGTTTTGTTTCTACAGCAGCACGTTAAGGACTGATCAGATAGCAACCACTCTGGACTGTAGAGTGGTTTAGTCTTTTATGAATATATTCTATATCAAAAATCAACTGTAATGGACACCTTAAAGTTTCACTTAAGAATTTTTATGTTTCTTCATTTTTCCAGTAATGAATCAGTGTTTGTTATTTTTAGCTATTTGTGTCTCAAATTTACTACGTGCTGTGATTGTCCTTGTCACTTTCTGGCTCATCTCCTTATTAGCCTTTTAAAAATTCTTCCTTTACCATTTCATGTTCATGGTTAAGATAACCCAAGCTTGAAGTATTACTCCTGCAGTACATTATGCTTACACTTTTCAGGCATTCTTTCCACTCAGTTGAATAATTTCCTTTTTTCACATTGAGCCTTTCTGGAAACTGCTACAGAGTCAATGTATAGAATTTCTCCTAGTTAGATATAAAAATTTTAGCATTTAATACATGACAGCCTTGTATAATCTTCTTCTCATCTGCGTGGAATACTCTTTGATGTTGAAAAGAAATAATATTGGAATAATCTGTAAAAACAAGTTTTTTTGATAAATCAGGAATTTCAATAAATTTGGAGACTTGTTCATTTGGTAAATTGTCATTGGGTGAGTTGGATTTCTGTAAACTGACATTAGGTAAATTGATTTTCAGATAATTCACCCAGAAGTGATTCTATTTCCATTAGAGAAGAAAGAACACTGACA
Organism: Camelus bactrianus; assembly: GCF_048773025.1. NCBI lineage: Eukaryota > Metazoa > Chordata > Mammalia > Artiodactyla > Camelidae > Camelus > Camelus bactrianus. The sequence goes on from NC_133549.1 coordinate 30,445,645, forward strand.
TAAATGGAAAATGTATATTGAATTCAAGACTTTACCTTTTGAGAGAAACACAACCTACTTAGAGAAAGAAATGGATACTTTTTAAAGCTACCAGTTACCAAAGTTGCAGAAAATCTTTTAGCCCACTCTCAGCCAGGCATCGAATTGTATATGATTTTCTGAGATTTACAAAATGTCACATTTTCTGCTAGACTTTCGGGACACACTGTTCCAATGCTCACCTTTCATAAATAATTCTTTTCTAGGATGAAAACTCAATTACTAAGGAGAATAGACAGCTTCAATACAGCAGAGACATGCATTTATTAGTGCTTCTCATTAAATGTCTTCCTGGATTTTTTTCTCCAACAAAGTTCCTGGTATACTGCCGGATGACTACCCAAAATGCTTTACAATTGTGGGATTTTATGATTTGAAAGTAATTTAAAAATCAATCCCTTTTGCCATTTACTCTAAGAGACGTTCACTTGCTTTGTACCGTTATGAAATATGGTCAAATGAAAGATGCTTCCCTGATCTCCAGTGTCCTCCAAGTCAGAGTTTATACTTTTCTCTTACTTGAGCTCTATTTTATGATAATGGTAAATATTTTTGGTATGCTTTGCTTTTTTTTAAATTTCTTTTTATTTTCTCCCTTTGTGAAGTGGTGCTGAGAAGCTGTTTCTGAATTTTTGTCTACCGTCTACTCTGAATCTTGATCAAATCTTTCTATCCTTTCTTTTGGTTATCTTTTACTTTTCACAGTGCTCAGTGGGCAGTGTAAAAATTTAAATGAGTATATTTTAAGAAAAGTATATTCAGTATCATCTATGCAGAGGAAGCAGGTGTGTCTGAAACCCCAGTTTCTTCCTGTTCTTCACTCAAGATAAAGCAGAATGACAAACATCTGACTTAAAGATACCTTTGCTTAGAAGACAAACATGTCCTTTAAATGAGTGACTTCAAATTTCTCATTATTGTTATTACAATGTTATTTGGGCAACACGGTTTCGGTTTTTTTGTTTTGGGGGGCTTTTTTGTTTCTGTTTTTTAATGAATGAATACACTGGTTCAATGGTAGGCTGAATAATGGCCAGCTATTTCTGGAAGGGAGCCATGAAACAAATACCTGTACCTTTTAGTAACTGGAAAAGGCAAGGAAGCAGATGCTCGCCTGGGGCCTCCGGAAGGAATGCAGCCCACTGACCATTGGTGAGTCCTGACCCCCAGAACTGTAAGATAATAAACTTGTGTTGTTTCAAGCCACTAAGTTTGTTCTAATTTGTTCACAGCAGCAATAGAAAACTAATGTAACTAGATTGTAAAAGGGACTTTCAACTGAAGTCCTTTTTAATGAGTAAGAGCTCTTCATAGAAATATTTTTACATTTTTTGAGGACATAAGATCAACTTCTCTGTAGTCATTCCTTGTAATTTCTCTTTGCTTTGGGAATTTTGGGTCCCAAGAGAAACAGTACAACATTAGGGCAGCTGAGCAAAGTTAGGAAGACTCTGAGAAGTTTCTCAAGCTTAAGGCACTGGTCCAGGACTCAGGTAAGTTAAGGGTGATGGTGGATCTGAGAACTCAAATCATGTCATGAGACAGCTTTTCTCTCCCAGTCTCTCAAACTGACTCTCTTCCACACATCCCATGATGGCCTCAGAGCTCCAAGACACAGCTAATTGACTTAGGAGCATCTTGAGGAAGGAGAACTCAGGATGACTGTGGCAGAAAGTCCAGGAAGACTCTGATTGACCTCGCTCGGGGCACATGACCAAGCTGGATCCAGTCACTGTGGCCAGGGAGATGCCATACTCTGACTGGCTAGTCTGGGAGATATGCCTACCCCTGTGGAAAAAAAGTTGGGTTGGCCCAAACTGCAACCTCACAAAATGGGTTCCCCAGTGCCAATAGAAGCATGTCACTAGCCATCTGGCTCTATAAGGACTGAGTAGTCAGGCACTGTAGTTACTGACCTCCAACACACCCTGAAAGGAGTTCAGGGTGGAGATCAGGAATGAAGCACTCCATGCTCTGGGAAAACTGGCAGGAGAAACATTCAGATGGTTAGCTATTTTCAGGAGAAAAAATTTTGAACCCAAACTCTTGCACCTTCCCATACTTAGAAAAGCACTAAAACCATTAACTGAGATATCTGTTCCTTTTGACAACTGGCAACCTTCTACCAAGATGTGTGCTTGGTCACACATACCCCCTTCACCAAAATCACATATATACGGACCTCCTCTCTTAACTCTTTAGAAGAGTTTCTCAGAGATAATCAAGAGGCTGTCTCCTGGGCTGTAGTCTTCAGTAAGATACTGAATAAACTCGACTCACAGCTTTTACATTGTGCAGTTTTTGTTTGTTTGTTTGTTTTTAAGGTTTATTTATTTATTTTTATGGAGGTACTGGGGATCGAACCCAGGACCTTGTGCATGCTGAGCTGCACCCTCCCCGTGTGAGGTTTTTTTTAAGTCGATACCACAGAAATGAGAGAGTTAAAAATGAATAATCAATGAAAAACAGAGTTTGAGTCATGTACTTGTGGGAGGCGGAGAAAGAGAGAAGCAGCCTTGAGTTTTTACGACTTTCTGATTCTTGGATACAATTCTTCTTAAGACCTAGCTACGTTGCCTGCTCTCGGGTTCTAATAAACGTCTGTTTCCTTAAATCTTCATTCCCAAGAGTCTGAATCCTCATCATCATGCCTTTTGGGGTTTGTTGCTGTTGTTTTTGCTTCTATATTTTTCTATTAGCCTTTACTTTTGGCATGAAAGTACTAAGAGGCACTCTAGAGAGTCCTCTGTATTTCAGACACAGTCTTTCCTGCCTCTGTTGTGTAGCAGCAACTCCGTTTCCCCTGGGTAACTGGGATTGTTCTAGTCATTAGAGTAACATCTTTATCTGCTTATTGACTCGGTGGCATAAGAAGCCCAAAATGGCCAGAAGGGGGTCTCATCTTCCAGTCTGCTGCACCCTCACTCCCATACCACAGAGAGTGGATTTGGAGCTGAGAGATGATAATAAATTGATAACTGGCTTGATTATCTCTGTTTTTCAAATGAGAAAACTGGTTCAGAGAGGTGGACTAGTGAGCCGCGTGTCACCTGCTAACAAGAGGCAGGGTCCCAGATCCTCAGACCTTAGGTCTGAATGCTCCTTTCTGCTCTTTTAAATGTGGTGGTTTAGGTAGACTAAATCAATCACCAGACCTGGGTCTGAATTCAAGCATTTACTCACTGAGACACCTTGGGCAACTCACTTAACTATGGTAAGCCACAGTTTTCTCAGCTGTAAAGCCGGGATAATAGTCCTCAGCTCATAGGATTAGACTGAGAATTGAATGAGTTAACAGTCTATGAAAGGGCTGTGTAAACTCAGCAGACTTCACGAAGGTATCATTATTAAGGATTGGATAGACTCTCCATTTACTGCTTACCCACCGAAAATTTTGATTAATTCCTTAGCACCTCATAGTTTATGAAAAATGGTCTCTATTAATGGGAGTTGCTGCTACCTGGGCAGCAAATGGGAGTAAATTCTAAAATCAGCAGGCAACACAGAGCAAGTGGGCACGGTCTGGGGGAAGAAATCGATAGAGTTCTTTGTACTAGTAATCTCTGAATCTCAATTATTTCTGCCAAATATTTCTTTCAAATCATTTTGGGAAATGGCTCACTGCATTTTTCCTATTTTATTAAATCTAAGAACCTCATTAAGTCAAACAATCAGTGATGCATTGTCAGCAGGCAGAAAATGGGGAAAATCCTCCTGCAGTGTTTGATCATGAAAACCTTTCCAACAGACCCGAGACAAACACATTCCCCTCCGACTGCCTATTCATACAAGATTAACCATTGTGCTGGTTCACAATATTCAATCATCATTTCTTACCCATTTAAGAGCTGCTTGCATGAATTAGGAAGTGGAGGCTCCAGTGCATCTTTCCGCATCCTCACCACTAGAAATACGGCTTAATTAAATGCAATTAGAACAGCGACACAATTTTTATGGAGAAAAGAAGCTACAGTCCTCTCCCTCCAAAATAAAGAAAAAGACAGCAGGAGATTTAAGATTTATCTTCCGCCCTCTCATACCCAGTCCAGGCTGCTCCCATCTTTTTTTTATCATCCCACATTTCATAGATTATTTTTCACAGTCCTGCCACAAACAGTTACACTTTGCTTCTTGCCTTTACTTCCTACATTGATGGTTCTCACTAATAATAGGCAGTTAAACATGTTTGAAGGGAAAAGCACAATTTCAGGAGCTCATGGCAATTTGTGAAAATGTTGTTTTCCACCTAGTCTTGAAGGAAGTGTGACATCTCACTAAAAACTGGGACCCCTCTCATACCTGTCTAAGAGCCTAATTTGGTGTCTGTTTCCTAGAAGCACCCAATAATAAGTGCTTGTTGAATATAGGCCTCTGGATTCACATCATGCCTACTTCATCAATGAAAGGCTCCTTTAGGAAGACTCATTGGAGGTCCAAAACTTCTTAGATGGCATTTAAAATGAACTGGTTTAGTGCTATAATGACAAATCAAGATTTTTTTTTTCAGGAACAGTCTTCCCCCCTCATTATTAAAGTGTAGGATTTTTTGAAAATAAAAAAAAATAAATAAAGAAGATAAGAATCACCCATAGTCTCAAAATCCAGATGGAACTGCTTTTAACATTTTGATGTCTTTCCTTTCCAGTTTCTCTCTCGCCCCTCCATTCCTCTCTATCTCTCTGATTAGGATGATACAACACACAGTTAGGTATTCAGCTTTCTCACCTTATGTACTTTGAACACTCTTACTTGCATAGTCTTTGAAAATAAAAATTTTAATAAATGCATGATATTTTATAATATGTTTGTGTATATACATCTGTGTACTCCCTCAGTGTGTGTTTATACAGGCACACACACACACACACCCACACAACACTGCACACCACAAAGCTGAATGTGTTACTGACTGTAGTAAGGGAGAAATAATGCTAGCCAATGACAAATCTGACCCAGCAAAGCAGACTGATCATTTTTTGCCGGGTTTTGGGGAAATGTGGATTTCAGAGATTGGGAGAGTTTCAAGTGCAAAAGTAGGTTGACATCAACTCTAGAAATGTAGTTACTCTAGTGAGAATTTTGTTGACTGGTTGGCATTGAGAAGCATATTTATTGGACTAACTTCATTCCTGATTGGCTGACTAGGGGACATAAGAGATTGCCACTTATTAGTTGGTTTGTCAAAGCCTGTTCACCAAGGCGAGTTGCATTGATGGACGGAAAGGGTTTAAAACCCAGTTATAATGGTACTTTTTACTGTGATTACAGAACGATCAACATTTTCTTAGGGGTATGAAAAAAAAGGTATAATCTCAATACCGTGATTTATTTAATCCTTCTCTTACTGTGGGATAATTGGATTATTTTAAATTTTCCTACTATTGTATATAAATGTTGCAGTGACCATCTGGCAATCTAAATACATCTCTGGGTATTTTCTTAGGAAAGATTCCTAGAAGTGGACTGTTGATTCAACAGCGGGTCTAAAAAGATGTTTTTATAATAGTTATACAGGCTCATTACAGAACATGTAGGAAATATGGATGCATAAAAAGAAGAAAATTAAAATCATCTATAAGCCACCCTCCTCCCCACCATATAATTACTGTTTAATGTTTAGTGCTTATCTTTCTAGGCCATTTACTGTGTTTCTATAGATCTATACAAATAAACACAAATGAGAAACCCTGATAGTACTTTTTTTTCAGTTTGCTTTCTTCACCTAATTAATTGTTATGAACATCTTTTCTTGTCATCATATAGTCTCATTTAATGGCTGAATAATAATGTGTGTCTCTATATTGTATACAATACAGTTTTTTTAACTTTTTTCCATTGTTGAGTAGTCAAGTCTCCTTTCCCCTTTCTTGTTGTTCATTCCTGCCTGCCTAGCTTCCTGCTTTCTTTTTTACTTTATCATAAGAATTATTATTATATTATTTTTAAATGCTATTATAAACAATGACATTGCACAAATTTATATCTAAATGTCTGCACACGTCTATGTTTATTGTTTTAGGACAGAGTCACAGAAGTTGAATTGCTGAGTCAAGTAGTAGGGCAAAGTTTTAAGACTTTTGACAAACATGTTGCAAAAATAGTTTCCAGAAATACTGAAAAATTTAGGCTACCACCAGTAGTACAGATGAAGGTCTGCACCCTCTGAAGTATTTGTTTCAATATTTTTTCCTGCTCTTTGCCAATATTGTTATATTAATTTGTACTTGACTAAGGGGGGGTTGAGAGCTATTTAAATTTTTATTAAAATTCATTTTTTTTCTTCTATCAACTCTTTCGTTCATACACTGTACTCTCTGCAGTCAGGCTTATAGTTTCATATACGGTTGTTAGAATACTTTATATAAAGTACATCCACCCTTGTGGCATTTTTCAAGTATCTTATAATTGCTTTAAATTTTGTTTTTAGTGTTTTAAAAACCTCTTTATTATGGAAAATTTCAAATTTTTCATATTCTGTATTCAACACTAGAGACAATAGTACAATGAACCTCTATGAACTCATTATTCAGTTTCAACAATGATCATGGTTCATTTTACAATTTCTATGTTCCCCGTTCTCCCTCTCACACTCTTTATTATTTTGAAGTAAATCTCAGACATCAAGTGATGTCATCTGCAAATATTTCTGTATGTGTATGTATTTTAAAGCATAGTAATATCATTACCACATCAAAAAGTACTACTATATATAATTCTCTAATGTTATTAAATATCCAGTCAGTATTCATATTTTATGTGACTATATAACACAATATATATAAATATATATAAAATGTCATAAACCATTGGATTGTCAAGTTAGACTCATACCACCAAAGATACTACCCAGTAGCAATCTCCACAAATAATTTTAAGAATATAGGCAATCAGGAGACTCAGACAAATAAGAAGAGGTCTGGGACATCGGAAGAAGCTTCCTCAGGTCCTTCCTTCCTGGAATAAATAGTGTTTGGTCTAAAGAAAACAAAGTTTCGAAGTTAATTATAAAGATTTTCACCCCAGGGAGTGTTTAGAATATGAAACATCCATTTTCAGCTTACATGACATTGTCCAGGAAGCCATACCCCATAAATCCATGGATTCTAGGTTTATTTACTATAAGTGATACTTGACCAGGGACATGCAGTTAAGAACATTCCTTAGATAGAGACCCTCCCCCTAGTGTATATCATTGGTCTATTCATCTGGAGGTCTGGCTGCCACGTTGTTAAGGACATTAGACTGAATCATCTGGTTCTTTTCTTTTTCCCTGAGAGTCTCCCAGGTAAAGAAAGTGCATGGATCACAAAGTGGCTGCTTTAAAAGTTTTTTGGTTTTTCTTGGAATCCAAAAGAGATCGATTGCATTGTAACTGATTAAAATATCGCTCTAGTCTCTTTTAATTTATATATTCCTCCACTGTATCACTTTTTCTTGCAGTTTTTTGTGGGGGTGGGGCGGAGAATGTGGCAGATAGTCTCCAAAGGTAACCACCATCAGTTTTATTCCCTCCCTGTTTGTTCACGCTTTACATATTAAGAGGCTGAATCTGGGCTGACTTAAATGACTAGTTTGATCAATAGAATGTGGCATATGTGTCATTACAAGACTTTTGAAGCTAAATCATAATAAAGCTTGCACCTTCCCCCTGTAGTTTGAAACCCAATCACCATGTGCTGTAAGAACCCCAAGCGACGTAGACGAGCAGGTGTAAGCACTCTGGCCCACAGGCCTAGCCAAGCTCCCAGGTCAAAGCCAACATTAACTGCCAGCTGTATGAGTAAGCTATGTTTACTGTCTAGTCCAGCTGAAATTTCAGATGACTCTAGCCACAGCCACACCAACTACAAACTCATGAGGGACCTCATTTTAGAAGCATCTAAAGAGCTGTTAACCCACAGAACCGTGAGAGACAGTAATAAATTGCTGTTTTATGGCAAAAAGTTTTGTGATGATTTTTTTGTGCAACCAAGATAATTAGAATCAAGAAATTGAGTCATTTGTCTTACAGATTTTTGTGCAATTGGGATTTTGCTGATTGCATCCCCGGGGTGTCATTTAACTTGCTCTTCTGTCACCTATATTTCCCGTAAATTTATAGCTATTCCTAGACTACAGTCAATTCCATTTTAATTTTTATCTTGGCAATAATATTTCATAGGTGCTATGCTTCATATACATCAGTGCTCAGTAAATAAATATTTAGCAAACTCAATACACACATTAGGTCATGCCATACACACGATTAATTCTCCTATTAACCCTGTTGCCTAAGGTATGAAGAGAGGAATGGAACTACCATTGCTGAAATAATTAATCAATGGAAGACAGCCTAGGGCGTGGCTGAGAACCCACACTTCTGAGTCCTACTCCTTACATCTGGGTCGTGGCTCCATCACTCCCTAACTGGGTGACCTCAGGCAACTTGTCTGACTTTCTGTGCCTCAGTTTCCCATTATAAACCAGAAGTAATAACAGATCTACTTCATAGGATCTTGGTGAGGATTAAATGATTTAATACCTGTGAAATGCTTGGAACAATAACAGGCATAGAGTAAGCATAATGAAATTGTAAGGTGCTTATTATAAATGAAATTATAATGCAAAAACATTAAGTGTTGCAATTATTAGTGTTGCTATTTATGATTACAATTGTGGTCCATCTCAGAAACGAGCTGCTTTTCTAGTATTGCGGTGCTTCTGAGTCTTCTGGGCAGTATCACACAGCATAGTAATCATGGCAGATATGCCCATATGTAAAAGTATCCATTCAGCTTGGTAAATATACCTCAAAAGGACAGTGCTGTGGAAAATTTACAGAAAACAACACCGCGGTTTCCATCTGTGGTGCACAGGTGGCAGAGACACGGAATGCGTGAAATTACGGCCTTGGGGTCAGACCGACTTACGAGGTTTCAAGTCCCGTCTTCCCCCCCTTACTAACTGTATAACCTTAAAACAGTTTTTTTTACTTTTCTTGGAGTCCTCGTGTGTAAAAATAGAGAAAATAGTTATCTCCTTTGCAGTATTCCTTAAAAATTAAATGAGACACTGCTTTTGATGGCACCGAATGCTGTATTTGGCCCCCTGTAGATGTTCAGTGAATGTCTCTTTTTTCTTTCTGAGAAAACGTTAAAGGACACTTTACAGATAAAAACAAAATAAAAAATAAAAGCAGTTAGTGAGTATTTACTGAGCATTTACTATCATGGACTCTAAAGTGTACTGCTGACCTTGCAGAGCCAAGGCTACCCGGGAAGAGCTGGGTGATCTTTGGGGAGTTACTTACCCTCTTTGTGTCTCAGTTTCCTCATCCACAAAGTGGGGGGGATAATAATAACCATCTCATGGAGTTGTTTTGAAAATTAAACAACTGATAATGTGTGAAGTGCTTAGAATAATGCTCAGCATCTCTAAACACTTAGTGTTGGCTTCTCCTCCTGCTGTCATTGTTATGACTTGAACAAGGCACTAAGTTAATCACTGGAGGAGATACTAAGATGCTTTATACAACACCACTACCATCAGGAAGGCTGTGGTCCTCACCCGAGGAACCTCTTTCGTGGACCCACGTCCGTGCCATCCTTTGATGTTGCTAGGAAAGCTTTCTCTGACAGCCAATAGTGACGTGTACATGACCGGCTCAAACAAAGGCCGAAGGTCCCTCATGCAGCCTGGCAGCAAAGCCTGGTGCATCCTCTGCACCCTCTTGGCCACAGGTTATATTCGGGCCCTGGTTGAGGGAGAGGCTGGTCTGGCAGGACCCACAGCTACAGAAGAGAAAATTAAGAGAGGATTATTCCCGAAGGGACTTCCGAACCTGCATCAATGCAATCAGTAAAGGCAACAAAGCTGGACTAATTAAGAGGCACAAGCAGCGTGGGGAATGCGAACAAAGCAAACCATGATTACATCCGAGACCCGCCTGCAGCACAGCTGCTCAGTTCTACCTTGGCTTTGTTGGCACAAAAGTGTCTCGTGTCAAAGAGCTGGCACGCTAACACCAACATCATTAATACTGACTAAGTGTCCCAAGTCCGCTGGGTACTGCAGAGCAGGAACAATGTCCAGCATTTGGATAAAAAGAGGACAGAGAACAAAGATCACCATCTTTTCATGGTTATTTCCCCCAGGAAGGTAGGAGGTATGGGAAGCCATTGGATTTATCCTCTTGTAGGGAAATGGAAACCATCATCAAAATGTTGATAATGTCAGCTACATTTCTTGAGCATCTTGCCACGCATCACGTAGTGTGTTAGTGCTCTACACACACCGGGTCATTTAATGCAGACGATTAATCTTCACTTCCTAATGAACAGAGAGGGGACTGGGGCTAACATCTCCTCAGCGCTTAGGACATCTCTGGCACGGTGCTTTGTTCTTTTATACATGCTCTCATTAAGTCCTTAGATGGTCATTTTTTTCAGCTGAAGAAAAACAGGTTCAGCGAGTTTGTTATTTGCTAAGGTATCAGCATTAATCAGTTTCAGTCTAGTGGTTCAAATCAGTTTTTCCTGACCTCAAAAAGTCATACCCTTTTTTAAAACCACAATAACTCTGTTCTTATAATGTTATAGAACAAGTCTCAAAGTTTAACCAGTAGACATCTATAGTTAACATTAACTTCTTGTCCAGGGAAGATCTCCTTTCTCCTGGGAAAGGATCTTTCTAACCACGTGGGAGGTACCATCTTTCTTCAGCTCCTACTCCTTGGCCCTCCTCATCATGCTGTGAATCTTCCCATAAATCAGCTTTTTCCTTAAGCTAATTCAGATTGAGCTTCTGATACTTGCAGCCTAATGTATCCAATTCAACCCCCACTGCAATTTTGATGATGGGACAGGATTACCTAGTGAGATAGATGTATTATTCTATACATGATATAATTGAATTCAGGTGGATCTGTGTGTGTGAAGGATGGAAACCAGCCTCTTTACTAGTCACGCCTTTTCTCAGGGAAGCATGATTTGACCTGCAGTATAAGAAAATCTACTGTGTACTTTGCTAAGTAGGGATTGAATATTGCATTTCTTTTCCTCCAGTACAGATGAAATATACTGGTAAGACGTATGCCTCACATTTTTTACCCTCAAATAAAGACATAATCAAAATAGCAAATAATTAGAGCTATAGCGGGTGTGTTGGGGGAAGGGTGTTCTAGAAAGCATGATGTCTTTGAATTCAAGGAATTTACCGTTTAGATAAGAAGATACACAGACTTGAAAAAAATGAAAATTAGAAACAATTGGGAGAGCCCCGTCATGTCTTCTCAGTTAGTGGTTGTGCTCCAAACCCCCCTTGGAAAACTGATCGTGTGAAACTTTGAATATTTGCCCTTAGGAAGGATGTTATAGAAGGTCCTGCAATTCCAGGCGTCATCTATAAAGACTATGTAACCCTGTAAGATCACAAAAGGGTCCGAAACGCGTAGCCTGCAAGGCCCTCCCCACTGTGGATCCTGCGCTCCTCTCCAAGCTCTCAACTCCCCTCCTGACTTCGTCCACTGACTATGGGACACTGGCTTTCTTCAAGTGCCTCCAGTGTTCCACTCAGTCACATGCCTTTCACATGTCCCAGTCCTACTCCTGGACTGCTCTGTCCTGCCCATCCCCACCTGGCACCTTCACTATCCCTTAGCCATCCTTCTGGACCCAACGTAAACATGACTTTCTCAGGAGTTTTCTGACCTCCTGGCTTGCTCTTTGCAGTCCTTACTGTAGGCGTAGCCATTTATTCAGTGTCTGTCTCCCCTCTCTGAGCCTGCGTCCTCATCTGCATGATGGAGCATGCACCACGCAGGGGCAGGAGGATGGAAGGATGTCACGTGAGCAAGGACACGGCATGGCGCAGGCTCTCCAACCAGTGAGTTCCCCCTGACCTGTGAAAAGCACCGAAGCGCCAGGGGCCGGGGTCAGCCTCACCTTTCACTTAGAGGTGCCTGCCTGAGGTTCCTGCTGGAGGTTTTCAAGCTCCCGGAAGGTGATGAGCCGTTGCCGCCTGGCTGAGGCTGCTCAGAAAAAGCCCATGAGCATCTGTTCTGTTCCCCGGAGAGCAGACGTGTGCACTCAGTGCTGATTCGGGTCAGCAAACCCGAGCTCACTGCTCATGTCAGGCCAAACATGTAGGACCACACACGGCCTCATTAAACCAAAGACATGACAAACAAACAAGCAAATTACACACACAGGCACCTGCAAGGGCTCACGAATACGATGTAATGCGTAGGTCTTGACTGCCTTTGAAGTAGATGGGCCGCCTGGGCTTTTAAGTAAACCTACAGAGAAACCAGGTCATGTTTGGTTTTTCCAGCAGGGAGAGAGGGAGTGTGTGTGTGTGTGTGCGTGTGCGTGTGTGCGTGTGCGCGTGCGCGTGCGCGTGTGCGTGTGCGCCAAGCAGAGCTCCGAAATGCCCTAGAATGGGGAATTCGGGGACAACCACTGGGCTGCCATCCTTGACACATACAGCTCTTTCCTCATTCTTCCGAGGCTCTGAGGATGACGGGGACCTGTCAGGCTGAATTAGTGAGCCTGTAAACCCAGCCTCTGTGGCGAAACAGCTGGGACAAAAAAAATCTCTGAAGTTTCTTACATCCTGGGAGGCTTCTCTAAAACACTTATGGCCAGGAGGCAACATGGTAAGCCCAGGGGCGTGGAGATCTAGGGCGCAGGCCCAGGACAAGGCCAGCTGGGTGACCTTGGGCAAATCTCTCAGCTGCGCTGAGTCTCCTCTCTTTATCTGCAAAAAGCCTCTTAAAAACCTCTGTCTGCCCCCTAGGGTGGTGGTGAGGAGCCACAACGTAATCAGTGTCTCAACCGCTGGTTAAATGATGCACAAACAGTAAGGGTTCTTTTTTCAATTATTGTTCCAGCTCCTCCTCCTTATTTTTGAAGGCTTCGGAGGGGACGGGGGGCTCTCCAGGGGTTGTGACCTAGTCATCAATGCGTATTTATTTGTTGCGAAGCTTCTGTAAATCAAAGTTGTGAAAAGGGACTCTCGGCCGAGGAAGCATCTCCGCTCACTGGGAAGATGAGTTTCAGACCCAGGGAGGGGAGCTGGGAGGCCGAGGAGAACATTCAGGCATGTTTACCTCACTGAACGCCCACAATTGATTCAGACACAGTGATTGTCTGAAGCCTCCAAGCCGTCCTCCAGCAGATCAGCAATGTTCAGCGGGTCAGCAGTTTGCAATTGTTTCCAGGCGTTTCTGTTATTTTTATACTTGAATGTTCCCCTGGTCTCTGTAGGAAGGGAATTTCCATGCAATAATGGAGATGGCCTCGAACAGAAGCAAAGTCCCTGCTGCAGCTTCTGCAAAGAAAGGAAGATGGATTAGCAGGGAAAGTGCGGGCGGTGGGGGCTTGTCCTGTCTCTGAAGCAAAGCCTTTTCCAGTGGTTTCCGAATGCCTGTCTGGTGCCCTCCTTATCGTCACCAGAGATACCTGGACCCCACGCAAGACCCACTGAATCCCAGAGAAAGGGCTGAGGATTCTGCGTTTTAAACAAGCCCTCAGGTGATTCAGTTGCCCAGCTCTGCCCAAGAAGCAGTAGACAGGAGGTCTCCCCCAACCATGTGCAGGACACAAAGGACCCTGAGGACGGCTTAGTGGAAGTTAGGGCTGGACCTGCATGGACGCCAGGAAGCCCGACTGCTCGGCCTCATTCAAGCCAATACTCCTTAACTAGGCCCTCAGCACTTCCTTAGTGGAGGGGCCCTGTGTTAAGTGGCGGTGACTCTCCTGTGCTGCCCGCCATGAGCTGCCCTTGCCCCAGATCTGCTAGCTTCACCCAGCAACCACATACCGTGTGATTCTACCGACATGAAACGTCCAGAATAGACACATCCACGGAGCCAGGAAGCGGATCTGTGGTTGTCAGGGGCTGGGACTTGGGTAGGGGGCTGGGGGGAGGATGGCTATGGAAAGGAGAGTTTCTTTGGGGAAATAACAAAAATGGTCGGAAGCCCAGACCAGTGAATATACAGAAAGCCACCGAATTGTACACTTTAAGTGGGTAAATTGTATGGTATGTATTCTCAAGAAAGCTGTTTAAAAAACAAACAAAACTTTACTAGGAAAAACCAGAACCACTCCCACTTCTTATAAGGCAACTCAGCAAACATCTGTTGATACTGAGGGAAGAGGGAAGGCCCTTTCCCAGAGATTCAGTGAATCTTGTGTGGGGCCCAAACGCCTGCATTTTAAACGAGTGCCTCTGCTGACTCCTGTATCACCAGAATACTCACCTGTGTGAGTGTACACACAGGTATTGGAAACTGCTATAAAACGCTCTGTTTCAGAGAAAATTTTTCCTGTATCATTACCTTTCTAGAAGAAAACAGTGCCCTGGTGTGTGTGTGTGTTGGCATCCCATACGGATTTATTCACATGTGCTTTAGTCTGGCCCTGGTATAACTGCATTTTGTAGATGAGATCAGTTTCTTTCTCTAACTCAATTTTGGGGCTCGCCTAAGCCAAGTCCCAAGGGAAGCTGGTAAAATGAGGACTAAAGGGCTTTCTGGAGGTTTTTTGAGACAATTTAAGACAATATCCCACTTTATAAGAGCCCTTCAGTAGTCTGATCCTGCATTAATCTACATGGTAGGGGCTACCTGGGGGTGCCTGGCACCGTGGAAATAGTGAGGGCTTTGGCTGCCTGCTTCAAATTCCGCTGCCTTGAGTAACTGCCACCTCTCCTCTCTCAGCCTGTAGATATGGAGTATTGCTGCCTTGCTCATGGGATGATTCTGAATAATGTAAATGACACAATAAATGTACACAAGACGGCACAAAATACCCACTCAGTAAAAACTGGCAAATGTGACCATTATTTCACTTGTCACTTCATCTATGCTATGTTTCCTCATTTGGAGTCTAAGCCCCCTTGAGGACAGCCCTTTGGGTCCCATACAGCTCCTATCATAGTGACTTACATGCGAAAGCCAAGAGAATGGTAAGGAAGGACAGACTGTGGAGAACACCCACGGGCGCCGGCTCAGGCGCCCCTTTCCTAGGTTATCCTGACCTCACCACCCACAGAGTTACAGACGCAGACTCCCAGCAGCTCCCGTAACAGTGTGATCTCTCCACCGCCGCCTCCTCGCCGCAACTGCTTGGACTAGGTGAAGACACCCAACTCAAGCTTAGCGCGTGAGAACCTTTCAAGAGATTCCAGCCGGTGTCTCCAGGCCTCCTGGAAAGAGAATATGTAAACTTAGAACAGCATGCAGATGTTTTCCACTAGGAGCATAAAACCAAGGCCTACAGTCAGGTGTGGGCTTACAAAAGAGATGTCCCACCATCACTGCATGATTTGAAGTGTACTCATATGGCGTGATTCTGGGCATCTATGCATAAGGCTTCTAAAGAATTTTTTTAAACCATGGGAAAAATACATATTGTAATGTTAAGGTAAAAAGAATAAAACAAAATTATGTAGACCCCACAAATGACAAAATATACATATATTTATAAAATACTGGAAATACACAAAAATGTCAACAGCGATAGAGGAGTTGGAGATGATTTAATTTTTTAATGCTTCCTGATGTTTCAAGAAAATTCTATTTACTGGGGTAAGAAAACCCAATGTAAGTTTTCTTCCCCCTTCTCTTCAAAAACGTAAGCTCCTCTGGACTCAGTTTTGTCGTAATCCTAGCTATTTTGGTCTCTGATTAACTAATTTGCACCTGGGTGTTGGCGCTGGAAAGGTGTGATTGGAAATGGGCTTTTGAGAAGCAAGATGATTTTATGCAGATATATTCTCAACTATTGACCCCTCCAGAGGATTCCTTCTGTGAGAAGTAAGTAGTTCCACCTCTAAAATCAAATACTAACAGTGATTTCCCAATTTGTAGATGAAAACTTGATAGACAGAATTTTCCAAAATTAAAATTCTCTGCCACTAATTTTCCCTTGATGCCTGCCACCAGTAATTTCACAACTAGAATCTTGTAGAGTGAACATTAGAATTACTGGGGACCTTAAAAATACGCAAATACCACTGCTCCATCTTCCAGAAATTCTGACTTAATTGGTCTTTTCTGGGACCAGGACAGCTATAGTTTTTAAATCTCTTTAAGCAATTCTAATCTTCAGGCAGGATTGAGAACCACTAACGTAGTATATCGGGTTGAATGCAAAATTCTACATTCAATTGTTTCATTGTCTGAAGCTTAATGCATCCACATGTGTTAGGATTTCAGAAGGCGCCCCCTGATTTCCAAATGCACTATTAATTGAATGAATTAGAAACTCAGGGTGGAGCTCACCCCTTGGGCAGAGCCATTCTTGGTGGCCAGAGAGACTGTTTGGAGACATCGCCCTCCTGTGGCAACACTTGGTAACTGTTTAGCCAGGCCTGGGTTCACTCTTTCTTCCCATAGTTTCTCTGGTAACAGGCCCAGAGCCCGCTCTGAACCTTGTAGAGCCTCCGATGGACTGTGCAGTCCCTTTCAGCCAGGGACCGGGTGGGCGTGCACATGCCCTTTGAAAGCTCCCTAGAATGGGTAATAGGTTCCCCCTTCCTGACATGTCAGCAGCGGACTTGGAACCATAAACCTAGGACAAAGTTTCCAGACTAGTTCTTAACTGTCAGGAGGAACAGCTGCAGATAAAAGCTGCAGAGCTGCTTACTGACACTGGAAATTACTGATTCTGGGACCTCGGATTTTTTCCTGTAAGTCTGTAGAAAAAAAAAAAAACACGTCAACCGTTATAGGGTCTGGGAAAGAGGGAAAGTATAAATAATAAGCCAAACAAACGCTTTGGAATATTCGCTTTCACTCCTTCCCTTGTGTAGGGGCAGAAGTCCGAGGAAGGTGGGGCACCCTAGGGGGTGGGGGGCCGGGGTTGGGGGACAGACAAGGAGAGGAGGTCTCACCAGGGTGGACGGGGACAGCAGACCCTACTGCAGACCGGGGTCCTGGAGCTAGCGTGTGGGGGAGGACTAATCTCTGTGAAGAAAACTTAACTGCACATCAGCGCCACCTGGGGAGCTTGTCCAGAAAGCTTCTGCGAAGGCCTTTTCCACCGGTTGGATTCGCTCAGCCTAGGAATCTGAGCGGACCGAGAGGCAGTCCAGGGGCCCCTTGAGTCTGGTGCCAACTTGGTTCCAGGGGCGGCGCTGAGACATCATTCCCTCATGCAGCCCCTACAATAATGCTCTGAGGGAGTTGGAACTGCCCCCATTTTACAGATGAGGACACTGAGGCTCAAGGAGGTGGTGTGAGGTGCCTGAACCTGGCTGGGCAGTGATGGAGCCTGGACAGCAATGCCAGGTCAGGGTAGTAGGGCGGCTGGTCACAGGAACACCTCCGATCCTTAGTTACCAGGCCCAGTGCCGAATGTCAGAGCAGGACCAGAGATGTGACAGACTTGCTGGCTCCTCAGGGACCTCTGTTCCCTTGGAAGACAGGTGTGGTCCCAGAGCCTGGGATGGTGCCAAACCCATGCTTGGTTGGGAAGGAAAGCCTGAGGTAAGGGAAGGATGCAGGGAGGGAGGGACAAAAGGTAGAGGGAGGACGAGGAGACAGGGCCCAGAAACCAGCCAGGCGGCCGCAGAACCTCAGGGGGAGGGGAGCACAGCCAGCTGGAGGATGGGGGCTGGAGTCTTCTCTCCCCGCTCTGCAGTCCCTTCTCCTTGAGCTTCTCCTTCTTCTGGACCATTTCCTGTTCCTTTCCTACTTCTCTTTTCTTCCTGTTTCTTCTCTTCCCCATTAGAGGAGGGGTTTCATCTTCCCTCCCAGATCCAAGGCATGTCCTCCCAGCCTGTCACATCTTCCTCGCAGGATGTCAAGGAGAGCAATCAATCGTTTAAGGAAAGAAAAACATCAAAAGCTGCTCCCTCTGTGGTCAAAATCCACACCAGTCTTCCTTCCCACAGCGCGCACAGCCTGGCTGGCCCACAGCCCTCCTCAGCTGGCGCCCTTCCCACTGAGCTGAGTCCATCCCGGGCTGCCAAGAGCTGCCTGCAATTCCCTGTGGCAACGGAACTTATCAGCATCTCATGTTTAATGCAAGCGAGCTTCTGAGACAGGAAAGCTTTCAAGATACAGCTTAAGATACATAAATGCTGCCCTTTACAGGGCAAACAGAAGTATACAAAACCGATGTGGGTTTTCCTATTTTAGAATAATTGTGTTCTCATCTGTACAGATTTAAGCAAACCAGTTCTGTCAGAAGAAAAATAGATCTATACCTCCAAGAGCATCCATGGTAGACCCGGAGAGGTCTAGGTCCCCTCCATTTTTTGAGTCTCCCAAGTAATTTTAAAATGAAGAAATGTCAAAGTCAGGTTTTAAAAATTGTAGTTGATTGCGATGCTTATCCTTAGCAAGTTAGTGTTTTTAACACCAAAGATATAATGCAAATGCTTGTTCCAGTTACAAGCTAATGACAGCATCTTTTAAAGCGGTGATTCCTAGTGCACTGTAGGCAATGGGACGCGGGTGTAAAGCTGTATTTTGAAAAACTGATTCCAATCCTGTCAATATGATTCCTTTGGAAGTAACACAAAAAGTCTAAAGCTGAAAACTTTGGGGTGGCCATGTTCAAGCCGACAATATCGGTAGCTGTAGCCATTTCCCTTCTGTTGATGTGGACACCCTTGCCTCTGAGTGAGTTCCACCGCTCTTCCCACTCCGTCACCCTTTCTGAATAGTTCTGTGAGTTTATCAGTGCCCTCCAGCTTTATTCTCAGACTGTCACAGAAAGCCATTGTTACCGCAGAGGAAATCAGGAGGTGCTAGAGCCCACGCATGGCAGCCTGGGCAGCGTGTGTGATCGGGGAGAGGAGACAGCAGGTACAGACCCCGTCCAGCACGGCTGGGTGGTCTGTGACCGGCAGGTTTGCTCGGCCCAGGAGACTCTGGCTGGGCTTGTTTTTGAGTCGCTCAGGGAGGTGAGCCTTGACAAGCAGGTTTTCTCCTGTAAAACGAAGAACTGTTAGAACCAGGGCAACAGCTGCTCAGACACCACCTTAAGAATGCTCAGGTTGGAAGGGCTTTATAAACAGCATGCATTTAGTCCAGTAGCCTTTCTTAGGCTATTTGGACCCAAACAGCGTGTCAAGTCAATACATTGCTGCAGAACTCAATTTTTGAAAATGGTCCCGGTGCTCCTTGAAGAAATTGCTGATTCTAGGATCAGGCCAAGAAATACATGAGATGAGCCTGGAGCATCCTACAGTACCAGAAAGTAAGGAAATGCTCAAAAACAAACAAACAGAAATTGATGGGGTTGTGTCAGAGGGGCACAGGAGCCAGATGAGTTTCCAATGGCCAAAGCTGGAACGATTTTAGCAACAAAACTAATGAAGCAGTGTGGGATTCTAACCCAAAGTATAAAATAAATATCCATGAGTCAAAACTGATGTAAATGACTGAATAAATAAATGGAGAAGGGGAACATACCTTTTCCTCGGAGAACCCCAAATAATTTATGTAGTCATGACAGCTTCAACAAGGTGGAGTGTAACACCCCAGTTCTTAAGTGTTGGCTACACACAGTGACTTGCTTCCAAAGGAAGGAGGTGGGGCGTAACATTATTGTGGGAATGGAGTCAAGGGAAGATAAATTATAACATTAAATTAGGCCAAATGTATGGACTTGGGTGTATTTATCTGAGTCTACATTTAATGTGTGAGCTCACCCAGCTGGAAGGGGCTCTTGCATTTTTCTTGGTTGATGTAATGAAATGTACACTCATTGGTGGCCTGCATTCAATGAGTTGAGATGCCAGAACTTCCTAGTGTAACGTAGAAAATGAATCCAAAGTCTTCGGGGGCAGGCATGTGGATTTGTCTGGGGCATAAATACTTAACCATTATCTGCTGATGGGGTCCAAATGACAAGGTCCTCGCTAAGGCATGAAGAAATATATTAGTGAGGAGAGCATCAGCATCCTTGGAAAGTTCTGTGGGACCATCCTCCCTCGGCTGGGGTCGATAGTGGAGGATGCTGCCGTCAGGATGGGGTCCTGTCGGGACACTAGAAACCACATCATAGAGAGTCCAGCAGAAGGACTTTCACAAGGGAATTATTTACCCTAATGCTGGAGGGCTGAACGAGGAAGAGGAGTTATTCTCTGGGGTCATCCAGAAACAATGGCCCAGGAAGGGCCCTGGAGAGCTGGGGCTCAAGCCTCTGAGACGGGGTGCTGCCAGGCTGCCAGGCTGCCTCAGAGTGAGGAGGGGGGGCAGATGAAGCTGTTTCTGGGAGAGCTTAAGGGCTTCAGAGGCCAAAACCAACTGCTGAGAACCCATTGCTGAGGTGGTGTGTCAGGAACAGCAAGCAAATTCAAAGAAGTTCCTCCTCCCCCCGGTCTCCCCTCCTCCCTCGGAAACCCCTTACTGACCAGACCTAGCAGAGAGCCAGCTAGCAAAGGAGAAATCTAGTCCGCGGAGTCCCAGCCCCGCACCATCGAGCAGGATGGAGAAGAGCGGATTTGGAACTGAAAGGACAATATCTTAACAACCTGCTCAGAACTTGCCTTATTCCCACTACTTTAAAAAACAAACCTCTCAAAGATACACGCTTTCTTGGATTCCTCTCCCCTTGCCCTAGCCAGACAGGGTTTTAATAAACATTGGTTGAGCATCCTGGATGGTGTTACCATAATCCTGCGACACAGTACAGTCCATTTTGGACCTCAGACCTCCATGCTTACGAACACAGTACTCAATTATAGCGTTTTATGTATCTAGCTAGAAAGGTTGTTCCACTCCAAGTAGGATGATTTTGGAAAGTCACATCAGAGGACCAGAGCCCTGCCTTTGGCCTAAATGCTGTTGCCTCTTGAAGTCTGTGGTCTGATGAATAGAGGCGCTGAAGACAGCTTAACTACTCCTGTAAAATGACCGTCTTTTTTTTTTCTTTCTTTCTTTCTCTTTTTAAAATATCATTGTAAGAGACAGGGATCAGCTCAGCTTCCATGGTGATGCAGGGATTTCTGAGAGTTTGCAGATAAAAAATGTCATGCAGGGTCTGAGAAACTTGCAAGATCTTTCTAAAAATAACTGGAATCAGCAGAAAAACTCAGCATTTACATCTATCTATCCAACATCTCGCTTAACCAGAAAAGTGAGGATTTCTGTTTTAAGGAGTTAATGGCACCCGTTGAGGGATTGATCACACAACTCCCTGGAGGAAGGGCCAAAATACAGTGGTCTTGTGTCAGAAAGTCCAGCAGTGGCAAACTGTAATGAGGACAAAGAATGTTTCACAACGGCCTTAACACGGTGTTGATACTGAAACGCTTAGCCCAGAATTATCTATGTCAAATTAATTACACTTCCCTAGTCTTTTTCTTTCTATTGAAATAAAAATGATAATAAATGAGCAAAACACTACTTGGCAAGATATCTATCAGTTTTTTCTTTGAAAAACTCAGAACTCAATGAATGTCAATTATAAGCTATGCATGAAAAGTCTCCAGCCATTAAGAACTGTGCAAATTTTATTTCAATGTCAAATTCCAAAGGAAAATACTCAGAGATTGCTACGCGCATTTGCATTTACAGCTTTTATTCTTTTTAGGGTGTGGTTCGAAGCTTAATTCCAATGAGTCATGTGCTCTTGCCAACAATATTTTCAGGGAAAGGCTTATTTGAAGCTACATCACATTAGATCATTGTAAGGAAACTGCAGATCTTTATAAAATAGAACCAATTTATTGTCAAGGAGTCCAAGGTATATGGGCTGTTGGGGTAATATTTATATCCTAACAGGAGACGTTTTCTTCTCAGCTTCCATTTCTGTTGGAACCCAACGCCAATTCGACTCAAGAAAAAGATGCTCTATTTCCTAATCATTTCTAGAACAGAATGAAAACAAAGACCGCGGGGCACCCAAATGATCGAAGCAGCCAACAAAGAGTGCAGAACTGTAAAATGCTCTGTGGCTCACTGCGCTGTTGTTAAGAGCAACAGGATAAAGAGATTTAAGAAGGAAAGCATCGTTTAAATGTGGAAGAATGATGTTTAAGGAATGGCTCATCTGTTTCCCTCTAGAAATCCCTCGTACACGGTTCTCTTGGGAAGTCTAATCGATTAAAACCCTACTTGTTATTTTACTGGTGAGTGGAATGAGGAATACATTTCTCATGTTATTACATAAATGAATCTCATCTTCAGGGCTTTGAAATATAACTTTATCCAGACTGCAGAGAATTTGCGTGCCATCTCATCCTTCTGCATTACAGTGAAATTGATTTTATGATTCTATACTCATAAATTACTGGCCTGAGGCAGTAACAGACTTGGAGATGTTTTTGCTTTGTCTTCCCTAGTCTCCCAGGCTGGGCGTGTCACTTGCTCTTTTTTTTTTTTTTTTTTTTTTAAATTTCTCTCCCGAAACACACATAGCCCTTTAAGCTTACAGTTCTGGTTATAGTTCTCAACTGAAAAATGTGTTTTAAAAGAGTGGTCTGTTAGACCCAAGATGTGTTCTTGGCTCATTTGGATCCTCTGACTTGAATGTTATCCCTGAAAGCTTTAGCACATCATTGGAATTAAACATTGTGTCAAGAAATTAATAGAATGATCATCATGCAAATGAATGCATGTACCATGGGTACCACTATGACACTAAGCTACAAAACTCAGGAGATGTCTTCCTTTCTCTCCGCACCCTCACCTCCTCACCTTGGTAATGAGAGCAAAGTAACCGACAGTAGTATGAACCCATGAATATCTGACAGTCCTACTTGGTCCTACTTCTGTGAAAGGATTTGCTTACTCAGTCAAGAGAATCATTACCTTAATGCCCTTTAAAAGAGAATCTCTGTCTATTCTTTGATATATTGACTAGTCTGGAGAGAAGAGTAAGGTAATATAGAACCATAAAACACACTGAATTTCCTTTAATTCCTTAGACTTACCCTTGGGAGATGAGGTAATTTCTTGAGGCCACCTCACGAAGACTGAGGATAGGAAGGGAAACAGAAGTCAGGTCTTGTCATCTTTTTCTGGCAGGTGTGACCCCCCTAGCCAGTCCACTTGCTTTCAAGCCTGACCCCTGCCTTAAAGTTCAGGAATGGATCAGAGTTATGAGAACCCAGCGGAGGTTTTCACACAGAGGCAGTACGTGGCTCCCGAATTCACCTCTTCCATCTGCATCAACCTCAGTTGGTTCTCTCTTAACTGGATATGCAGCAATCTTGTGCCCCAACCCAGGAGAGAATAAAGCATGTGGTCAAGGGAGCATTGAGTTCAAGCAAGGAGAAAGGTTTTGTTCTACACATTTTTTACTAAACCAAATCATACCCCCAATGTTCAGATCATTTTTTAAGCCTTCTTAAATCTTTGCGTTTTAATATTTCGATTGACTTTTTGCCTTCTCTTACACAGTAGTTCTAGAAAGAGATAATTTAAATGAGAACAGTTAATTATTATTCATCAACTAAGAGACAATGGGCCCAAAGGCACCATTGTTGGGGTTGGTGCTTTGTACCAATCTCAGAATGAAAAAGATGGAAGGAAACAGTTCATCGCAGTAAACCTAATAGGCTACAGAACAGTTTTCCATTTCTTGCCGAGTTGCGTTTGTGGTTATGACTTCTCAGAACATCCAGCCCATCTATACTCACAAGTAAGAGTATCATTCAGCCAAGCCTCGAGTTTCAGATTTTCCCTCTCAGTAATTTGCACCACTACTTCCTTCTTCCTGGGCTCTCACACTTGGGTGCTGTTTCTCTAACAGTGTTCACCGATGTGTGTTGTCATTCACTTTTGTAAGCACACTGAACCCTCACCAATACTGACTTCTTGTGGGCAGAAATGCTTGTTTTCCCAGCACCTTGAAACTTGGTTCATAGAAAGCTCTCAGTATTTGTTGATCAAGTTGTTTTGTTTTTGGATGACAAAGAAGTATCACATTTCTGGTACTTTAAGAAATGGTATTTTAACACGATTAAAATCTCTAATGCACACGAGTCAAATCCTAAGAGTACATGAAACAGGCTTAGATGAATCTCTCTGATGTGGATGGTGGGGGTGTAGGTCAAGTAAACTTGAAAAACCAGGCTCCAATGAGTAAGACCCATAGGAAACAGCTTTCCTAACTGGCTTTAGACCAACTAAAACCTATTTTTCCCATAGAAACTTTGGCATCTGTCATGCAGTGTTTTTCCTTTTTTTTAAAAAAAAAAATTTTATAGAGATTATAGTTTCTACTGGACAAAATTTCAACAGTAACAATCTTATGCTAATTCTTTGAATTCCCTTGAGATATTTTTCTAGGTGGAACACTAACATTCTGAACCAAGTTTTTAGACTGGGGATCTCATGCACTGCTAAAATGCAGTTTTCTTTTGAAGGAACTCAAGGCAAGGAGGTAATTTTTGACTCTCCAGTGCCTAAACCTTACCTCCTTAAACCTGTTATCTTCTTTATTTCCTTCTACAACTATTTTGAGTAACTAACCACAAAGAATCACGGGTAGGTGGGATTAATAGCTAGACTTTTCTCTTTCTGGTTGTGCATGCATTACGTTTGTTTCCAGTTACGGGGCTTTGGCAAATTCTCAAGTGAATGGAGTAAGCCTACAGTCTACTTGTTTTAGATGTCAGTTAAAAAGTGTTTATATGTGTTATAAATATATGAAGAAATAGTGCTTACAATGAATTGTGTTTCTAAGACTTGCATAAACATTCCTTCCTTTAGGGAAGTGATTATTAAGGAGTGGGGTGGAACGCATGTACCAGGCTCTACATTCCCCCTTCATAAATATTCAGATATATTCCTTTTTTTCTTTCTCTGGAATCAGTGCTATAGTGAACCACGAACTGCTGTGTGTCATATCCATTTATATGTCATTTATATATTGTTTTGGATTTATCAGTGAATGAAATGTTTCCAGTTAGAATTCTACAAAAATATAAGAAGACACTCTGTTTAAATTACATTATTTATTTTTACATTATCCCTCTTAGTCCTGCATGCATTGTTAGCACAAAAAGTTGAACTTGATCACAACCTCCTTTGAAGTGACAGTAGGTACATAATCACCATCTGAAGACTTTCTTCACAGATGGCCCAAGAATTCCAGGCCTTGGTAACACTGTCAGTAACCTATACAATGTTCAATAGAAAAATTTACCAAATATCCTTTGTTTAATGTAAACAAGGCGGGAGGCAAAACAGAGTATTTCAGTAACACTATCTTACAGGGCCCAGAAATGTGATTCTCTACCATGTTTTAACATACCAAATGTCACAATGACATGCGTATTTTGATTACTTGTACAGCCCAAAATGTAATTATCATATAAATTGTGGCTTTAGCACTTCACTGTAACTTTTGTCAATATCTATAAACTTCATAATTAAAAGGTAATTATATAATAATGCAATAATTTATGGAAGTATGTTACCATGAATTATGAAGTAATTCCATAATTTGGGCCCCATAAAATTAAGTGTGATACTCTTCACACTAGCAACAGTGTAAGCAAGCTAAGGATTTTGGTCCTTATATATATATATACACACACACACACACACACACACATATATACACATGTACACAGATAATAATGTACAATTAAACCAAAAAGCTATGAATCCACTCATAGCTTCCATATTGCACAGATACATGATGAGAACATTACACAGCTAGATGTGAGTGCTACGATGGTAATTGGCTAAGGACAAACTTTGAGTTCTATCAAGTAAAGAATGTGGCTCATTACTAAAAATAAACTCAAAGACTATACTGTTAGAAAGGAGGTTTAAAAAAAAAAAAGAATGTGCATACCTATCCATACCAATGCGAAGCGAGGCTAAAATTCAATTTGGAACTTGTTATGGCAATCGATTGCTGGGGTGGGATTCCCCACCCAAAACAGTGCATTTTAGTCACTGTTTTGCAAGTACTGAGTAACAGAAATATTCAGTTTCTGAAAGGCAGTACAAAGATGAATAGTCACACAGGACAATGTTTCACCAACAAATCCAACTCACTGTGAGAACTTGTGCTGGCTCTAGGTCTGAAGTAAATATGAAAAAAAAAGACAGAAATAAACTTAGAAGAGAAATAAATTATACCTTAAGCTTTAGCTGATTACAAATCAAGGACATTACAATAACTTAGGGAAATAATTATGTTTTAAGAAGCAGCATACACACACAAAAATATGAGTTAAAGCTTTTCTGAGCTTGGTTTCATGGATTAGCTAGCTATTAAGGTCCCACTGTGAAAATAGGATTAAAATAGTTTTTGGTTTGAGAGGTAACATCACTGCCATTACACCTACTGAACACTACAAGAACATTAAAGAAATATCTAATATCTCTTAATGTCTTATTTTAAATACGGCTACGTCAAAGTAAACTACAACTACATTTAAATGGAGATGTTGCAGTGTTCCTTGCATCAATAAAGACAGCAAACAAAATAATGCTTTCCCACCATCAGAAATCATTTAAAGAAAATCATGCACAAAGTAACTATCTCCCACTTATTTTTTCATTGTTTTGCTTAATGAATTTCTTAGAGTGAGCTAACAAGGATTTGCATTAAATTAGAAATTTAGTCTTTTTGTTGTTTTAACAGTGGTAAGCATTCTGGTGCCAAGAATATTAATAATTTTTTGATATTTTGTTCCTAATAGATGACAAAAACTATAAAATAAATCAGAAAAATGAACACAACAAAATTAGCAGTAGGTATAAAACATGCTTCTATGCACGCGTCACATGATGGATGTACAGATGCAAACATGCTACACAAAACAGCTTCTTAGAAGGGGCAGCGACAGTCCCTTTCATCCTGGAAGGTTTGCTCATTTGCTCCCCCAATATCAGCAAATGGAAAGACAAACAGGAAAGTGCTGCTGCTTAACATTTCAACAAACCAAAACAAACCAAACCAGACCAAGAAAGCTTAAAAGCAATATCTGAGTGATAAGCATCACTTAAAGGAAGAATAAGACGTGGACTAGCAAACACCATCTCGTAAATCAAGTACGAGCATGCTGTGCACGGCGCAGCGCTGCCAGCTGCCCGCATGTCCCCACGTGCCCACATACACACCCATCCACATACAGACCAATTTACCCAAGTTCCTTCATATGTAAACAGGACAGACTGGTTGGTAGGTTTGTTTTTAAATCTCTTTAGAATGATTTAAAACAAAAGAGTGAACAAAATGGAAAAAAAAAAATGTAAACATTCAGGAGGCCACTGGTATTTTGATTGCTGCCACCTACACCCTACCACGCATTTCAATAAGAAAATCAAATTATAAAGCAATTTTCAGAGAGGGAGAAAGAGATAGGAAAAAGGGTCTCCACCCAATACATGTTAATTAGCTCAAAAAATACTACTTTAGCAAACACTACCAGTGGTGAGCACAGATTCAACGCTGTTGCAAAAATGACACAGTTTAGATAAACTGGGACCCATACATGAAAGTCACTAACGTGGCTATGTGCACAAAAGAATAAAAGAACATTTCTTTAAAAAATATATATATTATATTAATCAAGAATTTCTTTATCATATTAAATTGTTATTCTTAGAAAAGCTGAAGAAAGTTAATGGTGCTCTACACATTTTTATCTTCTATTATTAACTCATTTGATGGTTCCTGAATTGTATTTTTTCTCATTTACAGTTTTTTTTTCTTATTTTGTTTAATAAGAATTTTGACCTTAAAAAGTTATAAAATTAGGTGTTTTTTTGCTACTTATTAATCCAAAAGAATATAAGCATCTGAGTCCCAGAGAATGTCAAAATGCCTTGCTACCTAAAAGGATATTAAAATAACAGAAATATCATCAAAGTCATGACATCAGAAATTTTGCAGCTTTTCACACAGGCATCAGAAATGCTTATTTCCTGAAGTTCCTTTGATTGTATCCTGGATTCAAGGACGTGCAATTTTATATCTAGAACCATTATGGTAAAGCCAATGAAAACAGTATTACACAACAATTTACTGAGAGTGTCCACTCATTGGGTTCTGAATGGTTCTGTCCAGTTTACAGCAATGCTTCATTTAAAAAGGCTTTTTATCCTCTCTCGGCTGAGTGGAGCTGAGTCTTTTTTGATGAAATGAACACAGTAGCTCTGTCCCCTTGGTTCCTTGAGAGACACTAGTTACGGAGTGGAGGAAGCGTGGTACTTCACGAATGCAACTGCGGCCAGCTCCTTACAGAACTCCTCCAGCACGATCACGCCCTCCAGCAACGTGACGTGGTCAACCCTGGAGGGGGACGGGGTGGAGGCAGGCAATATCAAGATATCAGCAGATCATCAAGTTCTGGCAAAATTTTTAGATAAACAACATGTGAGAACACTGACTTACATAGGACCTTCAGGCTCCAAACCAAGTAATCGCTTTCTGACTAACAGAAGTTTGGGAGTGAAGTCTTGAATACGCTGGATTCGAAGCATAAGGTCCCCAACAACCTGTGTCACAGAGACAAAAGGAACTCAGTTCCTGAACAACTACATGGGGGTTTTCAGAATAAAAAAAAAAAGACTCCATCTCCTGTTATTAAATGAAGAATGTCACCTCTCACTATTCATATAACAACCTTTGACAAAGGATTCATATCTATTCCTTAAAGCACAAAAGTTATATGTATCATTTAAAAGATTGAATCTCTTTTTCCTCCACATTCTGTACTAAAATACTTCTAAACAGCAAATATATTTCTCATTATGTGACAGTGATTATACACGATGATACTAAGATGTCAACTGGTCAAGTTTATCAATCCTAGAAAACAACAAAACTGGTAACTCACCCTGACAATTACAGAGAAGAGGGATCTACAGCCAGAAGCAAGGTTCACATATGGATCCAGAAGGTACTCGTGTATGTGTGGATGAGGGAAGAGAGAAAGTCTAGACAACACTGAGGTTACTTGTAAATTTACATCATATGGCTACGGAGAGGGAAAAAACAAAAAGATATTTGACATTACCTATAATTTAATAGATATACATACCTGTGCACTTAATTCATCATTTCGATTTGTCTTTTTAAGAAAGGAAATTCTACCATCTTATTCCTCCCTCTACATGCTCTTGTACAATGAAAAAATACATAACTAAATTAGCTCTTACCATCTTAATCAAAGTGCACATACCACAGTCCTAAAACTTAAAAAGAAAAAAAGCCTGCATATAAACATATAGAAAAACAAATAAATAACATAGAATGTGTCTGTTTTACGCAGGTTGTTTTAGTTAATAACAGCATTCAAGAGGTCTTCAAGGCCCACCAGGGTCACACGTAATATTAATTACAAACAACAGAAGACACATCAAGTATAAGACCAAAGATGGAAGGGACGGTTTTAAAATCTTTTATAGTAGGCTAATTTTAGCAGTGATATTCCTCATCTCTTAAATTATTCAACTACTGCCAGTTACCAAAAGCATGTACACAATAAAGTCATATACATCACAGAATCCTGTCAACAGGATGAAAGTACTTGGGGATAGAAATGACAACCATATGCCTCAAAAATGAATGAGAAGATTCAAAACCATGATTATAGACAGGGATCCCTTCCTTTACTGCAAGAATATTAACTCTTCCAAAATAACTGTATGTCTGCGTATAGCTCCTCACACGGTTTTCTGTGTGCAGTATCACAGTTTGACGTGAACTCTAATTTTTTTTAATTTATTCAACATATGTTTATTGAGGCTTCTGTACAGATGACTCTATTTTTTTATACTTAATCTGTTTATTCTTCACAGAAAACAGCTTGGAGATGCTGTACACGGTGTGTCAAAATCAAAGGCGTAATAGACAAAAAGAGTTGCTATTATTGTGCCCAGAACTTTCAACAGAAATCTCTTAGACCTTCCAGTTATCTTCTTCTAAGCAACCAAAGGAAACTGAGTGGCTGAAACAAAACTGACTTCAGTGAGAAGGTTGGAAAGAACTCAGGTGACTGGATGAGTGATGAGGAGGGGAAAGCGGCTCAGGACCAAGTTAATACTAACCATGGAATCTGAATTTTTACCCTCATTCACTGAGCAGTTTTTAAGCCCTTGATCATAATGAACATCAATTAAGAAGTGAATGTTTGGCACTCAGAGGACAACGAATGCTTGAGCACATGCCAGAAGATATCAAAGACACTGTTCTATGAACAAAAACTTAAGCTCAATTTTAGTCATTTCTACTTAGCACTAGATTTATGAACATAGATTTTCTGAATGAAGAAAACTACCCCAAGTCACTCTTTTTCAAAATCTAGCCGTAGGCAAGATTAATGAAAGGAGATGCAATTCCTATTAAAGGGTAGTTTGAAGGGCATCTCCTACTTGGCAATATTTGCAACAGAATAACCTCCAAGATTCAATTCATAACAATGAATTCACATTAAATTTTATTTTAGGCACAAAGGAAACATTTAAAAAAGTTTTTTGAAAAGAATGCATTTGGTAAAGAATGTGAATAAAATCATTTAAAATACAACTTAAGTATTGTACGTGACTTCATTTCAGGTAGTTAATTCAGATTTTTAGGTCACTAAATTCTGCTATTTACTGGTGCCTAAATAAGTAAATTGACAAAATTTGGCTTTAAACAAGGATATACTGCCACTTGAATTTTGTATTTTCTTTCTATGGTATTACTTTGGTTTTAAGCTTTATTTGAAGAAGAATCTGCATCTTTGGTTGCTTAAGAAACTTCAGATTGGCTCAGGTTATATTTTACTTATTTATTAATCATTGCAGTATAGTTGATTTACAATGTTGTGTTAGTTTCAGGTTATAATGTAATGTTGTGAAAATGAAAATAAATTCCAGCTAAACAGAAATCGTTCCACCATATACTGAAGTGGTCTCCACTTCATACTGGTAATAACTTTAAGACAAGCTGGCCTTTGGCGGGATTGTTAACAGTCTAAATGTTTGTATCTATTATTATAGGTCCCTTTATTTTGTTCTTTATACAGTATTCACCTGAAATGAAAGCTAACTGGGTTTTTCTGACATGTCAAATGGACTTGATCCATTTTTGACTGAGTTCACCCCAAATACAAGATCTGAATTTTAGGACAATAAACATTAACTTAAAACCATACTGATGTCATCTGCAAACTCAATCTCAACCCTTTTACTTAAAGACAAATGTGTAGATGGTCAAAATAAGAATTAAGTCAAATTAAAAAAAAAAAACCTCAACAACTTGAGTCTCTTAAATTTCTTTTAATACCTGCATTTAAAAAGATTTTGTATTCTCAAAAGAATTCTAAATTGCTTTTTTCATTTAATTCTTTCAACCAAATTAAGTAATATCAACTTCCCTTTAAAAACAAGAAAACATGACGAGTGGCTGGGTTAGTTGCCCAAGTTCAAACTGTTCCCTGTCAGAGCTGGGACAAGAACTTGGGCCTCCCTATGTTTCTCCTGGTGTTCTTTACATTCTGCTACGGACCTTAGTGTTTTACTCTCTTAAGATCACCAGTTACAAACAATAGTAAAGGCACTAAAAAAATTTTTTTTTAAATTATCATTATGACAACACAATAGTGCCATGAATAGTTGCTGTCATAACTTTTCAACTTCACGTGCAGAAATAGCTACTTCATTAATTATCCATAGTAAATGTTTAATCCCAGCCTGGTTACCCTGACCCTATTAGGGGTATATATGTACTAAGAAAATACAAACATTGTCTTTAGCAAAAACATGTAGGAAAGAAAGAAAATGAAACTAAACCAAGCACGCCGGGCACGTAAGGACTCATGATTATCTTTGAGACCTGACTATATAACGTTCTTACCCAAAAAGGCTTAGGAAATGAAGGGTTTTAGAGACAAAAGGTTTTGGGCCAGGCTCCACAGTGCACTAGCTAAGTCACATTAACTGAAACGAAGGCTTTCTGCTGTGTAAGGAACAATAACACTAGGAACTAGCTTGCCTATCACTCAGGGTTAAAGGCAGAACGAGTGAAATGCTGTGTGCGAATCACCTCTCTGAAGGGTTCTCAGGGACACAGAGACAGAGCTGTGAGCACTTCGGGGCATTCTGTCTCCAATGCACCCTGCGTCAGCTCTCCACAAACTGAAGGGGAAAAGTGCGATGAAGATTCAGAGAGGATCCTTCCACTCAATTCAGAAACTACTTTTTAAAAAAGTTTAGATTCTTTTTTAGTGTTCTTGGTCAAAATTTCTAAAGATTACTGACTTGATGCTGAGTGTTCATGTCTCTTGCATGTTAGTTTAATCAGATCTCAACTAAGGCGAGAGAATCAGCACAAAAAACACAATAAAATGATGAATCCCGCCACCCAGGAGGTTTACACAGCCATGATGTGCAGACGTAACACCTGCAGTAGGTGGACTGAAATACAAACACAGCTGTTAAGCATAAAAGCTAACCAACCAGCCAACAATGACACACTAGAAATTCAGCATGTGCTGTTAAGAGGTTAAAGGAAAAAAAGGACTTTACTCTGTGTCTTTATTTATTACTATCAGAAACAGTGCTGACTGAAGTCCAACCCAGTGAAATACTTCTTAATTATCATCTATTTGGCTTTCTGATTATTGAAGACAGCCTGTTTATTGAGTAAATTTCTTTTCTTTCTTTTTTTTTTTTTTTTTTGCTGTATCATTCCATTTATATAAAATTTCAGAAAATGCAAACTAATCTTTATTAACAGAAAGCATATCAGTGGCTGTCTGGGGACAGGAGTAGGGGGGCTACAGGAAGGATTACAAAGGAGCACAAGGAAACTTTGGAGGTGATGGATACGTTCATTATCTTAATTGTGGTCACAGTTTCATAAACATCTATCAATCTTTTTTTTTCCTTTTTCAGTTTTATTAGGTATAATGGAGTAAACTTCTTTTATAACTCACTATGTTCACATAACTATTTAACTAAAATGCTAAAAAGAACAAGTACTTTAACATTCAATTTTAAATTAATTTTAAATTGGTTAACTCAGTTTCCATGTTGAGGCCAGTTTAATGCCAGATTGTTTTAAGTGTACATCCCAGTGTGTAAAATACTTCAAAGCTCAACTGTCACTCTGTTCGCCAAGGAGAGAGGGAAGGAGGAATTCTAGAATCCCAGATTCAGGTCTCCTGACAGTCAGTGAGAATGACAAGAGCAACCTATCGACTGATGGCGATTTTTATCTACCTTTGAATAAGTAATTAACCTCTTTTATTCCACCTCCCTTTTATGAAAATGAGTGTCATTCACAAGTTCTGTCTGAAGAAGCAGGTTCATCTAACACTGTTCTGTAATTTTAAAGAGGCCAGAACATTCAAGAGTCAACCTGGAATGACACTTAAGGTCTTCTGAATTAATAAATCTTACAAGTTTCACTCTACCTGTATCTGTACTAACTAAAAGGCTTTCTAAGTCAAAAAAGGAAAGCACTCTAGTCACTGCCAAAAGGTGTTAAGGCTGTTAAGACAATGGCCTTACATACAATTCTACAAAACGTAGAATTATTTGGCTGTGGGCCAAATAAGTTTTAACATAACGAATGCATCAGAAGCCCACCAGTTGTTGGCAATCAAGCTCCATTAAAAAAATCATCTAGTAGGAAAAGAAAACACTATAACCACTTTACTGAAGATCTAAACTAGGACGTGAGAACTCATGGTGAATGGTAACAATATCATATGAGTATTTTAAAATTCATTACCTGATCAAGAATTCTTCCCATTCTGTCAAATAAAACTTTCAAAAAATGACCTTCAAAGAAAGTTGCTTCTAAATTGCACTTTTCCAGTGCCTTTGGAGACCCAGGCCACTCCCATCTTAAGCAGATAGCACAGTAGTCCCGGAACTAGGGAGAAAGCATTTGGATCATTAAAGAAGAACTAACCAAGACCAAGTTGAGATTAAACAGAAATCATTTCCCCAAATAGGCATAAAAATCCTTTCGAGTGCTCGGGTCTGCCATGTGTGAGACGCCACGAAGACAGAGAGGAGGGGCGTAGGTGACACCTGACTGGAGAGGGGCACGATGTGCAGGTTCAACCAACCAGCACCCACTCAGGTTGCTGGAAAAACAGGCGTGTCCTAACCCTCCCAAAGCACCTTTCCCTGCTGTGCTCATGCACTTTCCTTTAGAGGAATCTAACCCTTTACTTATTTTCATCACAGATTTAGAGAGTATTTACAAAGCAAAGTAAGTCAGCCACATTTTCAAATTTATTCTAAAATGTCACATGTAATATATAATATCCTGTAAAATACGTGAAGAGATGCACATCATCTGAGAAGGCAAGTCTGACTCTCCTCCGATGTGCTTCCCCAGGCATGCTGTGACAGAGGAAACAGTGCCGCTCCGAGTGTGGTTCGGAGACTGTTCACTGCCATCGCGCTGAGACAAGTACCAAAACTGAGAGCAAGTTCAGGAACTTCTCTCGCAATTTCACTGAGTAAATTTTATGTCTGTCCAATCTGATAAAATAATCAGGGCTTGTATTTTGTGTTTTTTCATTTTTCCAGTAATTCATTTTTATTATATTTTTTAAAAAGTGTTGGTCTGTGACAGATTGGAAATTAGAAGAAACTTCCTCACTGGTCCTCACTACACAGTTTATCAGTGGGATACATAATATGGACTTTTATAAGCACAAAAACATCCCCTATAATAAAAAAGAAAAAATTTTAAATTTCCCCAATACACAATTTACTTGAATTTAAACAAAAGAAATTTGGAGCAGTTTTCTTCCTTATTCTTTCCTTTTTCAGATTCTTCTTATTCAATAAGGCAAAATTAGTTTCACCTCTCTAGTTTAGAAATTACCTGAAATTAAAACAAAATATATTCTCACTGTGAAGCACTAACTTCAACTTTGAAAGAAAAAGATATTTAAAGTGATTAAAAAGCCAACTTCAGTATACTGTGAATTTTAAACTATTTGGCTTTCAAGAGATAATTTTCTTTATAAAAATCAGATCCCAATATTTAATAAAGCATTTTTATATTAACACTTAAGAAATTATAGTGTAAAATTTTTCTATCTGTTTTATCCCTTTTCTAATATTTCTGAAATGATCATAATTGCATTTTTAATCAGAATATGGAAATAAAACTTTATAGAAAGAATCAAAGCAGTTTAGAAATCCAATTGGTACTACTGAGGTTGGGACCACTTTACTGCCTCTGTTTTACTGTTACATGAAGGTACTTGCTATCCCATTAATCTAGTTATTCACAGGGTAATGTGCACTTGAATTCAGGCTTAAAGCATCATGAATTATCTACAGACATATGCAAGTTAATTATCTATAATAGCATACTTCAATCCAAAGGGTTTAAATGAAAATTAAATGTACATCTTTCTCCTTTGAGACATTTCAAAACCTCGAATTTGGTAAATGTGAAGTGCTAGAGGGGAAAGACGACTGAGAGAAGGTCATTTAAGTTAATAACCAAGAGGAGACCTTTGAGAAAGCAGCTGCAGTGAGGTGGAAAGCTGGAAGGCAGGGGAAGAGACGGCGCTTGTGCATTACTGCTCGAGTAAGAACAGGGGCGGAGAAGAGGAAAGGGTAAGAGCCTGCGGGTCGGAAGCAGTGGTGGGTGGTGGGCAGGGTCATTTCACAATCACATTTTAGATCAGTAGGGGAGAGGACCTGGATCTGGGGGAGATATAATTTCAAAGATAGAAAGAAAGGGAAGACAAGGAGAAAGGGGAAGAGAGGGAAATAGACACACACAGTCAGTGAAATAAGTAAGGTCACAGCAGGCAGTTAAAGTGGTGAGAGTGGAGTCCAGGTCTTGTAGGAAAAGGGAAACCGCTGGAGAAACAGCTGTGGGCAAAGTGACAAGGAGGTGTGTGTGCATTCTTACTAGATTTCATGTCAAAAAATTAGTTACTTCCTTACCTGCCTATGAGCATCTCGGAGGTAGGTGTCATATCCAGTGCCCTCAACGTGGTAGGATGATTTTGCTTCATCCGGTACCAGGCAGAGAAAACTTAAGTGAAAAAAGCCATGATCAATAAAACCAATATTCTCACAATTCAGTATCTCTATAAGTATTAAAATATCTAGCAATATCTTCAGTTTGGCCAAGTATTAATGCCAATGGAAACTTGAAAAGTAAAATTATGTGTTCTTAAGTACTTATTTTGAATCAGTCTTTACTATTTACTGATTCAATACTCTGTCGTTATTCTAAAGGTTTTATTAAAAAATTACTCATTCCACTTAAAGTAGAAGCACGCAGAAGACGACTTGACTCTTTTTACATCACAGCACAATGACAGATGGCCATGAGATTTGTTAGCCTCCGGAAACTGGCTTGTAAGTAACTGCACCTACAATTTCTATGCACCCTCATTTCACATCTCGCACCACATGCAGTTTTCTCTAAAGTTACCTCCCAGGCATATCAGGGACAGGATTGCAAAGGCAGAAAAAGAAAATTGCCAGGGAAAGGGTACTTGAAAAAAAAAAACCAACATAAAAACACAAAATAACACAAAGGAATAGCCGTCTGCTTTGCATATGTGAGTACATGTCTGGTAAATTCAATCTGTCAAAATGGAAATTCTCAGTGTTGTTCCAATTGGAAATTACTTAAAATTATTTACATTACAAAAAAAAGTAGGGTACTTTGAAGATTTATTTAACCACTATTATTCATTTCTATGTTTATATACTAAGTAGATCTTCTCTTTTGCTATTGATTGTTGCCTGCAGGCTGTCACTCGTTACATAAGCATTTCACAAAGCTGACGCAACCTTTAAAGAAGGGAAGACTGAGTTTATAATCTACCTCTGTAACCATATGAGAGCAGAGCTAAAAACAAGTAGAAGAGATTTAAGTCAAATTCATACAGCAACTCACCTATTTACAATTTTATGGACTTCAGTTTTCCCATCATTTTTGGGATGGTCTGGAGTAGCAGGAGGTGAAGAACTAAGCCACTCTTGGTTGGACAAAGTGTTCTCTGGTGAAATGTCAGTAAACAGTGGATCTTCTTCCAGATCTCTAAGTTTAATTTAGTGATGTATGAAAAAAGCATTTTATTATATTTTCTAAACCAAAAGATTCTCTGCTATGTTCTTAGAAAACATAATTTTGCTAATGAAAGAATTAAGGAATAATGAATGTATTTATATTTTATAGAGAAATTAACATTTTATACTAACATCAGACTTCAAAGAAGACTACACTGATTTTGTCAGGTTTAATGAATAGATAATACCACCTGTAATTTAAAGGGACAGTACTACCAAGACATCTAAATTTTATTTTTAAAAAACTTTTAAACCATTGGAGGTTTTTTTTTAAATGGACAAGGAAGAGAAATAAGAGGGGAGAAAACGACAATCCCATATGAAGTGCTAAGCTCCCAGAGTTGGAGAGAAACTTACACTGCTCCTGCTATCAGTCCATTCTCCACCACATCTTTATCTTCTGGGCACACAGGTTTATATTCTGTATAATTTCTTTCTTCAAGATTTCTTAGGACCAAGTTGTAAAGAATGTGCTCATTGGGTTTTTGTAAAAGATGTTCAAACATTCTTAATGTCATTATGCTTATCTGAAACCAAAAATGACAAAGGCTAACTGAAAAAATATTTTAAATAAACTATTCTTCTCGCCATCCTGAAAGTCACACGTTCAATTTTCAAAATGAAAAGCCACACAAAAAAGAGGCTGTACTCAGAACATCACAAGTACATCAAAATCAGTATGTCAAAGAATCTAAGTCCAACTCTAAATCCTTACATAGCTTACCTCATCAGATATGTGATCACAATGTTCAATTAACCTATGTCTTAAAGGATGTCTACTAATTTCTGCCAGAGTTTCTGGTTCCCTCTGTTCTCCAAGGATGAAAAACACCATTTCTTGAAGCAAAATGTCCGAGGTCACTTGCCGAACAATGCGATGAAGCAGAGCAGTTGATGTCAGAATACCCATCTCAGACCTGCCATAACAAACAGGTAATCAGCGGGCAAAAATAACATGGATGCAGGGATTTTTTTTTTTTTTTAAGTAAAGAGGTCACTCACGTTTGCATTAACTGAGGTTCCATAACACCAATAAAAAATCTTTCATGAACAGCTTTGGCAAGAGCAACAGCAGCAGTCTAAAACATAGTATAAGTATCATTACCTTTTCTTTAATGGGGAAGAGAGATTAATTTATAACATCAATAAATCAGTGAGCACTCTCCATCTGAATTAATATGGAGAAACAAACTTGTCTACTGACCACCTTATCGATGGCATATAAACCTAGATTAGATGTTAGCTATTGGGTCCTTTACATGTTATCTTGTTTTCAAGAACAAGATGAACAGGAGAAAAATATTATCCCAATTACCTTATAGTATTAACATCTCCCTAAAGAGGAGAAATGAAGGGAGGTCAGTGTTACCTTGTAAAGGGTTTATAATACTTAAAGAAACGTAAGGGCAGAACTCGAACTGTGATTTATTCCAGAGCCGTAATACACACAACGCACATACACACACACAACACATACATATATATACATACTTTTTTTTTTGGTTTGTTTACTTAGTTTCATTTATTTCGCTAACTGTGCTATTTAAGACAATTAAGACATATTTAGGGATATAAACTGAGGATTCAAATTTCACAGTTACATCTTTAAGTTATCAATAAACAACAAAAATATTCAAACCTTTTGTGCTTCCTTTATAAGTTGATCACAATAATCAAACCAGGAGAGAAATGAAATTAAGGCTCGTTTTCCTGGAAACGCTGAAGCATCTTCTTTATGACTGTATGAGTCCAAGCTGTAGGACACGGAAGAAATGCGAAGTCCAAAGTTACCCAAAAGCATTAATCCAGTCAGAACATGTGGAGAGAGGAAGGCACGTGAGTGAACTCACACAGTACAGTACATTTACACAGGCAAGCTAGAGGACAATCAGAAGGTTTTATAAATGAAAGCCAAAGGTGAAACTTTTAAAATAAAAGTTGTAAATAATTTTCACTGATTAATGGAATGAGAGACTGAAACAGAATGGAGCTGTAGCAGAAAACCCATTTAGACAGCTCCTCATACTTCCACCATAAATCTGACCAAGTGATGGGAATGAAAAGTTGAAGGTTCTCAACCACTAGGATGGAAGAAAAGGAACATAAAGGGGGATCTGCAGAAAGAAATGACCGGTCTGCTTCCTCCCTGCCTTAAAATGCACCACGGTAGTGAAGTTAACAAGTGGGTCTGGCCCACAGATGTTGATAGAATATAGCATGAAAAAAAAAAAAAAAAAACGAGAAAGAATCAAACAAGGGTTAAAAATGCACAGAAAAACAGTAACATTTTATTATGTCAAAATATTAGACTGCTTATAGGTGGTGGGATTATGGGTAATTTTACTTATGCTGTTTTACATTTTTTAAAGCACATAAGTGTTCTGCAATAATCATATATTCATGTGAGAATCAAATAGTTGGGGGGAAGGGATGAAAGAAAGAGGCAGGAGGTGAGGTCCCATACAGGCAGGCCACGAAACTGTTAAGACTGCCCCAGGGGATGTGGAACTAGTTTATAAAAAAAGAAGGTTCCTTCTTTCAGGGTTTTTTGTTCTTTAAAAAATATGGTCAGATAAAGTTATTGATCTTAATGCAAATCAGGTCTTAACTGATCACTATAACAGACAAAAGAAAAGCAGCTTTCCCACACCAATTCACTCCCAATAACAAATTTAAGACAGGCCTCAAGAAACAATCCTGTTTAATGGTCGCTAGTAATGTCATATTTTTCAAAACTAAAGATTTCTATCATTGCAAAGTGGAAATGGATTTAAATGTGTAGGTTTAAGAAGTCACTTTTATGGGAAAACACAAATAAGGGTTCTTACCCCCAGTTAATTGCTTCCACTGTTTCAATATCTAACGGGTCCACGGACTGAGGTAGGGCCTTGTACAGGGAGGCGAGCCTGTCTGTGAGCAGCTCACACAGGCAGGTGCTCTGTGTCAGGCACTTGGCGGCCGCCGGCTCCGGCAAACTCACTAAGAGCATCAGGCCCTCACAGGCCTTCACAGCTATTCGGCCGTCCTGAGGGGAAAGACACACCGCCCTTCAGTGCCTGAATTACATCTCTGTCAGGTTGTTTGGAAAAATTCAACTTAAACAGATTTACTGTTTTACATCAAAATAAAATTTTTTTTTCTGTAACTGTGATTATGTTAGGGGGAGAAAAAGTTAAAAAGACGACTCACAGGACTTCTAGTAAGATTTAACAAAGAATTCACTAAGTTGTAATCCTGGTTTGGACGAACAACTGTGGCCTCGGGCAGGGCAGCGACACTGAGGTTGTCCAAGCTGGCGGACAGCTCATCCATCTGAGGAGGAGGCTCATCTTCTAAGTCCGTGTGCTCCATTCCAGAAGCACCGGGTAGTTCCTCCGGCCGACAGGACTGTCCTGTAGCTGTTGACAAGGAATCGTGACCTTTCAATGTCTCTTCAGAAATTGCATTCGGTGCTCCTTTGGAAGTCAATGATTTCAACTTATTCTGAAAAGGAATAGTTGTTTTGTAAGATTCACGTCAAAAGCCTTATATAAGAGAAATAGTATTTTAATGGGTTTTTCTATAATACACATTCAATATCTAGCTATCATAGCAATGGATAAAAGTGTTATGACAAATGAAAATACTCAGACTTACTTAAACAGTGTTTTAGATATTTTTTAATTACGTAGGTATTTATGACACCCTTCAGAACACTATCTATAAAATGTTTTACATTGACCATAAGCAATGAGCAATATTAGTGATAACTATTTGTCTGCTACTGAAAACAACTGATGTTGGCGAAAAAAAAATATTCAGGAAGTTTCAATTACAGTGAATTGTTTTCTTACCACTGGGCTTACTAAAAATTCATAGCCCCAATGTTGAGTCCTCTAGATTAGTTTTCTAAGATGATTTTTCTAAGTTTTTCCCTCATACGTCTGCTCTATAAATATAACTCAGTACTCTGAGGACATTCTTATTAGTGTTTTTGAGGATAAAAGTAAGATTTGTTTAAAATACTGTGCAGCCCCCACCATACACACCTAAACACAAAAAGAATCTTAACTGAAGCAAATTATTAGTTTCCAGACAAAAGTACCTTGCTTTCCATTTAAACATAAGAGCAAAAGTCAAATCACACACACGTTAGAATTCATCATAAACCAGCTTCTCTGCAATGCCTATCAACTGTGTCACCCATCACAGAAGTGCAATAAATGCTGAATAAATTCAAAGTTCTACTTTCAAAGTTATAGCTATCATAAATCACTTTTATTACTATTAAAAGTAGAGTTTAGACAAATTTTCTTGAGAAATTGAGCTCATAGCACATAAATTCAGAGAAAATAATTCTAGGGAACTAAATGAATACTTCAAACAACTTTCCAGTTTCCTACAAAATCAATTGTATACCATAGTCTTTATGAATGTAAAACATTTTATTCCACCTAAAATGCTAATACTATTGCTGGGGTGGTACCTCAGATAAGAATGGCAAGAGGAAGAATAATCTCAGAACAGCACTCACTCCTTAAACTAGTGTTTCTCAAAGTGTGACTCATAATGGTTGGCTGGTTTCACGGGTCCTCTGTGGGGCTTGATAAAAATGCAGATTCTCCAGTCACGCTGAGATCTGCACGAGACCATCTGGAGGTGGAACCAAGGAATCTGCATTTTTAAAGAGCTCTGCAGGCAAGCACAAGTTCTTCGTCCTGCCATTCAAAGCCTTTGACAATGCTCATTTCTCTGTCCAAGCCCTTTTCCTACCACTTGCTAATTATACTGTTTCCCGAACATACCACAGACTTTCTTATCTCCACTCCTTTACTTATGCTCACCCATTCTTATCTAAACATCTGTCAAGGCTCATCTGTCAAAGACAACCTCTTCCGAGCAGATATAATCTCTTCACCCTATGAGCATTTAAGGGGCATTTACTTTGTGTCTTTCTTATGACATTCACCTTACTCTACCTAAGGTTACAGTATCTGAACGTTAGTCTTACCCTCATCACCAGACTACCAGCTCCTTTATGGCAAAGACTGTTTCTAACTCATCTACCATCTGCACATAACCCATAGTAGGTGCATCTATTGACTGATATAAATGAACAGAGAAATTAGATTTCAGGGCATACGTGCTTGAGAACTGCAAAGTACTTCTGTTACTGTCTGTACTTACAAGTAATAAAGCTGCATTTCTCTAAAGATTCGTTCATTAGTAAATGTTAATTAAAAAGTTACTATGCATCATGCTAGATACCAGAGAAGCTGTGTAGACCCAAAGATTAATGAGACAGACTCCTTGTCCTCAAGGAGCTCACTGATCAGCAAGAGAAAATATCATGCATATACATAACTCTAATGCTAGGAAGGCTGTAGGAACTGACTTTACAAGCATATGAACAGTCCGATCAGTTCAGAAAATGGAGACAGCTACCACCTTAGGCTGTGGAGAAGTCTGTGCCATAAAAACACCGCATTAGAGCAGACATAGCACTAATTCAGAAGGGTGTTCTTTGTATTTAAGTCTAAACATAAATGTCTCTCTGAAGACAGGCAGGCATATGTATGCCTGCAAATCTTCTCTGCTTCTCATCTATGGCTGTGTACTTCTGAAACAAGCTTCAGAGATGCTGAGAAAAACTCTAAAAGCTTAAGCTTGGAAAAAAATCTATGCAGCCAAAGTAACTTAGGTATCTAAGAAAATCTGAGTAAAAATGAACTTAGAGAAGAAAAATTGCACACTTAGCCAAATTGCAATATTTGATATAGTTATATCAAAAACTAAAAAGACTGTAATATCACCCTCATTAATAAATCTTTCAAATCTGAAATCATAAGGCTATTCCAGTCATTTTGAAGCAAACTATCAAAATATGATACATGTCATGAAAAACAGGCATTCATAGTCCTTAACAGTAACCTGGAAATTTAAATTCCCGCAATTTTGCAGTCGGGTTGCTGGCTTACCTCCAGTAAGAATGCAAAATAGGGTCCTGAATTATTTATTCAGTAAAGTGGAATAAAAAATGAGTTCATCTATTCAGAAAGCTAAAATTTTAAAAAACAAAACAAAAAAAACCTTGACAACATCTACCCTGGCAAATATATGAAACAACGGAACTCTCATATATTGTCCATGGGATGCAAAATGATAAACCCACTTGTGAGAAGTTTGGCAAACATACACTTACCACATGATCCAGACATACTATCTTAGGTACTCAAGTGGCATGAAAACCTAAATCCACACAAAAATCTGTGAATATACTGGAGGCTTCATTCATACGTGCCCAAAACCTGAAACAACCCATAAGTCCCTAAACCAGTGGATGGATAAACAACTATGGGACTTCCATACGGTGGCATACTACTCAGCAAAATAAAGGACCAAACTCACGGAAGACTCTCAAATGCATTATGTGAATTATAAAAGGCCTCAAAAGGCTAATTATATTTTCAGCTTTCTGGAAAAAAGAGAATTTGGGACAGAAAACAGATCAATATTGCTAGGGGCAGAATGGAAACAGGATGACCAGGAAGGGACACAAGGTAAGGTGATGGACCTGCTGCATATCTTGACTGTGGTGACGGTTACACAACTGGATGTGTTTGTCAAACTCAGAGACTTATAGGGCAGAAAGAGTGAATTGTACTGCATGTAACTTATACCTTAAACTAAATATATAATATGTATTTTTTAACTAAAAAAAATTTTTTTTCTAAATAATTACTGCTAAAAAAAAATGGGGAATGAAACCAGGAAATACACAAAAATTATTTTCTAATTTAAAACTGTAAGTAAAATCCAAATACAAATTGATTTACATAAACTATGATTCGGTGACTATGGCTATGAAAAGACAGTACAAAATAGTACTGAGCAATCCCAAATGCTATAACGAGGTGGGGTGGTAACTCGTGATTTTTCACATCTTGTCCAAATGTGTACACACTTACACCTACCCCAGGTCAGATTACCCACACGCCACACTAGAGCAGGCCTGGCTGAAAACATGATAGCTTATAAATTCCCGTGACATCTCTCTTCCTGATTTGCCCTTCAAGCTGCACTCCTTCTAAGTCTTGGCTCTGTGTTTGTCCAGCCCTGTGTATCTGGCTCAATCACATTCTTTGAGAATCATTTTTCTCAGGAGATTTAAAGTTAAAATAAAACAGTGATCTTAAACGAAAATAATTCTGAGAAGTAAAACAAGCTTTCTGATACCTACATAAATGTAATTCCTTCCAATATTATTCATAGAATTCCATTCTCATGATCATTTTAATATATGCACACTTTGAAGGTCTACAAGAAGTATACCATACCTCCAGAAAAAAATTAACCAAGTAGGGATCTTGTTTCAGCTTTGCACACACAATGCAGAGAAACTGAATTTCTTCATTT
The DNA here is from genome assembly GCF_048773025.1 of Camelus bactrianus. Classification (NCBI taxonomy): domain Eukaryota; kingdom Metazoa; phylum Chordata; class Mammalia; order Artiodactyla; family Camelidae; genus Camelus; species Camelus bactrianus. The sequence continues at coordinate 30,490,049 of NC_133549.1, forward strand.
TCGGTTGGTGTTGCAAGGACTTCACCACATAGTCGAATTAATTTCTGTCAAAAAATTCAAAACAAATTTTTAAACTTAGATTACTTTTTACAAGCATGTAGGCAGCCATCATTTACCTTCAGGATATTTAAAATTTTCAAATAATGCAAATATTTTGCATTTTTCAGAAAGAACACTACTTACCATCACCTATATCAAAATAAATTAGCTAGTAAGAAATTTTTCAAATATATTACTTTAAAAAATTAATGAGGTATATAATAAACTCTTCTTAAGATGTCATGGAAGTAAGTTAAAGGTAAAATGAATGCGTAAAATTTTAAAAGAGAAATACAAAGACAAGAAATGCATTTAATACAATGTCATGCATAAAGAAAGCTCAAGTATTTGCTAATTTGCATGTTATTTTTAGAATAATTTCCTTTGTTATTTTTACTCTTAAAAAATCATATAAAATTATTTCTACATTAAAAGAAGCAAACCAAATAGTTTTATGCAAAGGGAACGAAATACCTGCACGGGCCTATGCACATTAATGTGTGGAAGTAGTGGCTGCCGGATTTTTCCCAGAAGTTTGGTATAGAATACCAAAACCTGCTGTTTCATTCCTGGAGGACACTGGATACAGGAAAAAAGAAAAGCAAAAAGGAAAGAACAGACAATGCAAACACATTTACTTAAAAATTTTAAAAACAGGAGACAACGTATGTGAATATATTCCACCTTCAAAAGTCAATGCAATTAACCAGTTAATGACTTTGTCAGAATAAAATTCTCAATCTCATATTATTGACTAGTATTCTATAAATAAAATTATATTTGGGATTATAATGTAGCGTATGAGACCAAAGGCTGATGTAGTTACAAACAGCATGCTGATAACGTGCCGCTGTGGAGATGCGTAACTGGTTCAGGCAATGCCAACCTGATTATATTCTAAACGCTAGGGTAACATGAAACTCCCTGGCCAAAGCAAAGGGAGAGTCTTGTCTCCTACACTAATGACAGGCAATCAATAACTTTCCATCATACATATGTAGGAGTAAATAAAGCCTTCTAACACACGTATGTAAACAAAGGAATCCTATGTATAACCTGCTGTGATTTATTCAAACAACATTGTTTTAAATTAGTTGCAAAATTATTTACATTATGATTATTATAGGCAATGAATATTTAATAAATATGTTTTGATAACATGCCAGTTGTTTAAAATATTTGCTGAAAAGTAGGTAAACCTGACAATTATTCATGTTGAAGACTAAGAGAGTATGAATTAACAAGGTTATATAATTAACCTTAGACTGCCTCAGATTTAAAATATAGTCACAAAATAAATATTTCCAACACATCATCATAGACATGTTATCTGGAAATAGCATAAGCTATAACCTTAAACACAATAATATTTTAAGATAGCAAATACCTTCAATTATTCAGATAAAACACAGTATTTACAATCATCAATATTAAAATAAATTTACTAGAACTAAAATTACTAACAGTTGCTTAAAAATCGACTAATATTTTCTCAATTTAATATTGCACAATCCGTCTTTCCAAAGGACAGGAAAAAGAAGGGAGGAGGGGAATGAACTGTAGGATATGTGGAAGCAGAGATGTTGCCTGGAAAACATAAACTAAATGAATTTAACCCCAAAATGAACTGGAGCACTATAGAGTTAGTTAAAAGGAAACTGTCTTTAATTCTACTTCATAATTCTATTTGTTGTTCAAACATACCTATTAGTTGGCGGGAGGGCTTTAGTTTGATTTTCACATATATTCTAGAAATTCAGAGCACAGAACCACAGATTTTGGGGAGAGGTGGGAGAGGTCCTTTGGTGATCACTTCCTTGTTTTTAAAGAGGAGGAAGATTAACCAGAGACTTACTTGAACTGGCTCCACTCATCAGTAGTTAATGTCAGAATATAATCAGTGACATTCTCTTTCAGGAGTATGAAAAATAATTCTGATTTTTGTAACCCAGTTTTCACTGGGTTCCTTCTCATATTCTTTGATTCTGAGCATGTGCACTTGAGTCTATTTTTCATAAGCATTTAGTTCTAAGCAGCCTAAGCAGGACCAGCTGCTGTCTAAAGCACTTGGAAGCTTTGCCATCTCTGTGGAAAGTCATATTCATATAGGCCGTACACTTTCTTTTTTTTCACAGACTGACGTAAATTCTGCCATGCTTAATACGTACCTCTGTAATTAAATTTAGTGCTTGGCAGCTTCTTTATCTCTAAAATATGAATGCGTATATCACATGCCCAAGAATATGATGTGCATTAGGAACTTACATCAGCTTTCCCTAAGGTATATAACGTTTCCAAGATCTTGTGATGAAGTAAATATTCCATACATGGCCCCGTCTCTCCAAATTCCCGTTCACTTTCTTCTTGTACCAATATTACTAACATCTGTTCCAGATGAGATGGAATATTTGTATCTGTCACTGGAGCTTTATCATCTAAACAATAAAAACACTCATCAAATATTTAAACATTTTTAATCCGTACATTTATACCTAAAATACTCTTTATATTTCCTTCTTCTTTTTCAAATTGAGAAAAATCTGAACTACATACACTTAAGTGAGGTTTATATCTTATTCAAAAACAATCTATATTCTGAAAGAAAATTCCATAAGCTAGTATTCATGCATAATAATTCATCTTTAAAAAATAGTAAAAACCCCTTTGACGCCACTTCTTTCTGTGGCTGCTGCTCTTCTTCTTGGCTCTCCTTTCCACTGACACTTTTCAAGAGAGCAGTCTACACATACTCTCTACGCACGTTCTCTGTCCATTTTCCCTTAAACATACTCCAATCAGGTCTTCTTTCTTATCCTTGCTATTAAAATGGCTCTTATCAGGACCCCTAATGAGCTCCTTGTGGTGAATCCAATGACCCATTCCTAGTCTTCATCAACTTGACATCAGCATCATTTGACACACTGATCGCTCTCTCCTCTTCCGGCTTCTAGGACACCATTCTCTACTTGGCTGTCTTCTACCTCACGGACAAAGGCAAAATCTCCTTTGCTCTCACTCTCATTTCCCCGTTCTCTAAACACGGCACACAAAGGCTCAATTCCTGAACACTTTCTCTTCCACTTATCCTTAGCTATCCCTACATAATCTCACCCAGTCTCATGGCTTTAAATCCTGCTTAAACGCTGATGACTCTCAATTCCATATGTCTAGTTTAGGCTTCTACCCTGAATTTCAGAGTCCTATCTCCTCCTGTCTACTTGACATATCCATTTGGAAATATAATGGGTGTCAAACTGAATTTGTCCAAAATGCTCTTACAAACCTGCTCCTCCTGCAATCTCCCCATTCCCAGTGAGGCCTTTCTATTTCTCCAACTGCCTAAGCCCCAACATTTGTAGTTATCGTTGACTCTTATTATCTCATACCCAATAGTCAATCCATCAACAAAGCTTTCTTCAAAATATTCCCAGACTACAGTCACCTCTTACCACGACCACCCTGGTCTAAGCAAATGGCCGGCATCTCTCAGACCACTGCAAACCCCCAACTGTTCTCACAGCTTCCCTTCATGCTCTCAATCTAATTTTCTCACAGAAGCCAAAGTGATCCCTTTAAGACAGATTATTTTACACCTCTGCTCAAAACTCTTCAATGGCTTCCCATCTTAGAGTAAAAGGCAAAACCCTTATAACAGTTCACAGGGCGCCACCTGTCTAACGTGATCTCCTCTCCTTTTTCTTGCTCACTCTGCTCTAGCCACGCTGGCTTCCTGGAAGATCTTAGCACATGCCACGTATGCGGCCTGCTCCGGCCTCAGGGCTGGTGCACTGTGTACTCTCCTGGGACATTTCCCCCAGACTTGTTTCCTCCCGCCTTCAGACTTCAGCTCAGAAGTCACCGCAGACAATGAGGTTTTCTCTAATCTGAAACAGCCATCTGCCTCCCCCACTGCCCCAACACACATTTCTATCATCCCTCTTAGCCTGCTTCATTTCCTTCTTAACACTGTCATCTGACACACTGTATGTATTTGTGTACTTGTTGTTTGCTTCCCTCTAATCAATATACAAGCTCTGTTACGACAGATTTTGGTCTGAGTGGTGTATCTCCCAGTGCCTAGAACAACGCTTACACCTAACAGGTGTTCAATGGATTTATTTTTGAATGAATCTACGAGAGGAATTAAAAGTAAAATAAATTGTTTATAAGTTTAAATGTAAAATAACTTTGAAAACTAGCTTGAAATATATTTTAATATTTCACAAATTTTCTGTTTAATTAATATTAGCATTGTTTCTTACCCGAAGTCTCTATGTAGTAATGAGTTATTGCCTTCCAGTGATACACGAAATCTTCTTGTAAAGGAAGAGAAGGTGCAAGCTACATAAACACAAAAAAGACCACGACAATTGAGAAAATGGCATTAAAAGTTTCCCATTAACTGTAACTCTGTATTTGTCTATTAATGATGCAAAAGCAGCATAAGAATAAGGGGTGAGCTTTAATTCGAGTCTATATGTCAGATGTCAAAGAGAAAAAAAATGCATCAGATCCAATAAAATACAATGATTTATTAAGAAAGAAGAAAATCACGTATCAGCATTATTATTAAACTACAGTACTGGGTTTTTTTTCCCCTCCCCTGAAACTACATATGGCTTCAAAAGTAACAGTGTTAAATGAAAACACACAATATTCTATTATTAAAGTATCAGCAAAATGGAATTATTGATAACCAGGGATCTTTGTACCTAGGACTTTGAAATGCAAAACAGTAAAAAGCTGCTATGTATTTAGTTACACATCAGCACCACTACTAAAACATATACCAAAGTCAACCCTGTAATCAGATGGAAACTGTTCTTTACTTTCAATGACATACAGAAGTAAATCTTTTCCTTTTTAAGGCTAGATTAGGCAGTGCATATTTCTAGCGAGATAACTACATGAACAAGACACTACCAATTTAAATTCCACAAAATCAAAAAGACTTTACATTTTAATTCTGAAATTTACTTCAGAAGTTTTAAGACCAAAATTTTATCCCTCAGCCATCTCATAGCAAACTTACAAGTACTTCAAGCAGGTATTAAAGGGATAGAAAAAGATTCGAATGCATCTTCTACAATATTTTCTTTTCTTTAAAAAAGAATGAGGACTCTCCCAGTCCGCGTATCGTCAATAAATTCTGGTCACAAAGTACAGAACTGACCCCACTCACTTAAGAACAAATATGGTTTCTATTCTGGGGACCTGAACTACGGCAGCGAGATCTTCCATTTTCATGGACTTCCTCTGACCAGATGGCCTAAGAGGTCATGTTACTCCTATACTTCTGCTTGCTCCATTTGGATTTCTTGGTGCCCCCAGCAGGGACCTCAAAGTTCGAAACCCTGTCAAAACAATTTCCAAACTATTGAGCAAAATATAAACATTGGTCATGACATCTCAAGTGTTTCAATCCAGAAGAGGAAACGCAGTCAGGAAAAAAACAGACCCCAAAAATGTTCAGCTTTTTCATACTTGCCTATCTGCACCACACTGAACATCCATCTCATTTCCAAACAGAATGCTATGAATTTTTTAAAAAGACTTTAAGATCTTTAACAAAGCAGTTAAACCCTTTGGGGTTATTATACTTCACGAAGAACGTGGGGAGGGAAATTACTTGTGGGAGATTGAGAGAAAAAAATTAGAAAGAAAAATAAGAAAGAGTTAACTTGAGAAAACAAAATAATCTTCCTGAAATTTTTAGATTAAAAAATCTGTTTTAATCAGCTACCTATTTTTAGAATCTTCCTCAAAATATATAAAATCTCTCGTTTTGGGGACCTTTTTTTTTTTTAATACACCAGCTTTATGTAGTATTAACAATTATCATTAATTATGTATTAATAATTGGGACAAACTCGAAGCATGGTGCTTCAAAAAATGTACCTAGTTTCTCAAGTGGAAATATTTGTTAACTTTTTCCAAGGGAATTTCCAGGTATATGAGGAATGACAGCATCCTTGTTTCAGATTATTTCACCCCTGGGACTTAACTCTGTTTACAAGGAAAGTCACTAAATCAGAGGTCTTACAGGATTTGTGTCAGGACCTTTGCTATTAAACAGTCAAATTCAGAGCAGGATAGTGTTGCCTGCTTGTGAATCTCCCACAGGAATTTGCTTTAAATTGAGAAACCTATTTAAGTAGACAGTGAAACAGTTCTAAACTGCTAATAACTTAGTTTAGTAACAATCTTCTTCAAACATAACTAAATTTTCTTATTTAAATAAAACTTCCTCATAAACTTGCCTTTTTGATTTTGAATCATAACATACAAATAACCTGTATCATCATTACATAAAAATATTTATGCTCTGGGCTAAAAAAAAAAAAGGAAGAGATGTGTGAATCAGCATGAGTGGATTCTAATCTGAGTTAACGTTTTACAATACAGAGATTAAATTTTTGAAAATGCATGCAGTCGTTCACTATCTCAACCAAAAATTGACCTGAATACCTAACGTGGACATGACTTTCCTGCCCCTATCTCAAGTATATAATTGCTGAGCTAGCCATCTCCTCCACTAGATTGTAAACTCTATGCATTTACAAAGATTATATCATCTATTTTGTCACTGAATCCCCAGTTTCCAAGTCAGCAAGCATTCAGTAACATTTACCGAGTGAACACACAGTAGTTGCTACCAGTTAATGAGCAGTTATGTGCCAGGCACAGTGCTACAAAGTTTACACTTACCATATGGTCTTAAATTCTCATAATATATTCCAATTTTACCGAAACTCCTTCTAAGACCCAAAGCCATAATTGACCTGCCCAAGGAAACACTACTTGTGACGAGAAACCTGGCCTTTCTCCACAACGCTTACCACACAAAGGACCTACGCTGGTAACTCAGATGAGAACCAGTGCTCTCAATGCCACATCTGCCGTCTCACGTGTATTACGAACATTCCACGCCCGGATCTTTTAAAATGCTTCTTCCTTCCCCAACTTCCCTAATGTCCTTCCTATCTTCTCTGCCTCTCCAAAGTCCAGCTCAAGTCTCACTTCCTCCAGAGAGCCTTCCCCACCTACTCCAGTCCTAAGTGCCTGCTGCCTTCCTCCTCCAGAACTCTCTGGCTGAACAAGCATCCAAATGATGGTGATGATGATGATGGCGACCACGATGATGATGATGGCGACCACGATAATGATCAGCGTTTACTGAGACTTACTAAGTGCCAAGCACTGCATTAAGCACTTCATATACATGATCTCATACTAACTTTGACAACAATTCTATCAGATAGGTACAGTTATTTCCATTCTACAATGAGGAGCTGACATGTACACAGATGAAGTAACTTGTCCAGGGTAGAAGTAAGAGGCAGAGGCAAGGCTGGAACCCTGTGCCCCACTCTTGTGCACTGCGTACACTTTTACTTGTGCATTTGTGTCGTCTCCCAGCGCAATCTCACTGTGAACTCGCACTGTGCCACGCTTTCGCAGTGGGCTCAGAGAATATTTGCCGAACGACTCGAGGACTTTAGTTAGACACCACTTGTGGAAAAAGAAAACACTACATGTTTCATTTGGTGTTTTAATCTTTAGTGCAGAGTAGATTTTCAAGGAATTGCTGGTCCCAGCAATCATCGTTAACTCTTAACTATAATTTAGAAAGAAAACGCTGCGTTCAAATTTTGAAAAATAACTTCCACTGAATTAGCTAGTTAAGACAGATAAAAATTTCTTCCCTGACACAGTCCTTTATCTCTTTGGAATAAATCTGCCCTTAAGGGTCGAACTGGCTGGAATTTAAAAGACACTAGTTCCCAGCAGATTACCTCACACAGACCAGGCCCTCCACAAACACTGAATCGTACTTAATGGAAGGTGTTTTATTTATCCTTCAGAGAAGCTGTGCTAAAATGATCCAGTTCCACCTCAGAACTAACCACATGAGGCCTGATTTCAGACTTGTGACATGTGGTAACTGGCTAACAAAACAGATTCTGTTCACAACTGTTAATGGCCAATCACTTCTATACTGAGGGAAAATTGTCATTTCTGAAAAGAGAGGCAAGAGTTATATTGTAGTTTTGTTTTTGATCAAGGTGTGAATTTCTCTCTTAAATTCAAAATGCAGCCTATCAGCTTAACAACACATTTTTGAATACTGATCTTTGAAAATATCTTAGTTGTATTTTTTTCCTTGTAAGTAGTTGACAGGAAGTGAGGAGAAACCGTTACTTAAACAATCAGGAAAACCCTACACTTAAGTCTCATTTCAATGAATATGTATCTGGGTCACCCTAAAAAGCCATATGAAGGTTCATCCAATTGAATCAAGAAATCTAGGAAGTAGTAATACCAAAATGGTTGAGAAAACATTACAGATTCATACAATGACACAACTGAAAAAGGTCATGTCAGCATCTGCATACAGGATTATCTCCCATCTCTGCAGAATCCTGATAATTATGACAATTTCAAAACTGTATCAGAAAATGCTAATTGGGCAGACAAATTAAAAGAATAGAGAAAAGAAATGAACTGAAATGAACTGAAGAATGGTTTGACTAGTATACAGAAAAAAAAGGTCAAGCAAACAGAGCTGAATAAACGGCAAAAAATATTCTTTAAATACCACAAAGATGGCTTATTTATCATTACATATGAGTTCATTTCCAAGAGAAATTAAAAAAAAAAAAAAGACTATGCCAAAATTTTTTCATGAGATTTAACCTCCTATTGAGATAAACTGGGACATATCATAGCTGAAAACATTAACTCTAAGCAAATAAAAACATTACTTTTCTAAATGCAATGCATTAGTTCCCAGGACCAGATGAATATAGTCAACTCTAACTTTTTCTCACTAATCTCGGCGAAGAAGAGAACTTGGGTGTTACAGAGTTAGAGTCAGACAATTTACATGGATAATTTGGTGGCTGCTAACATATACAATTATAAAAAGATAATGCAGACAGAAAACACAGGCCTCAGGACAAAAATGAGTCTACTGGGAGGGCATGAAAGCCACCCTTCTTTTTCTAAGTACTTATTTCTGTAAACATCAGCCTGAATTTTGGTAAAGAATATAAATAACACAAGAAATTGTATTCCCAATTATCTCAGTGCTAAGTTGTATTCAATGTTAAAAATTAAATGATTCTTACCAACCCACATAACATAGAAAACAAACTTACAGTTCCCAGGGGGAAAGGGGCAGGTCGAGGGATAAACTGGGGAGTTTGGGATTTGCAGATACTAACTACTATACATAAAATAGATAAACAACAAGGTCCCACTATATAGCACAGGGAACTATATTCAATATCTTTAATAAAAAAACTATGAAAAGGAACATATATATAACTGAATCACTGTATTAGCCACCAGAAATTAACACAACATTGTAAACCAACTATACTTCAACAAAAAAATTTTGTAATTAAATGATTTCTGGTATTTGAAGTTAAGGAATAATATAAAATGTAAATGTCATTGTATTTTTATAAATTTCATTTAAATTCTTAAAATGAGATGCTGCAGAATACATATATAAGCAAGAAAATAAAATTAAAGTTGCCTTCAAGTCAAAAGCTGTCATCTCCCTCAAGAGTAATACTGCTCTTCATTCATGAAAAACCCTGTCTTGTTTGATTTGATACACTCGTTTTCCCAAGAACTTGGAGTACAGCTAAAATGACTCAAACATTTCCCACGTATCCCTTAAAATAAAAACTGTACTAAAGTTTTGTTTTCATTACTGACTTTTAAACATCCATTTTATTTTTATCTGGCCATAAAAGCTGTTCTGTTACAACTGGGTTTTCTTCCTTAAAGTTGTGTAGATTTGCATGTGCTGTATCACACAAACTGAACACAGAAAGAAAAATGACACTAAAAACTAGCAAAGTAACATGTCTAGCAAAACTAGACTTCATAAATTTCCCAAGACGCATTTTTCAACTTGGGCAGTTCTCCCAGGGTAAAGTAAAACAATAAAAGTAAGGCAACTAGACCCTTCATCACTGAAACAGCAGGAAGACATTTTCTTGTTAGTTACTTCTCCTTTACTAGTGTTAGGATATTTGAATACTATCTCCTTAGGCTGGTGTCTAAAATCCTCAAAGGAGAGTATAATTGCAGGAAAAACGAAAAGCGTCCAGGAAAAAAAGAAAGGAAAGGAAACAGATGGTCTCGGCGCTGGGTGCGGGCTTGGGAGCCGTCTAAACCGCCCTCAATTAGGCCCTCCACATCAATCAATAAGGTCCAGCTGAGTTCGGCCACAAGGCCAGAGAAAGCAAAAGCTGGGAAGATTACGAAACAGGGTCTGGTGGGTGCTTCCTCGCCAGAGCCGCCCCCCAACCTAGGGCAAAAGCACCCTTTCCTGTCACCCCCACCCCCCAAAACAAACCCAAGCAGCGTTAGGCCGCTTCTTTTGTCTTGATCAACGCTGATCACTTTTTTGCGGAGAAGGTTAACGGTCAGGGAGTACGGAGGAGCGCCCCGTGGGCCTGCCAGGTGCTCCCCGACTCCCCTGTTCCCATCGGAGGAATCGAGCGACCCCCGACCCGGGCCCGGAGGGCCGATCCTCCCGGGGACCCCCGCCCACCTCCTGAAGGAGGGAAAGGGAGCCACGCCGGCCCGGGGTGGGAGGGAGAGCAGGGGGTCTGCTCAGAGCCAGGCCCGAGGCGCCGGCGCCCCGACGACCCCGCAGCGCCCGTGCCGGGCCTCGCCCCTCCGCGGGGCCGAGGACGCCGAGGGCCGGGCCGAGGCGGCCGGGCTCCCCCGGGGCCGGCAGGGGCGCGTAGGCCGCCGCCATCCCCGGCCTGTCGTGGGCCCGCAGCCCGCGCGGCCTTACCGCCTCCACGGCGTGCTGCAGGATGGAGGTGAACTTGGAGAACATCCTGTCCCGGGACTGCAGCAGCCTCTCCCGGGACGACCTGGAGAGCTCCTCAATCCGCCGCCGCCGCCCCTGCTGCGGCTGCCGGGGCCGCTCCAGAGTGAAGGCCGGTGCGGGGCGGGGAGGACGAGCAGAGGGCTGAGGCGGGCCCGGCCCGGCCCGGCCGCTCGAGGGGTGCGCGGGCGGCGCGGCGGCTCCGGCGGGCGCTGGGACGTGGCGGGCGGCGAGGAGGGCGTTCGGCGCGGACTCAGGGCCCCGCGACGCTTGGCGGCGGCGGCGGCGGCCCCGGCTTGGACACCGTGGCACCTCGGCTCGGGTTCCTTCCGCCCGCTCTGCCCGCCGCGGCCTGCAGGGGGCGCTGTCGCGGCCAGGGGAGGCCCCGCCAGGCCAGGCCAGTCCTGCCCTGCGGCGGGGCGGCCGGATGCTGCGGGGGCGGGAGGGGCAGGGAGAGGCCGCCGCCTGCCTGGGGGCGCCTGGGACGGGAGCCGGGCCTGGGCGCGGCCGCGACCCTCTCCCAACGCCTCAGTCATTACTTCTTAAAAACTCCGCCGGTCTCACCCACTTTTCCTCCTCATACGGAATTAACCTGCCGATTTTGTATGGAAACGTTGCCATATATGTATATAAAGTTCAGAGGTCCGTCTTTTAAGGGCAGATTTGCAAGACAGGTAAGAAAAAGCACAGTATTCCTAAGGCAAACAGGAGCCTTGGGTTTAAATGCTCAAAATTAGAACAAATCAGCTCATGCAGATGAAGTGGCTTTGGTAACTGAAAAATGTATTACTAGCATTCTTATGTATTCAACAATAAAACAGGAAGCCCCCAAGTGGACAAATAGTAAGACAGTTCAGTTATTAATTTATAACGTTTGATAATTAGGTGCAGTGCATTCAGTATGGCATTTTCTATTAAGTTTATCGGAAACATCAGTGAGGGGAAAAGAATCCGAAGGGATTCTAGGAAATGCCTAGGACGGGGCAGCGGAGCTACGATGTGAGCACTTGAATGCAGGCTTCTTAACAATACTCTGCAACGGTATATTCGTCAAGCCTTGGAAAGAAAACACAATTCGGGCTGGAAAAACTTAGGTTGGGTTGATACAAATTATGAAAATGCTCATTTCCTGAAGAACTTCGTTTTTGCTAGTTTTGGCGTTTTATCAAAAGGACCATTAAATTCTTGATAAGGTGAGGGCAGAGTGTTGCACAACCAGTGGTTAGAGTCTGTGTGTAATTGAATTAGTTGAGAAGCAGTGCAGAGTGGTGTTCAGGGCCAGTCTCTGGAGCGGGGCGGCCTGTGTCTAAATCCCAGCTCTGCCCCTGACTGGGCGAATTATTTCACCTCTTTGTGCTTTAGTTTCCTCATCTGTAAAGCTGAGGGAGTAGCACCTACCTCCTGAGGTTGTATGGGAATTCATTCATATATGTAAAATGCTTTAACATGCCCATAGCAAGGGGTACATGGGCGTTTGTTATATTGTTATTGTTATGATTAGTAATAGTATTTAACAAAATAATAGGCCTAGAAATCAAGATTTAAGGAGGAGACTTTAAGGAATCTTGACTTCTTTTCTCCCACTTTTGCTGCCTTTTTGCTTGGATAGCAGGTAAATTTGACCTTAATTCTCTTGTCTACTAGCCCCAGAATGCTGGAGGCAAACTGTTATTTGCCAAAAGTTGAAACATGCCCCTTATCAAATTCTGGCTAATTGTGTCTGCTTCAACCAAGAGTACATACTGTTTAGTATTATTATTATGCACACATTTTAAGATGGTTAGTCATATTATCAACTGTAATTATTTTCCTGCCCTAATTATCATACATTTATTTGGTATTTGGTATTTTTATACTTTACAACCACTAATTGTATGAGGGGGTTGGTTTAAACAGGCTTATTAGAGTTGTTTGTATCTGATGATGCCTGTCTGTGTACTTATTATAAACACAATAAAATACATGTTTTGCTCTAGATTAATATAAATATTTAGGATGATGATTCATCTATTTGATATCTAGGCTCCAAGATGTGCAAGTTGGGCTAGAATTATAATTGAGCAGATACTCTTATTCTCATCCTAAAATGACAGTAACATTGTCACCAGCCTTATGCATGGACAAAATTGGACCTATGTCAACAAAGTGTGATTTGAGAAAGCATAACAAAGACTTCCCTGAGTCTCCAAAACACTTAGATATGGTGCCTGGAATGCCTCAATTAAAACTTTATTTCTTTATTCCTCTGGCTTAAGGCGAATAAGAAATTTAGTCCCTGCTCAAATTAAAACACTTTTGAGAGAGATAACACATTAAACTCTATCATTCATTACACCTCAGGGTAAATGAATTCGTTAAATTCTTTTCTGAATAAAGTTTAATCAGCAAGGACCAGAAAAATCCATAAAACTGAAACTCAGTTGAGAGGGAGTTGAAGAAGAAATAGAGTGAGAGGATACCTACTTTCAAAATTTGGCAAGCTTCTGGTTTTATATGTGTGTATACACACACACACACACACACACATACATACACATACACACACACATATATATATACATATATGGATTGAATTTAGCAACATTCCCTTTCCAAATGCCACTAAAATTACAGTAAAGGGATTTTTCAAAGAACAAACCCAAAAAGTACAAGTAAATTAAGAGATGAAATAGCAATAAAATTTTGAGAATTGGAAAGTAGCTGTAAAAGGAGGTAACTGATACAACTGACCTAAGAAAGCTGAATCCTAAGGTAACAATTAAGAAAATTAAGAGCCAAAGCAATATATTAATACGTTCACAGAACCTCTCAATGACCCAGGAATTGGTAGCATTGAGTACCTCTGGAAATAGAGGTAAAAGTGGGAGTGAAAACAGCACGATGGATTGAAAGTTTGTTTACAATTGGATAGATGCATCCTCACCCCACAAGTTTGGCCAACTGCCTTTTTCCTGCCCTGGAATAAGTTTCCAGACATTCCCAGAAAGGGCAGGGGTTCCATACTGGGAGAAAGGAAGGAAGGGAGGGAGGGAGGGAGGAAGGAAGGAAGAAAGAGAGAAAGAAGGAAAAAGAAAAGAGGAAGAAGAAGAAGAAGAAGAAAAAGTGAAAATAAACATTGTGAATGTTGAGAGAGACATATGTCCCCAACCCTCATCCTCCACTTGGCTCAGAATACAGTCACCATGTTGATCCCTCCAGACAGAAGATAGGAAGGGTCCTCTCTGGAGGATCTGGTTAGTCCAAGAGAAAAGATCAAAGATGCTGCAGAGGAAACCCAGACAGCTCTACAGTGCAACCCCAAGTTGAGAGGCTCTGCCCCCGTGCTCAGAGCATCAGTTTTTTTGTGTCCCTCTCTTAAATAGGATCACACACCCTGGAATCATCAACAATTCGAGGAAAGCTTGTAACATTAAAGATAGAGCCCAAAGGGAAAACAGGATAAAAAAGAAACTTGGAAAAAAACATAGTTGTTTACATTGAACAGACAGGGAAAGATGGTAAGAAAACTTAAAAAAACAAAACAAAACTATCATTTATACCGTCAGGTAAAAAAGATGTTGCATCAGTAAAATAAAAATGGTATGCTGTTTTTAAAAAGCAGCATTTGAGGGGGGAGGTATAGCTCAAGTGGTAGAGCACATGCTTAGCATGCATGCAGTCCCAGGTTCAATCCCCAGTACCTCCTCTAAAATTAATAAATAAACCTAATTACCTCCCCTTACCAAAAAAAAAAAAAAAAAAAAAAAAAAAAGCAGCATTTGAAGAATAAAAGAGACTCAGAAATCAAGTATATGATAATAGAAATTTTAAAAAACATAAAAAGGATGAAAAATAAACTTGAAAAAATTAGCAAGTTTAGACTAGAGCAAAAAGGGATGGAAAATGGGAGGAAAGGTTTTTTTTTTAATTAGAGGGCCAGTCCAGCAGATCCAACATCTAAATAACTGGAGAGAATAGAGGGAGGAAATAGTTGAATATAATTAATTTATTAATTAATAATTTGGTAAAAATTTTATAGATCTAAAAAGACATGAGTTTCCAGATTGAGTGGGTTCATTAAATACAAGAACAATGAGTGAAAGTAGACTCACTCTAGAGAACATCGTGTGAAATTTCAGAACGGTGAGTTCAAAGATAGCTCCTATGAAACTTCCAATGAGAGAAAAAAGAAAACAAGTTCAGACAAAGGGAACCAAAAACTACAAAGGCATTACACTTTTCAACAACAACATGGGATGTCAGAAGACTTTGGGGCAATGCCTTCAAAATTCTGAGGCAAAATAATTTCAATCTAGAATTCTATACTATGAAACTGTCACTCAAGTGTGAGGGTAAAGTAAGTCATTTCAGATGTGCAAGGTGTTGAAAATTTTTCCTACCTTGCACTCTCTTAGGATGCTGTCAGAAGATGTGCTCCATCAAAACTCAGGGAGTAAACCAGAAGGAAAAAGATAAAGGAATCAGCTAACAGAACCCACCATAAGAAGGAGGTGAAGGAAATTCCTAGGATGATAGTAGAGGAGAATCCAGGGATGACAGTTATGCATCAAGTTGGGACAGCAACCAACCAGTCCAGACTGCAGCAAGTCAAGAGAGATTTCCTACAGAAACAGACTCTGATATAGAAGATAAACTAGCGGTTATCGACGAGGGGGAGGAGCAAATCAGGAGTGTGAGATTAAGAGATATAAACTACTATGTATATAGCACATAAGCAACTAAGATATATTGTATAGCACAGGGAATTATAGCCATTATTTTTTGCGGAGGGGGGTAGGGGAGGTAATTAGGTTTACTTATTTTTGGAGGGGGTACTGGGAATTGAACCGAGAACCTTGTGCATGCTAAGCATGTGCTCCACCACTTGAGCTGTATCCTGCCCCCTTATAGCCATTATCTTGTAATAACTTTTTATGGAGTATAATCTATAAAAATACTGAATCACTATGCTGTACATGAGACACTAATATATTATAAATCAACTACACTTCAGTTTAAAAAATGAGAGATTTCCTCAAGAAGATGAAACTGATGGAAGGAATATCTGTGTGTCTGAGCAGATTTATAAGCTAGGAGGAGAGTTTAATGTCGAATTAATGATAAATGCCAAGAAAACTAAGCAAATATTGTTTTAAAAGCTAGATCATTATTTAACACCAGGAAAAATAAATTGTGCAGGGACAAGTAATCATAGTATACACATGGCTTGACTGTAAATAGTGTTTACATAGCCATAATAATGTAAACACTGGTGTAATTAAAAACTATAGTATTGATGCTGTATTTAGGGAAGATGAAAGGATAGATTGTGATGGGGGTGGGGTGTGTGTGTGTGTGAAAGAAAGTGAAATCCTTATCATCTGTAGTGAGGAAACATTAGATATTGTTTAAAATCAAAATATCAAGAAGTAACAATATTAGCACATTATTTAAAGAAAGGAAGTAAATAATAAAAGAGTGCACACATAGTGTTGAAAGAGGTTGCCTCTGTGGAGCAGGAAATTGGGAGTTTTGGAGGAAGGGCGGGGACTTTCAAAACAAACCTTGTAAAACCTCTTGACTAAACTGTATGCTGGTATTACTGGTATGACCCAAGTTTGTTTGGCAAAGGGAGACACTAAAGGCAAGGAACCATTTTTAGTGCTTTTTTAAAAGTTCAGACAAGAGATTGTAAGGGTTAATAACTGTGGGAAAATAGGAAGGAGATAGTGACTTGAAAGATGGGGTAAGATCAACCATATTTTGCAAGTGATTAAATACAAGGAGTGAGGAAGTAGTCAGAGATGTGGCTGGAGTTTCTAGCTTGGATGAGTTTAGGTGAAGATGCCATTAATTGAAATAGGGGATATGGAAATGTAGAAAGATAATGAGTGGGGTAGATCTCAGGTTTCATCTCTTGAACTTAACCCTACAGCTGCCAAAGAAACAAGGCAGAAGGTGATAGACCTCAGAGCCTTACATAAAAACTGTGAAAACTCTTTGGCAAGTATAGCAGCTACCCTCTGGTGTCCAGTGTCACACTCCTTCGGTTCACGTCTGCTTGCAGCTGCAGCTGATGGCAGTTCTGTGCAAGCTCAGAGTCACCTCACAGTGACAGCGTCTGTAAAAATGTGGATGGAAGTATTACAACACAGAAAACTCATATGTGTACAGCTTAATGAATATCCAAGAAGTGAACCACATAGGCAGTCGGTACCCAGATCAAGAAAGACAGCGTTACCATGGCTTCAGAAGCCTCTTAATGCCCATTTCCAGTCTTTAACCCTTGCCAATGGCTTTCAAGCACTATTCCGACTTCTAACACCATGGACTCGCTTTGCCTTATTTTGAATGTTACATAAATGGGATCATATAACATGTATTCTGTCACTGTTGGGTGCCGTGTTCTAAAAGCCGAACTTGTTGAAATTTGTGGTTCTGATCTTCTGTATCCATAGTGATTGTTTGCTTGTTCTGTCAGCTTTTGAGAGGTGTGATTAAGTCTCCCACCATGACTGTGTCTTCCTCTACTTTTAGGTTTGCCAATTTTGCTTTATGTATTTTGTGGCTATGTTATGTATATTTTCAGAGTTTGATTTTTAGTACCTTCCTGATGGATTGACCTCTTTGTCCTTATGCGTGTCCCGTTTATGATAATAATGCTTCTTGCCTTAAAGTCTACTATGTTTGATTATAAGTATAGCTGGTTAATGTTTGCAAAGTGAGTATATGGTTCCATCTTTTTACTTTCAAACTTTCTGTGTGCTTAAAAAATATGATTTGTCTGTTGACAGCATGTGTTTTTCTTTCATCCAATCTGACAATCTTAGTCTTTTACTTGGAATATTTATTCCATTTAATGTAATTGCTTATATATCTGGGTTTATGTCAGCCATCTCACTATTTATTTTCTATTTTACCTGTTTTTTGTTTCCTTTTCATTTATATTTTACCTTCCTTGGATTAATCAAGATTTTTTATTTACATTTTTTGTTTTTGTTTGATTTGTTAATTATACATTAGTTAATATTAATATTTTAATATTGTTATATTTATATAAGTTAACAAAAATTTTAATTATACATTTTATTATTTTAATAGAGATTATCCTTGACATATTCTATTTTAATACAAATTATTACTTTTATCACTTCTGTGATAATGCTAGGACCTTAAAATACTTTATTTCTATAAAACACTACTATTATTATTTTGAAGAGAAATATCCACTTATATTTACCACATATTTATTTGCGCTCTTTAATTCCTCTCTTCAATTCCTGGCTTCCCTCCAGGGTTATTTTCTTTCTTCCCTAAAAAACTCCCATGATTTTTTTTTTTAAGTTTTGCAAAGGGGGGTTGCCTGGAAACATCTTTATTTCACCTGTATCTGTGAACTCACTTATTTCACACTCAATGTTGAAAGTTATTCTCACTGGAATTTTTGGTTGGCACTTACTTTTCTTTCAGCACCTTAAAGGTATCATTCCATTTTTCTGGCTGACATTACTATTTTAAAAAGTCAACTGTCAGTTTTATCACAGCCTTTTTAAGGGTAATATATCCTCCAGCATGATTTTCCCTATTTATATGGACAGAAACCTAGAGAATATGTATGGGAATAAATCTTAAGGATGGAAGGAATATAAAGTTGGATCAGGCCAACGAGTGCCCACCAGTCAGAGATTCTAAATTCAGCATGTAGCTCAGAAGAATGGGAATAGATCTAACAGTTTACTTGTTTGATTGACCCAAAATCTGGACCCAAAGATAGCTTCCATTAAATGAAGTAGAAGTGCCAGAACTTCTTTCAAATATTCTAGAGGAAGGTATTCAGGAAATTGTAAAGTTTTTGTTTTTTAATTGATGTGCCATCAATTACAGTGCATCACTCTCTGGTGTACAATGTGCGCAAAGCCCTAGTCATGCATATGCATACATATATTCATTTTCATATTTTTTCCATTAAAGGTTGTTATAAGACATTGAACATAGTTCCCTGTGCTATACAAAAAAAACTTTTTAAAATCTATTTTTATATATAGTGGCTAACATTTATAAATCTCAAATTCCCAAATTTATCCCCTCTCACCTACTTTCCCCGGTAACCATAAGATTGTTTACTAAGTCTGCAAGTCTGTTTTGTAGATGAGTTCATGGTGTCTTTTTTAGATTCCACATATGAGTGACATCATATGGTATTTTTCTTTCTCTTTCTGGCTTACTTCACTTAGAATGATGATCTCTAAGTCCATCCATGTTGCTGTCTGTTCTTTTTTATGGCAGAGTAGTATTCCATTGTATAAATATACCACAACTTCTTTATCCAGTCATCTGTTGATGGACATTTGGGTTGGTCCCATGTCTTGGCTATTGTATATAGTCCTGCTGTGAACATTGGGGTGCATGTATCTTTTTGCATTAGAGTTCCCTCCAGATATATACCCAGAAGTGGGATTGCTGGATCATATGGTAAGTCTATTTTTAGTGTTTTGAGGAATCTCCATACTGTTTTCTATAATGGCTTCACCAAATTATATCCCCACCAACAGTGTAGAAGGGTTCCCTTTTCTCCACACTGTCTCCAGCATTTGTCATTCATGGACTTTTGAATGATGGCCTTTCTGACTGGTGTGAGGTGATACCTCGTTGTAGTTTTAATTTGCATTTCTCTGATAATTGATATTGAGCATTTTTTCATGTGTCTATTGGCCATTTGTATGTCTTCATTGGAGAAACACTTGTTTAGGCCTTCTGCCTATTTTTGGATTGGGTTGTTTGGTTTTGGTTTTTTTTTTTTTTTTTTTTTGAGAAAATTGTAAAGTTTAAGGAAATTGGAACATTAGTAGATTGATCATGTAAGACCTGCTCATCCACCCTCCCACTGTGTCCCCTAAGAGGGTTCACAGGATACTCTCTTCACCAAAGCAGAGAGAAATAAATTCAGGAAGGGAGCCCCAGAATCCTTGAAGTGTTCTGTGCTGGCTTTCCTCTAGGCAAGTAATTGAAGTTGGGAACTGCTACCATTGAACTGGGACCACCTATATTAAATGGAGTTGATGGGATGCGAGGATGGCAAGGACCAAGTGGCAGCACTTAATTACCAAAGTCAAGGAGGACATAAGGAATTGTAAATTATCTTAGGACCACCATAGATACCCTCTAGTCCTTTGTGACTTGAGATGAAAGTTTAAAACCTTGATCTTGCTGTTTTCCTTCCGTAAGCTCTGGCTGCAGGCCAGTCAGAAGCAGCCAAGGACCCCTCAGTTCTCATGCTCTTTATTATTCACCAGCCACTTGGTCCTCCAGGCCGCTTGTTTCAGTAGCTGCTTCTTCACAACCAACTACAGTGATACTTTAATACATCATGATGAACTGCATGACCGTAGGTAACAAGATTCTCATTTCTTGTTAGCAAAGAGCTCAGCACTGCTTCCAAAGTTAAGGACATAACCAAACAATCCCAAATCCTATTTTTGAGGGTCTGTTTTCTGGAACCAGACTGGCACCAAGCACTGTGTAAGCTGGAGTGCAGTCAGGAAGACAGAAACCACATCGTCATTTCAGCAGAGAGAATTTAATATCAGAAATGTGCTACATGGGGCAAACATTGAGACCCAGAGATGATAACCTGCCAGTGTAACCAAATGTGAGTTCAAGTGCCGATGCACAGTGAAGCCAAACAAACCGAAATGTTGGAGTCTGGAGCAGGGAAAGATTTACCGCAGGGCCAAGCAAGGAGAATGGGTGATGGCTCGTGCTCAAAAACTCTGAACTCCCAAATGGTTTTTCAAAGAAAAGTTTTTATAGGCAAAATCTGGTGTGAGGGCTACAGGGGGTGTGACTGTCTTCTGATTGGTTCCTGGTGAAGTAACAGAGTGGTGTTCCAGGAATCTTGTGCTCAGCCTGAAGTTACCTGGATGGGGGCCTTGGTTTATGCAAAGATATTGTTATGTATATTTCTTCAGGAGGAAACAGGACTCTGCCCCGTCTCTGCATTCCTGTTTCTTGAGTGCTCCTCCCTTTTTTCTGCATTCTCTCTCTTCCTTGATTAGCAACTGTTTGAATCTGCCCTGTGGAGCTCAGGGAAGGTCTAGGAGGTTGAATGAAGCCTATTACCTGCAAATAAGAAACGGACACAGGAAGGATTTGTACCCATGAGGGCCCCCCAGGGTCCTGCTTGGTTTCAATCCCTCCTTTCTTTGATACTCCTCAATCTTGGGAACAGGCATTGGACAAGAAAGGGAGTAACGTTTTGAATAGAGAGGTTAATCCGGAACTCCGCAGAGGAACTCGGTTTTAGGAGGACTCAGTTTCAAGTGGAACAAAGCAAAGAGATCGGTGTTTTCAAAAACCAGAGGCGTGGAAGAGCTAGGATCCTTGAAAAAGAGGTGCTGTCCTGTGGATACTGGTACCTCAGAGGGGGCACCTTAAGGCTAATACTGGAAATGTCACAAGAAGCTAAAGACTGGAGCCAACTGCTGCTGGGGGCAGGAAGTGCTGCTGCAGAGGTAACAATGACAGGAACCGCCCACAACCCGAAGGGGCAGTTCTGCTTCCTGTCTTCCACCTCATACGCTCCTCCAGCACCCCCTGCTGGCAGAACCGAAAATCCACCCAGCAAAAGAAACACTGGTTTGCAGACCTAGACCCAGACCACAAAGTGGAGTTTAGGAGGATGCATATGAACCTGATTTAGTAGGATTGTGTGTGTTTTAACACATAAATGCAGAGACTCAGTTACTCTCTTTATATCTGTATGTGGAATCAGCATGAAGGTGACAGCTATAAATCTATTCAGGCGTGTCATACTAGTGATGCAAATAGCAAATAGTGTTGCCAAGAATAATGTGGTTCTTCAGTGTGGTGGGCAACTGTTGATAATATCCCCCCGCCCCCCCCCCCAAAATGTACCACTCTCCTTTAATTTACAAATTAGTACATTCCTGGAAATTTTATGATATACTAAATATTCAAGTAATGGTAAATAGGTTTGACATCTACATGAATATCCAGCCAGAAATTCAAAAGTTCTATGGGACAAGAAACAATTCTTTATTTTATAGGAATGGCTTGCACATCGCAGGATATCTAGCACTGTTTCCTGAATGCCGTAATCCTCCACTAATTTCCAAAACACCCACTAGGATATGGTAGTACTGTCTCCATTAAGACTGATGGCCATAGGGTTTTATCATAGGGTAAGGACTTAGGGATTTGGGATTTTATTCTGAGTAAACCTGGAAGCCTGAACAGAAACATTTTATTTTCATTTTTAAAAAGATCACTCTTGCTGCTACTATGTGAAAAATAGACTGTAAGGAAGGCAAGAATGGAAGCAAGGAGTCCAGATGGAAGGCTCACATTATTCCAGTAGAAGGTGATACTGGCTTGAGTAGTGGAAGAAGTGGTGAGAAGTAGTTGGATTCTGGATGTATTTCAAAGATACAGCTGTACAGCAGACAGGATTTTTTTTTTTTAAATTTTAGCAGACAGGATTTTCTTTAAAGTTGGATACGAGGAAGAGAAAGAACAAGACCAAAGATGATTCCAGGGTTTCAGCCCAGATGACTGTGAATGGTTGTGCCATTTTAAAGTATGGAAAGTACTGGGGGAGGGGTGGATTTTTCAGAGGAGGGAATCAAGAGCTCTGTTTTCAGTCTGTCAGATGTCTGATAGACATCCAAGCAGAGATGCTGAATAGGCAGTTGGAGGTACCCTTCTAGAGCTCCGTGGGAAGGTCAGGGCTTGAAGTATAAATTAGGGAGTAGTCAGAGCCTACATGAAAATTTGAATACATGAACCTGGATGCAGTCACTTTGGGGATGAATGTAGCCAGGGAAGAGAAGAAGTTCAAGGCATGAGCCCAGAGCTACGCCAAGATACAGATTCTGGGAAGAGGCAGAGGTGCCAACAGTGGAGTTAGCATCCTCCTGGACTGTGTTTTTTAACCAGAATGCAAGAATATGAGATAATAATATTATAATGGCTAGTGCCAAGTACTCTTTTAAGCACTTAAGATATACTACTTAAAAAAATTAACAGTTGCTCTCAGAAGAAGGTTATGTTGTTGTCTTATTTAATGATGAGGAAACTGAGGCAGAGTTGAACATATACTACTAAATATTAAAACCAACTATAAATTTATGGAACTGGGTAAAAATAGTGCTTGCATAACACTATGAATGTACTAAATGTCACTGAATTACTCACTTCAAAATGGTTAATTTTGTTCTTGTGTGAATTTCACCTCAATTAAAAAAATCCAGATGTAAAGCCAGGGCAATAAAATCACACAGTTGTAATGGAGAGAGAGACTGATAAACCAATAACAATGCAAATTGCTGTTGGAAAACTCTGTATTGCTGCAAGGAAGAAACGTATACTAGATCTGTTCATCAGAACATACATAAAAACAAACAGCAAATGGATTAAAGATACAAACAGGAAAGGTAAATCTGTAGTTTCAATAATCAGAGAAAATGTAGGAGAATATAGAGTGGGAAGATTTTCTTAAACAAGACCCTAAAAAAAGCAAATCATAAAGAGAAAGACTGAGAGATGTTACCATATCAGAATTAGCTATGTCTGATCAGCAATAGATTGCTTATACAAGCTAACAGGTAATAACTGTCAAAGGACTTCAAAGTCTAAAACTGATGTATAAGTTTCCTGTTGCTGCTCCAACAAAGTACCACAAACTAAGTGGCTTAAAAAAACCAAAAACTGACTGTCTAACAGTACTGAAGGTCAGAAGTCTGGAATGAATTTCCCTGTGCTAAAATCCAAAAAAGTCCTGTATTTAAGTACAAAGAACATTATTAATAATAGCATCAGCAGCATTATTAACCTCACAATCTAAATACTATACATAATATAGTGTATGATAATGATTATATGTAGTATATGAGGGTACATTATTATATAAAGAAGAAGATAGTTACATTTAACTTCCCTGGATTAAAAAAAATAGTAATTATACCTACTTTATGACCACAGTTAATAGTAAATAGCAGATAATAATTTCTTTTATTCATAAATAAAGACATCATCTTTTATAATGAGTTGAACTATGTGAGAAATATAACCTTGAATATATACAGAAGAAAATGTGTTGTGTCACTCAGATAAAGTAGACCAGATAACTTCATAATGGCAGCTCACAGAATACAATATTTAGGAATTAGAGGCCAATCTAACTACCCTGTCCCACCGCCCCCACCTTAAAAGCCATACATTCAACATGTAATCAATATAAAAGTGATTAATTGGATACTTTCTTTTTTTTTTTTAAATACTAAGTCTTTGAAACCTGGTGAAGATTTATCAGTTGGGACTATATATTTCAAGTGCTCAACAGCCACATGTGGCCAGTGGCTACCATGTTGGGCACACAATTTTAGACGAAAGAAGAAGTCAACAAAATAAAGTAAGAAAGGGACTACTTCAGGGAAGACAGGGAAGTGGAAGTGAGATTGCACTGGGTTAAAAAATACCTGTTTCTGATCAGATGAGAAGGAGTGAAGAAATTTTAAGCAAAGGTGGAGGGACTGACTTCAGATCAGAGGCAAACTCCTCTTTCATTGTAACAAGAGGAATGGAGGAAAGGATGGGTCCAGACACAAAGAGCCCTCAGCTATTGGATTCTATTTTCTCTGGGATGTAGAAAAGCAAATGAGAATGATGGGAGAGGGGTGTGTGTGTGTGTATGTGTGGAGAAATTTTTGAAGTTTTGAGGAAAGTGGAGAATATTTGAAATAGCCTCTGTGGGGACTGGAAAGAGAGAGAGCTGGCTAGGGAAACATGGATTATAGAACTGGTAAACAACTTTGGAAGCTGGTGTGAACATGATGACCAGATATCTGGGCTATTCTGTTAAGTGCTTTTCTCCAGCCGCCTTCACTAACCTGGTTGTTGGTGGTCGAGGAAGTATAAGAGTGTCATTTGAGATCAATCACAACTAAGGCTTTTCCAGGCAGACATGAAGTGAAAGACTAGGAGACAAAGGAGGTGAAGAATCTATGCAGAGAGGGGTTTTAGCAATGAACTTTAAACTCTAATTTGAAGTGGAAAGGAAGACAAGAGAGATCTGAGACAGAGAAAGTAGATGTGACCGTTGCCTGAAGTCCCAACCAGGTCTGGGGACCCATCTCAGGACTTGATTAGAGAACTGGAAAAATAGGAAGTTACCATGAGAGAGTGAGGTGATCGAATTTATTGTTTACAATGTGGAACAGGTTTGGTGGTGACAAATCTAGGGGGATGGTGTGGAATGGATTCTGAACTGGGGTGGATGGGCAGGGCACTGGAGAGGAAGTGGTTCAGGAACTGGAAGCCCATGGCGAAGGGTGGGTCACCCATGAGGACGTGGGAGTCTTAGGATGATGGCAGGACTCGGAGTGAGAAGGACAACCATAAGCCAGGTGCCAAGTCACAGTGATGGAGGCTGGGGGGTCGTGGCCAGGAAGTTCACACATGACAGCGGCGTGGGGGGCACAGCTTGGTATTGCCATATGCCCTAATGTTAAAAGGAGTTTCTACAAGAGAGTGAAAAGCAGGTCGGGAGGTGGCATTCTGGAGGCACTGAGGAAAGAGGAGGTCACCAACCTTAAAGCTCACATAGTTAAAATACCTCCCTCTATAGATAAGGAAACTGAGGCCAGAGAGTCATCAGCCTCCAAGATGTTCCCCAGGGAGCCCCACCTTTTGGCATTCACGCCCTTGTGTGTCGTCCTCTCCCACAGTGCACCAGGGTTGGTTCACACGAACAGTACAATACAGAAGTGATGGTTTGTTGCTTCTGAGGTTAGGTTAGGAGGGATATTGCAGCCTCTGCCTTGTCACCCTCTCCTTCTCCAATCAGTCACTTTGGGGGAAGCCAGCTCCCTGTCAAGGAGCAACCCGGTGGAGACCCCCACATGGTGAGCACCCAAGCCTCTTGCCAACAGCTGTGTGAGTTAGCTCAGAAGCAGAGCCTCTAGGTGACATCTTGATTGCGACCTCATGAACAATCCCTGAGCCAGAGCCAGTTAAGCCACTCCTGAATCCATAAGCTACAGAAACTGGGAGATAACACGTTTGTTGTTTTAAGCCACTAAGTTTGGGGTCATCTGTTAAGCAGCAATAGATACATACTACTGAAAGTTTGGGGTAACTTACCCAAAGTCACAAAGCTAGGTCAGCCAACTTAAAATGAAAACGCGGGTCTCCTGACTCTCAACTCTACGTCCTGTTAGGTCATGCTGTGTTCTGGTGTATCTTGGACTTCTCTTATACTGGAACACGTGCAATAAGGGGGTGTTGATAACTATCTAAAAACATTTAATGGATCACAGTTCTGCTGCTTCTTAGGCAAAACAAAAACTGGGCCGGGCTTCCTCATGGAATGTAGAATAAGATCCAGTAAGGTAACTTTTTCTTTGTCCTCCGCATACAGTAATACATAAGCATTTCCAAAGCATGCTTATATCTCTTTGCCACAATTTATGGAAGGACTGAAAGGACTAATTAAGTTTTGTGCAATAGCTTAGTGCTAAAATCAGAGATGTAATTTCTACTTGGCTTCTTTTACCACTTGACAGGAATGACATAGAGTAACCGGTATTGGTTATATCATTTAAATACTTAAGTAATTCTGACCTTCCTGTGCAGTGAATCAGTGACAGAATCTAGGGTCTGCATTTTTCTCTTTTGTCTCTAAGTGTAATATACAGAGAAGGGCAGAGTGCCAAAAAGGCACTTTGTGGCTTCTCTTCCCGTGCGGTAGAGTCTGCCATTTGTATGCACAGGACTATTATGTCAGAGAGATTTTGTGTGACTGTTTGACTTACTGTTTGGGACTCCGTTTTTTTAAATCTGATTATTTAATTATTTTATTTTTCCTTCCTTAAGAATATGGCTAGAAAACAAGTGGGGAACATAGAAAAGTAGATATGGGCTTCAATAGAACATGGGTTTTAAAAAAATTAATCTCAAGTGTGTTTAAGGCTCCAATTTCATTAAATCTCACAAAAATTCAGATGTATTTCCAATTACTTCTCATTACAGTCAGCAAGTTAATTTGCTGTCATATGTTCCCAGTATTATGGAGATTCTTGAATATTTTCCTGTATTTTTTTTCTCTCTGTGCTTGAAAAAAATAGACTTGCCAACTGTTTCCTAGAATCACTTATTCTCCTGAGAGTCACAGAAAGACAATTTTCACTCCCTTGACATTTTAGAACTTTCCTGGTTACAGTTCAGCTCATTAAGTGTGGCTTGAATTTGCCTGAGAAAAAAGAATACTATTTCATATTTCATGTTAAACAGGGTAGTGACTAATGTGTAGTTTGGGTTTTGTTTTGTAAAAATCCAGCACTGGTTTTTATAATCAGCAAAAATAAGGAAACAAACATATGTGTCCTTAATCACTGATGGTACTAATTTTTCTACTTCTGTCCTTGTTCTTCAGAAATCTCAGCTGTTCCTTATCAAACTTATGTTTGTAAATTCCTTTGATTTTTATGACTTTAGACATGGTTTTTAGTAATTCATTCAGTCAACAAAATTTATTGAGTACCTATTATGTGCCAGGTAGTTTTATTTGTGTTGAGGATATGGGAGTGACTAAAACACACAGAGCATCTGTTTTTGTGTCATAGTGGGGGAAGAGCTAATAAGTAAATAAGTAAAATAGTATTTTATTATTTATTATATATCAAATATTATGTATTTGATATATAATATGTCAAATGATGATTAAATACTATGAAGAAAAAATAAAGCAAGATAAGAGGCTAGAAAGCGACAGATCTGAATGAGGACAGGGATCAAGATACGTATTTGCCTGGGGCAGAAGTGTCCTGGAGGGGAAGACAAGTGCAAAGGCAAGCAGACCATAACTAATGGGCCCAGAAACAGCCAGGAGACTCATGTGGCTGTAGCAGAGTCAGCAAAGAGGAGATGGAGTCGGTGGGATGGCAAGGGCCAGAACTTGTAAGGCCTACAGGCCAAGGGGAGGAGTCCGATTTTAATGTGATCACTTCTGGTTGCTGTGTGAATAGACTCTAGGATTAACTGTAATTGTAATTGTGGAAACAGGAAGACCAATTAGGAGAGTGTGTTAGTGCTGATCCCTGGAGTAGCCAAGTTGGGACTAGATGTGTAAGAGATTTATTAAGGGAATACCTGTGAAGGAACATGGGGAGGGTGTCAGAACAGGCTTTGAGAGCCTTCCAGATGCAATGCAGGTCTGACCCAGCTGAAGGACAAGAATGCAGGGAAGTTAGATGGAAGAATCTGAAACTGGAGTACAGGTCTACGCAAGTTTGGCAAGGCCAATGGGGAGTCCTTGAGCCAAAGTCACCCACCACAGGAGTCCCCCATCTCCCAGGAGGGGACCTGCCCCTGTGTTTCTGCTATGCTGTCATTAGCTGGAAATGGTCCTTGGGAAATGTGGCCTCAGGGTGAACACTGATGGATTTCAGAGTATAGCAGCTGGGGCCTTCAGTCAATTTCTGGGAGATCTGAGACAGCCATCACAGAGACTTTTGCCATAATCTAGGTAAGAGAGATCACGGTGGCTTGGGTTAAGGAAACAGACGGATTTTGGCCGTACATTCATGTGGACATATCTGAAGGTTAAATTGACTTCTTTTGCCAATAGATTCGATATGGTGTGTGAGAGAAGAAGAAGAGACCGAGATGCCTCCAAGGTTTTTTGTTCTGAGTATCAGGAGAAGAGGGGTGCCATTGACTGAGATGGAGAAGACAGTGTGAGTCTTGAAGGAGGGGAATCAGGAGTTCATTCTGAGCACATTTAGTTCCAGATGTTGTATCGGTCCCCAAATGGAGATGTTGAGAAGGCAGCTGAATAGATGAATCTAGATTTCAAGGGAGTGTTCCAAACAGGAAAAATAACTTTAAAAATCATCAATGTATGGACAGCCGTTAAAAGCCTGAGTCTGGATTGGTTGCCTAAGGAGTGGATATAGAGGAGAGAAGAGGCTCGAGTTCTAACAAGGCAAAGAGGATAATCCCACGGAAGACTACAGGAGGATCAGCTCTAGGAGGTGGGAGGAGACCCACAGAGGAGTGACGTCCCGGAAGCCAAGTGGGAAAAAATGTCCTGGAAGGATAAATTTCCAGTTTTCCACTTCTTTAATCTTGATATCTGTTAAATGGAGGTTCTATGACGTTTTAATATCTTGCTAAGTGGACCTACTTAAATGCTAAAGAAGAAAATAAAATTCACAAGAATATTAACTTTGTGGCCAGTTTCCAAACACACCCTTCCCTGTGTGTCCTTGGGCAAGTTCCTCAACCTCTACTTGCTTCTGAGTTCTCATTTCTTCACTGGGGATTATAGCGTTGTTAAGAGGATTGAGTGAGCTAACAGTCATAAATGATGATTGGGACAGCGCCCAACACGTGGCACGTGTTCAATGAATGATATGTATCGTTATGTAAGAAGTAATGCAATTAATGATCGATTTTGCCCTCTCAAGTTTTCTGATGGGAGCAGCTAGGATGTAGAGGTTTAATGTGGATCCTTTCAGACTTTGTTTCTCTGACTGGGGTCCTGATGTGCTTGTTTATTCCTCATATTTCCCTTTTCATATTTCTTTTGTCTTCTATATTTTGAAATACAAGTCTTTAAAAATCTTCACAATTCCTTGTATTTTAAGTTATTAAGCCAGTTTGTCAGCAGAGGCTTCTTTGTAGAGCATGGCTGGCCAGAGAAATAAAGTCAAAACAAAGAGAAACAGTTTCATAAAACAGTAGCTTTAAGCCTTTTTGAGTTATTGATCCCTTTAAGAATAAGGTAAAATCTGTCAACTGAAAAATGCATATGCAAACACACACACACAATTTTGATTATAATTAGAGAGGGTTTGTGATTCCTAAAGCCAACCCATGAGCCCTTTAGACAGTCATGAAGCCAGGCCTTGAATTGCCTGCAAAGTCCACATTCTTATAAGCTTTTTTTCTTCTTGATTGTTTAGTAGGTCCAGCAAGTAAGAGCTCAAAACATGATTTTCAAGTCACTTATATACTTCTATTGTTACAAGAGGGAGCTTCCCCCAGAGAAATTTAAATTCTAAATCAATTCAGTTGGTGAAAAAATATATATATATTTACAGGAAATGAGACCTGTGCAGTCAGGGTCCTACTCTGAGTTTTCCATGCTTGAGTTAATGCTGTGCTGTTACCATCTTGAAATTCTTAACAATTTTTTGAACAAGAGGCTTCAAATTTTAATATTGGATACCACCCTGCAAGTTATATAGCCAGACACACACACAAACATACAGTTTAAGTTCAGTAGGATTTTTCTTTCATTAACATTTAAATAAGAATACAGAATTTGCTGTAAATAAAATATTTTCCAATGTGTCATTTCAAGGTAATGTTTTTATGTAAGTTATGTGTTCTCATTCATTTTTATCTCCTTGAAGTAAGGTATTATTTAATTATAATCTGCTTTTATAATTTTTACATTCACTTAAGTCCAGCAGTAAGATGTAACTACGTAATAAAATTATCATACGCAATAGCAAAAGACACACAAACCAAGAACCTCTGTCCCCTAGGCCAAGCGAACTCTCTAAGCAAAAGAAAGATTCTGGTGTCGACGGGAAGCTGGTGCTGCGGCAGGGGAGCAAGATGGAAGTAGAGACGTGAATGTTCTTATAATGCCATGTTAAGACGCTCCTGAAGCCAATGACAGACCATTGAAAGGTTTTAAGCAGCAGAATGTGGTCAACATTAGTATCTCCATTTGCAAGGACTGCCAGATTTAGCAAATATAACTATAGAACGCCCAGGTAAATTTGTATTTCAGATAAACAATGAATCATTTTTTAGTATAGGTATGTCATATGCCATCTTTGGGACTTAACTTATACTACAAAAGTATTGATTGTTAACTGACATCAAATTTAAGTGAGCATTCTGTATTTTACCTGGTAACCCTAGCATTTTTATTAATACAATGCCTGATACATGGTAGGTGATAACTACATTTTAGTGCCTCTCTGCTTTTTTTAATCACCTGTAGGTGGCAGTGTAATAAAATAATTTTATGGGTGCTGCTTGGTAAATCCTAGTTTAATACTCTTATTAATCTATCTGTTTAAACGTCTATTAAAAATATAGAGAGATAGATAAGTGAAGTTTTTACAAAAGAAAGTTCTTTAAGTACTTAAAACCAAGTATATTCAGTCTCATCTTTCCCACACCCACCATCAAGCAGATTGAAACCCACATGTGGTCCATTTCTAGTGCCTTTATACGTCTAAGGATATTTTGAGGATTTTGTAACTTTTCATGATATTGTAAATAGAATTTTTCTATATATTTTCTAATAGACAGCTTCTTGATTTTTGTATCTTTCTTTTTGTTTTAGACCATATTCAATAGTTTAAGTAGTGTTATTAATAAATATTCTTGAATTTTCTAATATACAACTAAGTTATCTGCAAGTAATGTCCTTTCCCCTCTCTTTCAAAATAGCAGTGAATCTCTTTTTTTCTACTTTAAAAAACAAAATATAATTTATTAAATATAGGCATTAAGAAGAAACAGATAAAATTGTATTGGTGCTCTTAAAAAAACTATTTCCATTAGTATGAGATTTTTTATTTACTCCAAACTATTATCATTATAATATTTCAATAACATAATCCAAAGATACAGCCATAACCTTAAAGTTGCATTTATATATAAATGATATACTGTAGAATTATATAAAAATGGAACGTCAATTATCTATTGCATCTACACCCTTACCGCTACCCTCCGCCCATTCTACTAAGAATGCTTATTCTTATCACAGAGGTCTGTCTTCTTACAAAGCCAAAGTATAATATCCCCATGAGCCTCAATTAAGTTCTTAATTTCTTTTAAATTTCAATACAAGAGCTTTTGATTTTTTACAGAAAAGTTACATCACTGATTCCTGGGACTATTCATTATCTTTTGAGCTGTGACAGTGTACGTAGCACCACACAAAACACAGGACATGGTCCCCTTTCCTATCTAATGTTGTGAAACCACCTAAGAGTTAGAATCTATGAAATCACGAGTTTTGAAGGTAGCACCTTTAGGAATTTCAGTTCACAGATATTTTATTCTGTGTAATTTATAAGCTGCAAAATGCAATGGAAGTTTAAATATTTATCTGAAATGTAAACTTTGCACTAGGGGGCACTGTTTGGTAACATGCTATTTGTGTTGAACATGACTGGCTAATGATTTTCAAATATTTTGCTGTATTCCAGTAGTTACTCGGCAAATATTTAAATCTATTATATTTTTATAATTATTTTTATGACCATGAAAGTAATTTATTCTCTTTTAAAAATTCTTCTAATAAAAAAATTATGAAATCCAGGAAAGTATAAAAAGAAAAATCATGTATAATTCTGTTTAGATGACTTATAAATTTTTTTTCTTTGTGGTCCATGAAGCTCTGAATAAGGCATAAGCTTGAAGGTCAAACAAACCTGGGTTCTAATCCTCTCCCTGCCATTTATACTTATTTGATGTATCTTATTAGGGCAAAAATCATAATTTCATCAAATTTTATTTATTCTTTTTTAACCTTGCCTCCTCTTCTCCCTACAGTTACCATCTATTTCTTCAGGAAAGCTGTATACTGTCTTTCATTTCTTACCTTCACTGCACTACTCTACTGATTTCAATTTGGCTTCTGCCCCC
Source organism: Camelus bactrianus (assembly GCF_048773025.1). Taxonomy (NCBI): domain Eukaryota; kingdom Metazoa; phylum Chordata; class Mammalia; order Artiodactyla; family Camelidae; genus Camelus; species Camelus bactrianus. The sequence continues at coordinate 30,522,624 of NC_133549.1, forward strand.
AGAGTCTAAAAACAACTCTCATTAAGGTCACTAATGACCTGCATGTTGTCAAATTCAATGCACAGTTTCCTGTCTTCATCTCACACTCCCTCTCTGCAGCAGCGTTGTCCTGGAGCCTGATAGTAATGGTACTTGGCAGCTAATTATGTGCATCTTTTTCCAACTCCTAGTTCAGTGAGGGCATGTTGGTAGCTTGAAATTAGCCATGGTGAGAATATTAGCATCATGGAGATCAGCAAATTCTACAAATCAGAGTCCTCCCACCCCCGATGGCCATTTGTTAAACATTGACTAGCATACTGCTAGTCAATATAGGTGATCATTTTTCCCTTTTACAGAACTTCCCCATTTTTGTTGTTTGTTTATGCAATACCACTCTCTCCTGCTTTTCTCCCATCTTAGCTCCTCCATCTTCTCCTTTGCTGGTTCTTCCTCTGTTACACGGCCATGTGTGAGCACACTTCAGGAGTCAGTCCTGGGCCTTCTCTTCTTCCTTTCATATACTAGCTTCAAAAATAATCTCTCTAATTTCCAAGTATTTAAATACTACCATTATGCTGATTGATTTCAGATCTATGTCGTAGCCCAGACCTCTCCCCTAAGATCCAAAGTCAGATCACTTATTTAAACTTGTACCGGATGTCTCACACACATCTCAAATTCATGTCCAAAACAAAGATCCAGATTTAATTCCACAACTTTCCCCTTTCTTACTGTCTCCATCCCAACATTCTCCCTTTCAGTAAATAGAACCATCATCTACCTGATTACCGCAGCCAAAAACCTGAGTGTCGTCCATAATTCTTCCCTGTCCTTCATCCTGGAGTCTACCAGCAGTAAATCCTGTCAATTATACTTCCAAAGTATCTTTCGACTCATCTTTATTCTCCATTTCTGTTGCCATCACAATTTGTGCTACTATCATCTCTCAACTCAATTACAATGACGGCCCCTAAACTTACTTCTGAGTGTCAATTCTTCCTCCCCTCCAATCCATCTCCATGTAGCAGCAAAATGATATAATGTAAATCAGATCACAGCATTTCCCTGCTTAAAAATCCTTAAATGATCTTTCACTACATTTAGCTTAAACACCAAATTTCGGGTTCTTGATCTGATCCCTGCTAATCTCTCCAACTTGTAGTGTGATCATTCAAGTTCGTTTATGTTTTGTTCAAGCCCTCAGTGGCTGGCTTTCGAGTCTTGAACATGCCAGGAATTTCTCCCCCATATAGAGGTTTTGTATAGGTACCCCTTTCAGAAACGACCTTTTCCTTCTCTTTTTGTGATGAGCTCCTTCTGTTCCTTTAATCATCAAATCAATTTAAATCTACCTTTTTATGGTTCTTTGTCTCAGTCCCCTGCTTATTTCCTGGCTGAATGAATAAATGAATCTCTAAATGAGTATTTACCTTATAGGAATAAATAGTGAAAAAAGTATTAAAAATTTCTTAGCATAGGGCCTGGTATAGAGTATGTGTAAAACAAATGACAACTTTTTGGGGAGGGAAAGGGGTACTATTTTAAAATTTAATTCTGTTTAACTTTTAGCATTCCAGAGTTCTTGAATAAAGACTTGTGTCCTGAAGGTGGCAGTATTAAAACTTAAGGTGTCATCACTTCCTAGTTTGACAGATGGGTAGTTTTACTTAAACAGAGCATCCCTAGTATTTATGCTTTGAATTACCAAGTAATGAAGAGCTAGGATTGCTGATAGGAGTTGAAATATTTCTGGTAGTCCAAACAGGATAAGAGAGAAAAGTACCAACAAACCAGTAGAGCGTACATGCCTTTCGTTTTCCCCTTGATCAAGCACATGTAGAAAGCGTGTATTTGGACTTTGGCAATTCAGGAGGTTAGACTGTCATACTAATAATTTTCTGGTTATGTGAATATAAATTTGCCACTTAGTTTGATCTCAAAGAGTTCTTTAACTTTAATCTTAACATTTAAAATGCAGCTTGTTTGTCATTAGAGCATCCAGAGAAAGAGAAAGGATGGAGCTGCATTTATTAGTAAAAAAAAAAAAAAAAAAAAGAGGTGGGGGACTCAGAGGGTAGCATCAACTTACTGTACTAAGAGTATATTCAAATAAGATAAAATTTAGAATAACATTATAAGTAACTGATATAAAACAACACTAGTACTTGCATCAAATTTTAAAACCATTTAAGGAAAGAAATGTATTCAAATGCTTGTTGGTTGTGTGTCATGAGAAGGGGTTCTGATCCCACTAACAACCACTAGCCACCACCCCTGGGACTTTTCTGGAGTCAGGAGGGGTTTATGTACAAGAGACCCCCCAGGCAATTGCATATGACTTCTAGCTAAATCCTTAGTCCTCATCCTCTCTGGTCTGTGGCCCTCATCTTCCTTAAGAGATTATAGCAGAATTTTCCTGAATTCTCAGTCTATGACCTCTTAACCCTGAACCCTACACTATCCAGTATGACCTTCAGGGATGAAGGGACACTTCTAGGCCTAGTATTACCCCTCAGGTCCCAAAATACAGAAAACAGAGACACTAGAGGGAAATAAAGCTTTTACCCACTTCACTTCTTTCCCACAGAAAGTTTCGCTTCCTTCTGACTTGCCACTTAATTTGTTGGGAATCCCACTGTGTGTTCTCAAGGACCCTGTTTGCTCCATAAATTACATCAAAACTTCTCCTTTATGAAAATGAAGTGGTAAAGAGAGAGGCTTCCCTTTATGCATTAGAGCATGAGAGTGCTTATTTACAGAATTGATGTCCTGGAAACACAACAGCCTCAACCTTTTTAATCTGTGAATGACAAAGAAAAAAAGTCACAGCCTCAGCTTGCGAGTCACTGTTAAAAAAAAAAATTGACACAATCTTCATCCCCAGCAATTTTATTTCTAAGTGTCTTTCCTAGACATTTATTTATTCCTAGACATTTATTTATTGCTAGACATATATTTGCAAATTATCAGAGACACGTTCAAGGATATTCAATGTAGTATTGTTTGTAACAGTGAAATAAAGACAACATAAATGACCAACAAAAGGAAAATGGTTAACTGAACTATAATGCATTGATACAACGGAATATATCATACTATGCAGCATCCAAAGAATAAAATGGACCTATCTTTCTATCTATATTTATATGGACAGATCTTTAAGACAAATTGTTAATTGAAAACAGTAATCTGTAGAAAAATATTTCTCTGCGTATATGTACACATACACAAACACGATGTCTGTATGTATGTAAACAAAGAAAAAAAGTTCATATATGTATACATATATATGTATAACTGAATCCCTATACTATACACCAGAAACTAACACAACATTGTAAATCAGCTATACTTCAAGTTAAAAAAAGAAAGAAAGAAAGAAAAAAGTTTCAGAAGGCTTACCCATCAAGCAGATAGCAGTGATGACCTCTAGGGAAGAAAGGTGGACTTAGGTGGAAGTTGGATTAAAGTGGGCTTTTGCTTTGTCTCTGAATTTTTTTTTATACAGTGTACATTGATGTACTTTGTATATAATTAAACATTTAAGAGAAAAGGACAAGAAAAACAAGACGTCATGCGGTATAGTACAGTGCTTAATTTCATGGTCCCTGGAACCAGAAAACCTATGTCCAGGTTGTAGCCTGCCGCTTACTTCGCCTCTCTGTGCTTCAGTTTCCTCCCCTGTAATATGGAGGTAACAACAGTGCCCACCTCCGCACGTGGCTGTAAAGGTGAAATAAGATGATATATGTAAAGGGCTTGGCACCTTGTATGAGTTATCTAAGTGTTAGCTAGTCTTATCGATTAAGGGAGGAATGAATCATTGGTGATTCCATTTGAGTCAGAAAAATTATTACTTTTCTTCATATTTTGGCACTTGTGAGACCTCAGGAAATGAACCTTAAAAAAAAAATCAATGTCAAAAGCCCTGGAGTGGAGGCTGCTAATGGTCTTGCTATTATCTAATCATCCTGGAACAAAATGCAGACGAGCATCTGGAGAGTGCAGTCCAACCAACATTAACATCAGATGTTGTACTGGGTGCCAGAGACAAAAAGGCCAATGAGGCAAATTTCCTACTCTTAAGGAATGCATTTTGTGTGATGGGAGATGTGGTGGAGGGGAGAATCAGGTCAGTTTGCGGCTCATTTCAACATAATGTGGTGCTCTGACGGGAACGATCAATGCCGTTAGAGAGAAAAGGAGTAGGTAGGAACGAGGAAAGCTCCCGGGAAGAGGTGAAGACTCTGGAAAGATGCGGATGAGTTAGCTATGAAAATAAGGAAGGAGTGGGCATTCCAGGCAGAGGAGCCATCATGATTCACACGAGGGAACTACTAGTAGCTTGGTTTTATTGTTGCAGTGTGTTATGCTATGTTTTTACGTGTGTGTGTGTGTTTGTGTGTGTGTGTGTGTTTGGGTAGCAAATGGAGGGGGAAGGGGAAGAACCATTGGAGGAAATAAAGAGTAACAAGTTTGGAGAAATGGTGACAACCAAAGGCAATCCTGATTATGTAGTATCAATGTCGTTGTAAGAGTGGAAAGCAAGATTGTAGTGGGAAGATTACTGAAGACAACCTGCCTATTGGGCAGATCAAGGGGAATCCATAGAATATGGAAGAGGTCTCCTCAACTTTAGAAATAACCTTTTGAAAAAAATATTACAGGCTGATTTCTGACTTCTGTTTCTATATGGAATGTAGTAGGTCTTAACTGTTTGGGTGGGTCACGTCTCTCCTAGAACTAAGGAAACACCAGCCAGCAGCAGATGAGTAATCCTTGATGACTAGAATTAACCAGTTGCCACTCCCCATCTCTCAAATATTCCATTGAACATCCACATATCTTTGGTGCCTCCTCTTATAAGGGCAATAATCCCATTTTGAAGGTCCCACCCTCATGACCTCATCTAAATCTAATTATCTCCCAAAGACCCCATCTCCAAGTACCATCACATTGTAGGGTAGGAATTTAGCATTAGTTTGGGAGGACACAATTAACTCCATAGCAACTCACTTCTCAGGTCAAAGGCCCAACAGTGACTAATAAGTGTTCTCTGTCCCAATCCAAATTCTCTGGCAAGAGACTTGGGTTGGCCCTAGCCTGGGTCAAGCCCTCACTCCAGTCTAGTCAACAGTGGCCATAGCAGGGACTGCTATGTCTTTGAGCTGTAATGTAGTTGAAGGAATTCTCTTGCTTTAAAAAAATAATTTATTATACAAATATGTATCCTTAAATGACATCCAGTTTCCAGTTTGGATTGAACATCCCTAAATGATTGTTTTCAGTGTTAACAATATTATGTTTCTATAATTCAATTATGTTGGATATAGCTGTTGTGCATTTATTATCACAAATGTGTATTATTTCAATACGTGACTACACCATATCTTGTTTTACTTATCCTCAAATTTGCCGATTCTTCCTTCAGATGTATCCAGTCTACTGATGAGCACGTTGAAGGAATTATCATCTCAGATATATCATCTTTCCACTTGACTTTTCTTATTGTTTCCATCTTTTTGCTGAAATTCCACTTCTTTTCATATGTGTTGTCCTTCTTTTCCACCAGATCCAGATACACAGTTATTTTTAAGTCCAAAAACCTGAGTCATAACTGAGTCTGGTTCTGTTGATTCTATTTATCATTTTCTTTCCTCCAGAAGAACAACATCCTTATAGTACAGGTATGCTGGTGATGCATTTTCTCAGCTTTTGTTTGCTGGAAAAAGTTTTTAATGTTATTGAAGAATACTTTGGCTGGATAGAGAATTCTAGTTTGACATTTTTTTTTCCTTTCAGCTCCTTAAATAGTATGCCCAATATCTTCTGGATGGCTTAGGTTCTGTGAAGAAGTCTGTTCTCCTTGTCTTTGTTGCCTTGAATGTAGTTTATCTTTTTACTCTAGCAGCTTTTATGATTGTCTCTTTATCACTGGTTTTTAGCAGTTTGCTTATAACACCCCTGGGTGTTTTGTTTGTTTGTTTGTTTTTTGTATGTGGGTAAATGTTTATCCTGCTTGGGAATCACTGAGTTCTTTAGAATTTAGAATTATTGTTGTCCCCAAATTTAGAATATATTCTGCCATTATTTCTTCAAATATGTTTTCTACTCATTTCCCTTCTAGGTTTCAAATGTACAAATGTTAGACCATTCTTGTTGTTAAACTGGCCACTGAAACTCTGTTTATGATTTTTTTCAGAGGTTTTTTTTTTCTCTCTGTAAACCGCTTTGAATAGCTTGTATTAATTACTTCATTATCACTGACTGATCTTTTCTTCTGAAGAGTCTTCTTTGCTATTTATTTTGGTGAATTTTTTGCTTAAGATGTTGTCTTTTCATCTCTAATACTTTAATTTGGTTTATTTGTTCTTTAATCTTTTATTTTCTTCCTATCTTTATATCTTTCTTTAAATACTTGAATGTAGTCAGTTGGTATTTTAATGTCCTTGTCTGCTAGTTCCATTATCTCTGTCATTCTGTTTTAATGACTGACTTTTTTCTGAGTTATGAGCTACATTCTCCTGCTTTGCGGCCTGTTTAGTAATTTTTGACTGGATGCTGAACTATTACTTAGTTGAGTGCTGGGTTTGTTATCTTCCTTTAATTCCTCTATTCTATAGATAACTAAGTTATTGACAGATCAGTTTGATCTGTTCAAGGCCTGTTTTAAGTTTTGCTAGAGTAGATGGAGTGTACTTTTACTTCAGCAGTATTTTAGCCTCCCTACGAAGGTGTGACCCCTATGAGGCCTCCACTGAATGCCTTCGATTATCACTAGTGAATCTCTGCTGTGCCTGGCTGCAACTCAGATGTCTCCCAGCCTTGTGTGAGCCTGAAGAATTTTCCCTCTTTCAACTCACCGTTCCTCTTACCTACCCTTTGGAACATCACCCTACATGTGTCCCGCTTAGTACATAGTAAAGTCTCAGGCTGGTTCTTGTGCAGGTTCTTGGAGCTCTTTTTCTACATAGTTTGTTCTTCTAGGTATTCTGTCCCACAACTTTGAGCCACCACAGCCTCCCAGGACTGTAATCTGCTCTCCTAAACTCAGTGAGACCCCTGAGCTCTGTTTGAGTTGCTCTTCTCTCCACCTGTGGTCTGCAAATCTCCTATAGACAGAAGGTAGAGGATTCATAGGACTCACCTTACTTGCTTCCCTTTTTGAAGGATCACTGTCCTGAGCTGCCTATTGTCCAATCCCTAAAAATAGTTGTTTCATGTATTGTGTTCAGTTTTTTTAGCTATATGATGTGGGGAAAGCAAGTCTAATTCTTGTTGCTTTATCACGTCCAGAAGCAAATTTCAGTCCATAACCATTTTTAAACCTCTGCTCTATGAGTAATTGGCTTTCTATTTCTAGTATTCACTTTTGCCTTCTCCTTTTCCCTTAGAAAATTTCACTAAAGTTTATCCATTTTATTAATCTTTTCAAAGAGACAGATTCTATCCCAGTTTAGCACTTTAAATGTACCAATATTTAGTTAGATTTATCTACATGTAAACAAAAATTTTTCCGTCATTCCTTTTTCCATCTTTTTTTAACAGGGATCATTTTTTAACTATACAAATATATTTATATGTTATATCTATTTATATATAAATAATGTAGAAATGTCTTTGGTAGAAAACTCAGTATTTGCTTATCTTAAAATATTTTTATCTTGCTCTCATTTTTGAAAGATATTTTTAGCTGTTTACACAATTTAATTGGCTAGTTATGGTCTAATTACAATTTCATCATCTTCTGGCTTTCATATTCCATTTAAGAAGACTGTTTGTTGTTTCTTTGTAGGCTATATCTTTCCTCTTTGTCTGTGGTGTTGTTCCATTTCAATACAATATGTCTAGGTCTGGATTTCTGTTTATCCATCCTGCTTGATGTATGTTGTATTTCCTTTATCTGTGGGTTTATGACCTTTTTGTAAAGTTCTCAGCTGTTATTTCTTTTAAAAAGCTATCTCTCCTCCATGTTTTCTGTTCTTTCTTAGGACTCCTATTATTTATATATTAGACTATTTCATCCTGTTTTCTATCTATCTTAACCTTTTTTTCCTATTTCCATCTCCTAATATTTCAGAGATGTATTCTTAGCAATTTGTAAAACACCTACCTTCCATTTCACTAATTCTTTCTTTGGTTCCAAATAATTTCTCATCTTACCTATCCATTGAATTAAAAAACATTTTTTTAACGGTTGATATTTAAAATTTCTATTTTTAAAAAAAATTTACATGGTCATTTTTGATAATCTCTTGTTGGCTCATTTTTTTGTGATGTGTATCTTTTATTACTTTATAAATCACCTCTTATTTTATATTACCTGGAAATGACAATATCTGAAGTACCTATTATCTATATCTGCTGCTTGTTGTTTCTGAATATTCTCATTCAGATTGGCATGTTTCCTTATGTATTTAGTAATCTTTGATTGTGACCTCAGTTTTGGTTGATCATCTGTCAAACATGGGGGTATAAACTCGGAATACTTTTATCAGAATACTTTTGGTTTGCTTCTCTTGGGAGCCAGGGAAACTACTGACCTGGCATTATTTTAGCCCCCTTTAGTGGCCCAGCTTCATGAAGAGTCTCAGGTTTAGCTTCCCCATCCTGTATATTTTCTGACTTTTTCCTACTCGAACATAAATGTCATGAGGACAGGGAACTAATCTAACTCATTTGCTTTATCTTCCTCATTGCCTCTTACATGGTAGTATTACAAAGGTATTTGCTGAAAAATTATTAAGTAGCTCAGATTGCCTTTTTAAAAAAACTTGATGTTATACAGGAAGCAGAATTGAAGTGATGGTGAATCAGCAGTTGAAAAACTGTGTGAGTAGGAATCCATATTCAATCACTTAAAAAGTCAATAAAGAATAGGAAACACTAGTAATGTATATTAACTTTCCTTCCATTAGAAGTTAAAAGAGTATTTTTGGCAAGAATCAAATAGTAACATCTTTTTTTCAAACACAAATTGGAATGTGTTTCTTCCCATTGGTCTATATGAACTCGTATTTATAGTTTCAACTAATAGACTATACTTTATTTCCTGACTTTAAAACGTGGCAATTTGACATTTCTCTTCAATTTCCTTGCATCTTACAGTTTACTTTTACAATGATTTTTAACGTATTCTCAGATAAAAAATTTGTCAAGATGTTCAAGCTACTGACAGGAACTTGGTTGCTTTGTGGTTGGAAGAGTTAGTTTCAGATTTCCAAGATTATAGGAAGAGATTCTGGGATGATGTGTTTCACTCTAACAGGCATTTCAAAGTATCATAACTCTAAAATATAAGCAAATCATGTTTATTTTTTCTTAATGGAGGCACTGGGGATTGAACCCCAGACCTTGTGCATGCCAAGCATCTGGTCTACCACTGAGCTATAACCACCCCCCACTCCATATATATTTTAAACTTGGAACACATACTTAAGCTGAGGAAGACTAAAGCTAAATCCATAGGGAAACCTTTCTTTAGCTAATCTTCGATAGTAAACATCATTTTCCAACCTGCCAGTCAATCAAGCACTGAGTACTTGTGTGTCTAACAGTTTAGTGTAAGGTGTCTTATTTCAGACTTACTGTTATACATAGGAGTGTATTTTATAAGCATCTGTATAGTCTGTTATAAGCATCTTAAGGACAAAAGTAAGTTCTGTTCATTATTAGGCTTTTGCATTGTACCTGCAATTCTAATGTGAGGTCATAAGGACCAGAACTCTTGCGGCAGTTAGAGAAAAGGGCTGGATATTAATGACAAGACTTAAAGTAGAAAGTCGCACAATTCTGGGAACACCCCCTACTCTCTTACTAGTACGGGATCTGGTATAGTACATAATCTGTGATATACTTCCAGAACAAATTCAATTCAAGACTATCCAAGGCTCTCATTTCAAGGAACTTAAAATCAGCTGGAGAGACAGGAAACATGTACAACAAAACCATAAAAGAGCACAACAAATCAGTGTAAATTAATTTGGGTGAGGAGGAGGGCATTTGGGAAGAGCAGTGCAAATGAGGGAGAGTGGGTATTATGATATTATTGAGAAACAGGGAAGAACGTATTCTGTCTACCACAGAGCATTTGCTTAAAGGAGTAAGTAGAGATGATGCTGGAGAGGTAAGAGAGCATAGATGGTGGAGGCCTCAAAAATCTCTAGAGACAAGCTCTGTATAGATATGGACAATGTTTATCGAGTTCACCATCGTAACTCTGCTACTTACCATGAAGACTGACATATAGTATATAGTCAGTAAAATTCTGTTGAATGGATTAACTGCATGGATGAAGGCACTTTGAAATGCTGAGGATTGGTGGGGATTCCCTGAAAGTTTTGGATGATGCCATGTTATGAACAGGGTTTTGGGAAAATTATCCTCAAGGCAATCAGCAGAATAAACTGAAGCGGGTGGAGACTGGCTGTAGGGAGAGCAGTGGCTGTGCATGTAATCATTTGTAGGGTGAGAAGGGTTAACAGTGGACTGAGGATAGTGGGAAAGACAAGTTGTTTTGAAACTGAAGAAACTGGATTATGATTTATCGGCAAGTTTGCCTCTAGAAGATTGTGAAAGGGATCTTGTTGAGATGAATGAATAGTGAGTTTGTTTATGTAGCTGTTAGATGAATTTGAGAATTTTCATTCTCATTACTTACCTTTTTTTGTAGTATTTCCTTCCCCACACAGTTATTTGGGCTTTTTTTTTTTTTAATGATGCTCTATTATCCACCCATTATTTTTTTTCTAGAGATATTCAGTTCACCTATTCTTGGAATATTTCTGAATTGTCAGACCTATTGTGCAATTCCCAACACATCGGGATAGATTTGGGAAGTGCCTACATAGAGAATAACTAGATTAACTAGAGAAGGTAGTGAGTGTGAATTCCTGAAACTCGGAATTCTTCCATCAGTCTTAGAGGTTTAGTAAACTACTGTGCCCATTCTCCTCAAAGCTTAGAATCTCACCTCTTCAGTTTAGAACTTCTGGATGTGTGTGTAATACTACTTTACTAGCATCAAACTCTAACTGATAAACCTCCAGGACAGTAGGAGATTGTTCTTGTCTTTTGGGTGGTTTTTTTTTTTTTTTCCTCTTGATTTTACTCTGCTAAACAGAAAAAGCGGATTTTTTTTAGGGTGTTCGCCCTACTCTCCAGCCCAGCCCAGTCCAGCCCTGACACTTCAGAGCTGATACAGGGAATCGGATGTGTTTACAGCCATTCCTTGAGTGTCAGTTGACAGGAGACCCTGCGCTGGGCCAGCCCTGCTCTCCAGGGCTTACCTCCAGAGTCCCAGGAAGAGAAGTCCGCCCATCCCACCCAGCCGACTTCGAAGGGGCTCATGGCCCTCTAATTTTGCCTTAACCAGCGTGCTGACCGCCCAAGGCCTTCCTTCCACTGAGGGCCGAGCCCCTCAGGCAACCGAGGTCTTTCCCTCCCGTCCAGGGCATCACGTAGCGGAGGCAACAGACCAGCTCTTTCTCGCTTTCTTTCCCTGAGACCAAAGCACGAGGCTGGAAAGCCACTCATAACACAACACTGTTATTAGTACTATATATACCTTTACACACATGTCTATACACATATGTGTATCTTTCTCCTTTTTAAAATAAGAACCGGGTCGGGGGCGGGGAGACGCAGCCCTCACCGCACGCCGCCCCTCGCTCGCGGGGGACAAAAGCTGGGTCTGGCGCCGCGGCAGAGCGGGCGGCGCGTCCCCGCGGCCGCCGGACCCCGTGGGCCGGGCGGGCGGGGGAGGCGGGAGGCGGGCCCCGCCCAGCGCGGGCCGCGGGCTGTCAGCGCTGCCGCGCCCGGCGGTCTCCGCGGTCACCGCGTCCCCGCCCGCCGGCCGCGCTGCGCCCAGCGGCGCCCAGGTGTCCTGCGGGCGGCGTCCCCGCGCGGCCAGCCGCCTCCCCACGCGGGCGGGCGGGCGCCGGTGCGCCGTGTGCGTTACCGGGGTATTTTTCTCCTCACGCCCTGCCGGGTGTCTCCTCCGCCTTCCCTGCTTCGGCTCCTGCTGCCTGAACCATGTCCGCCAGGGGTGAGTGGGGACCAGGTGGGCACGGCCCACGGACCTCGCGCCCTGCCCCGCCGGGCCGGGCCGGGCGCGGACCAGGGCGGGCCGTGCAGGTGCGGGAGGGAGAGGGGCTGCGAGAGCCGCGCCGGCTCCCACCCGGCCTAAAACTTTGGCATCGGATCCCTGGGCTCTGGGCGGCCGGAGGGTGGAAGGAAGCCCTCGCCCTTGACCTTGGTCCCCGGATGTGAGCGAAGCCTGAGGGCCAAGGACGGGTCCCGCTCACCTGTACCAGCCGCGCGTCTGGTCAGGAGGGCGTGGGGGATGGGCTCGCCCCTGCCTGTCCTGCTGGGGAGCGGCCCGAAGGGCCGACCCTGAGGGAGGAAAAGGTATTTTTTGCCTCCTTTCTTGTTACCATTTTGCAGCTTGGTTATGGAAGGAATCCAAGGCTTGATGCAGTAAGATTTAAAGCTGCAGTGCTTACACCCCATTAAAAAGGAAAAGAAAAAAGTAAATCCCCTACCTGTACTCCTCTTGGCATGAACCTCCCCTCACTCTCAGCCGTTTCTTTCTGGAGTGAAACGGTTACTGCAGGTGAAACTGGGCGAGAGGAAAAAAAAATATATCAGGATTGCTTTTCAGGCAAGAGTGAAGGGAATGTATTTCTTGCCATCTGGAGCCAGTGGTGATGCTGGGAGAGTGGGTTAGTCATAACTCAGTGGCTGCTACTATGAGCGAAATATTAAAGAGATCTAGTCATTGTGCAGCTTGCCAGCAAGTGAAACGAAGTGACTTGGTTTCTTTGTCATAAGCCTTTAAGGAAAATATTGATTATTTTTAGAAAGTATATTTGCAAAGCAGTAAGTACCACCCCTTTTGGTACCCTGAAGCATTAAGGAGTTGCAAAGTTGTTTTGTTTTTGTTTTTTAATTTTAATTCTGAGGGGTTAACCCTGCTTTTTGAGGGGAGTTGAGGAATTTAATAACACGTGCTGGATAATTAAGTGCGGCTTTTCAAGGTTCATTCTGGGGCACGTAATGAGTGAATTCTATCCAAAATGTTTAAATTTCTTTTGAAGGAAACTGGTCTTTGTTGGTCTGGCAACATGGTTGGTTGGTTCTGTACCTGGAAATGGAGTGGTATGGGCTGGGTGGAACGACAGAATTTGCATTCGTAGATTTTGGGCTACAGAGGTGATATGGGGCCCTGAAGTGCTACCTGCCTAATAACTTCTGCATACGAGAGAGAGAGAAAAGAGGGTGGACCGGATATGTTCATGGGGTGCTGGGTGTGTCTACAGGATCTTCTGAGTGACTCCAGCTGCATAATCTCTGAACTATGGTCTCATACTGTGCTTGTCTTCCTGACTTCTGTGCTAGACACAAGGAACACGTGGGGACTGTCTCCTAGGTTGTAAAACTCCCTGTGGTCAGAGTCCACCTCTGATGCAGCTGTACACCACCCAAACCTCTTAATACACAGAACCTTGCACACTGTAGGAGCCAAGTAACTCCTGGGAACCCTGGTATGTCCTAGGAAGCATCAGGTTCGTTAGGTAATCCCCCCAGTTTCACCTTGTCTTTAGACCCTTCTAGTACAAGGTCTCTGTGGTTTATCTGAGGATATGACATGAAAATGGCACCAGTGATTCAGAGGCTAGGGCCCTGAGTTGGGACTTGGTTCTCAAAGATTTCTTCTTGAACCTGGTTTCAAGCAGCATGATTTGAAGTCAGACACAGACATTTCACTCAGCCGTCTTGTCTCCCCTTCAAAGTCTATGTTGATAATCTTGCATTTAACAGTTTGAAGTCTGACTAATATTGCAGAGGGAGAAGAAAACATGATAAATATCAGCTGCAGCATACTTACATGTGTCAGGCGCTTTTTATATATTATATCAGTGAACCCTCACAGTAACTGTATCAAGTAGATACTGTCATTACCTCCCCATTTCACAGATGAAGGAACTTTGATTTTCAGAGATCATGTAACCTGCCTGAGTTCAGACAGTTGTTAGGTGGCAGATCCTGATTTCTCCCCAGGTCTGTCTGACTTCTGAGCACATCCAGTTTGTTTTACTGCCTCTCTAGTACTCATCCTTTGAATATTATAATAAACACCCCGATCACTGATTTACTAAGAAGAGAGAGAAAATGCTCTGTATTTGAGACTGAAAGGAATTGGCCTTGGTAAGTAATTTGGAATTCCCAGTACACTTGGGAACTTCTTCAGGGACATTTGGTAATGACCAAGTGAGGGATACAAGGCCATTGACCCTTGACATTGTTAAATTGGTATTCCCACTCTGTTACCTCCTACTTTAGTCGTGAGGACTGAAAATTCCTAGGTGTTACCAATGACTGAGGATTTTTCTTATGTTTTTATGAAGTACTTTTATTTTTAGGAATCCGTAAAAAAAAAAATCTGAATGATTAGTAGAGTGCCTAAGCTCATATGGAAAAATGTCTGTTTACGATTTATTATTTTATAATACATGTTTTCAGAACTGAGCTTTACTCTCCTTTTCTAATTTAGTGGCTGCTTTCATCTCTATTCCTGGAAGTAGAGATAAACCTTTAGGGTCAGAAAGTTAATGTGTCTACTTAAGTATCTAACTTATCATTAGATGGTCTTTAGATACTTGGAAAGATGAATCTCATTAATACAAAAACGATCCCTGCTTATTTCTAACATCTAGACCTGTTGGTTATGGTGCGGTGGAGATATTTTTTAAAAATTGAAAACACTGAAATCAGTTGACTCTCATAAGAAGAGTAATTTTATTAAAAAATTTTAGAGTGAAAAATATTTTTGAATTCATCTTCTTTTTAAGATTTAAACAGAGTACTAAAATTTAACTCATTATCCAAACTAACAGTAAAAAAGTATTCTTAAATTCCATGATCAGGCAAGTTAAGACATTCCCCATCCTGTGGTCTTTTAGAATATTCTCATCAAAAATTTTTAACTTGGAGTTGTATTTTCACTACTAGGGACAAAAATGGAGCTATCATGTCTTGATTTTTGAACTGATAAACTAGAGGAAATTATAACACTTAGAATAGAGTTTCCAAATCTGGGAAGAATCATCTAGATTGCCTTTTAAAAATGCAGATTCTCAGGCCTTATTCCAGGACTACTGGCTCATAAACTCTAAAGATAGAGCCCAAAATCGATATACTATGTAAAAAGTTCCCCAGGTAACTCTTAAGGACCATTAGGTGAGAGCAGGATCAAAGAATTAGCTGGAGTATTTATTAAACATACTGATATCAGGGCTCTGCTTCAGATCTACTGAATCAGAATGTTCAGGGAAAGGCCTGGGAATCTGAATTTTGAATAAGCCCCAGTTGGTTCTTATGTACAGGCAGACTTCGGAGCTATTGAATTACTGTTTCTTCTAATTCAGGGTTCTGTATCATCCAGCAAGTTTTGAAGAAAGCTGTTTTTGAGTTATACAAGTAATGTATTAAATTTTATTATCAATATATTAATATAGTCAAAATATATTAATGTATGTATTTAACTATAAAGTAATATGTTAAAAATCCGAAGTATATGGAGTTAAAAATGAAAATTTCCTATTTTTACTCCCTTCCTACCAAATCCTCAGAATTAAGCATGGCAGTTTTTATCTGGTTAGCTTTTGGTTCAGTTCAATAAATGTTAAATATCTATTTGGTATAAGATACATGGCAGGTAACAGGCACTGGGCACAGAAGAGATCACTCATGAGCCTATTAGCTTTTCAGAAGCTTGAATCTTGAGAAAATGGGCCTAGGTGTGTGAGGACAGAGTCCATTGCACAGGCAGAGAAATAACTCAAAGAATGTATGCCCTAGAAATGTTAGATCAGTCCTGCTATCTTTGTTTTCAGAATTTCCATAAAACTAGGAGCAACCTGGATGCTCACCCATTGGTGAATGAATGACTAATGGATGGCACGTCCATTCTATAGACTGCTATGCAACTATTAGAAAGAATAACTTAGGTTCCTATGTGTTGGTCTGGAGTGATGGCCATGATACATTCTTAAGGGAAAAGAGCAAGTTTTATAATAAAATTTGTGTAATGTATGATCCCAGTTCTGTAAATTGAGAAAAATCTCTCAGTGTGAGTATGTCTATGTACCAGAAGCAGAGAGAAAATCATAGAACAGTACACACCAAGCATTTATCAGTGGTTAAAAAAGTCAAGGGTGGGGAAAAAAAAAAAAGCCAAGGATAAAAAAGTCAAAGTTAAGGATAGGAAAGGGGAGAGATATGTTTCTTTGAACATATCTTTGTGTTGTTTGATAGCAAGTAGGTACAGATTGGGGGAAAAAATGAATAAAGAAAAAATGTCCACTTCATCCCCATGTATTCATTTCATTTATTCAAGTCAGGGATGTAGATTTTCATTCATTCATTCAACAAACATTTATCGACCACCTGTACATGCCAGCAATGGGTGACTAGGAAACAGCGTATACCCTCAAGGAGCTCACAGTTCTGTGGGGGATACAGATACATAAATACTATTTTAAAAAGGTTTTTCTGTGTGCAGAGTGAGAGAGATAATGTGGGCTGGAGAGAAAATGATGATTATCAATACTATGATGATACAAAGGAGTGGTGTCAACCATAGTGGTGGTGAGTGTGGGGAGGACCATGAGATCAGGTGAGGTTTCTTTAAGAAAGGAGAGTTGTCTTCTTGGAGGACGAGTTGGATTCAGCCAAATGAAAAAGGGTGAGGTGGAGGGAAAGACTTTTCAGGGAGACTCAGGCATAAAAAAAACAGTTCTCCATGTGATCACCTGGAAAGCGTGTAGGTGCAGGGCAGCGTGTTTGCCAGAGAGAGGGGAGCCAGGTCTCAGTAGAGTGAGGAGGTGCCCCAGGCACTTTGTGGAAAGGTGAGGATGTCGGGATTTCCATTTACAAGGCAGTGTGGTTCCAGGGAACACAGTGGAAGTCTGGCAGTGGTGGGTGGGAGTTGTGGAGCTGGAGGGAACAAGTGCAGGGCAGGGAGGGTGGTGGGGAGGGGAGATGAACGGGATGGGGGCTCTCTGTCCTGCCCGTGGTGGAGCCTGCAGGAACTGATCAATGATTGGGTATGATTGGCCTCAAAGGTCTTACCTTTGACAGGAGGAGCTCTGGTTACAGAGCAAGCTTAGCCCAGGGTGGTATTGGCTGAAGGCGGAGGGTGATGAGAGCTGCCATCAGCCTCAGAGAGCAGCCGCAGAGCCCTCTGCTGGACAGTGGCTCTTTCATAGGACTAGGGTGCAGAGGGACTCTAGGAATCCCAGCTACACTCATTTTTTGATGACTTCTTCGGCCTCCATGCTTACAGGAGGGCTCAACAAGCATGGGTCTGCCAGCTGATGAAGGAGAGACTCCCATTCCGTTTCTTCTCTCTTAGTTCTTCCGGTAACTCTGTGCCTATTAAACCTCCAGTTGCATCACTCTACCTTTATCAGTTTCTTTTGTGGTGATGTTGCAGATTAATGCACTAAGAGTTCTTATTTGGTGTTATGGGCGGGTGTTTTTCTGGACTATATCAGCTAGAGTTTTTCCTCTCTTTGAGTTACAGAACTCTCAAGCAGTTTATCAAACTGAAGACAAAGGACAATATATTTGAAAGTCAAGTTTAGCCATGATACGAGTTGGTATTTAAAAAAAATGAAACAGCAACAGATTACACTTCCTGGAAGTCTTTTTCACATTTAAAATAAATGGGTTCCAATTAAATAGACTTTTTTTTACATGAGAGACGTTTGACATCAGTTTCTCACAGGTGGGAGAATCATGCTTCAGAAAAGATTTTCAGAAGGTTGAGTTGTTGCTCATTGTATCTGTGAACAGCATTACATTTTAAAAATAATTTGAGACCTCATGTAGAAAAGGTTGAGTTAACTATACTTCTCAGTTTAAGCTCACTATTGTCAATGGTTCATCAGACCCCTCCCTTGTCCAGTTTACTTCTTGATATATTTTTATCTCCATCCCTCTATCCCATCCCCTTTTTCCCAAAGGCAGCTATTCTAATACATTTGATATGTGTGTCCTTGAATTTGTAATAAAACCAATTCTTAGACCAGTTCTTATATTTAAAGCTGTAAGGGACCAAGTTATTTTACTTTGTGTGTGTGTGTTTCAAAGATTAATCAAATTCTTATTTGGATACCTGATTTTATGAACATATACATATTTCTGATTTTATTTGGCAGTTTACATCACTTAATGAAACAGCAAGCCTTATTCTGTTAGGGGCTGGGCATACAAAATGGAAAGAGGTTATTCTATGTCCCAAAGGAGTACAAGCTAATGTGTGTGTGTGTGTGTGTGTGTGTGTGTGAAGTTATGTACACAGCCGACCAGAATCGGAAGTGATAAAGATTATCAAATAAGAATGATCAAACTGGTATGGGAGGTTCAACTAATTGTGACTGGGGGTAACAAGAATACCTTCATTTCACAGAGGACGTGGAAGTTGAGTGGGATCTTGAAGGGTGAGGAAGGATTGGGCAGGCAGAGTCCTGAAGGACGTGCTTCCCTTTGGGAGGAACAGGAACAGCTCAGGTGAAAACACGGAGGAGTGAAACTGCAGGAAATATGGGGAGGGAGGCGTCTGTGAAATGTGAGGCCATTAGGAGATTTGCGGTGGGGGTGGGGAAGAAGAATAGGGAGGCCGAGGGAATGATGTATTGAACTAGTGAGCCTTCTATCAAAGGCTTTTCCTAAAGGGAGAAGTGCAGATGTAAAGAAGGGAAGTGAGAGGTCTGGGCTGGGTACATACAGATAACTCATCCCTGGTGGTTCATCTGCCCACAGTATTAGAGATGGCATTTTATTGCCAAACTGTGCTGTGGTGAGTTACATTTTATCCTGACCACACTTCTCATTTAGGTAAAAACCTTACCCAAAGCCCACTCTTGTGTTTCCTTTCCTAGATCAGATTTGTCTCTCTCAGCCTTGTCCTTTACTTTGTACCTGACCCCAGAATGCTCCAGTACTAAGAATGCTGGCACACAGGAGGGCTGAATGCAGAACAGCCTAGCAACATGTTTGACTATAGCAAGGGGGAGGAGTGAGGCCATTCCCCCAGAAGAAGTATGCATCCTTAACTGATCCGACTTTTACACATACGTTCCTAGTTCACTCAGTTCTAGAGAGGAACAAAACAACACCAATTCATAGAACCCTTTCAGATGAAAGATGGGATTTTGTACAATTTGTGGAACAGGGTCTTTGAGATGGTAAATTAGTCTTCATCATCTTTTATGGGAGAGATGTTTCTTTTTTTGAAGCCTATGGTTTCAAGTTCTTCTCTAACTTATTAATTCATAATAGTGTTCCTCGACATAAGTGGTACTGATCACCTGACACAGTTTGACATTTTGTCGCTCATTCACAAGATGCTACTTTTTCAGTCCTGAGCTTATGGTGCCATTATCCGCTTAATCCCTGGTCTCTAATGTACTTGGTAGGGAAAGGGAAAAGAATGTGAGTGGTCAGCATTTCGCTCGGGTTAAAGCAGCAGTCTTTAGAAATGTCATCCATCCATTCCATAGACATCTATTGAGCCTTCCTAGAGTTCATAATAAGCATCATCAAACATCCAGCTGTCTGTCTGTATTTATTAAATTTTATAATGTCACTAGGAGTTGACAGCTCATCTTGCCTTCACTATACTAGTATGGCAGGAGGGGGTGTTCTCTCTCAAAATGTGCAGCACTAGCATCCATAGCAGCTTATGCCAAAAGGAACCTGTTTTGTTCATTTTCCTTAAGGACTTCTTGAGACGTATTTTGTAGCTCTGTGGTCTTCTCCTGCACCCTCTTGTCCACGCATCTTGGTAACAGTATGGCAAGGCTGAAAAGGTACCTATGACTCTGCCCCATGGGCAGAACAATCCTGGTGTTTCCCTTAGGTTCTCCTGGGGCCCTCTGTTTTTAGCTCTTGTTTTCTCCCCCATACGTTAGGGTATATCTTTGCTGCCTTTGTGAATCACCTCATGATCTAGAGCACAAACGTCACCCTTCTGTCCCAGACAACAGGCTGAGGAGAAAACTAATTCACTTCCAAACTGGAGAGGAAATTGCTGTAAGAGTAAAGGGTATGGGGAGAGGGAGACAGAGAGAGGGAAGAAGAGGAAGGGAGAAAAGGAGAGAGAGAGAGGGAATGTGAAAGCAATAGGGGACTGATGTAAATTAAACAAGACTATTAAAATTGAAAATGGAGACATCAGATTTGGGTATAACATGTATTTACTAGTGTAAATTGAATTATCACATTTTTCTTTGTTGAAAATGGAATAAAAGCTTGTGGAATTGAAATTTATATTACATATAAAAGGGATTTCATAATTCAGAAAATACATACTTTTTTCTCTCCCTTCCCCCAAGAACAGAAATGCCAACTGTTTATCTGAAAATTTCTTGACAGCAAGCAAGAAGATGGTGTGATGCAATGAGATATCACCTCACACCTGTCAGAATGGCTGTCATCAAAAAGAACACAATTAACAAATGTTGGCAAGGATGTGGATAAAAGGGAACCCTCATGCATGGTTGTTAGGCATGTAAATTGGTGCAGCCACTGTGGAAAATAGTATGGAGGCTTCTCAAAAAACTAAAAATAGAACTACCATATGATCCAGCAATTCTACTCTTGGGTATATATCCAAAACCCCCCACTAATCCAAAAAGATTCATGTACCCCAATGTTCACAGAAGCATAATTTACAATTGCCAAAAAGCAATCAAAGTATCCATCAACAAGTGAATAGAAAAAGAAGATATATATATAATGGAAGTACTATTCAGCCATGAAAAAGAATGCAGTTTTGCTATTTGCAGCAACATGGATGAACTTAGAGGACATTAGGCCAAGAGAAATAAGACAGAGAAAGACAAATACTGTATACTATCACTTATATGTGGGATCTAAAAAGTACAACAAACTATTGAATGTAACAAAAAAGAAGCAAACTCACAGGTATAGAGAACAAATTAGTGGTTACCAGTGGGGAGGGGGAAGGGAGAAGGGGAAACATAGGAGTAAGTGAGTAAGAGGCACAAACTGTTAGTTATAAAATAAACTACGAGGGTATATTTTACAGGACAAGGAATATAGTCAATATTTTATAACTATAAATGAAGTATAATCTTAAAAATTGGGAATCACTATACTGTACAACTATAACTTATATAATATTGTACAGCAAATATACATCAATAAAGATAAATAAATAATAATAAATAAATAATTTTTAAAAGGAGACAGTGTGGTGGACAGCAGTTAACTCTTTTGATCTTTTGCCTTTCCTCACTGATATTCAGTCAGCTAATATTCACTGAACCTCTCTGCTGGAGTAGGCGGATTTATTCCAAATCCATTCCTGGGTTGATGATGCTAATGTATTAATTAATTGAGTCATTTAACAAATATTTATTGAGCACTCTGAAGGATTGTCATGATTGTGGTGTGGAAAAATATTAAAATGTGTTAGAATTTGTGAGTGAATAATGCTGGGGCAAGTAGGGCTGATCAGCACTTACTGCTGCCACGTAATTTACATGTACCATATGGGTTATCATTCAAACGGCATACTTCTGTCTGGGACAAATGCTAAACCTGATGAGATACTGGGGCAACAGGTGTATAGTGAGGCTATCCCAGGCAAACTGGGGCTGTGCCCTTCTTAAATTAGTAGAGTTTCTAGCCAGCATGTGTTTTGGTGTCAGTGTATTCCTTGGTCTCAAAGGATAGAATTTTTGTCAATATCTGAATATCTGCCTGGAGTGTTATCTATATTGCATATTATCTACATCAAAATTTAACTTAAATCCTAGGCTGGCTGTTTCCGCCCCATAAACAGAGCAGATTTCTGGGCTGTTTTCTCTCATGGTAAGTGGGTAGGCTCAGGTGCAATTACTAATGTAGACTAACAATAACATTTGGTGTGAAGTCAAACCCAAATGAAGTTTTAGAAAATTTTTTGGAGTAATTCACATGATAGTTTTCTTCTATTGGGGGAAATTATCGAGGGAAAAAACTATTGTGGGAAGGCCATGTTTAATGCCTTTGGTCCTCCATAGTCATTTAAATTGAGTGACTCTGTGTTTTCTACTTTCGTGTAGTTTCAAAGCAGCTTTAAAATGTGTAGTTTAGTCTACCTGTGGTTGTTCTTGGACTCACTACCTATTTGAAGACTCCCTGCCCATGTATTTAAGATTGATTTCCCCAGTACATTGTATTATTTTATTGGAAAATTTATATAATATGTATTTACCACTATAAGGAAATTTTGTATTTTGTCTTATAATGACTGGGTGGGCAAGTTCTTATTTAGTAGATGTGCCCATGAAATCCTTTGTAGCACTGAATCCTACTTAGAATAAAGATGAAAGCAGGAATTGTGGGTCAGGCACTCAAAAATTACTCGCTGATTGATTAGAGGTCATATGATTTTGGTCCTTTGTTAGGTAATTTCTTCTTTAGGGTTGGATAAAAAAGAACTCTACATGCATAATTATTGTTATTCACATTTTAATAAATTAAAGTTCTTTATTCTGTACTGTGTGTTCTTTCTCCAGCCCTTTAACTTCATTACCTATGAGAATAGTATTTGATGATATATATGTAATCAGGTGGGAGTCCATTTATAAATAGTTTTTCCTAAAGAAAAAATATCCTATGTTTTGCTTAAAACTGTGTCTAAGGTCTTTCTCAGCTTATTGAGAATTCATTTAGAAAACACATCCACAACAGGGCAGCCACCAGAGAACTGAATGGTAACAATGAAAGGAAATGAGGACAATGAACTAAACAGCTATTTCTGGCTTTCAGCTCCAGATAAGAATGAACAGAAGGAGAGGAGTCCCAGAGTCTGGGGGAAGGCGGGAGGGGGAGGAAAGCCATCATTTTAAAATGTTTTAAAAAATGTAGAAAAGAGGTTTAGGTTGGCAATCTCTAATGGATTCTAGGGAGATTTTTGTTGTTGCTGTTGTTCTATGTAAAACAAGGGAATCTTTATTTTGATTCATTTAAGCATTTGGGTGAGCAATGAGCAAGAACACCAGAGATGGTTTAGTTTTCTCACCAGTTCCTTAGCTACTGTTTATTTTAGGAGAATCTGTTCTGTGGTTAGACACTTTATATAAATTGTGGAATTGGAGTTATAAACAATGTCTTCATTTATCCAGTCATTCAATAAGTATTAGTTGAACATCTACTCTGTGCCCAAGTCGTTCTAGGTGTTGGAGTGAGACAGTCACTTGCCAAATAAACATATGATGAGATAAGAGGTGATAAAGTGCTATGGAGAAATTCAAAGAAGAGCAAGGAGGAGAGAGAACACTGGGGAGATGGGAGGGCAGGGCAGGTGCTATTTTATATGGGGTGATCATATAAGTGGTGGGTGAGCAGAGACCCGGAGAAAGTGAGGGGTCGTACAGAGTCTGGTGGAAGGGTTTTATAGGCAGTGAGATAAGCAGTGCAGAGATGTTGAGATCTGTCCTACTTGTGTGTCCTCAGATCAGCAAGGAGGCCAGTGTGGCTGGATCAGAGCGTGAGGGGAGTGGGATGGAGATGAAGTCAGAAAGATAGTTGGAGAAGGGACTGGTATGTCAAATTGGTCCTTGCAGGCCACTGTGAGGACTCAAGTCTTCCTCTCAGTGAGACTGAGTGAGATAGGAGGCCCTTGAGTAGTTCTGAGTGGAGTTGTGATATGATTTGATGTAGTTTAAAAGGATCACTTGGTCAACAATGTAGAGAATAGATTGTAGCGAGCAAGGGTGGATGCAGGAAGACCAGTTAGGAGGTTATTGTAATGGTCAAAGCAGGATAAGATGGCGGCTTAGACCAGATGGTAGGAAAGCAGCTGATGAGAAGTCAGTGGGTTCTGGAAATATCTCTAAGGAAGTGCTTATGGGACTTGTGGACAGTTGGAAGCATGGAGTAAAAGGAGGGCGATTGTGGGTACCTCCATTTCATTTTTCCAGCAACTGGGAAGATAGCGTGTCATTTCCTAGAATGGGGAAGATGTAGAACAAGCAGGTTTAGGGGGTAGGATAGTCCAGCATTTTGGACGTTTCAATCTGAGATTTCACTTAGACGTTCTAGTATGAGGATGTTTATTATGCCCATTTTACAGATAGAGAAAATGAGGCATAGAGAGGCAAAGAAACTTGCCTGAAGAAGGTGCAGCACAATGTGACCGGTGGCGATGGTGGGGCATACAAGGTGCTGCAGGAGCACAGAGGAGGGACCCTGCTCCCTCCTGACTGGACATGGGGCCCAGGAAGACTTGGCAAAGCAAGTGATACTGGAACAAGACCTTAACGAATGAGTGCCAGATGGGAGAAGAGGAGGAAAAGCATTTCACACATAGGAAACGGCATGCTTTTAGAATTTTAAAAATAGTAATTAAGCATATTAAACATTAAGAATAAGACATTTGAAGTGACATGTAAGGAGACATACAGGAGCAATAGCAGGAATATTAAAAACGACCCTGAGGAGGGGGGTGGGTATAGCTCAGTGCATGAGGTCCTAGGTTCAATCCCCAGTACCTCCATTTAAAAAAAATTAAAAATTAAAAAAAACTACCCTGAGGAGAAATATGAAAGATTTAATTCGTTGAAGAGGCATGCTATGCTCTTGGATAACAAGACACCATATTGTAAAAATCTGCATTTCTCCTGAATCTCTCAATAAGAGAAATGAGACCCCGATTAAAATGCCAACAGAATCTTTTCTTAGAGACATGGCCAAGGGATACTGTTACTCCTTTTGCAAAATGAAATTCTGAAAAAGAAGTGTAATTAAGGGAGGTTAGCCCTACCAGATATTAAAACGTAATATGAAACCGCAGTGATTTAAACAGTTAGTATTGGAGAGAAATTAGAGTAGTGGGAAAAGGTTAGAGAACAGTGTTCACATGTGTATGTAATTTAGTCACAGTGGCATTTTAAGATCAATGTCAGAAATGAGATTTTTCAATAAAAGATTTAGGTGCAACTGGCTGTTTAGAAAAAAGAACTCTGGACCCCCTATTGCCTACACACAGGGGCGCGTGATTCCTGATGTAGTAAATCATTGAGTGTGAAATAAAGGAAACAACAGTGGGCCTAGAGGAAAACACAGGTGAATTTATAACCCGAGGATGTTAGAAGATTCCTGATCTTTCACACAGGGTACAAAGCTCCAAAGTCATAAAGGAAAAGGTAGACACGTTTAACTACATAAAAATACGAAGAGCTCCGTGTGGTTGAGAATACCACCCCCTGCGTTGTGTCACAGGCCCCAGCAGAGCTGACGTGAACCCGGCCCCCTGCAGCAGGAAAGTCCAGACGGCAGGTAGCAGGAGAGGAGGCAGAGACAGGTGTAGGGTACTGCTGGGGCCTTTTCAAAAGCTTGGTGAATGCTTTGACAGTGTTAGTGTTAGCTGAGGACCTCACTGAAGCTTTACTCTGTGCAGAGCTGGCTACACAAATTCTGAGGACAGCCTTCACCTCTCTTTCCACAAACACAGAGGGGGAGTTTTCAGGACCAAATGCAAGGGGTACGGCCATGAGTCTGGCTAGTCCCTGCCTCAGAGAGGCCCCGTTGGGCCTACGTTTGATATCTGGAGCTGGAAGGCCGTGGTCACTCCCCCTCTTCCCACTTTTCAGAACATGCATATTCCTTAGGATAGTGTGGTCTGAGGCTTCATCCCCTTTCTGGGCAGTTGTAGGAACAACACTAAGTGGTCGTCTACGCTAAGGTTAATATTAGGCTGCCTGGTGACATGGGTACACTTTTACCATAGAAAAAGAGGTGACAGGGCGGGGATGCTCGACTCCTGTTAAAAGGGGGGACAAAGGAGCGCTTGGAGCTGGGCTAGAACGGGCCATCCAATGAACTCATTTATCTCAGCCTTTTCTCCTCCCAGAGCCAAGCTGCCCAAAGTGATAAAGGATGTTTACTTCTTGGTGCCCAGAACATTTGATCCGAGTGAACATCCTATTAGTGATTCTTGGAGGTTAGCCTGCCTGGTTCTCTGAATCCCTTTGATTAATTCAGGCCTTGCTTTTTGAGGCATCCTTTTGCCCAGATTTCTCTGTAATAAACACAGATCGAACTTGCTGGTAAAATTCTGCTCTTCCTCTAGCAGTTACACTTCCTCCCCCCAGACTTTTTCATTTTAGCATCTAATCCAGTGACACTAAACTGTACAGAGTTGTTGGAGTGACTCTGCTCTTCTAGACTGTGAATTCCGAGAAGCCAGTGCCCAAGTGTCACAAGTGTGTTCCCAGATCCTTGCCTTATCCCGAGCCTGAACATGTTTAGTGAACAATTTTTTTTGATGTTTTTAAAAATTGAAGTTCAGCCAATTACAATGTGTCAATTTCTAGTGTACAGCACAATGTCCCAGTCATGCGTATATATATATATATATATACACACACACATATATATTTGTTTTTATATTCTTTTTCATTAAAGGTTATTATAATGAACAGTTATTGAGAGATTAGGAGAAGAAAGGTTGCCATCCATGAAATCCAGAGTTGGTGGGATAGACAGACACATGAAGGGGGTGTAGAGGGGAAGAGGCTGTCCTTGAAATTTCTCAGTCTTTTTGACGGAACTCTTTTAAGTTGGACATGAAAGTTCACTTCCTTATATGTCTCTGCTCTCAAACCTGATCAAAGACATGGTTTTTTTTCTACTTGGGCAAGAAGTGTTTGACATGCAGATTGTAATCCGATTCATTGTGTCTTCAGTGGGCTGGGTTCTGGAAGGAGCTAAGCTAGACACTGTGATGCGGTTCCTCTGATGGGCAGTTTCACCCTCTTGCCCCCACGTTTTGTCTTACTACCAGGTAATGTGGACACTAGGTACCCAGAACCTCTCCTCGCTCTAGCCCTCCTCACACCCACACTCCTCATTCTCCCCCCTCATGAAGTTGTGGGATGTGGCAAGGATACTGGCTGGGGTGCATCCTGGGTGTGGTCTGCTGCCCACTGCATTTGTAGCTGTAAATTAGTCCCCTTCAAAGTGTCCCTCAGCTATTTCTGTAAGTTTCCCAAGGAATTGTCTCACATGTGTCTAGGAGTGAGCTCTTTAGGTTTTTAGGTTTGGACATCCAGCTTGTCTGAAACCCTGCTGCCTTGGTGTAGATGACGTCCTTGAGCACTGCCGTTCTGCTGGGGCCTCTGGTCACCTCTCCCACCCCCACCCAGTCTGGTCACCATCTCCCTGTACTGTTTTGAGCTAAGCGTGGCCAGAGGCACTTCCCCAGAGCATAACGGAGACCAAGGTGTAACTTTGAAAACTAACTAAAAACTGAAAAGGTAAAAGCTTCTTTGTTAATCCTAAGAGCTATCATACCACTGTTCGTGGAAACTGTTTTGACATAAAAGAGGAATAGACAGATATACTTATATTTAAAAGAGCAACTTAAATAACATGAATGAGCAGGGAGAAGTCCTCACCCTTGGAAGTAACTGCTATGAACAGTCTCTTGAGATTCTCTTCTAGAGAAAAAGTTAAGTATGTACTAGGACACTGAAATCAAACTGTTACCTATAAAACTATGATCCACCTACCTACTTACTTAAAAAAAAACCACTTTGCTTTTTTCACATAATGTATCTTGAAGTTGTTCCATCTTAGCACATACAGATACAGCTCATTTTTAAAAAATGACTGTGTAGTGTTCCAGCACATGGTTCCACCACACCTGATTTGATAGTCCTCTTTGATAGATACTTTTCTTGTGGCTTTTGTGGACAATGTTGCACTGAACATCTTCCCCCATTTATCTTACTGAGATTTTTAGAGCATAGCCATAGGTATTAGGCTGTAACGTTTAATGAGGCTTTAGTGATGGATCAGAGAAAATTTGAGAAGGGAGCATGGTCCCTTCTGTGGCTGACTTGCCCTAGGCTCTCTCCTATGCCTTCTCCTGCCTTGCCTCCATTCAGTCTCTGCTCAGCTAGGAGCAACTTGTTTTTCCAGCACTAGAAGGTGTTACAGATGTCTCCTTTATTTATACCAAGGGACAGACCACTTCTAGCCCAGCAAAAAAAAAAAACAAACAAAAAAAGACTATTTATTTTCCCTTCCTTCATCTAAAGCCAGCCTTGCTGCCTATTATGGGATTAATTTTTTTTCCAGAATGATCCATAGCTTTTAAAACAAGATAATCACAAAATAGTCTTGTGCCGATTTATTTCCCAAAGGCTGGATTATTTATTCTTTTTTACAATCACCTGTTACCCTCAGTTAAAAAATAAAACCTCAAATTAATTCTTTTTTAAGGTTGAGCCCAATCTCCCCTCTTACACAACTTACAAACACTGGCAGGCCCTCTGCAAGAGGCAGTACATTCTAGTGGGAAGAGCTGGGTGAGGAGTTGGGAGACGGGAGTTTTCCCTACGGCCCTGCTCCCCACCTGTGCGGTGGTGGGCAACCATTCGACAGACCCTCATCTTGGAGCTGCATTGTCAATTCCTGTCTATTCCCTAGGTGACTTTGGAAGGCTCTTCCACTTCCAACTCCTGGAACTAATAATGAATTTCCAGATCAGATGAGTCAATTTTACTTTGATTAAATTTCTGTAATGCTTAACTCCTGGCTGGAATTTTAGCAGACAGAAGCAGAGATTGGCAGCATCTTACATAATGTTACCTGGGCAAAGGAGTTGGGGAAGGGACTGGCTGCCACCTCAAGTCCTGGCATTAACATTTTTAGGCTGCTTTTGCCTTTGCAAGATGTGACTCCTGATTTACTAGGAGAGCTGATAAAATTTCCAAGAAGGCTGTGATGGGTTTGCTATTCTCAAGCCAAGAAAAATGGAAATTTTGTTAGTGAAAGGACAGGCTCCTTTTTGAGTTTGGTTGTTGTGGACCATTTTCAATGCTGCTTATAATATATTCTGGTCAAGGAGCCTAGACCTAAAACTGACAGCCTACTTTGCTCTTAGAAAGGATCATGTGATGTTTATGAGGTTGGTTGGATGAATTTATTTGGATTGACTGGTAAGTCTTTTTTTTTTTTTTTTTTGTACTGGTAAGTCTTAATAGAAGAATATCATATCCAACTTATAAAAATAATTTAAATGCCAGCTTTTGTATGAAATAGAAAACACTAGGAAAATGTCAATACCTTCTTTGTTTTTTTTCCCTCATGCTTCTTTTTATTGTTTCTGGTACCAATCAAACAAACAAAAAATACCAAATAGTTATTGCAAAAGAGGAAATGCAAATTTGAAAAATGAGGTTTACCTATTTGAGTATTTATTCAGAGCAGCACCTGTTTCCCTCAGGTAACTCTTCGATTTTGCAGTGAAGCATCAGCGACTGAACTCTTTTCGTTCTCTTCCTTTTGATGAATTTGGTAGTTAAGGCATCAATCACTTCAGACTTCAGAATCATGATGGTCAAATTACGCAACATCTTTCCCAATTAAGAAAAGGAAGTAGAAGTTGGGGGAAAGATTCTTACACTCTTACTGGCTGTCTTTAAAACAAACACAGTGATTTCTAATTTTGTATTAGTCATTGCAGAAGAAAATCTTCCACATGAAGTTGATATTGGGATATTAAATGTAATCTACAAAATATGATTTTAATGTCTGTTATGACAAATTGTTTTGAAAAATTGTTTTTACTATCTTGTTGTCTAGGTCATAAAAAGGGATGACATTTAGTAGAAATAGATTTCATTAACAGAATGCTAGAAGAAAGATGTTTTATAGGAAATTGTTGTCATTTGTAATATACTTTAAAAATTCAGTAGAATCCTTTTGGAGGTTATGAATGTTGATGCCATAAAGCTTTGGCAGAAGAGATGTACTCTATCTGCCTTTGGCTTTGTTGAGAATATTATCAACATTTTTACTTTCCCAACCTTTTTTCAAATTTATTTCCTAGTCTTTATTTGAATTTTGTATTCTGCTTAAGTGAGATTTTACAGATATGTGCTTTCCTATGGAGAGTATTTAAATTTGCTTCTCTAAAGAAGTTTTGGTCAGATGTTGGAGAGGATGTGGAGAAAAGGGAACCCTTGTATACTTGGTGGGAATGTAAACTGATGCAGCCATTATGGGAAGAAGTATGGAGGTTCCTCAAAAAACTAAAAATAGAACCACCGTGTGATCCAGCAATTCCACTAAAGATGTGGTTGTGTGAAATATTAGCCATTAAAGAATGAAATTATTCCATTTGCAGCAACATGGATAGAGCTAGAGAATATTATACTTAGTGAAATAAGTCAAATACTGTATGATATCACTTATATCTGGAATCTAAAAAATAATGCAAATGAATGTATAAAGCAAAACGGAAACAGACTCACAGATATAGAAAACAAACTAGTGGTTACCAGAGGGACAAGGGAAGTGAGGAGGGGGGCAAGTTGGGGGTGTATGGGATTAAGAGATACAATCTACTGTGTAGAAAATAGATAAACAACAAGAATATATTGTATAGCACAGGGAATTATAGTTATCATCTTGTAATAACATTTAATGGAGTATAACCTGTAAAAATATTGAACCCCTATGCTGTACACCTGAAACTAATATAGTATTATAAATTGACTATACTTCAATTAAAAAAATAAAGGAGTTTTGGAAATTATTTAATAAGGTTAACAATATCGCCAGATTGACAAAGACCCAAATGTGGATAATTTGATGGGCTTGACTTTACTTGAGGAGCAATATTCATGGATACTGTTACCATCTGAATAGTCAGAACTATATTTTAGCCAAAGCTGTCTTCCCAGCACCTGGTACATTCATTTTACAAATATTTATTAAGCACCTGTTGTGTTAGGAGCAGTAGATACAGCATTACACAGAATTGATTTTAAGAAGTTCCTTGCCAGTAGGAGCTTACTAGAGAGCTTACACTCTGAGTTGTTATTTTATTTATGTAAAATTGTATTTATAAAATGTAAATAAAATATGTAGCATATGATGAGCGCTCTGGAGAAAGTGAAGCAGGAGTGGGGAATGGAGGGTGCAGGATGGGAATGATCAGGGATGACACTCAAACAGCAGGAGGAGAAAGCAAGCCATGTGGATGTCTGGAGTAAGAGAATTTTTGGTGGAGGTAACCCTGAATCAGGAACAGGTTTGGAGTATTTCAGACACAGTGAGGCCAGTAGGAGGGGGAGGTCAGAGAGGTGATGAGGGGTTGGGGGACCCATCATGTGCTGTTTTGTGAACCAACAGAAGGACTTTGAATGATATGAGAAACACTGGAGGGTTTTGAGCAGACAAATGCACTCGGTTAAATGTTGACCTAAACTGAACATCCCTTTAAAGAAAACATGAACCCCTGATCTGTGGCTTTGACTTGTTTATTTACACAGTATTTGGTCATCTTTGGGTTTTGTGGTGTGTGTGTGTGCGTGCCCAGGGCCAGGACTAGGGTGAAGGGAGTAAGATTCACCCCTGAAGGTGATGCCTCCTACCTTTTGCACCCTAAGCACCTCACTCCGCTCACTCTAGTCCTGCTCTGTGTGTGTTTATTGGTTTAATTTGTGAATAACTAAATGAATAAAACTTACCTCTGGCTACCGTTAACCGTTGGTAGCAAGCAGAGTGTATACTCTGTAGCACACATCACTTACACTGACGGAACAAGAAAGAAGCAAAGGTAGCCAATGGGTAACGGGCAGTCATTGCCTCGCATTTGGCTTAGAGCACTTGACGTGGTCCAGGAGAACAACTGCTAGAGGAAGGCAAACCCCTTCCTCCTGTGGTTTCAGAGAGGAAAAGCTGTGAAACCAGATAACCGCCCTGTGCAGGGTGTGACTAAGCTTAGGAATCAAGATGTCTGACAATAAACCATTACATTTTCAGCACACCCATGAACTCTGGAATGGTACGTCAGTTAAATGATTAGGCAGTCGAGCTGGTAGCACATTATTTGAGCTAGAGGCAAGTCCCCCAGGGACAGAGATTACGTGCAGGCATGACTACCGTCAAAAATCTCAGTTGGCATCCTAGCCTGGCTTTTCATGATATGCACCAGGATGTTTTTTAAAAAAAAATTTTTTTTGGAAAGCCAACAAAATGCAGGGAAGAGGTTGATTTATTGGACATGCATACACATTGAACAGAATGAGAGACAGGACACATAGATACGACATCTGAAGTCTCGGGGCTGTATTAAAACACATACAGAGGAAATCTAAAATAAAAAATAAAAAAAGGACACTATGGACTTATCTACAAAACAAAAACAGACTCGCAAACATAGTAAACAATCTTATGGTTACCAGGGAAAGGGGGTGGGGAGGGATAAATCTTGGAGTTTGAGATTTACAAATATTAACCACTATATATAAAAATAGATTTTAAAAAAGTTTCTTCTGTATAGCACAGGGAACTATGTTTAATATCTTGTAATAACCTTTAATGAAAACAAATATATGTATGTATATGCATGACTGGGACATTGTGCTGTACACCAGAAATTGATACTTGTAATTGACTGTACTTCAATTAAAAAAAAATTAAAAACAAAACTTCACACACACAGAGAACGTTTTCCTTGTTGTTTTGTGTCTTTTTCTGCATATCTGACAGTAGAAACATAATTTCAGAGTTGAATGGCACTTTTCCTTCTGGATCCCTTTTGGATAGATTGGGTATTGTAAGCTGGCCATCCAGAGACAGTATCTAATTTCACGTCTGTTTAACTACTATAGATGCTTCTTAAGAACTGAAAAATAATAATGACTAATGAGAGCTAAAAATAGAGTGAGCCCAATTTTCCAAACGTAGTTCCTGATTTCCATTAAAATGAGAAAGATTTAAGCACAGAACTTCATGTAGTTTGTCATTTTTTCCATC
Source organism: Camelus bactrianus (assembly GCF_048773025.1). Taxonomy (NCBI): domain Eukaryota; kingdom Metazoa; phylum Chordata; class Mammalia; order Artiodactyla; family Camelidae; genus Camelus; species Camelus bactrianus. The sequence continues at coordinate 30,555,462 of NC_133549.1, forward strand.
GTTCTGGTAGTTCAGCTGTTCAGGTGTGATCATGTCATGGTTTTCAATAATAAAGACTTTAAAGTTTTTAATTTCAGGTAATGTTCTTCAATTTCAAGAATATATAAAGAAAGCAATTAAAATTGTAAACCAGGTCATTTGTACCTGTGGACAGCTGTCATCGACCCCACTCAAATCCCCTTTCGCCTTCATTCTGTGTAACACTGCTAAATTAATTTTCTATAGCTTGGCCTTGGTTGCATGGCTCCCTTCTCAAAAGCTTCCAGGGACACCCCTCAGCTCCCCACCCCAATTGTCTCTTGAATTATCTTCAGATTCCTCTATCACTCCGTTCAAGGCTCCTTTGTGACAAGTACCAGGAAGTTTTAATTTTGGGGGGAGAGAAGAGATGAATTCATTGGACACGCATACACGTTGAGCAGAGCGGGGAGATAGGCACGCACAGCAGATATGACTTCCAAATTAATTTTCTGCAGCTTGATTGCATGATTGCAATGGCTTCTCTATGCAAAAAGTTTTCATGATCCGTCCCCCTCCCCTCGCTGTTGCCTCTTGAATTACCTTCGCATAACTTTAACTTGGCATTCAGGGATCCTCACCACCGGGATGACCCACTTCACTTTTCTGATCTTCAAAAGCTTAGATTAGGTCAGGCTAGGCTGTTGATTTTTCCCAAACACAACCATGCTTTTGACTCTGTTTCTACCTGGAATACCTTTTTCTTCACAAGTTTCTGACAAAATTGTGTCTATTTTTTAAGGCCTATTTTATATGCTATGAAGACTCTTCTGCTTTTTTGCAGTACTTGTTTTAATTGCATTCCTCAAACTTAAACAGGAAACCTTATTTTTAAGCTGCCGTTTATTGAGTCCTCACTTTGTGCCAGGCAGTGAGAGGCACATAGCATAGTAATTGAGACGTGTCTAGAACAGACTGTCTGCGTTCAAAGCCCATCTCTGCCATGGACATTCGAGTAACCCTGAACAAGTGTGTTCACCTCTCTGTGCCTATTTCCTCATAAATAGCAAGTTTCTTCTAGGGCTGTTGAGAGAATTTCATGAGTTCATACAGAAAAAAAAAGATTTAGGACAGTGCTTGGCACACTTTAAACACTCAATAGTATCGAGTACTATCTGCAAACATCATAATGTTTCATTCTAACAAAAACCCTATGAGATTTATATTATACAAGCCCTGTTTTTAAGATGAGGAGAGTGAAACTCAGGGAAGTTAAGCTACTTGTCCAAGATCGTCCAACTAATAATGACAGAGCTGAGGTGTGGACCGTGGTTGATTTGACTGTGTCCTACTCATTCAACAAAAATTTGTGATAAACACAGATTCATAAGAGGAAAATAAAAATACATCAAAGCACAAAAGAAAAATAGATCATTTTCAGGGTGCTGTGTCCCTGAATGAAATAAGCTGGCCTTTGGTCAGATTTACTCTTAAAGGTAGGTAGGCTCAGGTGGGCTGAGGAGGAAAGCATTCATAATAGTAATCCTAGAGAGTGACATTTATTACTCTTGGTTTAGATGTAGCGATGTGACGTGGATCGTAGACTACACGTGTTCCATTTTCTCCATAGTTCAGTATAATTTGGATGTTACACAAAAGAGCATGACTGTTGATCACCCATTTCCTTTGGAAAAGATTCTAAAACTGAAGCATATTTGAGAAAAACGCCAGGTTGTCGAGGAAGGTTCTTTCTAAATACAGAATTAAATGAAATTTCCAGTTGCCGTCCTGACATCTGCAAGCGGAGGTTGGCATTTTAGTGTGAAAGATGTATAAATGCAAACGAGCACCATGTTCCCCTGAGGCCGGCCAGCCAGCGAGTATAAATGAGGACATATTCCTATAGGTATCCAAATTTTGCTGGCTCAGTGACCTTCAACTGAGAAACTAGAAGAACTCAGCATTTTCCTCCCTGAAAGTTTCTCCCCACCTTTTCTGGCAAGGCCAAGGAGGGATCTTGTCTGTGCTGCGAACGAGCTTACCATGTTCCAGTGGAAGCTCCTTCTAACTGGCCACCGCACACAATTTACTTTCTAACCGCCATTCACCGATTGCTTTTGCCAGGCCCTGAACCTGGTGCTTTCCACGCATTACCTCGTTTATGAATGAATGAATTCTCCTAGCCACCCGATGGCGCAGGCACAGCACTTCAGTTTTACAGGTGAAGAAACAGGAGCCCTGAGATGAAAGACTTACAGGATTCTTAAGTGGCTTTTCTTGAAATCACTCATTAATTGATTCAACAAATATTTTTTCATGAACCAGCCAAGGTACCGTTCAAGTGCTGGGCTATAATGGGAACAGCGCAATTAGGGGCCCCTATTCTCAGGTTGGTCATTCTCTTGGGGCTGGGGAGGTAGAGACAGACAATACACAAAACAAGAAACAAAAAAGATAAATTCAGAGCCGTAAGGGTTACAATGGTAGTAAACCACGGTTATGTGAAAGAGAATGACTGGAGTTTAGGTGGGCATCTGCAGAGGTGTTGGCGAAGCCGTGTTAAGACGGAGCCTTTGAGCTGAGATCAGAGTGAAAAGAAGGAGCCAGCCACCTGGAGAGCTTGAGAACCAGCGTTACAGGCACAGGGAACAGCAAACATAAAGGTCCTGGAGCAGAAAGGAGCTTGGTGTGTTTCAGGGACAGAAAGAAGTTCTGTGTAGCTGGCATATAGTCATCATTAGGAACGAAGTCAGAGAGAAGGCTGGAGGGGAGGCAGAACCCTGGCCAGGTAGGCTCTCTTGTGCTGTGGTAACAGAGTTTGATTTTATTTTGACAGTCATGAAAACCCACTGGAGGATTTTAAGCAGGGGCATAACGGGTCACATGTGAAAACCTCACTCTTGCTGCTTTGTGGATTGTCAGTTACAGGTAGGCAGGAGAGAAATCAGCAGGAGCAGCGGGGATGCCTTTTCAGGGATGTAGGGGGGAAAGGATGTAGGGGAGAAAGGCTTGGAGGAGGGCAGGGCAGGGGAGGGAGGACAAGCAGACAGACTCGTGGACTATTTTAGAGGAGGGATTGATGGGAATTACTGATGGAGCAGACTCAGAGTGTGAGGGAGGGGGAGCACCTGCGTGAGAGTGAGGGCTGTGATTCTGTTTAGGGAGATGGGGAGACGGAGGGAACAGGTGTTGGAGTGGGAATAACATCATGGGTTCTGTTAGCACGTGTTAATTTGAGCTGCTTCTGAGATATTCAAGAGGGGCGGCCAGGCAGACAACTGGACATCTGAATCTATTTCAGGCAACGGTCAAGGAGACAGCCCTTAAATTGGGTACTTGTCAGCGTAAAACTTGGGGGCATTACCTCAGAAGAGATGGAGATGGTGAAGATTCTGGCATCCTCTAGAGCAATGCTTCTCCAAGGTGGTCCACCTTCAAGTGTGGTGCCCACCCACGCCCTGTTACTGGTCCCTGTGAGATAAAAACAGATTGAGAATAAGTTTTAGTAACTTTTATAGCAATTATAGCAAATGCTTGATCAGTGGCTTGTGTTCTGTATGCCTTTTGATTTCATTGTTTCAGTAACACATTTTTTATTGCATTTTACAATAATATCGTTCTGCAAAGGATTGGAAATTAAAACAAAAACACCTGGCCTTTTCCCCCAGACAGTTGGGGAATGCTGCCCTGAAATTTAGAGGTCAAGCAGAGAAGCAAGACATAGAAACAGAGCCTGAGAATAAATGTCCAGTGCAACAGAAGGAAAACTGAGTTTCCTTTGATTTGGAAAATGTCTAACTCCAAGGCACAGGTGGTTCACCATGATTTTTTTTATTGCCTTCCTCCCTTGGGAGTGACCACAACAAGGCCATGATGTAACAGCAACAGAGCTGTGACCCCATTGTGCTTCTGTTTCTATGCCCCAGTGATGTCTTTTGGTCTCCCAAGAGGTCAACCTAGGTTTCTAGGAGGGGCTGCATCCCCTTTGGGTTTTATAGAAATGAGAAGTGCCTTCTCTTCAACTTCTTGTCTCATTTTGTCACTTGGATTCCCAGAGAAACCCTATTTATACTTCAGGTTTTTAAAAATATATATTTCATATAGTTTCTGCAGAAAGCAGCCTTTTCTTCATTTACATCAGCCACTCTTTTTTAAATTTGTTTTTTATTTCTTTATTGAAGTATAGTCAGTTTACAATGTGTCAATTTTTGGTGCACAGCATAATATTTCAGTCATATATAAACACACATATATTCGTTTTCATATTCTTTTTCATTTTCATTATAAGTTACTAGAAAATATTGAATATAGTTCCCTGTGCTACACAGTAGAAACTTTTTTATCTGTTTTATGCACAGTAGTTAGTATGACAAATCTTGAACTCCCAATTTATCCCTTCCCACCCCCTTTCCTTCCGGTAACCACAAGTTTGTTTTCTATGTCTGTGAGTCTGTTTTGTAAATAAGTTCATTTGTGTCTTATTTTTTTTAGGTTCCACATATAAGTGATATCATATGGTATTTTTCTTTCTTTTTCTGGCTTACTTCACTTAGAATGACAGTCTCCAGGTCCATCCATGTTGCTGTAAATGGCATTAATTTATTCTTTTTTAATGGCTGAGTAGTATTCCATTGTATAAATATACCATAGCTTCTTTATTCAGTCATCTGTGGATGGACATTTAGGTTGTTTCCATGTCTTGGCTATTGTAAATAGTTCAGCCCCTCTTTTTTATAGACGTCAAACCTTGTCCGTGCGGCAGAGCTAAGAAACAGTGCCATTCTGCCTCCCGTTTCCCAGGGTCTGTCCTCTCTCCACATCTCAGTCCACACAAATAAATGTCCACACTAGAGGAACAGGAGGCAGAGGCAGCTGTAGCCACTCTCAGCCAGCCCTGATCTTTATCGCAAACTTGAGGGTTTCTATTTTTTAAGTATGTTGTTGACTAATACAGTTACTTCCTGGGAATAGTTTTTGGAAAGGACTAACGTGGTTTTGGAGGTTTAAGAATTCCTCATGCTTTGGAAAAAGAAAAATGTCAAGAGAAGACAAAGAAATAAAAATTTATTATCTTACCACTTGAACTGATTTAAAATTGAGTTTAAAAACGTCATTATTTCACGGAAAGAGCCAAGATGGTTCTATCTGATTTATGCAAGAAATCTGGCAGTGTATCTGAGTTTGGCAACTTGAACTTCAAAAAGTACAAGTGGTTCTACTATTGACCTTTTTTTCTTTAATAGCTAACTGAGTCACTTTCTCTCCGGGTGCTTCCTCACAAACACTCAGGACACGTTACCGAGATTTCATTGCCCCTGACTTAACACTGATGGAGTGGAAAGTCTTAATTCTAGAAGCCATCCTAAATCTTCATTTTTAGGCAAAATTACCTTGAAGTTGCTTTTTCTAGTTGCTTTAATTCTACTTTAACCACATTAATGCTACTAATCTTATCCTCACATGTAATCGTAATAACAAAAAGTACACAACGTCTTGGTAGTAGTAGTAAGGCTAATAATCGTGAAAACTAAAATTTATTGAGGTTCTATGTGCCAAGCAATGTTCTAAGATTTTTGCAAGGATTAACAAATTTATAATCCTTGAGGTAAGTCTTAGTCTATTTGAGCTGCTATAAAAAAAATACTCCAATCTCAGTGGCTTATAAACAACCAAAATTTATTGCTCACAGTTCTGGAGGCTGGGAAGTCCAAGATCAAGGTGCCGCCACAGTCACAGTTTGGGAGGGGCTTTCTTCTTTATTCGTAGCTGGTACTTTCTCGCTGTGTCCTCATATGGTAGAAGGGAGCTCTGTGGATCCCACTCAGGAGGGCTCCATCCTCATGCCCTAATCACCTCTCCAAAGCCCCCTGTACCAATACCATCACCTTTGGGGGTTAGGATTTTAACATATGAATTTGCGGAGGAGGATACAAACATTCAGACCATAGCAAGGTAAATAATATTATGACCCCATTCAACAGATGAGGAAACTGAGGCACACTGAAGTTAAGTAACTGGCCCAAAGTCGTTGACTCAGGGAGAGATTTTTTTTTTTCTCCCATATTCAACTTGCTGGTCTGGATGTTTTACTTGTGGAAGCAGGTGATATGTAGCGTACAGATAATGATGTTTTGTTTTGTTTTGCTTACTTACAGATGGTTGGAAATAAACTCAACTAATGTACTGAGGGAACACAAAGATAAATTGTATCTCTCCACACATTTCTGTGGAACCAAAGTGTGCTTTTGACTTGTTAGTCATTAGAGATACTTAAGCATTTTTCAGCTAAGTTCGTAACATTTAAAATAAAATAAATGCAACAATAAAATTTTCAGGGGCTTTCAAAGAACACTTACTAGAGCCTTTTTTAATTATGCCAAATATAAAAATTAAGTACTTTTTATTTGTCTTAGAGCATTCATATTTCCTAAGAAGGGGGTCAGCTTGAGATAGGCTAGCTTTCTACCGAAGTTAGCAAAATCTATGAGAACTAAGGATAGAAGGAATCTACTTTGCCTTTATAGTGACCCTAAGCATTCTTGTTAAATATAGAAAGCCCACCAGTTAGGTTGTGTTTCATGTGTTTGATAAAAAGTTAATTTTTCTGTACTTATGTTTTGCCATACTTTTCCATAAACAACTTTCCAAATCTATAAAAACTTCTACAGGGCTCTTTTCATGACCTCATAATAGTCCAGAGAATGAATGTACCTTGATTGGAAGACATATTGACATAGGTTTTCCTGAAAGACTGTATCATTTATACTTCCACTAACAGTTTTGCATGCTTTTGCAACATGAAAAAAAAAATCATAGTAATAGTGTCCTCAGAGTTTCTGGATTTTAACTTAAAATAATTTCTGCCAGTTATTTGTGGGGAACAAAAAAACTTATTCAAACTTACATGCTATTGATTAGAAATGATTCTGACCTTGTCTCATGTACTTCATTTTGTGAATTATCTGATTTTTTTATGGCAGGGGATTGTGGGGTGGGGACAGGAAGATGCCCCTCCATTTCTCTTCCTAAAGATATTAACCTTTTTTTTTTTTCCTGATATATGTGGTACATATACCTTCCCAGTTATTGTTAGGTCTTTTGATTTTAAATCTAGTGCACTTTCATTATTTTAAAGGACTTGTAATTAAGGATAAGTGTATCAAAGCTGTTGTCCAGGAGAATTCTTTAGGGTGACTGTTGTTAAGTAGTTTCCAAAGTGCTAAGGCCACATCTTCCCCAATTTGCAGTCTATACATTACCTCAGAAAAGCAGTCCTTTTTCTTATTTCAAGGGTCTGTTTCCATATCAGCTCTGTCCAAGCGACTGCTTCTAATCCATATAGTTAGTATTAACTTTCTTGTAAATTTAAATTTGAGGCTGCAGTCACTCTTGTCCATACACTTTTCCATTTTAATGTGCCCCACCCAGAAGGATGTGTGGGAGTTGGGATTTAATCATGCCCAGATTTCCTCCTGGGTAGAATAAGAAAGACTTCCAAGGGAAGTGGTGAAAGTCCCCAGGATTACTTCTTTCTATACTGTCCCAAGCAAAGTAGCAACAACTTTCCCTCAGAGAATGTAGGCAAAGGGTAAAGCTTCTGCTAAAAATCTGTGACTGCCCATTTGTGCTGGCATTCCTGTTTTTCGTAAATGCAACACATGCATGTACTACACATATGAAAAGCTTAAGATGTCTATTCATAAAAGGAATTCTTAGTAATAACTAAAAAAATGGGCATTATTAAAATTTTGAGGCAGCCATACTAACATTTGCCAGACTTAGTGAAGAATTGTGTAAAGGTATATTCAACTGCATTGCAGGAAACTCTCCACTTACTGTCCAGAAACACTGTTAAGCCATTTTGGTGACAGTTCTTTCTCATGATATGATAACCACAATAAGTTGGGTTACCATCTGTTACCATACAAAGTTATTATAATATAATGTCAGTTTTATTACTTTTTAAGCAAGGGCTGAAATGCACCTTAGGGTTGTTGTTTTTTAATATACAACCCAGCTAGCCAACACACCCTTCTCGTTCTTTGTCTCTGTTTGGCTTGGCTTGATAATCAAACCCAAATGGCAATGAGGATTAAATCCCTACAGCTCATTTATTACATTCTTATTTATGAGGTCGTTGCTTAATACAAGCAGTATTGTGTTCTGTCTCATGTCCCGGCGCCAGGCTGTCCTTCACAGATGACAGGTGGTACAACAGTGGACTTCAAAACCAGCACCTTCTGGTTCCTGGGTGGCTCATGGAACTGGTTCTCTTTTGCAGAAACTCTGGCTTTCCTTGTGGGTACATTATCTAAAAACATTCCTTTGCCAGCAAGTTAGATGTTACATTGCCCCACAAGTGGTGAGGCTGGGCAATCTACTGGCTTTCCACTGGTAAAAGATGGGCAGTTAGATATTTTGAGAGTTAATACAGAGATTTGTGTTTACTCATCCATATTCCTACACCTAGTCTCCTTAGAGACAGAGGCATGCACACTATGTTGTGATATTTGACTAGGGGATTCCTGTTCCCACTTTGCAAATACAACTTCGGCTTGGCCACAACAGCAGTTATACTGAAACACTTTTCATTCTAAGACCAATTTTTTTTTTAACATTTTTTATTGATTTATAATCATTTTACAATGTTGTGTCAAATTTCAGTGTTCAGCACAATTTTTCAGTCATACATGGACATGTACACACTCACTGTCACATTTTTTTCTCTGTGAGCTACCATAACGTTTTGTGTATATTTCCCTGTGCTATACAGTATAATCTTGTTTATCTATTTTACGATTTTGAAATCCCAGTCTATCCCTTCCCACCCTCCGCCCCCCTGGCAACCACAAGTCTGTATTCTCTGTCTCTGAGTCTATTTCTGTCCTGTATTTATGCTTTGTTTTTGTTTGTTTGTTTTTTAGATTCCACATATAAGCGATCTCATATGGTATTTTTCTTTCTCTTTCTGGCTTACTTCGCTTAGAATGACATTCTCGAGGAGCATCCGTGTTGCTGCAAATGGTGTTATGTTGTCGGTTTTTATGGCTGAGTAGTATTCCATTGTATAAATATACCACCTCTTCTTTATCCAGTCATCCATTGATGGACATTTAGGCTGTTTCCATGTCTTGGCTATTGTAAATAGTGCTTCTATGAACATTGGGGTGCAGGTGTCATCCTGAAGTAGGGTTCCTTCTGGATACAAGCCCAGGAGTGGGATTCCTGGGTCATACGGTAAGTCTATTCCTAGTCTTTTGAGGAATCTCCACACTGTTTTCCATAGTGGCTGCACCAAACGGCATTCCCACCAGCAGTGTAAGAGGGTTCCCCTTTCTCCACAGCCTCTCCAGCATTTGTAAGACCAATTATTTATACTTACTAATTTAATAAAAATATAAATGAAAAAATTAAGCGGGATTTCAGTTGGCTCCCAAATCCCTGGAACATACGGAAAGTGGAAAACTTTTTGTTGATCTGTGTCTAAAAAAAATTAAGGACAGTACTTCATTCGTTCTACAGATAACAAAATAAATATTTAGATACTGGGGAAGTCATTGGTCTTTAGACTGAGACCCTTCGGCGTTACTCCAGGTAGGAGCCTGCCTTCACCTCTTCCTGCCATGCCCTCTACTTGAAACATTACGGGAAGTAACTGGGGGGCTTCTGCTAGCCGCCTAGATTTTGAACTTCCTGAGGGCAGGGACTCAAGGATCTGTCTTATCGTTTTCAACCTTTGCAGTACCTAAAAAACTGCATTGTGTTCATGGTAGGGCAAAATGAATAAATAAATAAATAAAAATTAAAAAATCCCAAAGTTGTACTTGCTGACTTGCTGTGTTTTAAGCGGTCTTGTGAACTGCTTCAGATCCCTTCCCAAACCAGTGTAAATAGCATGTCCTCACTTAAAAACTATTTCAGGCAAGAACTTTCCAAACCTCTTAAGTATATTTGCATACTTATTAGACACTTACTAAGTTTTTACTTGATGAAAGATATACTAAAGAGACCTTAGCCTGTGGAAACACCCCAGTGAGTTGTAAAGAGAAGTCTTAACCCTTTTGAAAATTCAATAATCCATGTAAAATAATCTGTTGAGAATTTGATGCCATGAAACGTCAAGTCATGGACAGGAAAGCACACCACCCTGCTACGTGCTCAGCAGTCAGGGAAGGCTTCCTCTCACAGGGAGTTGAGCTGAATCTCAATGGATTGGATGGATTTGGAAAACAGAGGCGTGAGAAAGGTCTTCCAGAGAAGGAGGATGAGGGGAGCACAGGGTGAAGGTTGAGGAGACTAGAGGGAGTGTTTGGGAGAGACTGAAGGAGACCAGTTTGACTAGCATGGGGACTTTGGAAGAGTGAGTCACTATAGATAAGACTGGAAAAGTGGGTAAGGAGCAGCATATGGTGGAGAACCATGAGTGTAAGATTATGCAGTTTCGACTTTACTATGTAAACAGAAAACCATTTGGAAGGTTTCTGAGCCAGAGAGTGACACAATCTCAGTGGTATTTTTGGAAGATTTTGAGGGGAGCCAGGTACGGAATGAGTTAGATGGCAGGAGGCTGGGCAAAGAGCAGAGGCAGGAAGACCAGTTAGGATTACCGAATCTGCCTATTAAAGTCTCAACGTCCTGAAAAAGGACATTAGTGATGAAAATACAAAGGAAGAATTAGATGCCCAGAACATTTTACTCAAATATGACAGCAGCAGGGAGCTGCTGTTTCTGATCCAAGTGGTATCGGGCAGAAATACCTGGTCTGTTATTTATCAGGAACAAATGAGTCCTTTATCTGACTGGGAGGAGACTGAATTTGGATGTTGAAAAACAATTTTCCCATGCATCACTTGTGTTCTTTGGGTGCTGAAGAAAATGGGGTGTGATATCTCTAAGGGTTTTTCTCAGCAGGGTCCAGTTCAGTACATAAATAAATAACCTCAGCCCAGCTTGCTACAAGAAGGCTGACTTTTAAATTGTTTAGTGTAGCTGATTAAATTAATTCCAGAGACTAAGCTTGAGATCTTCAAAGAGCATGTTTTCGCTTGGGGTACAGCATTACAGTGGCTGAATTACGTATGATCAAACCACATGAGCAGTGGGTTATAGTATTTTTGTTCTAAAGGGCAATTTTTTTTTTTTGACCAGCTAAGTGTTGCTAGACAATTTAGTCAAAGGATTCAGAATAGTTTTCCCTGTAGCCTCATTGAGGGCTCTCTTCCCTCTATCCCCCACCTTAAAGCCATCACCTGTCTAATTCAGACACTGCCTGGCACCCCAGCAGAGCTTCCTAACATGCTACTGAGATTCCGTCAGCCTCTTGCTCAAAAACCTTGTCAGTGGTTTTGATTACGTAGCAAAGTCCAAACTCTATAACCTGACATTCCTGGTCCCTACAGTATAATCCTAATCTACTTCTAAGATTCATAATATGGAATCAATGAGTCTAGCATATTCTTAATTATGTTTACACTAAATGAACACAATAATACTGACTAGAGGATCTGAACATTAAACTAGGTTATATCACCTGAATTTCAGTTGGCACCCAAGTCAATGTAAAAATTTCACTTTCATATTTTGAATTTTAAATTTTTAGATTTTTGTTTATGGATTTGTCATAGATATTTCCATATATGAAACTTAATCAACACAGTTGTCCTTTTTAGTGACTGTGACTTATTAAAAAATTTATTCATTAGTATCTAGCTTTTTTCTAGAAGTAACTTAAGGAAGTTTATAGTGATGTACAAAATATGCCACTAAATAGACAAATTCTCCAAAGAATATGTACAGATGGTCAACAGATACTTGAAAAGATGCTTAATATTGCTAATTATTAGAGAAATGCAATTCAAAACTATAATGAGGTATCACCTCACACCAGTCAGAAAGGCCATGATTAAAAAGTCTGCATATAATAAATGCTGGAGAGAGTATGGGAAAAAAAGAACCCTCCTACACTATTGGTGGGAATGTAAATTGATGCAGCCACTATGGAGAACAGTATGGAGGTTCTTTTAAAAATTAAAAATAGAGTTACCATATGATCCAGCAATCCTACTCCTGGGCACATCTCTGGAGAAAATTCTAATTTGAAAAGATCCATGCACCCCAATGTTCATAGCAGCACCATTTACAATAGCCAAGACATGGAAGCAACCTAAATGTCCATTGATAGATAAATGAGTAAAGAAGATGTGAGATATACACACACACACACAGACACACACACACAGTGGAATATTACTCAGCCACAAAAAGGATGAAATAATGTCATTTGTGGCAGCATGAACGGACCTACAGATTATCATACTAAGTGAAGAAAGACAGAAATAGAAAGACAAATATCATATTATATTGCTTATATGTGTAATCTAAAAAAAAGATACAAATGAACTTATTTACAAACCAGAAACAGACTCGTGGACAGAGGAAAAAAACTTACGGTTACCCAGAGGGAAGTTGGGGGAGGGATGAATTAGAAGTTTGGGATTAGCATCTGCACCCTACTATATATAATATAGATAAACAACAAGGACCTACTGTATAGCACAGGGAACTATATTCAGAATCTTATAACAGCCTATAACGGAAAAGAATCTGAAGAAGAATAGATACGTGTATGTATAACTGAATCACTTTGCTGTACACCTGAAACTGACACAACATTGTAAATCAACTATACTTCAATAGAAATAAATTAAAAAATTAAAATTTTCTGTTTCAAGGGACATTATCAAGAAGGTGAAAATGCCACCCATGAAATGGGAGAAAGCATATGCAAATTGTATATCTGGTAACAGTCTATTAGTCAGAATAAAAAACTCTTAGAACTCAAACAAAAATTCATGCCTAATTTTAAAATATACAAAAGGTTTGAGTAGACCTTTCTCCAAAGAATATATACAAGTGGCCAATAAATGCATGAAAAGATGCTCAACATCATTAATCACTAGGGAAGCACAAATCTAGATAACAAGACACCATTTCACACCACTAGGATGGTTATGATACATGGGAAAAATTGGAACTCTAATACATTGCTAATGGGAAGGTAAAATGGTGTAGCCACTTTGGAGGACAGTTTGGCAGTTTATCAAAAAGTTAAACATAGAATTGCCGTATGACCTAGCAGTTTCACTCTGAGCTATTATAATCAAGAGAATTGAAAATGTATGTCCACCCGAAAACGTCTACACAAATGTTTATAGCAGCATTAGTCATCATAGTCAAAAAGTGCAAACAGCTCAAACTGGTTGAATGGATAAATACACATAAACTGGTGAACAGACACATAAAATGTAGCTCATCTATGCAATGGGGTATTTTTCAGCAGTAAAAAGAATGACATACTGATATATGTTACAACATGGATGAACCTTGAAAACATGCTAAGTGAAAGAAACCAGACACAAAAGACCATATATTGTATGACTCCATATACATACGAAATATCTGGAATAGGTAAATTCATAGAGGCAGAAAGTAGATTAGTGGTTGCCAGGGACTGGAAGAGGGGGAGCAGAGAGGAGGAAATGGGGAGTGACTGCTAATGGATATAGAGTTTCGTTTGAGGGTGATGAAATGTTTTGGAATTAAATAGTGGTGGTGATTGTACAAGTTATACACTTCAAAAGGGTGAATTATGATACTTATATCTCAAAAACAAAGTACTGGAGAAAATTAAAACAAGTGTACAGATATACAGTAGATCTGGGGATAAAACGAGTATTATTCTATAAAGATCCGTATACTTGCTGTTGGCTGGCCATGGACTTAGCTCTAATTAACTTACGGGTCAGTTGCATAATTCACAGTGTCGTTAATCCAACGGCTCAGGATTTTATCATGGTGACTGATCACAGCTTACTCAGTCATTTCACTCCGGGCGGAATTTTGTACTTCAGCAGAGGAAACAACTCTCCAGCTGTTTATATTCCCCTTTTTCCTTCAAGGAATACATTCTCGGTGTACACAAGAAGTTTTTGAATGAAGAATCTAAAGCCACTGAATTAGGCTGATTTATTTGCATGAACGTTTACTGATATAATAATGCCTCTGTTATCAGAGTGTTTATAATATTCTAATGTAGTGGCTGAGGAGTGAGGAAACCGTTATTTTTTAATTGGCTTACAGTTTTACCCAATAATTGTACTGACCTAGCCAAATAACATGGCTTTTTACTAGCAGAGCATTAGACCATAAGGCAAAACGATCAGAAATGAGTTTTGCATAGAAAACTTCTGCTCCATCAAAATGTTGACTTTTCTCTATTTCTCATAACACTGTAGTACAATAACATTTTCTAAGGCCTGGGTTTAAGAAACACCCTGCGTTTATGTCCAGACTCCATTCCTTAGCCATGCCACACAGTTTACTGTGCTCTATGTCCTGAGAGTGACTATGGACATTCAAAGTCAGAGGACTCACAAGTCCATTCAGCAGTTTCTGTTTCAATTTGGGAATCAGTCTGTGAAAACCAGTTCAAGATTTGGTCCTTTGGGGTATTTTTATACCATAGATAATTAGCTCTGGGCGCATTAAGCCAGAAGCACTTGATCTTTTTATAAAGGTCCCCATTTCCCTGGAACCCTGATATCATCCCAGTGTCTGATGGTGTGCTCAGCTTTGGGACCAGGGTGGTGGCACCATGTTGAATGGAACGCCCCAGCATGGTTTGGAGCTCAGGGTATTATCCATACATTGAAACCTCTGGAGGCAGTCAGTGAGTACCCTGGGAAGAATACTGGCTTTGGAATCATCCTGGGTTCGTACTTAACTCTGCCACTTGCCAGCTGCAAGAACTTGGTCAAGTACTTTCCCTAGGCCTCACTTTCCTTGTCGGCAAAGTAAGGTCATAAGAGCACAGGAGAGAAGTGATGATTAAAGGATCTAACGCATGAAAGGTGCTGAGCGCAGCGCCTGGCACATGGTCCCACAGAGTAGATGACGGTGTTGCAATACCTAGGGCCAGTGGCTCAGTGAATAATTGTTGAATGAACGAATGGTAAATGGACTCCTGACTACAGATTGGAAAACATTACTTTATGAACACTTTACAAAGTGAAAAGAATAGAGAAAAACATAATAAGCACACTGATACGTAGACATCTGCAAGTTTGCTCTACTTGCTTCCTATTTCTTAAGAAATAAAATGTCCTAAACACAGCTGACTTCCCCTAAGCACCCCTCCCAAATCTCTCTCATCTCCTCCCCCCAGAGATCATTGCTATCGTGAACTGTGTTGTTCCTGCTTTTGGAGTCGTCCCACATGTATATGCAAATGAACAACGTACAGCACAGATTTGCGTGTTTTCACTCTACTTAAAAACATTACGTACTACTCTATAGCTTGCTGCTTTTTTTTGTTATTTTGGCTCACCATTATGTCTTTGAGATTAATTCATGTTGATACATGTTGCAGTAGTTCATTCATTTCCCCCCCTGCCTTATAAGGCAGGCATTTTATGGCTCTATCATAATGTTTTCATTCATTCTTGGTATTGGTGGATATTTAGGTTCGCCTCCGCTCCCAGTTTCCTGCTATTGTAACAGTTCTGCAATAAACATTGTTAGGTGTCCCAATGATGCAGGGTGCATAAACAGAAGAGGAACTATTGGGGCTCTGGGCTTGTGCATCTTCCATTTTATCAGATATTAAAAATTTGCTCTCTGAGGTGCTTGTGTGGGTTTATATTACCGGCAGGATTAGAGCATTCCCACTTCTCCATAAATTTACTGACACTTGCCATCGTCAGGTTTGATGTGAAATGATAACTGACTTTAGTTTTCATTTGCGTTTTCCTGATTACTAATGAGTCTGAACAGCACCTTTTCACACCTTCATATAAGATCATTTGTTTTTCCTCGATTATGAGTCCCCTGCTAATATCTTTGTCCATTTTCCAATAGATTACAATGTCTTTTAAAATTTATTATCATTGATTCATATATAAGTAATTCTTTGTCACATTTTTACAGATCTCCCCAGTTTCCTACACGTAGCTCATACTCTTTGTCCTATCACATTTCTCCACAACTTTCCATTCTTCATTACACCTAGCAAAAACACCGAACTCAGATTCAGAGAACAGATAGGTGGTTGCCACAGGCAGAGGTTGCTGGGTGGCAGGTGGGTAAAATGGGTGAAGGAGTCGAAACGTACAAACTTCCAGTTATAAAATAAATAAATTCCAGAGATGTAATGCACAGCATGGTGACTACAGTTAATACTTATTGTATATTTGAAAGTTGCTGAGCTATCTTAAATGTTCTTATCACAAGAAAAAAAAGTGACTATTTGTGGTGATGAATGTTAGCCAGACTTAGTGTGATCACTTCACAGTATATACAAATGTTGATACATTATGATGTTATCTGCCTATTATATCTCAAAAAAAAAAAAACAAAAACCCAAACCAAACTAGCGTAAAAAAACGATCGGGTTTAACTGATTCTTTAGGTTTTCACTTTCTTACGAACGCTCCTGTGTCACGTAAAACTTACGTTAAGGAAATTTGCATGCTTTCCTCTTCTTAATCTGTCTTTTGTTACAGAGACCCAACCAAGAACCCGAGAGGTGTAGAGGAATGACATTTTTCCTCCCCTACATATTCTAAAATTCCATATTCTACCTTTTTGATATTGTATCAAAACACAGACTTCTGAATTGTCACCTGAAATTTTATCGTGTTCTTAAGGTGAAGCTATCCTTTCTTAGTGAATGCTTTTAAAATATTTAATAGCTTGTTGTGGGAGGTGACACCACACGTTCGACTTAGTATGCCAGCAGCCTGCCCTCTGTGATTTGTTTATGCCCTGGGGCACGGCAGCCTCCCAAAGGGAGGTAAATATCTTTGATGATGTGATGAATGACATTTTGAGATTCCATAGAATTGGGGGGGTTGCTTTATTGCTGTTATTTGTATGCATTCACATTTAACATTGTTTCTGCAAGGTAGACAGTGTTGAATGGCTGTAAGTCACAAAACCTTCTTGCCCACTGGCAAAATGAAGTGGTTTTGTGAAAACTGCAGAAAATAACTTTCCCACATACTCATGACAGCTGTTTTGTTTTATAACAACAAATCTCGAAGCCTATTCCCTAAACCTTTTTATAAATCACACACTCATATTCTTTGGAATGATATTTAAAAATTAGCAGTTAAATATAGAAATGCACAAAAAGGAAAATGACCTCAAGTCTTACAATCCAGATAATGCCTGTAGACATTTAAAAACAAGACAGGTTATACCCGTATGTGGCTTACATCTGCCCAGTGCGTGCTGAGACTTTTCCCTTTCCTGACTCCCAGGGCATCTCCCCCAAGAGAGGTTTTTTTTTTTTTTTAACATTTTTTATTGATTTATAATCATTTTACAATGTTGTGTCAAATTCCAGTGTTCAGCACAATTTTTCAGTCATACATGGACATATACACACTCATTGTCACACTTTTTTTTCTGTGAGCTACCATCTCCTTCCAGAAGAAATGCACTTCATTTCTCATCAGGGATCACACTCTACCCACCACTTCATCCTTTAGTTTTCTAAACTTGACCATCTGCGTTGGGGTTGTGTCACACCTGAGCGTACAGACATGCTGAGTCCTCGTTAACCGCAGTACTGCATTTATTGAATAGATGGTCTGCAGTTTTAGAAAAAAACAGGGCCATAGTTGCTATTAATGTGTATTTAGATGTTTCTAGGATTCTTTTTGTTTCTGTTTTGGTTTCGCCTTTTCCACGCTATGCTGCAGGAAGCACCCTCCTGTGTGTATCCCCGGCCGGTTTGTTCTGGGGCATCTGCAGGGGACGTTGCGACTGGGGGAATTGGTTAGTTCACCAGTTATGTGCTTTTTAGGTTCTTCATTTTAAGACAGAGATTTTAAAAATACATCCTCAAATGCTAATTTCGGAGTAAAGCCTCAATGCTTGTGGAGGAGGTTTTCTTTTTTTTTTTAAAAATAACATTGAGTTATTTTGTGTGGCTGGGGGTGGAGGGAGAGAGGAGAAAAGAGAAACATAATTTTACTCGTGGAGCATCCAAATCTATCAAAATGTGGGGCATGTTTTTAACCTAATATGTTTTTCTTTGCACTAAGGGAACATGCAGGCTGACTTCCCGGCAGGTGTTGGGTATCTGGTGGCGGATACCTCCTGGGGTCTGGAGCTCACCCAGGCCCACCCACCTATCTCCCCTGGGAGGTGACTGCCCTTGCCGCCCCCCAGGCCTCACAGCCCTCCGCAAGCCTCTCCTTAGAGCTGGGCAGTCCAGGTGAGGGCCTGGCCCTAGAAGGTCTTTGTAAAGTGTGCCTGCTGTGCTTGTGGGAGGAAGGCAGGACTTCTCAGAGCTCCCCGCCCCTGTTCTGTGGTTAGCAGAGCGGGAATGCTCTTCACCTTGGACAGCCTTAAAACGGCCAGTACAAAATAGGTACCTTTCAGTGAGGCTTCTAGAAAAGGGTGGGGAAAAGAAGGGGCTAGGGAAGAGAGGGGGTCAGGCCTGGTGCTAGGGAGCGTCTACTGCTGAGACAACTGTGCCTGCTTTGTCCTTAGGCAAAAGCAGGAGGGGAGCTGAGTTTCTCCAACTTTAAAAATTCCTTGCTTCCATAGCAATGATGGTAACAGTGGGGGTAACTTCTATTGGGGGTGCTTTGCAGGCAGGCTTGTACTTTCGTGTACATTCTCCTTGGATCCTCACGGTGACTATTTTACAGATGAAGAAACTGAGGCCCAAAGAAATCAAGTAACTTAATCAAGGACACACAACTAGGAAGTGGCAGGACTGGGAGCCACTTAGGAGCCTGTGGTGAAGGGCTCTTTCTGCTGCACACTGATAAAGAACGTGCAGGTTACGTATCATCGGTAGCCTTCCAGATGTGCAGTGAGGGGCCTGCCTTTCAAGAAGCGGCTGGAAGTTTGGAGTAGCGGTAATAGCAATTGTTAAAAGATGGTGTTCAGCAGAAGGTAAAACCGTGACTCTCCTCCAGATACCAAAATGAATCCAGGTCAAAGGTTTTATTTTACTCATTAATCAGTGAAGGAACCATTCAAATGTTATAACCAGTTCAAACGAGAAATGAGAACCAGAGACATTTCTGATCAGGAGTATTGAAACGAATATGTAATTGGAGGCAAACTGATTTTGTGGAGAGTGGGAAGGAAGACAACTGCGCCTCTACTAGACAAGACTGAAATTGCATGTCTCTCTGTTAAGCTATGATGCAAAGAGGGGCAAACAACTCAAAGACAATGAACAGAGCTAGAATCAGATAACCCTTAAGTGTGTGTTGTACGTAGACAGTGCACAGCTATCCGTGGACAGACAAATGCATCTCTATACGATTTCTGTAGGTGCGTCAGACAGGCTGAAAGGGCCGAGAGGTTGCCTCCATGGTAGGGTGGTGGGGAGGAGGTGGATGGGCAAGAGTCAGCCAAGGAGAGATTGGTGATGTTCCTCAAGGTTTTGAAAAGGTCAAGGTGCTCACTGACCTTTCCCTCCGGTCCTTTCACGCTGGCCTGGCTCAGCCCTCCAGGATAATCCCATCCAGTTTGCCCTCCTAGGTAGCAGCCTGTGCTTTCATTTATTCCTGTTTCACCATTAAAATTCAACTGCCCCATATTCCAGTTCCTGAGACCCCAACTTTCAGCCAGGTAACCAGTTTGCTCTCTTAGATAACCTGAGTATTTTTACAGGGGCTTGTCCTCATCATTGAATGTCCCTCCTGGCACCCATAGCTGTCCCCTGCCCACTGTGGTGCTGGTTCTCTCCTGAGCCTGCCTCCCCTGGGCATCCCTGTCCTTCAGAGCTGTCTCTTTCTCTTCCTCATCATAATCTGGTCAGACGCTTAGAAAGTACTGAAGAAGCTAATCTCATTAGGATAAGTATTCATTTATTCAACAAAGATGTGTTCTGCCACTCTGTGGCTGTGCCCTGTGCTGTGTGTTGGAGACGCAATAGCTTAGGTAGGAGTTCCTGGTCTCCTGACGAGACAGCCATGTAAATAATCATTACAGTCCCACGTGCTCAGTGCAACAGCCACTTCTGTACACCTCAAGCTGAGATTACAGAAGAGGGAAGGATTAGCTCTGCTTGAGCTGGGTTGGAAGCACGACTGGGATTTTGCTGGGGGGAAAAGGACCAATTCAGGAACTGAGCCCGGCTCCCCTGTCTCTTCTGGCCAGCCAGGGCCAGGCAGCTCTCTGCTCCCTCGGCTCTGCCCAGGCAGGGAAAAAGCACTTGGGGGACCTCCTTAGGAGTAAATGCTCAGGGAGGCCCACCGGCGGAGAATAGTCTACAAACCATCCTCTCGAGAATGTAAAAGGGCTTATTCTTGAGGCCTTGGAGATTTCCTTGTGCCGTGTCTATGCCCAAGAGGTGAAGGTCACCTGGGAGGGGGTTACTGCTAACTCAGGAAGCTGTCCCAGAAGGGATCAGGCCAGTAACGTGCTTGGAAAAGACCACAGTTAATCCATCCCCATTGCCACCAAATCCGACTTTGAAAAGCCACTTGATCTATTAATAAACAGCATGGCAGCCATCCTTAACTGAGCACAATTCCCAATGAATTTCCAGAGCAGCCTTTCTTAGGGCAAGTGAACCAGAGTTAGCAGGCAGACTGGCTCTGGCTCAGGGCCCTCGAGGAACAGAGTAGGGCTTGAGGTCTCAGACATCCTGCGTTTGGTTTTTTAGCCACTGCTGGGAAAGGTTTTCCTTTAGACACACTATTAATTATCCTTGTTGGTTTACATGCACAGTTGGAGTTGTGAAGACTGAAGGTAAATGGCAGGCAATTGTCCGACAGGGAGTGGGAACGACTATGTTTCGTGATTCACGTTGTGTGAAAAATAGACTTGTGTTCTTGTTTTCTTTAAGATTGAAGTTTTCATGCTCGCTGTTTTTCATTTGAATGCATTTTCCCTGGTCTTGCTACATCCATAAGGACCCTGGGAGAAAGGGGTTAATACAGAGGCTTCAGGATGGACTGTGATTCAAAGGCTACGAGAAGTCCTTCTTTCCTAGGGAGATCTGTCTGGACTTGCTCATTGAACAGAGTGCCCTTTGAGGCCCCGAGAAATCTGTGAAAGTATATTACTGAAGACAGGACTTTTCACAGACCATTCCTCATGGCTTAGTTTACACGATTAATTATTGAGAATCATTCTGAAGGAATGGAAGAAAAGGCAGGTATGTTTGATTAAAGAATGGAGACTGTGAAAATGTTTAACCGTCTGAGGATGAGTTGTTGAGAGAGGCCACTGGAAGGCTACAGTAGGGAGCCCAGAGTGGCCAGCCCAACACTGCGGGGATGGTCCCCCAGGAGGTAGGAGTGTGATGGACACAAGTGTCGCCTTTCTATTTCCTGTGGCCTGCACTGTGAGATACAAGCTTTGACACGAGGATGGACGCCCTTCTTACTGCAATAACTAGATTTATATTGTGAGCCTGACACCAGCTATGAGAAGCCACTAATCTCACAATATTCCAAGGAGGGGTGAGGTCAGTGGCCTTGATAAGTCACTTCCCCAGTGCTCTGAAGACGGTGGTGCAGTCGGACAGCATTGGGCATCCAACTGGAGCCTCGCTGTGGCCCTTACACCAACTCAGTGAGCTGGGGCAGGGCCCTGCAGTTCCTATGAGGAGAGAGATTCTACCTTTCAGGGTTATTTACAGTTCAACTGAGATCACTGATATAAACTGCCTTGTACAGTATCTTGGGCATCGTAGGTAGTCAGAAAATGTTTACCAGACTTTTTATGGAGAAAGCCTATATAGTTAATTTTCAGACTGTGTGAAACGGTAGCCAACGTACATCCTGTCGTTTAAAGCAGGGAGGTCACTGGTCTTTGGGGTGAGGTGTGGAATCTATTGGTTTCTCATTATGTTCCCTACTTATTATATTCCAGACCTTTCTTGCCCAGTTTGCTGCATGACGATTGGTCACTATTATGTAATAAATGAGAGTCGCCCAGGCACACTCTTCAGTACCTTGCTTTAAAAACAAAACAAAACAAAAAAACCTTTACATCAGATCAACCTTAAATAATACAGAGTTAGATTATTTGGAAGATAATGGGCAAAATGGGAGGAGAACTGGTGGTTCCAGACAAAGAATGGATTTGGTTAAGAATCTAGGACTTGAGCATCTTTAAAGCTGCAAGGGATTTAATTATATTCCTTTGGCTTCTAGTCTGATTCCCCCAGAGGACCTTCTGGGTTAATTATGGGTCCCAGGGACACTTGGCAGACGCAGCTGCTGCATTGCTGTTCCACAGAGGTAATTAATCATCCAGCCCGAACCAGGAGAGAATGCTCCATTCTCTGTCCTCATTACCAGTAGCTTCTGGAGAAGGAAAACTTTCTTACAAAAATGGAACCATATATAATTCTTTGTAGAATTACACAGCAGGTGATAATAAAGGTGTTTCCATATTGGGTTCCCTATGGTAAAAATAGAGGGGAAAAATGTGTGTATGCATTTATTGGAGGGGGACAGTAAATCACTTGACTCTTGGGGGCCATCTCTTGATAATTTGGAACCTTTATTCAAAGGGACACTATGTGCATACTTATTTCCCCTCTTTGCAGCTTCCTGGCTTTTTTTTTAATATCATAAAATCCCAGGTTGAAGTCAATTCATTATGCTGTACACCTGAAACTTATACAGTGCTGTATGTCAATTATATCTCAATAAAACTGGAAGGAAAAAAAAATCTCAGTCTGGAGAGATATTTGTGGGTTATCTGTTTCAGTGGTTTTGTCTCCTGGGGACATTTGGCAATGTCTGAAGACGTTTTTGGTTGTCACACCTCGGGGGGCAGGTGTTGCTGGCATCCAGTAGGCAGAGGCTAGGAATGCTGCTTAACATCCTGTAATGCACAGACATCCCCACGACAAAGAATTCTCAGGCTCCAAACATCAGAGGTGCTGTGGTTGAGGAATCCTGGTTGATTAATCTCGAGTTCAATGCTCTCTCGACAGGGTACCAATTCTGTTGTTTTTGTGTGTTTCTTAGGACCTCAAACATCCCTTCCAGCTGTTAGATTTCTCAGAGTCTCTTCAGATCAGTAGATAAAGGTATCAGCGCAGAGCAGTTCACTTGCTCCTAACAAACTCTAATGGCAAGAATGTCCCCAAGGGTGAGGCACTCACAGAGGAGGCCTCTCACTCGCCGTGATGTCCCCAGCCCCAGTGTCCAGTAGGAGCTCAGCAGACGTTGACTGAGTGAATGAATGAGATGCCGTGATGCTTTGGCGTCAGCTGGTGTGTTTGCAGCAGTTACGTGAGCAGAAATTTGGTACCAGTGTATACTTTGCTCCATGCCAACTATGACTACCATGACAGATCTTTGTTCACGTGGTGGCTTCCCCTAACGGAGCTCACCATTTCTCCTGTATTTCCCTGCTGCCCCTGTGGTTGTGCAGTTCCAAACAGCGCAGGCATTTACAGAAGAAATGTATACGTAACTGGCATTTGCAGAAGCAGCCAGTTTGTAATGAGCTGTGTTGAAGACCTGAGTAAAAGCCACTCAAGTCATTCGTTCCTACAGTATTAAAGGACTTAATTTTACCCTGAATTCCCAAATCATTGATATTGTTTAGTCAGGAGGATTTCTAGCTTCAAAAGTTTACATGATCTTAATAGCATGTATGTTCAAGATGAAGTTCATCAGTCAGCAAAAAAGTGATTCTCCTTAAGAAAACATCCCTTATAATTTCAGGAGGGAGTGGTTCCCACATAAGAAAAGCAGGAAAACACCTTTACATTGACATTGTTTCTTTTTTCTTTTGGGGGCTCTGGGAAAGTGTTTTCTTTTTCTTCTCTCTTTTTCTCTACTAATTTTAGACCCCCTCTCTGTGAAAAGCCATCAGAACTTGCATATATCCACCTACCTTGCTTAGTTACTGTAGCTAAAGAGTGTCAAGCAGAACAGGACAAACAGTTCTAACACTGGCCACAGATGATGGAAGAATCACTTTTTTCCTTACATGGAGGGACATGGCAGGTGATGATGAAAGGTTCTCTGTCTTCTCCTCTTCCCATTGGATAGCTACTCTCCTGGCCTGGAGGACTCCAGAGGATAGTCTGGTGGGTGGAAGATGCACTTCTAATAGCACCAGAGAGATTTTCTACTTAATCCTCACACTATCCTTTTGTGGAAGCACTTGATTGTTTTGGTCCATAAATAGAGGGAGAAAGAGGAAAAGACAAAACCTCCATGACCTGGCTCTTTGGGGATGGCTCCCTGGGATAGTGGGAATCGAATGTGATTGCTCCAACTGTGTACCTAACTCTAAAGACTAATTTCAAGTCTATCACATGTTCATTCTATTTATGTTTCTTTCCACATTATATTTCTATTAACAGCTGCCTTAGTCTTGGTATGCAAATGCAAGAATTCAGAAGTATAATGTTTGGTTGAAAATGAAAACTTAGTGTTCAGAAGAAATGTTTTCCTTTTGTTGTGTGTACTTCAATTTTAAGCTTAAATAGCTCCCAAACTCCAAGTGTTGAATATATTACTGTATGTTTCTCATGGAAAGGAAAGGTCATGATGAAAGCTGAGGTCAAGAAGGACGTGGTCCCCTCCGCACATTGTCTTCCTTGGAGAAGTGACTTTGTGTGTGAGCGCCAAGCAGTTTTACCCGCTGAGCTAAGTGAGGGCCAGTCAGCCGCAGCGTGAGCCTGGATCGCTTATCAGGGAGGAGGCACTGTTAGGAAATACGTGTCTTTTAAGGAATGTAATTTGTGTTTTGTTTTGTTTTGTTAAATGTGTTCTTACTCGAAGAGAGCAGAAGATTCCCAAATTCCCAGGCTTGTCCTTTTCTAGCAGCTGATTTTGCTTGGAAAGAATTGAAGGAAGAGGGTTGGGTACTAATCCAAGGTGTGTTTGTGAAAATTAACGGGTTTGGCTGGATAATTAGGATGAAAGGGCAGTGCTCCCCCAGTAGAGCAACTACGATGACTGGAATTTTCTTGGCTCTTTCTCCCAACTCCCTTGGCCCTCTGCCTGTCTGCGAAATCTTTTTGCCTTTTTTTCCCTGCATCCAATAAGAAAGTCTGTGCTTCTGTGAAAGTAACTTTATTAAGAACAGTATTATATTAAACATGAGTAACTTTTCAAAGTATTGACATTTTAAATGTGGTATCACCTTTGGGTTTTGTGGTTTTCTTTTCCTTCTTTCTTTAAGAATACAAAAAACTTGAGGGAGGGTGTAGCTCATTGGTGGAGCACATGCTTAGCATGCATGAGGTCCTAGGTTCAATCCCTAGTACCTCCATTAAAAAAAAAAAAAAACCCGAAAAAGTTGACACTGTAATCACATCTATCTTCATGGCATAAAAGGCGAACAGAGAGAGGGGAAGAGAAATCCGAAGTTTTTTTAAATAACAAACCTTCTTCTATATATGTTATAAGGACATATTCTGGGTTCAGTTTATTTACTTCCTATTACAGTGAATGGATAGTTGTCTTCTTAAGACTTTTCCTTAGTTTCCTGGATCTGTAAACAGTTTACATAAAATAATCTGCTGTTGACTTCCGGGCAGACCACACCAAGACAAACCCAACCCAGCCCCTCTGAGTGTGTGTGTGATCCCAAGGTAAACAGAGGGAGTGTTTCATTCTCTTCCGTGGAGCTGCCTCTCAGGTTACGGGTTGGAGGACAGCTCAGGATCCAGCTCGGCTGCGAGAATCTCTTGGTGACATTAGTCACAAGGATGTCGGCCCTCCAGAGTTCCCAAGTCTTTTTCAAGTGCAGCTTTCAACTTAGGATCCCAGAATCACTGGCTTCTTCCAGTGCTGGTGGTCGACAGCCCACTTCTGAATGGCTGTGTTTGGCCGGGAAGGCAGAAGTGCCATAGGAGAAAACGTCCTCGGGTCCACGTCCAAAACCATCCACTCTGGGCTCAACTGGATTAGCTGTCTGATCTGCAGCAAGCCACTCGGCCTCAGTGAACTTTAATTTTCTCATCTATAAAATGAGAAGTGAAGTCCGAGGTCCCAAATGGATGACTTCCCTGTTCTAAATGAAGTTAATTTCAAAACCAGCTTCAACCCTGTGATTAATAAACAGGAAGAGAAAGCATTTGATCCCAGGCTACACAGCATAGGAAGGCCACTTCAGAGAATGCTCTTTGGGGAGGCATGTTCTATAAAGTAAAATGTTTGTGAGGGCTGATTAATGTATATGTATTTATTGAGGTGACCCTCTAGGCATTTCTGGGAGACAATTTTCAAGTCCAAGTCGGTGTGTGGACCCTGTACATGCAGTGCCGTTCCAGCACTGAATGCTGTTAACACAGAGTTTCCCATTTTTGTCTCATTTGAGCCCCTTTTCAGCTGTCACTTGACCCATTGTGTGTATTTTTCAAGCAGGGAGACGCAATGTTCCCTGCAATAGTGATATTTATCACTTAACGCTATTTGCACTTAGAGAAAGATGGGTGTGAATTCCTCACTTATTTATTATTCTTTTATTGAAAGGAGTGAAGTTTTCTGAAAAGCTGCCCCTTGAAGGGAAACAGTCCTGTTGAATGAAGCTGGTTGATTGAAACGGGAAGCAAGTAAAAACTCCCTGAAAGTTCTTTCGTGTTACCAAAAAAAGACTAACACAAATTAAAAGGCTGTACTTTAAGCAAATGCCAGTGGAGGAAATGTGGGGTTAGAAGCTTTGTAATCCCCCTCATTGGGTAAGAAAAACTTTGAGGGCTGGCTTCTTGACAATGCCTGTTTTTTATTTTCCCTTTCCCTTCATCTTGCACTTCGTTTTTCTTTCTCTTGGATGTGTAGTCTATTGCCAGATCTTATTATTGTGTACTTAAAAACCACCATCCCTTGGGGACATGGCTCCCTTGTCCCTTCATAAAAGAATAACAATTTTAGAACACCCCCCCCCCCCAAATGCAGGGATGTTAGTGGGATCTCAGGCATTCCATCCAAAGGAGATTATCTTGTATTATTTCCAGAACAGAAACCTACTCTTCTGCCATCCATGGCGAGTAACACCTGTGCCCCAGAAAGAGCCAGCGCAGTAGGAATTGGCTTCCTCCTTCCCAGGCATTTTCTTATCCCAGTGTCCCCTCATCTACTCTGCTCTTCCTTGTTAAATCCTGAGTCAAGTATCAGAGCACTCTGTCAGGTGTGTCACGGAAATAACGGGGTGAGGAGACGTGTACTTCATGAGCAGATGGAACTGTAAGGAAGGGAGGCAATCCATTGCCCTCGGGTTTGATGTGGTCTAAGTAAGAAGTACCCATATAAAATCACTGACAGTTTTGTTGAGCAGGTTCAACTTTGCCCTAAAAAACTCCAAATATTCCTGTCATAGACCAACCGCACCAGGTTGTTCCACGTATCACTAAAATTTTCCACTAGTGGCATCAGAGTGCGAGCTGTCATCTACTTAGCTTTTATCCACTTAGCATGGGTGAGCATGGGTGTCTCAACCATATGGTGACAATGACGTGGAAAGCCCAAACCAAGAAAGCCAGCACGACACTGGGGAGCCTGGCGGCAAACAGAAGGTTGCCTCGGTTAAGTGTGGCCAGCCTGATGGAGTGTGGCCCATAACAGGCTGCAGTCTTTTTGTTTTAAAATTTCCTATCTTAGGCATTTATTATGGTGATTCAAAAACCATCTTATACCTCTACACTGTCATTTTTAGATCTTATGAAGGAACTGCTATAACTTTTAATTATAGCATGAATCTATTTGGTGATGAAAGCGTCTTCCCTCTCATTCTGAAGGATGCACTGAAAATCTTCCCGACGTTCCTTGGCCTCCACTCCCTCTACCTTTGCTCTGCTCTGTGCTCCAGGCTCACCTCTACAGCTGCAACCGTGGCTCCCTTGACTTGCAGTTGGATCCAGCCTATGGCGGCCTCTGGCAGGAGTTGCTTGCAGTTGGATCCAGCCTATGGGGGCCTCTGGCAGGAGATCTGAGAGTGGGAGGAGGATGTGGTGGGGGTACTTATTCCCCTGACCCCTTCCCTGCCAGGTCGCCATTGGCTCTCTCCCCTCTGGTATGGGCCATAGCTCCTGTCAGGCAGCCCTCTCCGTTCAGATTCCAGCACCTGCTCCACCCCGAGCACCTGTAGGCTTAGGCGTAGTGACACCTCTCTCCACCATCGCTGGCCTCGTGTGGTGCAAGCTGCTTGTAGGTTTACCTAAACCTTCCCAGACCTTTATAAATATCCCCTTTGTTCAGCTCTTTTCAAATGACCCAGTTTGAATGTTCCATCTGTTTCCTGCCAAGACCCTGCAGATATACAAGTCTGGCACGAGGGCTGGCCTTTCCTGGTCCCAAGAGTGGTACGTGTGACTGTGAGATGCGGGTCTGTCATAAGCTTTACACGTGACTTCTTCAATGGTTTCAACATTCTCATCATGTAAATTGAACATCGAAAGACAGGGAACATACCCAGTTCCTATAAAAAGCCATCATATAGCAACAGAGGAACTCATAGTAAGTTGAAGTGGGATGACTGCCAACAAGATAAGCAGCAAAAGAAAATTTTGCAAAACTCTAGTGAAACCGAATTTCTAATGGGGGGCTGGATAGCAGTGTCCATTGCCTTGCTTGTAACAACCAGAAATAAGATGACTTCTGTCACTGTTGTTCTTGTGACAGGTAAAAATTCACTTGTGACAGGTGAATATATGGTGAATATATGTCTTGTGACAGAAAGAGACACCTTTCAGGGACTACAGACCCTACGGTGGAATAAGAATAGCTTAAATATTACCATAATCATCGACTGGCCTTTTCAGACTGACTCATGCACAGGTGTGAGCTTACAGGTTATCTTTAAGTGGCGCACATCAGAATGTCTTTACAACTCTGAGGAATGAGTGAAAGATGAGCAGATGTTTCAGAGGCTCACCTTTTCTAGCGAAACAGTGGAATTCAAACACATAGCATGCAAATATGGACCCATGTATTTCTTTCTGGAGAGAGAAGTGTGTAGTCTGTCAAGTCTGCTTGTTAGTACAATTCTGATAGATTCCTGAGACACACTGAGTCAGTCCACCTCTACATCTGTTGGGCAGTTGAACCTGTGAGAGGAGTAGCTGGGAAGTTTGGTGGACACCCCTGACCTGGGTAAACATGGCAGTTCTTGCCCAAGTAAATGTGTGTGTGTGTGTGCGTGTGTATGTGTAGTTATTTTTGCTAATTAGGGGGAGATCCAGGTTTAATGGAGCCTGGAGATTATATTATTTGAGGAACCCTTTTTAGGTAAAATAATTTAAAAATTATGAATAGAAAATTAGGTATAAAGGTGAATGTTTATTTAGGAAGAGGGAAAAAACCACAAGAAATGTCAAATTTCTTTTTTTAGAAGTGACAACTATCAGATGTCCTACAATACAGAGCAACAAGCAGTTATGTAATGAACATGTCATGACATTCCTTTCTAATACTTCTCCCCCTACATTTTGGATGGCATATTCTTTGATTGCCTCTTCACATGACAACAATTTTGTAATTTTCCCTATATGGAGAAAAGAAAAATATGTTTATCTTTCTTTTAGCATAGTTTATTAAAATTTATTTTTAGTGTTGCTAGCTGGAATACATAAAAAAAGCAATTTCATGCACAATTATACTCACTGCTATAGTTTTGGGTCTATAAATACCAGAATTTTGGTAATTTTGACTCCATAGGGTGCCATTATATCTGTTTCATTACTAAGTGTATTTATGGTAGGAGAGAACTTTGGTTTTGACTACATGTTGATAAGGACTGAATCTTCTGCTTCTGATTTTATATGTCTGATGGAAGATTTTTTTCCATAGACCTTTGTACAGTTTAAACCTTGTGTCTCTTCTAGTGCCCACATAATACTTGTGCTGGATGCTATGGGACACATTCTTATCACATGACCTCTGGTCTCCAATCTTCATGTCATGACACTGAGTCAGCATTGTAAGCAGGAGGAGTGTTTCTGGAAGTCATTTTTACATTGCAGTCATAGCTAGCAATAATGTAATAATACACAGAGGTGACCATGAACCCCATAAATATGTTCTGCAAAACCCCAAACGAAATGTATTCCTGACTTGACTTCTCCTCAGCCAGATTCTTAAAATATACCCTGTGCCCCTTCAATACTGACCTAGAAGTGAGGAGGTTTAACATGGAAAAAGATCGTCTTGAAAGATCCTGATTAAAGTATCTTTGGGTGTGTGCGTGTGTCTTTATGTGTGCTTACAAATTTTTTGGACATACGACCTTGTGAAAATTATTAGGGCTCCTCCCAGGACTTTGAAAGGGTCCCTGCAAATCAGAGTCCTTGAAGCTTCAGTATCATTAGCTTCGTGATAAATCTTCTTCTGTTAATTATATTGGAAAGTTTGTCTGCTGCCTCACTCAAGCATTAAGACATGACCCTGGATTTTATTATTAACTAGATTTGGCTTTTAGGATAGGTAGGTCTTATTACTTCATTTCCTTCTTTCCTTCCTTCCTTCCTTCCTTCCTCCCTCTTTCCCTTCCTCCATCAAATGTAGGGGAGATTAAGTACTTCTTTTTTTAATTACTTGATTTATTTTTCTTTTATTCTCTCTTTCTCTCCTTTTTTTTTTTTTTTTGCATTCTCTCCACTTTTTTCTTCTACCCTCTCTTGACCTCCTCATTCACCAAAAATACACTGTTTATTTTCACATGTGTCACTGCTGCCTCCAGTTACCAGTCCCATGTAGTTTTGGGGTCCCATAAAAGGAGGGTCTCTCAGTGTCGCCTCGTGCTTGGCAAGGAGACATTTGTGGCAGAGAGAACCTGGGGAGAGGACTTGATAGGTAGGCAGAAGCACTTTCAAGGAAATACTGTCTGTTTTTGCACCAAGAGGCTTTGTGATGGCTTCAGAGGGTGTCACTGCTTCACTGTCACAGGACAGCCCTGGACTGGTGCCTGTTGGGGTGGTTTCAGAATATGCCAGGAGCTGGATCACTTTATCTAGAGTTAGCTCTATGCATTCTACCCTTGCTGTCCTTCTCATGCTGGTTCCTTTTTAAAAAAATGCCCTTTCCCTTATGGCTAAGGAAGGCTTTAATGTTTCCCATCATCAAGACTGTTGAGTTGTACATGTTTTGTCTGCATCACCACATGTGAACAAATAAAAGACCTGCAACCAAAAATAGTGATTAGCAAAAGAGCTTAGTAAAACACTGAGAACTCTGTTGGTAATAAGTTTCCAATGACTAGTATTCAAGAAGTCCAGGGCATTGATAGTTTAGTAAATTTGTCATTAAAAACCAAACCAAACCATAACTGGAGAACTTTGGGATATTATGGTCCCTAACTGCACTGTCCACGTGGCTACTGAGCACTTGTTGAAGGGGCAGTATGTATTTTGATGTATTGGGTCAAATAAAATAATTGTAATAATTAATTTCACCTGTTTCCCTTTACTTTTTTAATGTGGTTACTAGAAAAATTTAAATGACATATGTGGCTCATATTATATTTCTACTGACAGTGCTGGTCTCTCATAGGCCATTCTCTGTGTGTGAAAGTCTATTACTGGTGCCTTATAGGGTTACTGGAAGTCAGGGAGAGGTTGTTTTGGGAAGAGAACTGTTTTCCCAGAGAACTGGGAAGGGCTTTTGTTTTATTTTTATTCAGTTGAACAAAATTCTGAAACATAATGAATCAAAGTAGCAGGCCATTCTCTTTACAGTAAACGGGAATTAGTGCAGTGGAATCCCTTGGGGAATGTAACAAGTTAAACAGCAGAACACGTTCTCTGCTTTTAGCAAAACGTGTTCCCCAAAGGTTGTCTCTTATAATCCTACTTCTGCCCATCATGACTGAGCAACCGCCTTGGATGTCTTTAGCCTCAGGCTTCATCACATTGGTATCTGGAGAGAGAAATAGTTCTCTCTCCTCCTTTAGACGACAAGCCATTCTTGGTACACTCCTCCAGGAGAAAAACTAGATGGGATTTGTACTGCCTATGGTTTGTGCCTGCAGCATATTGGAATGTGCATTGATTTGTCAACTTTGGTGCCATCATTACCTGTGAACAGTTTTCAGAATAACTCATCATTTAGGATTTATTTATTGACAAAGGCACCCCCAAAACCCTGGCCATCAGTTGGTGACTGAGCTGGTACTGAGGCTGCTAATACAATATAGTTTATGTAACTTGGATGATAGAATGAATCTTGGAAAGAGAAAAGGAAAAAATCTTCACTAGAAAGGAGGCTTGTGTTTAAATCAATCCATCTCCCAAAGACTCCCTAATCCTTTGAACTTTGCTGTACTTACTTGTTATGTAGTTAGTTTTCCTCCTTATCTGATTATATGTTAATATTTTGTACATAGTAAGTTCTCAGCAGATTCTGGTTGATTGTCAGATTTTGAGGGTGACATGGAGAAGGAGGGTAGTCTTGTACTTATGAATCAGGTTTGAAGGTTTGAATTTGACTTAGTGATTTTTAAATGGATCCAGGCCTTTCTGATAAGAATGATGACTGCCATATATCAGAGGTTTCAGGGTAAACTTGACCTATTGGCTATTTGTCTTGGGAAATAACCCAGTGAAATATGTTAACAAACAATTGGATCCATACCCGCACCCACTACCCACAGCTCTATGTTTGCACTGCTGTCTTTTGCACATAAAACAAAATATTTCCTGAAATTTAAACTTTTTGCTATGATTTCTGGTGTTGTGGCTACCTGCATCAATTGCAGTGATATCTTAAATAACTGTCTTTGGAAGATACAGTGGCTTCATTTTCCTGCCCATTTTTGCTCTATCACGGCACTAACTTTATAGAGATTCCTTTTGTTTTGTGCCTATCTTGGTGCCCAGCCTTTCTTACCAAGGCTCTGAGTGAATTTTTGTGGAATGAATGACTTCTTACATTTTTTCTCTGTCAGTCTCCCACGTTTGCTTATCCCCAAACCATGTCCAGTTCCCTTTTCCTTCCCTCTTATTCATCAGATTCCACTTCTGGAAAAAAAAAAGTTTTTCAGAATATTTCCTCCAGTTTCAACTATTCAAAGTCTTTGCCTTACCCTCCTAATTTATACTCTGCCCAATGGCGACCCATGGCCTTAGGGACCATGAACATCAACACTCACTTTGGGATACAGGATGATGTCTAGCAGGTACACTTGTTGGATTTGTATCCCAATCTCAAGTCCATTTATTTGTCAATAAATCATATTTATTTTATTTTTATAGTTTATATCATTTTAAAACACAGCTCAGGCTGGTTGGTTATAGTCAAGTCAGAATTCTGCCTGCTGTTTTGTTTTCGCATTTTAAAAAATCCCTGTGCTCTTGCCTAGAAGTCCTAAGCATGCACACACATATCCCTGAATCTGCAATGGTGTTAGTACATTTCTGCCCAGAGGTCATGGCTTGAATCAGATACTTCTCAGCTGATTTTGAGCTGATTCTGCACGTGTTTAGTTTAAGAACTAGACTTGACACTAATAAAACAAAAAAGAGAAGTCATACTTTTATTTCTTACTACCTCATTTGTTTTGGTACTTCATATTATTTAAAGAACTTCAGTGAGGTTAGAAATTTTTGGCACAATTACCCAATCCTTTGAAAAAGTCTTAAGACCGGTATACGTGAAAGGAATTATAAAGCAGCTTTTCCACTTCAACTGATGAACTATTCATGAATTTGTCTTTGAGAATCAGAATTCACTGCAATTGGACTTGATTCCTTATTAGGGTCAATGATCCACTAAATCGTTACCCTTGGAAACAATCTGTGGATTCTCTTTGTGGAAATAGCCTATAACAAAGTGTACTTTCACATTCCCAGGCATGCCAGAAAGAAAGAAAAAAAAAAAACTGGACCCCACTCGAGGAGGGAGAGACTGATTTGCCCTGCCCATTAAATTAATCTTTTTTACTCCTCAAAATAACTAAAGGTAGGCTTTGCCTGTGAATCACTTTATTGAAAATGGTATGAAAAATAAACGAGCTATAACCAATTTAAGGGAAGCTTGAAACCTGGCATTAGGAAATCTCTGCCAATATGTACTGCACATCCTAAATTCTAGTTCAGTAGCTCGCCAAAGCAGATTTACAGGTAATTCCCATGTATGAAGATATTCGACTGAGAAGATCCATCAGTTACCTTTTTTTTTTTTTTTTTGAATAATGGAGGTACTAGGGATTGAACCCAGGATCTTGTACATGCTAAGCATGGGCTCTACCACTGAGCTATTTCCTTACCCTCCCCATATGTTTCTTTTTTATTGTTTATGTAGTAATAATTTAAGCTCTTGTTAGGAGAGATGGAGTGTGTATGGTAGAGAGAGACCAAAAGGAAGGAGGAAGAAAGGGGAAAGAGAGGGAGAGAGAAAGAGAAACAGACACACACACAGAGAAAAAGAAATTGTTCAAACACTGAGTAACTAGAAAAGCCAAACCACAGAAATGCCAAGTAAATTACAGGTGGCAGATGGCAGCCCGAATTTAGACATAGAGTCTCACAGGCATAGAGAATCCATATTATTCAGAAGTCGGTCCTTGCTGCTCTAACCATATTGAGAAGAAGTTGTTTGTGTTTCCTGGGAGTGTAAATCAAATTCTTTTTTTCCTGGCATTCCTGGGCATGGAAGTGTACACTTTACTTACTATTTCTACAAAGAAACTCCATGAATTTCTCTTGGGACAAAGATTTAGTGGGTTCACTGACTCTAAAAAGGAGTCAAGCTCATTCTAGTGAGAAGGCCTGAAGGTCCCATGTGAGAAGTGGTTCTCAAGAAGAGTGTGGTGGTGGGCCATGCCCTCAGCCCATGTTTGGAACCTCTGAGCTCTGTTCAAATGAGTGAATTGATAAACTATTTTACTTAAATATCTTATTCTCACAGTACATAGCATAAACTAAGACCAAATTTCAACCAGCACTTATCGAATATGTGACATGTAAAGCACAGAGCAGGTACTTTGGAGGCAAGGAAGATGACTCAACCCAAACGGCTTGGGTGTTTCTGATGGCAGTGTCCTTGTGGTCTTTAAGAGCATGAGCTTGAAAGACAGACAGTGTGTCCTGGGATCCTCTTGCTGCCACTGTAGATGATGGGACCTTCAGGGAAGTTGTTTCATCTTTATCAGGCTTTGGCTTCTCATCTGTAAAATGGGTACAATGATACCTACCACTTCTTCCACCACGACTGAAAACATAGACCTGTTGGAAGACACACATAAAGACAGGCAATCCTAGAATGCAGTTGTGCTATAATTGAGGTTAAATAAATGGCTGTAGTGCAGAGGGTAGTGATGAATTTAGGCTGGGCTTAGAAGGAACAGCTTCACGAGAGAAGTGGTCTTTGAGCTGAGTGTTGAAGGCAAGTAAAATTCTTTTGATCACTGGGTGGAGAGTATGTCTGTGACAGGTTATGAAGGGCATTCCAGTCCAAAGGAACATAGATAATTTTGTTTATTTATTTCCAAGGTTGTAAACTCAAAGTACCATATTTCACAAAGGCTATTCCATGCATCATAACCGTTATGTTTCACCCAGTATATACTACATATAGTAGAATTTTCCTATTAGTGTTTACAAACATCTAAATTACTTTAAATATTTCTGAAATTCATGTATTTAAAAGCAATAGTGGTATCTGATATAATTTCTATTAAAAATCAACAAATGAAATAAATATTTAAATATTATTATTTTTAAGAAAGAATGATTTGAGAGTTTCTGAATGCCTTGTGAGAGTATATTTTAATTGGTGGAGTTGACTTATTCATATAAACACTTCTAGTGATACTGAGTGTTATGCCATTTTTAAGTATTTTTATTCTTACTCATATGTTGTTTGATGTACAATCAGAACAGATCTTTGGTTAAAGATAAGAAACATAAAAAATGTTGATGATAAAATACAAGTGAGTCATTTTTATCATTAGCATGTTTTTAATTCTGCAAACTCTTATTCTCAAGTTGACCTTTACCACACTCATAAGATTCACTCATCTAAATAAACTTTTATAGTCATTGGAATATCTATGGTATTTCAAAGCCAATGTTTTAAAAAAGATAATGTATTAATGATTATCTGCAATTTGTCTTTTTGGTTATTAGCAATAGAGATTTTCCTCACTTATAACGTGGTATTTAGAGAGAAAAGCTTGGAAATGGCAGACTGAAATCTTATTTTTTTAGCTGAACAATTCCCCCCCCCCAAAAAAAAAGAATAAAAGTAATAAAAATCAGCCAGTCCAATGTTTAAGCTTAAATATTAGAATTCTAAGCATCTATCTGATTATGTTGCCATAATACAAAGTTAAATGTCAGTGTACATTTTTTCCTTGGCGTGTGTTTGAGCATTTCTATAATAAAAGGTAAAAAATATAGTATAAAGTACTTCACATATCCATCACCTAGTTTCAACAATACTCTGCCATTCTTGTTTTATCTAAACTTCCACTCCCTCTGTTATTTGTGACAGTTACTTTTTTAAAGGCATAATTGGCATACACTGAAATGTACAAATCTTAGCTATATAATCTTACAAATGAATATATCCACATAACTCATATTTCTATCACAGTATTGAACATTTCCACACCCCCAAGTAGTCCCTTGTTTCCCTTGTCAGTGAATTCCCTTACCCTCAGGCAACCATAGTTCTAAATAGATTTGCCTGTCCCAGAACTTCATATGAAGGATTTGTATTCTTTGTGTGTAAAGCTTCTTTTGCTCAGCATAAGGTCTGTGTGATTCATCCATGACTTTGTGTCTAGAAGTAGTTTGTTCCTTTTTATGGCTGAGTAGTATTCCATTGTATAGCTATACCACAATTTGTTTCTTTATACTATTGATGGACATTTGACTTATTTATAATTTTTTGCTAACATGACTAAATCTGCTATGAAAATAGTTGGAAAAATCTTTTTGTAGATTTGTGTTTTCATTCCTTTTGGATAAACATATAGATGTGGAATTGCTAGGACAAAGGGGAGCTGTATGTTTGATTTTATAAGAAAATGCCAAACCTTTTCCCGAAGTTGTTGTACCATGTTATATTCCCACTAGCAACATATTAGAGTTTCTGCTGTTTCATATCCTCATGAACATTTAGCATTTTGTTTTGGTAGAGTGGGATTCTATTGTGATTTTAGTTTACATTTTCCTGGTGGCTAATTATTTAGTGGGTGTTTGCATACCTTTCTTTGTGAAGTGGCTGTTCCAAGTCTTTTTTAACTCTACTTTTATATTGTGTTGTTTGTCTTCTTACTGAATTGCAGGGCTTTCTAAAAATATATTCTGGATACAAGTTCTTTGTCTACTTTATATTTTGCAAAGTTTTTCCCAGCCTGAGATTGGCCTCTTTATTTTCTTAATAGTCTCTTTTAATGAACGGAAATTTGACTTTCAATGAAGTTTATCGTTTTTTATGGTTTGTGTTTCTTGTATCCTATGTGTTCAAGAAATCTTTGCCTGATCCTAGGGAACAAAAGTATTCTGTGTATACTTCTAGAAGCTTTATAGGTTTAGATTTTAAGTCTGTGATCCATCTCAAAATAATTTTTATGTGTACTGTGAGGGAGGGGTTGAGGTTCATTTTTATCCCACATGGATATCCAGATGTTCCAGTTGTCGAAAAGTCTCCTTTACTGATTGAATTGGGTTGGGACCTTTATAGAAAATTGACTGATCATGTAAGTGTGGATCTCTTTCTGCAATTTCTATTCCATTTCATTGATCAATTTGTCTTTCAGTATGTCAGTATCACACTGTCTCGATTACTGTCGCTTTATAGAAGGTCTTTTTAAATCATTCGAGTCTTCCATCTTTTTTTTTTCCAGGATTGTTTTGGTATTCCTAGGCTCTTCTGTTCCCATGTCTCTTTTAAAATCAGTTTGCCAATTTCTATTTAAAAACACCTGCTGTGAATATTTTTGAGGTTACAGTGAATCCATAAATTAATTTCAAAGAAATGAATATCTTAATGTGGAATCTTAAAATCCATAGACATATGTACATCTCCATTTATTTAGATTTTCTTTAATTTATCTCAGCAACTATTTGTAGTGTTTCATGCAGAGCAGCCTTTTTCAATGAAGTATCACAATAGAATTACCCCTAATGCCCTAATGCATTCTTCATACATAGTAAATTAACTTACTGCTTATGCATCTAGAAATGTATTAGGTATCACTTATATGTGGAGTCTAAAAAAAAAGGTCAAACTCATAGAAACAGTGAATAGAGTAGTAGTTGCCGGGGGTGTGGGAAATTGGGAGAGGTAGGTAAAAAGGTATAAATTTTCAGTTACAAGATGGATAAGTTCTAAGGATATAATGTATAGCATGGTGACTGTAGCTGGTAATAATGTATTGTATAAATGAAATTTACTAAGAGAGTAGATGTTAACATACACACACAAACAGGTAACTGAGGTGATGGACGGATTAATTAACTTGAGGGTGGGAATTTTTTCACAGTGTGTATGTATGTCAAATCATCATGTTATACACTTTAAATATCTTACAATTTTATTTCTCAGTTATACCTCAGTAAAGCTGGAAAAAGAAATGTAGTAGAATTAAGAATTAAGCTTGGTAGAGTAAAGAATATAATCACCAAGATAAATCTTTTGCTTAATTTTGGCCTGGAACTGGGCAACAGCTTGCAATGCTATAGAACAGTATCACGAGCAGCATGTTGACATCAGTTCAGCCAAGGTATAAAACAGTTGCATCACCGCAAGGATCCCTTGTGTTGCATGTTTATAGCAGATATAACTGTTTTTTGTTTGTTTGTTTTTTTACTTCTGGTGGTTACTACCATAATTCTAAATAATGTATTTGCATTTCTCTTAACAATGTCTTTTAACTAGTAACTTTATTACTCATTTTCAGAGTTTTATTGGTTTTAAATCTACCAGTGGTTGTCTTTATAACTCCAAATAACATACTGCTATAATTTATCTGATTTTAGATAATACCTCCTGACTCCCTATCACGTGAAAGAAGGAAATATCACCCCTTACCTCACTTTTCTTCTCCTGCCCTCTTCTCCTCTATACCTTACTTTTACATTGTCAAGGTTTCTAATATTGTAATTCTTCTTACTTTAAAGCTTTCTTCTTTATTATAGGTTGATCTTTAGATCTGAAAACCAATAGAAAGCATTTATAATGTTAAAATTATTTAAATATTCTTTTTTCTTTAATGTTCTTAATTGCAGAAACAGGTATGTGATTGGACCTGCTGAGGAGGAGTTATTTGGGGGCACTAATTCTGTTTGCTCTAAGAGAATGTTCAAGCATTATCAAAGCATCATCATCAAAGGGCCCTTTTCTAAAAACCTTTTTTGTTGTTGTTCAAAATTATGTTACTTTTTAGTTTACTTCATAGTTGCACCATGATTTTCTTATACAGAGTTTTAGTTTATGTAAAGCTTTTAATTCCAATTCTTTTTTTTTTTTGCTAAGAAAAATGAATATATTAATAGCATCACTAAGATCTTCCATCCTCTTAATCATACTAACTTGAATGAAATCTGCTTTCTCAAAGATGTTTTCTTGGAACCCTCGGGCCATGTTCTAACCATGTTTCTAGATCTGTTGCATAGCTGTCATTGTGGGATTCCACCACCCTCCAAACACCACCACCATTTTATTCTTAACTAATTCTACATTTTCTTGGAATCTATAGTTTTATATTTGAGGATCCGGTTTTCTTCTTCTGTTTGAGTCGACCTTCAAGTAACTTTTTTTCAGTAAAGGTGCATGAGAGGTAAATACAATCCTTGCATATCAGAAAATGTCTTATTTTACCCACATGCTTGATTGACCTGGTACAGATATCCAGATTCAAGGCTATGTTTTCCTTAAATATTGGAAGGCTTTGTTCCACTGTCTTCTGAAATCTGGAATGTGTCAAGTCTGACGGCACCTTCAGCCCTTTTCCTTTCTTGGTGACTGGATTTGGTCTCTGATAGCGTTGGGGATCTTCTCTGTAGCTTCAGAAGTCCGGAATTCCACCAGGATATGCCTTGCTGTTTGTCTTTTTTCTTCATCCTACTCAGCACCTGGTTTGCCCTTTTGACTTGAAGACCCGTGTCTTTCTTTAGGTCTGGGGCATTCTCTTTTATTATTTTCTCCCCTCTCCTCTGTCCACTCTTTCTGAGACTCCTAACAAATGGAATCTGGACATCCTCCATCTCAGTTCTTCTTTCGTAGTTTCCATCTCTTTTTAATTTTGTTCTACCTTCCTGGAGGTCTCCTTGACATTTTCTTCTGGCCTGCCTATTGAATTTCTTTTTATTTTCATAATTATTTTTA
Organism: Camelus bactrianus; assembly: GCF_048773025.1. Taxonomy (NCBI): domain Eukaryota; kingdom Metazoa; phylum Chordata; class Mammalia; order Artiodactyla; family Camelidae; genus Camelus; species Camelus bactrianus. The sequence goes on from NC_133549.1 coordinate 30,595,703, forward strand.
ATTTCCCCAAGTCCCTTTTTCTCTGATTGCTCCATTAATCATTTCCCATTTTTATTTCATGGATACATAGTCTTTTGAGATACCTTATAGGATATGGATTGAATTTGAATTTTTATGTGGATCCTCTTCTGTTGTATGAATTTTTTTTTTTCTATTGTTTAGAATCATGTGTTTATATTTTCACCTTGGTCCCTATTGTGCTGGGTTTTTTCCCTAAATGTCTAGTGATTCTTAGTTGTTTCTTTATATGTGTTAATAAATTAATAGGGAGATTAATAAGGAAATTTCTATTTGGGAGATTAATTTTTCCTTCTGTTTTCTAACTAGTGTAATTTTCCTCTATAGCTACATTGTTCTGCATGTACAAGAGGTCTCTAAAATATAATCTCCAATACAGTTAATAACATGTTAATCTAAAATACGTTTTATTTTAAAGCCCTTATCTATCATATGCCAATGGCAAAATAACCTTATAAAATCCCAAGGAAGATTATGGAGTTTCCTATTAATATGAAAAGGTTTTGAGATCAAAGTTTAAAAATTCATGATGTTAGGAATAGCTGAATTACTAAAATCGAAAATTAGGGCAATCTAATTAATGAGGTTTATTCGACTAAATGATACGTGGGTTTTCATTTTACTAGCAAATAGCACTCTCCCTTGAGTCTCGCTCTGTCCCTGTGGCATCATGGTTTAGATGCCCGTGAGCACATGCCATCTAATTAGTCGTTAGAAGCCGTTTGCACATACCCTGTGTGAAGCCGGCACCCCCGACGTGGTCCCTCTGTGCTGGTTTTCCCCCCTCCTACTCGCTGACATTTGCTGGTGCTGCCATGGGGGGCTTAGGGGGCCGGCCCGGGGCTGGCTCTCGCCCCCTGGCTGCCCTGCTGCACAGGACAGCTGCCTGGGGAGCCCAGTGCCAGCTCCCAGGACTCACGCACCTCATCACTCTGGAGCAAGGGCCTCAGGGCATGAGAGGCCTTGCAGGCTGCCAGATTCCGCTTCTTCTTTCCGGGTCGTACATTTTAGTAGTGATTGTGACTCAGACTGTTTTAGAAGTGCCATTTAAATTTGCCAAAAAACTCACTTCAGAGTGGCCTCACCTGAACCCGTGATGAATGGGGGTGGGGAGGACGCTAGGCTGCCTTGGTCTACAGGGAGGCAGAGGATGGTTTTCCTCTGATCCCATAGACCGGAAAGGGTCTGATCTGGAACCCTGTTTTCTTCCTTCTCCCTCTAGAATGCTCTGGGTCATGGGTCTGAGAGATTCGGATTATTGCAAATTCTTGCTCTTATTGAACCCATACTGGATGAGAAGGCCTCACACAGCCCTAGGGTTTAGTGACAGTGGGGGAAAGATCCACTCAGCATCTGCTATGCGTTAAATTGTGTCCTCCCCAAATGCGTATGTTGAAGCCCTACGCCCCCGCCAAGGACCTCAGATGTAAGTGTATTTGAGATAGGGCCTTTAAAGAGGTAATTAAATTAAAATGAGGTCATTAGGGTGGGCCCTCATCTGATATGACTGGTGTCCTTACAAGAAGAGGAGTTTGGACACATAAGAGTGTCAGGAGACATGTGCACGTACAGAGGGCTGACTGTGTGGAGACACAGTGAGAAAGTGGCCGTCGGCAAGCCAAGGAAAGAGGCCTCAGAAGCCAGATCTGCCAACACCTTGACCTCGGGCTTCCAGCCTCCAGAACCGTGAGAAAAAACATTCTGTTGTTTAAGGCACCCCAGTCTGTCATATTTTGTGTGACAGCTCTCACCGACGAACACAGAATCTTTCATCAACAAATCCTGATTCATTCCCTGCTGCCCTCAGGGACAGAGGAAGAAGGCAGTCATTGGGGCCTGGGTATGTAGCCCAGATGGTTTGATTGAAAAAGCTGTGTCTTTGACTGTAAGACACTGGTGCTATCAAGGAACGATTTTGACTAATCTTGCTGAGTTCTAAACTCTTTCGGTATCAAACTTCGATGGAGAGCTAGTGAGGGAAATCAGAGAGATGGTAATTAGGAGAATTTCACAGGAGTGCAAGAATAATATTGTGTAGGATGTTAGCTGTGATATGCTGATAAGGGCCAGTTGTCACAAGCAATGGCAAGAAAAATCAGGAAGTTCTGGTTTGCCAGAGAATCTGACACCCCAATAAGTTCTTGACTTCAGAGCTTAAAACTTTAAGTCCCTTGGTTTGGTTGTGCAGAACTTCATGAGTGGAAATCTTTATTTTCATTTTCTATGTTCCTCCACCCCCTGCCCATCTCTTCAAAGCCTCACATTATCGCTGGCATTTCTAGCAGCAGAATTCTTTCATTTGAAAAATTTGAATCCTGATGGACCTAGTTCTGCCCTAAGTCTCAGGTTTTTCACTCTACCTCATTCATTCACCTCTCCGTTCTCAGTTATCTTCACTTAAAAAGAGAGATAATTACTGCTCCCGACCTCACAGAGATAGGATTTCGATGCTGGAGGCATTCATTTTGAGAAAGAGAGTAGACTTCAGAAAGGACTTTTTTCCCATTCCCCTTGGATGTGCGAAAGTGATGTAGCCTCTCTGAGCCTCAGAGTTTTTGTTTTTCGTCTTAAATTAGCAGGGCTCTTGCTTCTTTCCTGCCCCTGGCCTCTCAATCTAGTACTTTTAAAATGTTAAGAATAAGAGGAAGGATAAGGCCACCCCTGCACTTGCAAGCCTGCCCTGTAGGGCTGTGGGCAGTTCCAGGAAAAGCTGTTGGAGGCAGACGTGAGCAGGTTCACGGGAGGGCGGGGTGGGCAGGGGCTGGGTTCGTTAGGAGCGGTGCCCACAGCAGTCTGGAGAAAGTGCTCACGCTGGAGCACATTGCTCAGATCCCGGGGTTGGTCGTAACCCTGCCTTGGCCACTCACTTATTCTGGAACCGGGAACGAGTCACTAACTCTCACTGGTCTTCGTTTTCCTCCTTTCTAAAATGAAAGGGTTGGACAGGAGAGGAACTGTTCAAAGCGTGTGTGTGTTTTTAGCTCTGGAACCCTTTCTTCAAATAAAGGCTCAACTGGAAGCCCAGAAAGAAAAAAAAAGAGCTGAAATTTCTCTGGTAAAATCTGGGGTGGAGCACAGAGTCAGCCCTTCTCCTCTAATTCCTCACTAATCCCTGAGAAGCCTTATTATTCTGTGTATGAGCTTGAAGACAACCGGACTAGATGATCTGCAGGCTCCCTCTAGCTTTCTGTCCCCGTGTGCTCAGAGGGGTAGAGCCTGGAGTATCAGAAGGTGGGGGAGAAGTGTTTGACTGCTAAGGGCAGTTTTGTTCTTGACCCCAGTAGTTGGTTATTAGGAACCCTAAAAGGTTAGCAAGGCATCCTCTGTGTTGACTTATTTTGAAAGGTTTAAATGCATATTGTTGTTGTTTGGGTTTTTTTTTTTTTTTTTTTTTTGCTCTATCATTAAACATACCTTAAACTAGACTTATCCTCTTGAATGTGGAACAGAGTCAAAGATTTTTATTTTGGTTTGTTTTCTGACTTTTGACTAGGTTTATAAAGGTTTGATGTATATATGCGGACCAGCCCAACTGCCTTTGCTAAAGTAAACAGATGATCTTGGAAAAGATGAAAGTTGAAAGCAGGCAGACACAAACCATTAAGATTTTCAAAAGTCAGGAGGAAAGTCTTTGGAATGATTAGTTTGCATGAGACGGTAAATAAATGGTTGCTTTCATTAAAGACTAGATAGAACGTTTTAATGTCAGTGAACTGTTAACTAGGCAGGGTGATGCAGAATGTTAAATTAAATGTAAAGTTTCCCACATTACACTGGAGAGGTGAATCAGGGTCAGTGGTTTGAAGTAGCACTCTCATTCTCATTAAAATGTGGTGTATTTCTCTTCCCACCAATTTTGAATAAAGATTCCAAACAGAATGCAGCTTCCAAGCTGACTGTTAGTGGTACACACTGAATGAAAGATACAGGTGAGGTAGAATGATGGAGTAACATTTCTAGGGCAAGTATATGTTTTCTAGGTGTTTATTCTATTTTCCTACCCTTTAATAACACAAAATTCCATATAAAATATAACCTGCTGTGTATAGCACAGTCAGTAAATATCCTCCTTCCTTCTCGAGGGGTGAAGCTATGTGTGGGATCACATATGACCATATGTCACTTGTGAGCCAAAGGGTAATTAATGTGGAAATAACAAAAATTCAGACTATAGTAAATTGTGATTTAACTTAATCTTTGATCCTCTTATAATGACAGAAAGGTAGACTCTCCTCATTCTGCAGTAATTTTCTCCTTTTAGACTTCATCATGGCAACTTTTTCAAAGCACAGAAAAGTTGGAATCTCCCAGTTTATTTGTGTCAAATGAATCACTAAGGAGAAATACCTGTTGTTTTTGCAGGGAGTACAGAATACTTTTTAATCCCCCCCAGCCTAGCCAAGCTATTATTGATTTTTTACTTAGTTAGGTTTATAACGGAGGTACTGGGGATTGAACCCAGAACCTCATGCATGGTAAGCAGCAGCTCTACCACTGAGCTATACCCTCTCCCCAGCCCTCTCTACTTGAAGAGGTTCTCACAAATAACAGCATTGATATGATTAATTGCAGCTGTGGATTCTCTCGGCAGAGCGACGTGGGATGTTGAGACTGAGCCATCTGATCACATCTCACTCTAGCACAGTGATGAACACATACAGACCTGGGTTCAAGTTCCTGCTCCGCTGACTGTGAGCTGTGACTCTGAGAGAAAGAACTTTCTCTCTAGGCTTCATCTCATCTGTTAAAGAGGGAATAATAACACCTTTCTTCCAAGTACTTACCTTCTGAGGTTGTTAGGAGGAAAAATTGAGAGATGAATGTAAGAAATGCTTGTCTTAGTCCCTGGGACAGAATAACTGTTAGCCCCACTTTGGGGTGGTGGCCGCAGATGTCAGGGGCAGCATCAAGCATTGATTAGGGTACTCGAGAGGTCAGGTGTCAGACTCCCAGGTACCAGCCACCCCATTTCCATCCAGCGTACTGTTTGATGTGGGGAGTCCAGTTTCTGTATGCTGGGGATTTCATCTCAAATCCTTTCTGATGAATAGTGGACAAAAAAAAAAGGGGGGGGGAAGAAAAGGGAAAAAGAAAAAGAGAAGGAAAGAAAGAAAAGAAAAAGAATTGATAGAAAATATGGGTGGGCCCTGTTATCTCACCTCTTCTGATGTAGATAGAGCAGATATTATTGGCCCATTTTACAGATTTAGAAGTCAGTTTGGTGAATTAGCAATAGGGACACGTCAAGAAGTTGGGTCTAGTAAGTGCTGGAAGGCAGTTCCAACCAGAACATGAGATACTTTTCTACATAGTGAGCATGAGGTTTGGGGAGCAGTCTGCTATGATGGTTGTCCCCTCCCTGCAGCCTTTGCACCTTTGCAGAGACAAATACTACCCATCAGCTAGAAGTCTCTTTGAGGAAATTAATTCAGGAGACTCCCATGAAAACAGGGTGTGACTCAGAAAAATGACTTTTTCTATGTCAATAATAAGAACCCCACCCCTCCCAAAACAGACTTCAGCATTCAGACTTTTTGCAAATGGCATTAGCAGCCTTGGATATATTTTTATTTTTTATACTGCTAAACTCATGGGTCACCCCATCACTATTTTAGGCATAGACGTGGCTTAGGCATCCTCCCTGATTTAATGATTTTCCCTGAGCTGTTTAATATTCTTGAGGGAGTTTTAGCATCCTGGGCATGGTCTCTGATTCAGACTGCTTGTGTCCAAGTCCCAGCTGCATCTCTCGTTAGTGGAGTGACCTTGGGCAATTTCTGTAACTTCTCTCTGTTTCAGTTGCCTCATCTTTCAGACGGAGACGATCATGTTCCCTGCCTTAGAGGGTTATAAGAAATCAATGAGAGCATCTTTGTTTAATACCTGCAGAGAGTGAGCCATTGGTAAATGTGAGCTGTGAATGATCATGAGGCTGATCTATTTGCAGTTTATGAAACTGAGGTATATAGTGAGCATATGTAGTAGGCGTTGATATTTTCTTAGTAAAGTCCATGAAATATCATTGCCAGCCACAAAAATAATGACATGGGATCCACTTGGAAATCATCAGCAGAAACCAGGTCTCAAAGCACAGAGCTAGCTGTGTGCCTTCAAGACCGTATCTGGATGAAACCACCATCAGAGAGCTTTCTGTTTCAGTGGGTGGTGAACTGCAAGTTCTTTTAGTTCTTGAAATTGTTCTTTCCCGTGGGGTCATGTAGCTGAGCTTGGGTCGGGGGCAATTATCTGGGCTTAGATTGAATGTCCCTGGAACACAAGTTCAAGGGAAATGATAAATCAGTGCGAAACTCTTTTTCCCTGTGCCTTTCTACTTAGGGTCTAGAGGGGTCTTCTTCTTTATTGAATATGACCTTTTGAGAAATCTAGTTTCCATCTTTCCCAATAGAATCGTTTTTCTTATGGAATCAAATTTGCTTCAAGTTTCTGTCTCCTCTGCGTAGTTTAAAGATGAGGCCAGGGCCCTGTGCATGTTTTGTTATTAATATCTGCTATTTTTCACTCTTAGCTCTGTCATAAATTACATTACGGTAGGCATCATTTCCTAGGCTCGGTCTTTTAACATAATCTGCTGTGCTGTTTGCCTAGGAACACACAGCATCTCTGTTACCAGGTTAGCATCACTGGGGACCATACCCGACTGGCAAACAGAGCCCGGCACTGTGGTCTATCATAGCCGTCCAAACATCAGAACCGAATGTTGCCAGTCAGCATTCTCTTCCCTCATACATTTTGTGTGGCCTTGCCAATCCTATATGCCTCTGGTTTGAAGATTTCTCATCTTTGACACTATGAAGTAAATTGTCTACAAATTCCCTTCTAGCCCTCTCCTTCCTTGGAGCTATGTTTCCAAACCCTGTGTTGCGGTCAGTTAAAACAGGTGTTTCCAAGCCCTATGTTGTGGTCAGTTAATATTCATGCTGGAGTTGGGTGTTCTCTGGTCCAGTAAATTTAGGAAATGCTTCTTACCTCATTCTCCTCTTAAAAGAGTTACAAGGCACACATGCTTATTAATGTCTCTGAGAAGTCCATGGTTAAGAAACCTGTTTAACAATGTTAATGAAGCATTTCTCAAATATAGGTGAATATGCAATGTAAGGCATTTTTAATTTACTAATCTTGCTGTCAGTCAGTCGCTTTCCTAGGAAGACCTTTGAGGAGCATCATTTGGGAAAGACTTCTCCCCCAGCTTCCTCAGGTGACTGAGTGATGTAAGATCAGCAACGCATAGCAGTATCTCTGAGTTCAGAATGACAGTGTAGGAACACCACTGCCACTGAACTGGAAGACGGTCATGAATTTTAAACAGTTTTAAAGCAATTGCTTTACGGATTCCAGTAAATTGCTGGAGTATCTCTGGTTCAACGAACAGAAGTCAAATTCGGAGGACCATGACTAGGAAGGGACTACTTTATTGGCTAACTGTTCAAAAAGTCGAAGTTTCCACTTTGGATCGTGCCCCCACCCCCTCTCCGGGCTGTCCTGCCTTACAAAAGGCAAGGAGCCCATGCAAGGTACTTTAAAACTAGAATCCTGTTTTAGCCCCAGGAAATAGCTCCAGCCCTACACGTGGTTTTTCCTTCCCCAAGGTGGCTGGCACACGGAGAGCCCATATCCCTTTCATTTAAGAACAGTGAGGGATTATAACCTGAGGTTTCAAGGGAGTAGGAAAAACCAGCTTCCATTACAATTGAAATGAGGACTAACCAAAAAAAAAAAAATGCAATTTAAGACTTTTGTTCCATCCTTATGGTAAGAATCCCAAGACACTAACAAAAAAACATTAGGGCTAAACTCTGAAGTCACTGCCATGAGAATCCTGAGCATGAGGTGTCATCGGAAGGCTTCAGTAAGTGCGACTGGCCTCTTGGCAGCAGCTAACGTATGACAGCTCTGCAAATGCCAAGCATTTTATCAACGAGTGGTCCAGTTGTGATCCTTTGTCTGGCGCCTGGTGCTTCGGCCAAGTCAGGAGGACGTTATCAGGGGCACAGAGTTCCAGGCGGTGGCTGGACTCGAGGAAGGGAGGGGAGGGCAACTCAGGAATGTGACTGTCTCCTGAGCCATTTCAAAACGAAACAGCCACCTAGATGGAGAAAACAGTAACCTGGGAATGTTCAGTTCATCAAGCTTTAAATTTAAACAATGTGATCATGTAGTCTTTCCTTTTGATGGGTAGATCATGGGTCTTATACCGAATTAATATCTCAGAATGGGTGTTGGTGCTTCTGTCTTTAATGCAGGAATTAAATGATCTACCCTCACACTTAAAAACAATTGTGGCAATTTCCTTCTACGTCTTAGCCTGTAAATGCCTATCTAACTCTGGGGTTATTTGTCCTAAGTGTCTTTTCCCATTTAAACTGTGTCTTCATAACGTTTCCAATTTGCAAAAGCCCTGGTGTTCAAAATTCACTGGGAGAAAAGTTGGTCTGTGGGTGATGGGTAATCCAACCCAGCATCAAGGCATTAACTGACCCCTGGAAAAAAGTGCTTCTTTCCCGAGCCTTTCTGGATGAGGCCACTGTTTTCCGACAGCCTGCACCTAATATAAAAAGGCTTGGAGTCCATGGCGGGTCTCAGAGCAGCGTTGTCAGGGAACAACATCCAGAGCCATGATGAGCAGCCAGGCTGATAGTAAAAGGAGCCTCCCCTAGTTGGAGTATTTTTGTTAAATCCTAGTTAAAAAAAAAAAAAACCCTAAAAGCCCATCTGGCGAGATGATAATTCATTAAGTGAAAAGAGGAGGCAGAAGGCTGGGGAAGATCGACCCTTTTCTTTCTTTGTCTCCTGTGTTTGAGTTATTGTGCAATCACAGTGATCAAAATCTGGATTCCAAATCGTGCCAGAGTGGAGGAAAACCCATGGGACATGCTGGGCGTGTTTTAATAGTGTCTTCCCAGAAAGGACAGTTTTCTGCAGCTGTGACATCGTGAACTGATGTGTTGGTCAGAGTGGTCTTCAGAATTGGTGGGAGGCAGAGTAGGGAGGATCAGGGGATGAGAACTCTGTCCTGGAGGAAGGAGCTGGAATCGTGCAGGGAAGCTCCTCATTCTTCCTGAGCTGGCGATGACACACCCTCTGGGTGGCACACCCCAGCCCACAGACTCGTGGGAGGAGAGCCAGGGCCCAGGCCTTTCCTTTGAGGAGTGGATGCGGTCCCTCTGTGTACCAGCCACGTCGGGAGGAAAGGCTGCAGTCTTAGGGCTTTGTGCACGTTGATGACCTGGGAACTGACTGAGCTCATGGACCCTCACCACATCCTCAAAGACAACCAAGGTTTGACTGTCCGTTTTGTCAACTCGGCATATGTGCTGTTTGGGTAGACTGTGTTTAAAGATGAGAAGAGATGCAGGGACTTTTCCATTGGTTAAAATAGTTGTATGCTTACAATATGAGCCATCTATGTGCATAATGGGTTTGTATAAGATGCATATGCTCTATATTAACATGTTTCTAGATATCATTAATGTAATGGAATTTAAAAATGGATATGATGGTTTTGTAGCAGGAATCCAACTCAAATTGAATTTAGGTAGGTTGGTCTATTGGAGCACTTTAAAAGGAGTCCTCAGTGACTGTGGGCAAACATCTGTGACCCCATTTCTGCTCCCCGTGCCCTTTTCCTTTCATCCCCCATTTCTCTGACAGTACCTTTGTGTTCACATAGCTTTGAGATGAATTCTTTCATCCTCCTACATTATGATGTAGATTTTGTCTCCATAGATCAGCACACTAGGTACTTTGTTTGAGTTAAGGATGCCGCCCCTAGAATGCTCCCCCTACAGTTAGGCTGTATGGCAGAGTTTGTTCCCGGTGAGGCTGAGTTCCCAGCTTACCCTGCTCAGCATCCCCAGGGACAGACAGCCAACGCCACAGCCTCAGAGGCATCCCAACGCGATCCTGCTGGCTGCTGTGCTGAAACCAGCAAACCGCATCGATTCATGCTAGTTCTTTTGATACGAGACTCCTTAAGATAAGCGATTGTAACTTATTTTGGTTTCTGGAGAGTAGGCTAGCAGGTAATTCCATGCAAGGCAGATACGCTTTGTACTCTCCTACCTTCACTTTGGAATGCTCTGCTCTTCTCAGTTTACCAGAACTTCCAGTGAGTCTGAGTTTGCCTTCCCACCTAGGTCCTGGAGGATGGGGAGCCAAGGCGTGCTGCACTTCACATGTGCACACTTGTTGAAAGATACAAGGGAAGTGAATGTTGGCACACTCTGTAACTGATGAATAATTCATGGTGGCTTTCTGTGCCGTAAGATTTTCTCCTGTAGAGGAACATTATTTTGAAAGACAATGCTGATTGAAAAATCTGGAAATGTGGCTTCATATTTTTTTAAACCAATCTATCATTAACATTTACGGGACAGGCAAAAATTGACAAACATCAGAATGATTAAATTTAAAGCTGACACTGTCCCCGTGTGGGCAGTAAGCCAAAAACTGAGCCTCAACTTTTCCCTCCCCTGTTCTCTCTAAAGTGTAACATCACCTGATGTTTACAAAAGGCCCCTGGATTCTTTGACGCTCTCTGGGCGTTCCTTGAAGATAGAATCTGAATTTTAATAATAACATTGTACATATTAATTAGTATGAATACACTACTGATATTTAGAGTTGGAAACTATGATTCAAGGGGTCTTAGAGATAAAACTAGACTATCTCAAGATTTCTATATGTCTCTCTCTGAATAAATTTGAAGCCCTCTGGTTTCCTTGCATTGTAACAAGGGTGGATTTTAGTTTTGATTTCCAGGAAAGATAGGGCAGGTTTTGGAATATCTTAATGACAGAGAGACTGTAAGTTAACACAGTAAGTCTATCTGATTATATTTTTTAGTGGTCAAACTGGAAAGAAAAATTCTTTCAAAAGAATTTCATTTCTTTTCTCCATTTTTTTTTTACTAGTCCCCTCCTTTCCACTCCATGGCATATTTTTTAATGTATTTGGAGTCTTTCCGCTTGGCTGCCAGCTGGAATCTACAGAGAGTGTATCCCGAGAACACTCAACAGTTGACTTGAATCTCAGTCATAAGTAAATTGGAAGCTGGTAAATTATTCTGAGACCTAAAAACAGGCACACCTTATGTTTGTGACATAAGGGGTTTCACGACTCTGCATTGTTTTAAAGTATTCTCCATAGGGAGTATTGAAAATATAGGGAATATTGACAATATATTTTAATGACCTTTTTTTTTAAAAAAAGAAAAAAAGAAGGGCTGTGTAATAAACAAGTTTGACCATGCTTAAATTTGGTGTCTTTACTGGTAGCTGGGTCCCCAGTGCTTTAAAGCAACCACATTTTCACCTGTTCATCCATTCCTCCTTAATGAGTGCATCACCCTGTCCTTCTCTCCTGACACACCCTTTTATTTTTGTTTTGTTTTGTTTTGTTTAACCGAGGTACTAGGGATTGAGCCCAGGACCTCATGCACACTAAGCATGCGCTCTACCACTGAGCTATATCTGTCCCCCCAATCTTGGCACACCTTGAAAGCATTAACTAGTTAGATGACTTTGATATGGCGATTTACCATCTTCTGCTCTAAAGCATGTGCTTAGAGCTAGAGTTTGCATACAATTAATAGTAATTTAGACACATGAGCTACCCAGCCTTCTATTTTATGTGAAAATCTGACTTCTGACACGTACTCCATCCTTAACACACCGAGATTGGGGTGGTGGTCAGGATATTAAATCGGGCTATTGAGGTTTAACAAGACATGACTAAATGCCGTTCATTTCCAAAGAGGGGGAAGAAAGGCAGTGTGCTGATTGGCATTCCTGTTAGGTTCCATGTGAGGGAATGGAATGCCGGGCAGGTTTTTCTGCTTTGAGAGGCAGTCACAGCTGCCCTTACGCATGAGCTCTGTCAAGGTCGGTGACCAGTAGGTCAGTTAGAGCATGGCACTGCCAGAGGCGTGCCTGAGCCGGGGAGCAGGCCGCAGAAGCACTGAGTACTGGGTTTGCGTAAGACAGTCAACAACAGAACAGCAGAACGGGCCTTGAGAACCGCTGTCTGAGTCTCGCCTCCCCCTAGTCTCCTTCACAGGCTCCCCAGGCTTGTGACCACACTGCGTTCCTTGAAGATCTTAATAGAATAGAAACGTCCTGAGCCTGGTATTGCTCTTCTGTATAATCTTCTTCTTTATAACACTTTGCATGGGAACCAGACCTCATGTGAACTGAAGTGGTGCAGAGAATTAGAGGATGAAGTGGGGTACACAGTGTTCTTGGAAGAAGGTCAGTGGAGTGGTATTATTTTGGGAGAAGCACATCTCTTGACTATTTTACCTGGTTTAAATGGTCTGTTCTGGTTATTTTTCATGTACAATGTGTTGCTGGCTATGTGAACACTCAAATGTACATGCAGATTCATGGATTTAATTAGTCATTTCACTTTTGAGTCTCTTCGCCTCACTCATGTCTTTATTTACTTTTGTAACTTTAAAGGCACTCTCACTGTAATATTTTGTCTCTAATTAGTAGCTTCATCAGGGAGGGTCTGTTGATGCGTCACAGAGCTCCCCAGATTTGGCGTTAGAACAGCTCATTAACATCATTTATTGTCATTAATTTAGTCAGTATTTTTCTTTCAGCAGGTGGCAGGCTCTGTGCTAGGTACTATTCAGAATAAATCTCTGTCATTTTGAATCTGTGATCTTGGAAGGACCATTGGCATGTATGTGCCAAAGATGTGCTGAGCACCTAACCAACATGAGAAATTAGTGAGGACCTGGGCCAGATGAAGAATACCAGTATTGGACTATAAGATGTAAGAAGATGTGGTCACCTAGGGAATGAAAATTGGTGCAGCTGCTATGAAAAACAGTATGAAGGTTTCTTTAAAAATTAAAAATAGAGCTACCATATGATCCAGCAATCCCAGTCCTGGACATATATCTGGAAAAGGCAGAAACTCTAATTCAAAAAGATACATGCACCCCAATGTTTATAGTACCCCTATTTATGATAGTCAAGACACGGAAGCAACCAGGTGTCCATCAGCAGTTGAATGGATAAAGAAGATGTGGTATACATACACAATGGAATATTACTCAGCCATTAAAAAGGAAAGAAATTTTGCCATTTGCAGCAATATGGATGAACCTAGAGATTATCTTACTAAGTGAAGTAAGTCGTATGGGGAATAATATAAATGAATTTATTTAGAAAACAGAAACAGACTCAAAGACATAGAAAATTAACTTATGGTTACCAAAGGGGAAAGGGCTGGGGGAGGGATAAATTAGGAGTCTGGGATTAGCAGATACAAATTACTGTATATAAAATAGATAAACAACAAGGATTTACTCTATAGCACAGGAAACTATATTCAATATCTTATAATAACCTATAATCAAAAAGAATCTGAAATAAATAAATAATAAATAAAACTGAATCACTTTGCTGTACACCTGAAACTAACACAATATTTTAAATCAACTATACTTCAATAAAAAGAAAAAAGAAGATGGACCTAAAGAGGTTAGGATGCTAGCTAGGGAAACCGAGGGGGCTCCTCGGCATACAGATGACCCCACTGGTTTCAGTGGGGCACAATCTGACCACAGGTCACTTGTCACCAGGGCTCCAGTATGGGGTCAGGGTGCCTTTAATCCTCAGGAACCATCTCTGCCCCGAATCACTGCTTAGAGCCACAGGGATTGGGGATTTATTTTCCCCTTGCTAAAAGGACTATTCTTTGGTGACTTCCAAAGTTATTTTTTCTAATGTAAATATTTAATTTTGGACTTGTAGAAGGAAAGGATGTTCCTTCTTGCTCCCTAGAGACAGAGAGATTTGGTTCACATCATGGCTTTGATACCTACTAGCCTGGTAACCTTCGGCAAGTGTCTTCATTTCTCCAAGCCTCAGTTTCTACATCTATCAAATGGGGCTAATAGGACTACCTGCTTTATAAGATGGTGAAGATTAAATGAAAATGTCTATAAAACACATGGCATGGTGCCTCACATGTAATAATAATGAAGGGGTTCTAGAATTAGCAATTATAGTTCCACCTGAGAAATTCAGCTGCTTCCAAATTATTTATATTGATAAATAGTGCTTTGGAGTCCATAGGCTGTGATTCTGGCTTGGTTATTTTTTATGTATGTGTTTTATTTCACTTATTGTTAATTATACAAATCATACAAGAGTAAGCTTTCACTGTAAAAATTTCAAATAATATATGAAAGACAAAAGCTCCCCTTGACCATCATCCAAACCTGGGCAGTAACTACTATTATCAGTTTTTAAAAAATTATTATTATTATTATTATTATTATTATTATTATTATTATTATTATTATTATTATTATTATTATTATTATTATTATTATTTTGGCTGGGGGAGATAATTAGGTTTATTTGTTTATTTATTTTTAGAGGAAGTACTGGGGATTGAACTGAGGACCTTGTGCATACTAAGTATGCACTCTACCTCTTGAGCTACACCCTCCCCAACTATTATCAGTTTTGTTTATTCATTGTGTTTTCATCAAAGTAATTCATGCTCCTAGTTTTTAAAGTGAAATAGTGTCTTCTGTCATGAACGGGAGATGAAGGAACAAGAACCAAGGATTCTAGAGTTTTTCTGGCCTGACTTCCTAAGATGATCAAAACTGTGGCACCTCTGTTACAGAATGTGGCTTTTCTAGGTGGGACTTTTTAATTTTTTGTTTTTCATCTTTGGCTGTTATTGGTGAGGGTCAGTCTCCAGGCAGAGAAGAGGGTGAGGGGAAATGGAGGTTCAGCTCTTTCCCATAAAGGCAACATCCCGTCCTCCAGTTCACATCATCCTTCATCCCTGCCTCCAGTGGTACTTGGTGCCTCTAATACCAGGCCTCCCCGGCTCACCCCCACTGCCGTCTCCCTTCCAGGTTAAGTTTCAGCTCCTCCCTCTTTGCTTATGTCATTCATTCACTTTCCAGCTTCCAAAATCGTGTACACATCTTTCACCTGCCGTTGTTCCTCCTTTCCTGTTCTTTATGAGGTTTTGTGGAGGCACAGAGATAAACACATATTCACAGCATCACGTTCAATCAGATCCTCAAAGCTGCTGTGGATTTTCACGCTCCATTATTGTCTTATACTCTAATTAGCTCACATTTAATTTAATCTCCTTCAAGAGAATTATAAGTTCACTGATATTAGAAACTGGTTTTTGTATCTTTCAGAAATCTCAGTCACGAGCACATGATAGGTACTCACTAAATTCCTTTTTTTTAATTGAGGGAACATTGCTTTATAACATTGTGTGAGTTTCATATGTACAACATTATCATTTGACTTCCAGAGACACTGCAGCATGGTGTAGATACCACATCTTCTTTATCCATTCATCCATCAGTGAGCACTTAGGTCGTTTCATATCTTGGCTATTAAAAATTATGCTGCAGTGAACATAAGGGTACATATATCATTTCAAATTAGTGTTTTCATATTTTTTGAATAAATATTCAGAAGTGGAATAGTTGGATCATATGATAGTTCTATGTTTAATTTTTTGAGGAATCTCCATAGTGTTTTCCACAGTGGCTGTACCAATTTACATTCCTTCAAAAGCGTACGAAGTTTCCCTCTTCTCTACAGCCTCTCCAATACTTGTTATTTTTTGTCTTTTGATAATAGCCATCCTAATGAGGTCAGGTGATATCTCATTGTGGTTTTGATTTGCATTTCCCTTATGACTGGTGATGTTGAACAATTTTCGTTTACCTATTGGCCATCTGTATGTCTTCTTTGGAAAAATGTCTATCCAGATCCTCTGTTTCTTTTTCAGTCAGGTTATTTGTTTTATTGTTGTTGAGTTGTATGAGTTCTTTATAGGCACTAAATTCTTATTGATTCATTGATTTTTTTAAAAAACATCTGGCTGAAAAGGAACATTCACGTATATTACCTTTAAGAGCATGGTCCCATAAAATCATGTCACTAAATATTGCAAATTTTTCATTTTTGCCTTTAAGAGTCCAAGGAAACATAAGTGTCAGCAGTTAAGTATTTTCAGACTTACAAGGGTCTCTTGTATCCATCAGTTATTGCTGCTTCATAAACCATCCCAAAATTCAGAACCTTAAAGCGACAATCACCTCTCATTTTTCATGAGTGTGCAGGGATGGCAGGGGGTCAGCTGCCTTCTGCTGTACCAGTGGGCAGTTTGTCAGGCTTACTCACATGTCTGGAGGTAATTCTGCTCCACATTATCTTTCATCCTTCTCGGGACCAGCAGATTATCCCAGCCAGGTCCTCATCACGGTGAAGCCGAAGGACGAAGAGCAAATGGAAACACGCACGACCTCTTGAGGCTTAAGCCCAGAGCCAGCACACAGTCATTTCCTTCCTCCTTATTTTGTAGGCCACAGCAAGTCACATGGTCAAAGTGGGAGGGCATTGCAGAGTTACATGGCAAAGGGCTTAGATACAGAAAGGAAGATAATTTAGGGCCACTGAGGCAACCTGTCATGCCTTCTCTGCAGTAACAGGAGTCCTGGTGTGAGGGGACACTTACTGATGCTCACTGAAACAAAAGTCCTATGTCTAGCTAACTTTGCCGGACTTTCATTTTTGATTACACACAAAAGAGACAACTCTTACCTCCAAGGACCTTACTAACCGTACTTGAGGAAATGACCTACAGATGAAACTAATGAATAAAATGCTTATAGAGCAGAAAGCTAAAAAGCAGAAGATTCAACACTTTGCATGTGACTAGCCTAAGCAAACTTTTGCTATAAAGGGTGAGATAGTAAATATTTTATTTAGCCTTCATGAGCCACGTGGTCTCTGTTACAACTATTCAATTGTGTTTGCAGGATGAAAGCAGACAGATAGTACACAGTGGATGGACATGACTGTGTTCCAATAAATCTTTATTTACAAAATCAGACTGTAGACATTAATTTATAGACCACTGGCTTAGAAATAAGAAAGGGTCAGTTATAGAAGACCTGTTGAAAAAGGACCAGTGGTTTCCAAGGCAATAAAGATTAATTTAGCTCAACAAGATATGTTCTAGATAAGAAGTCAGAAAAAACTTACGATCGTTCAATAGATAAATTTTCCGACACGTTAATGTGGTTCAGTCAGAATGAAAACTCATCACTCTTCAAAAGTATTACTTGCTACAAATTATTTCTGCTTCTGAATGCCTGTTTGAAAACATGTTTACTAGGAATGTTAATATTTTTGCTTAGTTGGAGGATGAGGAAAAGTAGATTTGAAAATAAAGTGAAAGAAATACCGAATTAAAGTGACTTGATTTTATGCCACTTAAACAAAATTTGATTTGACTGATGTGACCTAGATTTGTATAAAGGAACTAAAGGGATTAATAGGAACGCTTTAACTATTAAACAATATGCAGCACTCACGTGGGTATTTTTCCACCTCAGTTGTATTTCATTTAGATTTTCCTTAGCCGTCTTCACACTCCCCCCACCCATATCTGAAGATAGTAAAAAAGCCCAGAATACTGTTAGGAAATAGAGTTTTTTTGCTCAAAATCTGTAATATCCATTTACTCACTTACATTCAGCTTGTCATCAATAGCCTGAATCTTGACAGATTTCTGCTGATTAAATCCAGACACAGAAGCGTTTGAATTAGAGCTCTAGGAAAGGTGAGGAGGAGGAAGGCCCCTTGGATAAGATTCTTAATTTTATGAGTAGTTTTCTAAAGCTTCGTGTTTTTCTCAGATGTTTCTTGGTTTTTCTCTCCTGGTGGAAATGTCAAAATATGCACAGAAGAAGGGGTCTGAAAGGTATTTTTGATTTTTCTCATTTCACTAGTATTTATTTGTGTCAGTCACTGCGTGAGGACCTGGGGATGCAGCAGGGAAGAAGACTGGTCCTCATTCTTCCCTGTGGGGCGCTCAGGGGCCAGTGACAGCTGCGGACAGGTTGACCTCGGTGCGTCAGTGTGTCGGGGGGGGGTCTCAGAGGGAGGGAACCAGTCTTCTCAGAAGTAAGAGGGATTTTTTCCCAAGATAAATAAACTCTCCTGATTTTACATACATATGGTTAAAATAAAACTGCACCACGGAAGGAGTTAGAAATTGCCATTCCTCGTCATCATACCTGAGGTTAGCAATAAAGTAAAAGGGATTCTTGGTAGGTTTTGAGAACATCATTTGAAATCCCCTGAGTTTCTTAGAAAAGTACCATTTTCCCAGGTAACATTATCACATAAATCCACTCTCACTGTTACTGATTATTATCTTACTTTTCTTTTCATTTGTTAGATACACTACATTTTCTTGGAGAGTTCCCTTTCCTCTAGTTAATTTCCTTTCTTACTATTACTGGTCACATAGCAAGAGAGCCACAGAGAGGCTGTGAAGAGAAGGATTCCGTTAAGGATCTACCAGGAAACTTCCTAGGATCCAGCCTTCCAATAAACATGCCAATATTCTGTTTCTTTATGAAAAAGAAAAAAATTTTTTAGTCTCTTTATGACTCACAGAGCATTCGTATGCATTTCTGATTTTGAAGATTTTGACAGTTTATTGCATCCACAGTAACGTGAGAAATAACAGTAATTAAGATAACTAAGTTTTTTAGTGCTTGTCATGTGACATGCACTGTGCTAGGTCTTTACATATTATGTTATCCTGTTTAATTTTCTCAAAAACACGGGGAAGGAGCCACTGTTACCATCTGCATTTTGCACAGGAGAAAACTGTCGAAAAAGTGTCTTGCCCAACGTCATCCTAAGTGGCAGATCCAGACCTTGAACCCAAGCAAGTCTAATCGCAAAGTTTATGCTCTCACTACCTCTTGCCTCCCTGAACACAAAGTGACTAAGAATACAAGAAAACTTGTATAGTTACGGTGCACACACTTAAAACGCTTATTCTTAAAAAAGCTCTTTTCCTATCCTTTTACATCTTCAGGCATTTTCTCTATTTTGAGGCTGCCTTTCCCTCCCCCTGCTTCTCCATATGCCGGTGTGAGTTTAAAAGTGACTTGTGCCAAGCCATTCTCTCCTCCTGAAAAAGAAGTAAATAAAAGAACCCCAGACACACACACACGCACGCACGCACGCACGCACGCACACACACACAGAGACACGCATGAGCTCCAAATGAACCATCTGGTGAAGACAGCCACCACCCACTTCATCCTGGGCAGGCTATTTTGGTGTGCTTTGTCTTGAGAGCTCCTATATTGAAAGCCCTTAAAGAGTGCTTTGGTCTCCATCAGAAAATGAAGAGCAAAGCACTTTGTTCTTCTATTTTATACCTATTGCCAGGCTGTGTGCAAAAAACAAAAAAACAAAAAACAAAAAAAAGCTCAATAAATGCTGATTGAGTTGCCTCTCTACAGATCAGGGTCTGTGCCACGTTTGGATTTTCCTGTGCACATTTTTACTGATGGGAGCACATTTATGCTTACGAAGTGAATTGTGGAAGGGATCATATTCTTTAGAATCCAATGTTTTTCTGAAACTGTTCTCTGCAAACCTGTATCCTCTTAGGTGAGTTCAATTACATTTTCAAATTCTCTGTGATGAACTAAAGGATGAATTTGAAGCCTTCTGTAAGTGTTTTTTTTTTTAAACCACTCTTCTTGGCAGAGTAATAGCATTATGCTGTTACTGGAAATTTTAGTCAATATAATGTATGCGTCTTTAATTAGGATGCTAGGAAGTACTGCTGAGTTGGATCATTTAGTTAATGCAATCAGCCGACAGATTCCAGCATTTCTATGCAGAAGGTCAATTTGGGTAAACTGAGTATAGATGGGCAATTCTAATATTTTTTTCCCCAGATAACCTACATCAGGTGTTCATTTTAAGGTCCAACGTTCGTAAGTATTTGTGAAGCTCCTCCCCTGAAGCAGACACAGAAATGAGGGAGACCCTCTTTGTTCTCAAGAAGTTCATGGTCTAGTGAATTCTCTCCTCCTTCATCTATTCCCACGGCCCCAGCCCTCACTTTGCTGGATGCTGCCAAAGCCACACCTCCAGCTCCAATTTCTCCCCCGGGAGCCAGAGCAGCGTGCCCAGGTGCCTGCTGGACACCACTCCAGGGACGTTCTGATGACATCTTAAACTCGTTATTACATCTGAAATTAGTTTATTGTCACCTTTTCCACCCAAACCCATTCTCTTTCCTATGCCTCTTTTCTCAGTGTCTCTACTTTTTTTCTAGTCACTCAGGCTCTAATCTTTGGAGTTTCAGATTTCTTCCCCCTTACAAAGCATCCGTCTCCTTTTATTCTGGCCACTTGTCCATTGGAATCACCTCCTATAAACACTGCCCATCCTCAGAGTGGGTGGGTGTGTGAACCCATGCAAAAAAGTGATGGCTTAGTGGGGTACTCTGTATTTGTGCAAAGATCTGAGAACTATCTTGTTTTCCTTGTCAGCTAATAACCTTGTGTCACTCCACTTACTCCTTGGTTGTCAAACTCATCCATCTCTCTTTCCATCTCAGCCTAGGCTGGGTACTTTCCCTTCCTTTCTGCCTCTGAAATGCTGATGCGTGATTGACTGCTTTCCCATTTCCTCTTCCCTTTCTATTCAGTATTTGCAGAGACAGCTCTTCCAATGGATTCCCTCCCCCAAGCACTGCTCCTTCCAATTTGGCACAGTTTGAAATTCTCCTGCCCCCAAATACTGACCACTTACACAGCCCCCAAATCATAGCCTGCCCCAGTCGATGATGTGGTATCAACACTGGTATGCTTTGAGGCTTCAAAAGTAGGCTTTGCGTTTGTTCCTATTTCCAAAAGTTCATGAAGTGATGTTTACCATGGGGTAATCACACCCAGATTATGATTGGAGAGAAGCATATTGGAGAGAAGTTATGATTTTTGCTTTGGAGGAAATGTGAAAGGTCAAAGTAAATGAGGAAACATGGGTGAATCCTGAAAACATGCTGATCAAAAGAAGTTGAAGGCAAAAGGGTACATACTGGATAGTTCTATTTATATGAAGTCCTACTAGAGTGAGAAAAAATGGTGATAGAAATCAGAACAGCGGTTGCCTCTGGTGTGGGGGTGGAGAGTGGCTGGCAGAGAGCACAGGGAACTTTCTGAGCTGATGCCATGTGTCTATACCTTGACAGACATGTGGATTGACCTGGGCAAATGCATTTGTCAAAACTGAATTCATGCCCAAGATCTATGCTTTCCCCTGTAGGTGAATCTTAATTTTATAAAAGAAACAAAAAATAAAAGGGAAAAATGCAGAGTAAAATACATAGCAGTATCCTACCAGTGGTTAAAGACAAAAGATTATACAATGTAGGTATAAATAAAGTAATATAATGCAGAGAGGACAGGTTCTTGTATTTGTGGCAAGGAAAAAAATGTGGTAAAAGTTGCTCTGGAAGTGCAGCTGGTATCATCCACTCAGTTGTTTGTGAACACACGGTGACTTTTGCAGTGGTTCATAGCAGAAATGCCATAATTAAAATCCAATTCTGCAAATAAGAAGCTATGAATCTTTTATGTGAAACCTTCCAATGCCTCTAAAAATCTTCCACCCCATTGCCTTCCTCCAGAACCTGAAATAAGTCACAACTGTTTGGCTTAAGCTTGGTAAGTAGGAGGGTTTACCTCATAGGTTTGCAAGAATAAGGTGTAGACCCCAGACTGGTAACCACAGATCATGAACTGTGAACATGTCTCATTTTCTTTTCTTTTCTGTTTTGCGCGAGAGATGTGGACAACTGTTTTTTTTTTTTTTAATTACTTGCAAATGTTTGAAACTTGGGAGAGTTCACATGAAAACCTGAACATCTGGCAGTCCTTGGCTGGCATTCCACGGTAGCAACAGTTGCCAGCATCTGAGTGGTGGCTCCTCGTTTAGGTGGGAAATGTACCTTATACACATCCCACTGCAAGTATCACAAGCATTTTAGGACCAACCTACTGCATCAATTGTTGTTTTAATGTCTATTTTTAGTCCTATGGATGGATGAATACGCAGCCTTTAAATGAACATTTATGGAGCCCCTCCTATGTACTAGGAATTGCTAAGGGCTTTAGGAGATACATAAGAGAGATCCTATTACAGTATCCATTTTAGAGACAAGGCAGCCAAAGTTTAAATAAGTGAAGAACTCACTTAAGGTTGCCCAGCAGTAAGATCTGAATGATGCTTTCTGACTCTGGAACCCATGCACTTACCCACCACGTTGTTCTTCTTTGTTTATTTTTAGCTTTGGTTTCATCCATTATTTAGTACTTACCTCTGGTTGAGTTCTTGTTGGTTTCCTTATTAAAAAAACTTTGTTTGAGGGGGGAGGTAATTTGGTTTGTTTTTTTTTTTTAATGGAGGTACTGGGGATTGAACTCAGGACCTCACGCATGCTAGGCATGCACCCTACCACTAAGCTATACCCTCCTCCCACCTGATTATTTATTTTGATAGAATAATCCCTGGTCTCCAAACTCTCTTGATTTTGCATCCTTTGCAGTACAAAAGAAAAAACTGCCTATTTATGTTTATTACTTACTAGTAAGGAATATTCTTGCTTTATATTAATATGTACATTCTAAAGCATACACGTATTTTTAAATGTTAAAGAATATGATTTTATGTATATATACATATATGTGTGTTTGTGTATATATGATCTAGAATTTTCTTTCTACACTGAAATAGATTATCTTCTAGCTATTGCGTACCATATTTTGACAACCAGTACATGAAATGACTGGACGATGATTCTGCTTGAAAGCATCTTTCATAGCAAAGACTCCCAATTTTTTTTTTTAACATTTTTTATTGATTTATAATCATTTTACAATGTTGTGTCAAATTCCAGTGTTCAGCACAATTTTTCAGTTATTCATGGACATATACACACTCATTGTCACATTTTTTTCTCTGTGAGTTATCATAACATTTTGTGTATATTTCCCTGTGCTATACAGTGTAGTCTATTCTACAATTTTGAAATCCCAGTCTATCCCTTCCCACCCTCCACCCCCCTGGTAACCACAAGTCTGTATTCTCTGTCTGTGAGTCTATTTCTGTCCTGTATTTACGCTTTGTTTTTGTTTGTTTGTTTTTGTTTTTTAGATTCCACATATGAGCGATCTCATATGGTATTTTTCTTTCTCTTTCTGGCTTACTTCACTTAGAATGACATTCTCCAGGAGCATCCATGTTGCTGCAAATGGCATTATGTTGTCGGTTTTTATGGCTGAGTAGTATTCCATTGTATAAATATACCACCTCTTCTTTATCCAGTCACCTGTTGATGGACATTTAGGCTGTTTCCATGTTTTGGCTATTGTAAATAGTGCTGCTATGAACATTGGGGTGCAGGTGTCATCCTGAAGTAGGGTTCCTTCTGGATACAAGCCCAGGAGTGGGATTCCTGGGTCATATGGTAAGTCTATTCCTAGTCTTTTGAGGAATCTCCACACTGTTTTCCATAGTGGCTGCACCAAACTGCATTCCCACCAGCAGTGTAGGAGGGTTCCCCTTTCTCCACAGCCTCTCCAGCATTTGTCATTTGTGGATTTTTGAATGACAGCCATTCTGACTGGTGTGAGGTGATACCTCATTGTAGTTTTGATTTGCATTTCTCTGATAATTAGTGATATTGAGCATTTTTTCATGTGCTTTTTGATCATTTGTATGTCTTCCTTGGAGAATTGCTTGTTTAGGTCTTCTGCCCATTTTTGGATTGGATTGTTTATTTTTTTCTTATTGAGTCGTATGAGCTGCTTATATATTCTGGAGATCAAGCCTTTGTTGGTTTCACTTGCAAAAATTTTCTCCCATTCCGTAGGTTTTCTTCTTGTTTTATTTCTGGTTTCCTTTGCTGTGCAGAAGCTTGTAAGTTTCATTAGGTCCCATTTGTTTATTCTTGCTTTTATTTCTTCTAGGAGAAAATTTTTTAAATGTATGTCAGATAATGTTTTGCCTATGTTTTCCTCTAGGAGGTTTATTGTATCTTGTCTTATGTTTAAGTCTTTAATCCATTTTGAGTTGATTTTTGTATATGGTGTAAGGGAGTGTTCTAGCTTCATTGTTTTACATGCTGCTGTCCAGTTTTCCCAACACCATTTGCTGAAGAGACTGTCTTTATTCTAATGTATATTCTTGCCTCCTTTGTCAAAGATGAGTTGACCAAAAGTTTGTGGGTTCATTTCTGGGCTCTCTATTCTGTTCCATTGGTCTATATGTCTGTTTTGGTACCAATACCATGCTGTCTTGATGACTGTAGCTCTATAGTATTGTCTGAAGTCTGGGAGAGTTATTCCTCCAGCCTCTTTCTTTCTCTTCAGTAATGCTTTGGCAATTCTAGGTCTTTGATGGTTCCATGTGAATTTTATTATGATTTGTTCTAGTTCTGTGAAATATGTCCTGGGTAATTGGATAGGGATTGCATTAAATCTGTAGATTGCCTTGGGCAGTGTGACCATTTTAACAATATTGATTCTTCCAATCCAAGAGCATGGAATATCTTTCCATTTTTTAAAGTCTTCTTTAATTTCCTTCATCAATGGTTTATAGTTTTCTGTGTATAATTCTTTCATCTCCTTGGTTAGATTTATTCCCAGATATTTTATTACTTTGGGTGCTATTTTAAAGGGGATTGTTTCTTTACTTTCTTCTTCTGTTAATTTATCGTTAGTGTAAAGAAATGCAACTGACTTTTGAACGTTAATTTTGTAACCTGCTACCTTGCTGAATTCTTCAATCAGCTCTAGTAGCTTTTGTGTGGACCTTTTAGGGTTTTCTATATGTAGTAACATGTCATCAGCATATAATGACACTTTTACCTCTTCTTTTCCAATTTGGATCCCTTTTATTTCTTTCTCTTGCCTGACTGCTGTGGCTAGGACTTCTAGGACTATGTTGAATAGGAGTGGTGATAGTGGGCATCCTTGTCTTGTCCCAGATTTTAGTGGGAAGCTTTTGAGTTTTTCACCGTTGAGTACTATGCTGGCTGTAGGTTTGTCATATATAGCTTTTATTATGTTGAGATATGTTCCCTCTATACCCACTTTGGCGAGAGTTTTTATCATAAATGGGTGTTGAATTTTATCAAATGCTTTTTCTGCATCGATTGAGATGATCATGTGATTTTTGTCCTTTCTCTTGTTGATGTGATGTATTACACTGATTGATTTGCATATGTTGAACCAGCCTTGTGTCCCTGGGATGAACCCCACTTGGTCATGATGTATAATCTTTTTTATGTGTTGTTGGATTCTATTTGCTAAAATTTTGGTGAGGATTTTGGCGTCTATGTTCATCAGTGATATTGGCCTATAATTCTCTTTTTTTGTAGTGTCTTTGCCTGGTTTTGGTATCAGGGTGATGGTGGCTTCATAGAATGAGTTTGGGAGTATTCCCTCCTTTTCAATCGTCTGGAAGAGTTTGAGAAGGACTGGTATGAGTTCTTCTTTGTATGTTTGGTAGAATTCCCCGGTGAAGCCGTCCGGTCCTGGACTTTTATTTGTAGGGAGGTTTTTAATTGCTATTTCTATTTCCTTTCTAGTGATCGGATTGTTCAAGTGTTCAGATTCTTCTTGATTCAGTTTTGGTGGACAGTATGTTTCCAGAAACTTGTCCATCTCCTCTAGGTTATCCAGTTTGGTTCCATATAGTTTTTCATAATATTCTCGTGTGATATTCTGTATTTCTATTTTGTTTGTTGTAATTTCTCCATTTTCCTTTCTTATTTTGCTAATTTGTGCTCTCTCTTTTTTCTTCTTTGTGAGTTTGGCCAGAGGTTTGTCGATTTTATTTACTTTTTCAAAAAACCAGCTTTTGGTTTGGTTGATTTTTTCTATGGTCTTGTTAATCTCTATTGTATTTAATTCCTCTCTGATCTTTATTATTTCCTTCCTTCTGCTGCTTTTTGAGGAAGACTCCCAATTTTGAAAGTCACCAGATCAGCCCAGATTATGGAAAGACAGGGAAAATTCTTCTTTGTTAGAAAAACAGTTGTCCATCCACAGCTACATTGGAAACACTGTGCCCTAAAACCTTCTATAGCCCTGAGCTTCAAAATAGCAAACAGCATCTTTTATTTACATTAAGGCCTTGGATTTGCCTTCGGGAAGCTTAGTTTCTCTTCAAACCTCTAATTCTGACTGTGGGTTTAGTTTCCAGGGACACTCAGTTCCTCTGTCTGAGTTGTGGGGGCTCCGTGCAGAGCGTGGCACCCTCTCACCTCCCAGGACTGCTGCCATGATTAGCAGAACTGTGGTTATAAAGGACTAGAACAAGTGCTGAGAGAGGCAGTTCATAATGAATCGGTGTGAAAGGCACTGGTAGGTGTGTGCCAGGAGTTTTCCCGGAGTTCTGACGCTGAAGAATGGCAGTGAGCAGAATTTTGGAGGCGTGTTTTGGGCTTACTATATTATTTCTCTGAACAGAGTTGTTTATAAGTGGATGGATAGGTTCTACTTCTGAGACCTCCTCTGTGTTCCCTGGTCTTCCTTCCCATCCTCTTGTGTGACGTGAATAAAGCTTCCATCTGGAGCTTTCTGTTCCAATCATCCTTTTCTGTCTTTCCCTACTCCTCTTATTTTTCTTAGTAAGTTTTTTCTTCAAGATCCAGACTGAACATCCTATTGTCCAGAATCCACCAGCACAGGTTGACTCAGTCTTTCCCTCTCAGGCACTCTCACACCCTTGGAGTGTAGCCTTGAGAGAATGTGGCAAGGGAACACGTTTGACACACGCGCCCTGCGGACTCCTTGGAGGGAAAAACCTGCTTTTGTGTGCTGTTGTTGGGAATGTGACAGAAATACATAAAATTGTCCATGTAAAATCTGAAATGTAAGCCAGTTCTCTTTCGGAAACACACTTCCTTTTGAAGGCAGAAAATTAAAAGGTACCACTAGCTGTATCCCAAGTCTCTAAACCAACCCCTCCTCCACCTTTTATTGCTGTAACTATACACTGGGGTGATGATTGCTATAACCAGATTGCACTATCGTTAGGCATAGATAGACCTACATCTGCTAATGTACGTGCTCTCTGAGGGCCCCTGTCTTGGACATCAGTAAGGCAGTGAACACCTGGCCCATCCTAGGGCGGTGCCCAGTAAACGTCTGTGAAATGAAGATGGCTCCCTTAAACAAAGGAGAAGCCTGACACTGATTTTCATCAACAGGTCTCCCATTATATCCCTTATCTACCTTGCATATGCCTTGTGACCATAAACCTCAGGGAATTCCTCTTTGAAGTCAAAGTCCAGAGACAAATGATCCCAAGAACAGATATAGTGAGCAGGAGACCCTGATGGCGGCAGAGTCAGGAAATAGATTCTTCAGGGTGTTTGACATTTTCTAGCAAATTGACAGTGAACATGAGATTTGCCAGAGCAAGCTGGAGCTCTTCTGTGTCAAGATGGATGAGTTATGAATACTTGGAACCATGCTGTTGGAAACGCTGCCCTTTGCAGTTTTCCTCCTGGGAGGGCCAGGGTAGTGGGGCAGGCGGGAGGCAGGAGCAGGCAGGCACCGTGCACCTGCCCCAGGGCCGGCAGCCCTGTCTGCCGAGGTGCGGAGAACACTGACACTGGGGTTTCTCATGCCTGTGCTCAGCTATTTATCCCACCGCAAGGACAGCCTGTCTCCTAATGCCCCACCACTGGGACAGCTTTCTGTGGCCACAGCTGGCCTGGGCCTCTCAGGCATGTGCCTGTCACTTAGTGCCTTCCAGTTCAGTGGCACTTAGATAACCTCGGACCAGCCAAAGGATAACCACATCCTGCAGCTGCGCGTCTGGGAATCACAGTTCTCACACCAAGTTGTATCCAATGTGTACATTTTCCTCCCCAATTAAAGTGGTTACTAATAACCAAAGTGTGTTTTGTCTTTGATATTTGCCTTTTGTCCGAGCATTGTGTGCTCATATTTCACAGTGACTTCTGGTTTGTTTGTTTGTGTTTTTTCTTTTTTCTCTTCTTTTTTTTTTTTCTTTGAAGTATAATTGATTTTCAGTGTTGTATTAGTTTCAGGCATACAGCAAAGTGATTCACTTATACATATAAACATATATACTTTCTAAAATTCTTTTCCATTATAGATTATTACAAAATGCTGAATATAGTTCCCTGTGCTATACAGTGGGTCCTTGTTGTTTATCTACTTTATATATAGTAGTGCATATATGTTAATCCCAAACTCCTAATTTATCCCTCCCCCCAATCCCTTTCCTTTATGGTAACTGTAGTTTGTTTTCCATGTCTCTCGGTGACTTCTTGTCAAGAATTGTCAAATTCTGTTCACAAGACATCAAGCAGCTAGTCTGTGTCGAGTCCTATGGAAAGGAAACAGGCTGACAAAGACAAGACTCCTGCCCTCTAGAAGCTTAGCAGCTAGCAGGTGAAATAAGGCAGCCTACAGGTACCCGTAGTACAAAGCAGGGTATGATAAATACCAGGCCAGAGCTGCTGTTTGAAGACAAGACAGGAAGAAATTGATTCCAGCCAAGGGAATTCTGGAAGCCTTGATGGGGGAGGTGGCAGTTGGGCTGCATTTTTAAGCACAGGTGGATTTTCAGAGAGATCAGGTGGGAAAAGATTGAGGTATTTTAGTAAAACAGAAAGAAGCACAGGAAGGATTAAGGGTTGGGGAATACAGGGTATGTTCAGGTCAGGAGAGGTGTTGGCAACTGAAGGAGCCCCTAGCCTGGCGGGTTGTGATCTGTGGTCAGGAACTTAGTGCTCTGACTCTATGGAAAAGATTCATGTGGCAGCCTTGTCTAACATATGGGGTTTGAGCTCCGGAGATGCCCGTGACCCTCCCCAAGCTGATCTCCGTCTGCGGCTGCTTCCTTGAAGGCATTCCAAACCTGCCTCTCGTTGCTATTTGGAAGTCTTGCCTATGGAGAGTATCGTCAGAGGGTAATCTGAGACACTTGCTGTCTGTTAAACTAATTATGCTTCAGTCCTCAGAGTGCCTTGGTGCTCTCAATCCTGAATGCTCAGCAGATTTGATGTAGTATCTGAATTATTAATGGAGATGATATGGAAGACAGGGCTTGGCTGCTTGTTCCATTTTGAGCAGGTCTTGGACGGGTGGCATTACGGGAAGAAAGGCAGCTGCTTGCAGAGTGATGGACGAAGCAGGCCTTCCAGAGGAGCCCTACCCAGACAGGAGCCTGTGCCAGTATGCTCAGAAATTCACAGCCTGCTTTGGAGGGATGGGTAAGACCCCTTAAATGTTGGGCTTTGTGAAGGAGATGCCCAGGGGTTGATGATGCAGGTGAACAGAAGGACGAAGCTTCAGACTTGCTGGTGGCAGGTAGCAGGTGTCGCTGCTGGAGCGGGAGGACCTCCAGTGGGCAGAGGTACCATCATCTGGAACTCCGACGGTGCCCCTTCCTCTGAGCCCCTCCCCCACTTAAAAACCTGCTGTTTCTCTGCTTACCCTGTTCTGCTCAGCAGCAGAGAGCATCCTGATGATTGTGAGCTACCGCAGGTGTTTTCAGTGGACTTGCTGAGCTCTTTTGTTTGCTCGCTTCTCATTAAAACAAAACCAAAAACTGAAAAGCAAGTAACCCCACTTGTCAGTGATGAAGCCACAGGCTGTAAATTTAAACTGCTTCCTCATGAAACCAAATCCCATAAAGATCCACTTTTTAAAGGTGATAATTTTCTCTCAATTTTTTTTCTTAGAAGCAGATAAGTATTTTTCTTAGCAAGAAGCAGGTAATTCAAGCAGATTATTTAAAGGGGGAGGTGGGACGTTTGTTGGAGGGGAAAAACCTAAATAATCACTTAGAATAAAATTAAAGTAGAATTCATTTGTGGAGAATTGCTGTGGGGATTGACCTGTTACAAGCAAATTAAGAGCAGTGGTTAAGGCATCTGTGCCCTGAGCACTATGTAGCCCCAAAATGCCTGGCTCTTGAGGGTGGGGTTCACCTCATTATTGAGTTCCTAGAGTGTGAAAAGGCAGAGTGCTCAAGGCCTCTCGGTGCTGGTTGAAGCCCTTGGTTAATTTTCCCACTGACAGTTTCTTTTCATAGTTCATCACAGAAGAAAAGTTTAAGTGCAATGGAACTGTTGCTAGCAGGATTAGAAATATCCTGCCTGATAAGATATGCAGGCCACCAAAAAAATTATACATTTGTAATTAGCATTAGCATTGTAGTGCAGTGCATTGTGATACCTAGTTTTATAACCATATAAACTCTCACAGAAACTACTCCACTCCTTAGTAAATGCTGTGACTCGCTTTACATGAGCTGTGGCAAGAGACTGATGTTTATGCATCAGTGGAAGAAATGGGTCCACTGTGCTTCTTTAAGGATCTTCTCCATACTGTGCTTTTATGGCTGAGGAGTTTGCTGTCAGGTAGACATCACTGAAAATTTATTTTTAAGACTGGAGGCATGGCCTCTGCTGAGTGTTTACCCTTAGCTACATGGAAGAGGTTAAGCTAAGGACTCTGGGCACATTAGAAAGTGGAACATAACTCATGGGTGCCCACTGTCACTGCTTGGCTCCAGCCCCCAAGCAGCCAGTATCTGAATTCTTACCTCTCTCCATCACCTGAAAAAGAAGTCAGCCACTCACATGTCGATGTAATTGGATTGTCTTTAAAAGAAAACAGACCTCTGTTCTTCTCATCAGCCTTCTTTATGGTTCATATGTAGTCTACTTTCCATCCTGACCTAAAATTCATAAAATAGATAAAACTTCTTACATATAATTCTTTTACTGAAGAAGAATTTATTCTTTTTCCTTTTACAGTCTATCAGAACATAACTGCTTTTTAACTACATACATGGATCTATAAACTTGTCTAAAAATTTAGAGGTGGCCTGAATATGTTCTGCTGATAAAACAGCTAAGTGTTAAGGGGAAGTTCGTGCTATAGAATTTGTTTTAGTGGACAATGCTTAACAAGTTTAGGGACCAAGAAGGAAGGACAGCTTTGTCATGGAACAGTGGTACTTCTGCTCGGTCAAGAGGATGCTGGATTTGAAAAAATGATCATCATATCTGTCCAAAGTCTATGTGTATTGTTAGTGTATACCAGAGCCTATGTTTGAAGTGGCTGTGTCCGACCTCTCCATATAAACACACACACACACATATATATATATTTCACAAACAGACCATATGAACACACACAATAAGCAGATAGAGCCTCTCAGTTTCTCAGTTTGCAAAGAACAGGCCTATAGGAAACTAATCACAGGAAGAAGGAATGAATGGTTTAGGGCAGGAGTTCTCACACTATGATGTTTATTAGAAAAATAATCTAGGAAAACCTAGTAGATCTGTGATGGGCCTCAGGCCATTGGTGTTTTAAAACAAATTGGTTCAGGAACCACACTTTGGGAAACATTTGATAAAATATCTTACACTGTACATCCTAAGGTTCTTCAAAATAAACAAGCAAGAAATAAAACACCTACAAATTGTGTTACCTGCTTTGTAGAATGGTTTTCGAGGAAGAGCTTGGAAAGATTTTGGAGGGGGGACAATGTTGATATAGGGCTTAATTCTCAAATTTTGAGAACAGGGACTTCACCACGTGACTGTGGTAGCAGCTGCTCCCGTATTTCCACCTCCCCGGCTCCACTGCAATCTGGATGGCCTCTGGGACAGAGTCTGTCTCCTCCACTCCTACGGTGCTTCCCATGGGGCTCGAATCATTCTAGCAAACTTGAATTCTGTGGCTCTTGAACTCTGTTGCCAAATCCTACGTTAAAGATTAGGAGCTAATGATAAAAGAAGAAAAGATTTCCTTTGTCTGCTGCATCTGACTATAGCTTTTGTGGAAGGACCGGACGACTGTGGTAGAAACAGTCGTAGCTTAGGAGTCCGGAGAGCTGGCTGCATCCTGGGCTTGCTGTGTTGTCGTGGGAAAGTCACTTAGCTTCTCTAAGACTTACCTTTCTCCTCTTAAAAGTAAAGGACTGGAGTAGACCAGTGCTCCCTGAATGTTGCTCCTGGTCAGGGGGACTTTGAGAAATTTTAAGTTCCTGGGCTTCGTCCCCAAAGAACCTCATTCAGGAATCTGGGCTAGTGTCCCAGATTTTGTATTTTTCAAAAGCTCTACAGAAGATTCTTCTGTACAGTGTACAGTGTACAGTGATATTTGGGAACCACTGGACTAGATTATCTTTGAAGGCCTTTCCAGCTTTATATTTCTATTCTATTTAAAGTGTGTAAGAGTTTTAGTGAAAAGGAAATAGTATTAGAAGGAGTATTGTTTTTTATTCACTCTGACTTGTGACTGTGGTGTTGTTATAGATGGTCCCATACTGTGCTTAACCTTACTGAGTGGATGTCAGCGGGGCATGTTCATTACCAGGGCTGTCCTTTGTCTGTCAGCAGCCTAATTCTGCCACGGTCCTGCTAGTTTATAACTTTATGGAAACAGCAGCTACCTACATGGTAACTATGTCTCCGTCATGTGATTCTGCAATTGCAGAAAACCCATGAAACAACGTTAAGAATGTTGTTAGCATTGGATTAATGGGATGAGGAAGAAAGATCTTCATGGCATTGTGGGGAGGGATTTCCCTCTAGTAAATGAAAAGGATGGTTTAATGTGGCCTGGAGCTAGATTTGTTGCTAGTTGAAGCTAAAGGGCTTTGAGATCTCCTCTCCATGAGATCTGAAATACTGGAGAACTTGGAATGATGATCCTGAATTTTTTCTGATATGCATTTTTAGATTACATACAATATACGTATATACGCCTGTTCACAGTACTCTTCTCAGATGACATTGAATTTACTAGGCATATCTGCGGGTGAATTCTTTTAGCTGTTGTAGCTACGTCCTTTCTCTTGCTCTGGATATTAATCTGATTTTTAAATACGCATTCGTGTCTCAGACTGACGTAGTCTTGAGTTCCTAGTAACGGTTGTTTTTATACTTGATCATCTGTGTACCTGGAGCCCTACCTAAGCTCTTGAGGGTAATCACTTAAATATATCTTCCTTAATCTTCTTTGCTGGGCAGTGAGAAAAAAAAAACAACATTAAGGAGTCAGGAGAAGCGTAGCTTCTTGGGAGCCTGGTGTCTGTTTCTCATTGCTTTGTAATCCTTGCCAAGGATGCCTTGCTTCCTTGGTTTAAAGTCTCTGGGGAAATTGTGCGACTCTGTGAAAAACAAGGGCACCTCATCTGAGAGAACAAGCACCAGGGGCTCATACAGAAGGAGACTGGTTGTCGAGGATGTGAGTGTCCCTGGGAGCCCCTACCCTGCTCGCAGACGGGCCACCATCACTCATTTTTTGTATCTACATCCTGAGGTCTACTGCACATTTGAGCACTTGTTGAACAACCTTGATCCTCTTGGTAAGTCAAAGAGCCCACTCTGGACATGGCTTTGTGTTTTGTGACTGACATAAATAATAAAGTGCCATCTAGAACAATTCTTCCATAGTGTATTCGTCAAAGGAAACACCGTCCTTAATGCAGACTTAGTGCAGTGAGGGTGGGAGGAGTGGGGGATGTAACGTAGGTACAGCCATGGAGCTAAATTCTGAAGGTATTTTTGTCCTTGATTTTATGAGCTCAGTAACAAATATGTCTCCTTCCAAACCTGGTGCGAATTGTTGTCTGTACTAGGAAGCATGATGGAAAAGAAAGATCTTTATCAATAGATGCTTTTCTTTCACGTGATATAGGATGAATGGGAAAGAAACATTCAAGGCAACAGATTGACACCAGTAAAGCAGAACCTAAGAGAAGTCAGGCTCTAAATTGTGTTACTGCCTCAGGTGTGCTCGTCTTGTGAAATATTTAGAAAGAAAAGAAAAGGAAAGGATAGATAATACTGAGAGAGCATACTGAGGCTTCTTTTCAGTGAAGCTCATTGGAATGTGGTCACTCATCCCTCTGCCTGGGAAAGAGGCTGAGAAAGCCCAGTCTGAGAACAAGAGGTACTGCACTTGAGAGTTTTCAAGCTCGAAAGTTATAACGATTTTTTTTTTACTAAGGAAGATGACACCTACCCACCTGCTCACTCCTTGTCAAAATCAGTATTAGAGTAATATTAGAATTAATGCAAGAGGCAGAACATGGTCCCTACTAACATGTGAAGATGAGCCAAGGGAGCCGGAGAGCAGAACACATACCTGATAATTCTTGGATAGCTAGAGGGGATGGCAGCAGGGCTGGATTAAGGTTAGGTGAGGTAAGGGAGTTGACTGATAATGGGGTGTTCGGTGTTGTTTTGTTTTGCTTTCAATTCGTTTTTAACAGCTTTATTGAGATATAAGTCATATATCATACAGTTCATCCATTTAAAGTATACAACTCCATAGTTTTTAGTATACTTTTGATATTTGCAACCATCATCACAGTGAATTTTGGAAACATTTTATTGTCTCAAAAAGAAACCCTGGACCCTTCTGGTGCTGGCTGTCCCCCACCCCAGCCTCTCCATACCCAACCCCTGGCCTTAAGAAACCACTAAGCTACTTTCTGTCTCCATAGATTTTCCCATTCTGGACATTTCGTGGGAGTGGACTCACATTGTATGTGGCCTTTTGTATCTGGCTTCTTTGACTTAGCATGTTTTCCAGATTCACTCATATCATAGCATGTAGCAGTACTTTGCACTGCCAAATAACACTCCTTTGTATGCATAGAGCACGTTTTATTTGTCCATTCGTCAGTGGACAGACATTTGGGTGGTTCTCACCTTTGGCTATTATGAATACTGCTGCTACGTACCTCCACGTACAGGTTCTTGTGTGGACATATGTTTTCATTTCTCCTGGGTCTATATGTAGGAGTGGAATTGCTGGGTCATGTGGTAGCTCTGTGTTTATTTAACCTTATGAGGAACTCCCAGACTACTTTCTGAAGTGGCCACACTGTTTCACATTCCCACCAGCCGCACATCCTTGCCAACAC
The DNA here is from genome assembly GCF_048773025.1 of Camelus bactrianus. Classification (NCBI taxonomy): domain Eukaryota; kingdom Metazoa; phylum Chordata; class Mammalia; order Artiodactyla; family Camelidae; genus Camelus; species Camelus bactrianus. The sequence continues at coordinate 30,630,571 of NC_133549.1, forward strand.
TTGTTATTATCTGATTTTTCGATTCTAGTTTCCTGGTGGGTATGGAGTGGTATCACACTACGGCTGTAGGGAGCCATGGCGGAGGCAGGGAGGGGCTGGCTGGCAGATCAGTGTCAAGGCAGGACAGAGTACTGATCTGACAGATGCTGACTGTTCCTTGGCTCTCTTACTCTTCCGCACTCTCCACTTCCCTACTGTAGCTCATCCTTTTCGGGGGAACAAGGAGTGGGGATGGAGAAACCGTGACTTCTGCCCCTACCCTCTTCTAAGCTACTCTGGAAAGACTCAGTTTCAGGGCCAGCTGACCATGCCTATTGTAGTTTAGGGCACCTCTCTCAAATATCAGATTCACATGCTGGCGGGTATCTAAAATCCTTTTATTGGAGGAGGGGAAATGTTTATTCCATAATTAGGGCTAAAAACTAAACATACAGATTTCTGCTGGAGCTAACACTTTATTGTGAATGAGTTTGGTGCTTCTACTGTACGATTCCACTGAAAGAGATTCAATTCAGATTATTTTTTGAATGAGCTGCTGATGCTCACGAAAGAGATAAGGACTGCCTGTAGGAGAAGGCAGGAAGTCAGGCGGAGACCAGGTGAACTGTGGCTGAATGAGAGTGTGCTGGACAATGGCTTGTCGGCAGTTTCAATCACAAGAGAACAAGAGAATAAACAGTATGAAAGAGAACCTGGGTAAAGGGAAATGTAACCACCACTGGGATATCTGTGTCTTAGTGGAGGCAGGTAAGGAAGTCTGGAGGGATTGGTTCAGTGTGTGACTTTGGGATTGGACATTCCAGAATTTGAGTCCCAGCTCTTCTACTTACTAAACGTGTTACAGTGGGAAGTTAGTGTCTCCAAGTGACAGTTTGCCCACATTATGTGATTCCTATGAGCAGGTCTGCCCCTAGGGCATATAGGTTCCTGGACAAATATTCTTTTGTGAAGCCCCTGTCTATGTAAATAATTTGAGTCACCCCAAGTCAGTATGTCAACAGATCAATCTTGCACAATCATGGTAAAGAAATACCATGCCAGCCTGAGAGAGTAATCGTTCACCAGACTCCCCACTCTGCAATCCAGCTGATTCCAGACTCCTGGTTGTCTTGAGCTCTTCTGGGCATCTGGTCAACCTCCTGCACAGCACAGGAGAGACATAGAGGATCATCAGAGAGGGCACCAAGGAGGAGACTGCAGTGCCCTGCCTAGATGGCACTGCTGGCCCCAGCTAATCCCAGCCACCAGAGAGGGACTCAGACATTTTTGAGGAAGGTATGGTTTAGGACTAAGGGCCTTGCTTGCCTGAGTCTAGGGGCAGCCTTGATTAGAAGGATTAAATGAGAACCTACACATCAAAAGTGTTTGCTATAGTGGCACACATGAGCATCCACTAAATTTTAAACTACAATAAATATAGCTTATTATTTTAAAAACAACGATTTCTATTGTTTGTCTTCCACTCAGTGAAGCAAAAGAGGTCAAGTTTTTGTGCTGCTGGGATCCAGGGGTATAAACACAGCACAGGAAGTGGGATTCCCAGGAAGCACATGATGTGTGCTTGGAGTATCCTGTTTAGGACAGGTGCTTGAAGGAAGCACACCCTCCTGCAGTCAAGTGTTCCTGTGCTAGCGAAGCCCCACGGTGCTCAGGAGCAGCTCCTGGCAGGATGCTCGGGGATATTTGGCTGCCAGAAGGACCTCAGCTGCTGGAGCTTCCTGTTTTTGTCTGGTCCTCACTCCTGCTTGGAGCCGTGCAGGACTCCATGCTTTTCAAAGTGCCCCTGTGTGTCTCTCTCCTTTGTCACACTCAAAACAACTCTCAGAAGTCACTAGAGAAGGAACTGTTTTCTCCATTTAAGAACAGGAAAGGAATTGACAAGATGCTGGGACCCATAGACAAAGCAAATATATCAGTGAATGTGAAAAAAAGCTTCTGCATGTGGTTGGAACGCTATCTCTGATTGTGGACGTGGTACCTTTCCAGAAGAATCACTGTCACTCACTGAGGGCCTGCTGTGTCTCAGACATTGTGCCAAGGGCTTTATAATTTCCCCCCAGTGAATATCCCTAGTAACTCAGCAAAGCAAGTACTCCTTTATCCTCATTTTACAGATGAGGAAACTGAGGCATATGCAGTGAAGAAACCAAAAGTCACATAAGCAGCGAGAGGAAGAGCTAGATTTGGGCCCAGGTTGGCCGGACACGCAAGTTCATGGACTTGGCCATGACGCTGCATGGTCTTAGCCCTGGGAGCTTAAGGACAGGTCATCCATGAGCTCCCCTGAGCACTGGAACACTTGAAATTTGTAAATTGTAGTTCTAAGAAGGTTCTTTAACAACTCAAAATTTGAAGATTCTTTATAAACTCAATTCTTTAATAACTCAAATTTGAAGCTTCTCTTATAAAATAAATTGTGTTTGCCAGGAAAATTAGTGAGCATTTTTTCCTTAATTTTTTTTTTTTTTATGTGTATGGGTTTTTATCCCTCACTCTACTGTAGGAACTTAGGGTAGGTTTTGAACCTGTGATTTTTTTTTCTGACCTTCTGAGCTTTGGGGTTTAATACAAATGAAAGAGGCATATTTGGGGCAATTACCTTCTCAGCAAACAAACGAGCAGAGATTGGCACTGTTATTAAAAGCCTGCAAAGGGTTCAATGATTATGTTGTCAGCTGAGTCCGAATCCCAAAGCAGAATGTTCTGGACTGGAGATCGGGGACCAAAGTAGAGTTGGGAGTCCCCTGCCTGGAAAAACAGTTGCTATCCCTGAAGACAGATGGTGACTTTGCTCTGGTTCAGAAACCCTCTGTGTCCTCTTTGTTATGTTCAGTACAGCCCTAGGGATTGCCTTTACTTGGCATGGTCTCCGCAAGACCCAGATACTCAGATTGACCACATAGTTGAGAGATCATCATAGGTGTTTAATACGTTGTTATTTCTTGAAGGGACATTAACATGTAACACTATGGTTCTCTAACTTTCTTTTTGTGTCTCTTTTCATCCCATTCGCCATCACTAATCCCAACCGCATAAATCAGACACTTCTGTCAAAGGGCCGGGGGAAGGTCTTGGATATCATGGGCCAAAAGCCAATAGGGACTCTGTTGTCCACAATTTAAAGAGCACACCTCCCAAACCTCTGTGGAACTTTTCTATCACATCTTCCTGGTAGTATTGAGATGTTTTGTTGGAACAACATTTTAAATACTTTGCAAACCTCAGACGCAATGGTAAAGACCCTCCTCCCTTAAATTTGAGACAAATGTTTGACTTCTGGCCATGAAAAAATGCATCCCAAAAGATGTGACAAGGGGGGAATGTCTGATTCCTCTCTTCAGCCCTGCTGTCCTCACTGGCGGCTGCACGCGTGGCTGTCTGGACACAAAGCAATAACGTGAGTCTGGTGTTCACAAGAGATGCGCTACCACTCAGCCCCCATCCCTCCAACGTGCCGGGGCACCAGGGCCACATCCAGTTTGTTGTTGGGATGTGGTTCCCTCAAAACAGTAGTGTAACTTTGACTTTTATTCTGTTGCGGTTGGAAATGGTAAGTGGTGAACAGTTTCTTCTAAGTTTTGGGAGGACACGAAGGAGAGATGGGAGATTTCAGCTCTGCAGTAAAATGTTAGACAGACTACATTGTTTTCATTGATTTATTATTATCAGTAGCCCCTGCTGACTTCCCGAAGCTTCCTATTCCATTAGTTTAATCATATTTCCCAGAATCATAGTCAAAAGCTCTTGACAATCAGGCCCTGCCTTTCTACCATGTCCAACCATTAACCCCCAAACACTCACACCAGGCGTCTTTGTCACAGACAGTTGAAGGACCCTCTCACCTTGGGTCTGTCTGTGTGCTGTTCTGCTGCCTGGCCTGGCCTTCCCGGTCCCTCGGACTCTCAGGCCGGATTCGGTTTAAGCTCTCCCTCCTCTGGGCAGACTTGTCTTACCTCTTTGTTGCCTTGCCCCCCTCCATGCTGTGCAGCACCCCACGCATCTCTCTCTCAGAACTGCCTGTTGAGAAGCATCTCTCATTTAGCACACTGTGAGGTCCTCTCGGGGGCGTGGAGGGAGCCACATTTCTGTTTTTACTCTGTTAGAGCACCTGGCATGGAACAGAGCTGTGAGTGAACCCGTAAATGAATGAACGGATGTTTGCAGAAATCAAGTCACTTTGTTAGAATACAGTGGGCATAAGACGATCCTGTGGCCTGCAAGTAGCTGATGCTGGGAGAAGCAGTTCGATGTAGTGACCACACGTTCTGGGCTTGTAGGATCAGGCTGCCCTGCCGAGTTCACAGTCCAGCACCACTCATTTTAGATGTTGTGACTTGGACACGATACTTAGTATCTCTGAGCTTCAGTTTTACCATGTGTCAAATGTGGATAATACTACCCACATTGCAGTAACAGTATAAAGACTAAAATAAAATATAAATATAAAAGAAGAATATAAACTAGCATTAGCAGCTTCTCCATAAATATCCCCTTTCCTTTTCTCTCCACTCCAAATGTGTGAGAAGCAAAATAAATGTTTAGGTAATAAATACAATTAGTTTTCCAAGAAAGGAAAGAAAACTTGGGCCTGGGGTGGCCAGAGAAATAGAAAGTAGGATTTGAGCTGGAAAATAGAAAAGACATACCCAGAAAATGAGTAGAAGGAAAATATCCCAGTGAAATGAAATTAGAAAAAAAAATAGAAGCAAGACATTTTTCTCTTAGTTTCACTGCTTGTCTCTGGCTGGCCCAGCTTTGTTGTTTTGATTTGTTTCTTTCTTTGTTTAGTTGTTAATTTTTTAGGCCTAGGAATGTGAACAAGTAACTTATTTTCACAGGACATGTTCCCATCTAATTTACTTCCTTAAGTAACTAAATATGCTGAAGTGCCCCATTAGTTTTAATTATATGTACTTAAAAACTAAACTTATTTAAAGTCAGAGGGTAAGGCAATCTGTTAAAGTTTATTGTTTGGCTTTTTTTTTTTCTTTTTTCCTTGCTTTAAAATTTTTTGATTCTTACTAAGAGTTGCCTACCTTCACAGAAACCCCTGATTTAGCATCATGTGATCCTAGTGATTCTGGGGCATGACCCAGTGCTTAGGATTATAGATGCCTGTTAACTTAGCAAATCAGTCACGAGTCTGAGATGGTCCCAGGATGCAAGAGGAAGGCTGCCAACAGGAAGTCAGCATCATCTCCGTGCTGTTCGTGATGTAGCAGGGGAGTGATGATTCCCTTGTCACCCTCCAGGGGGCACCACACTCAGACGGCACTGGAGAAATCCACATCAGAATTCAGGACCTTCAAATTTTAAAATGTCAGGACCCTAGAAGGACTTGGTATGCCTTAGAATCCTAGATGTTTCTTAAATATGGAAATAAAACATTGATATCAAACCTGCCTACAAGGAGTGGGAGACTGAGGTCCAGAGCAGTGAAGTGACTTTCCCAAGGTCTATTGTATAGATTAGAGGTAGAATTAGATGAAGAACCAGTTTTCTTTCTCTCCACTTAACATTGCAGAAGAGAAGACCAAAGGATTATCAAAAAAAAAAAATTGTTTTAGTTTAGTGTGAGACTCAGCTCAGGTGAAACTTTCTTTTGGATCTTCTCCAGACTTCCCCTCTTTGGGGAATACCACATGAGTGCCCATTTATGGGTGGGCGTATCCATCTTTATGCACATTTATGCTTGGCTGTATCTTATTTGTCTGCATGGCTCTCTTACCAGGTAGTAAGGTTCTTATTTGCAAGAAAGTGGTTTTAATGGGCTTTGCTTCTCCAGTGTATAATACTGTGCTGGGTAAAGAAACATATTTTATACCTTTCAAAATTAAGATATAATTCAAGCGCCAAAAATATACCGTCTTAGCATGTACAATTCTCTGCATTTTAGTATAGTCGCAAAGTTACTCAAAATTCACCACTATCTAATTCCAGAGCATTTTTTGTCACCCCCTAAAGCGTCCCTGTATCCATTAGCAGTTGCTCCCTGTTGTCAATGCTCCCCAGCCCCTGGGAACTACTGATCTATTTTCTGTCTCTACGAATTTGCCTGTTCTGAAACTTTCATATAATCGGAATTATGCAGCATATGATCTTTTGTGTCTGGCTTCTTTCACTTAGCATAGTAGTTCCATGGTTCACCGATGTTACAGCACGTGTCAGTACTTCATTCCTTTTATGGCTGAATAATATCCCATTGTATGGATAGGCCGTGTTTTGTTTGTCTGTTCATCAGCTGATGGACATTTGGATTGTTTCTGTTTTCAGGTATTATGAACAATACTGGTATGAACACCAGTATGCAACTCTTTGTGTGGACATAAGACACATATTTTCAATTCTCCTGGGTATATACCTAATAGTGGGGTTGCTGGGTCATATGGTAACTCTCTGTTTAACCTTTTGAGGAATTGCCAAACTGTTTTCTACAGCAACTGAACTATTTTGCATAAAAATTGCACTTAATATAATTTTAAATTAAGTCAAAGCTATTCCCCAAATGTGAAATAACCAGATTTCGTTAAAATGAAAAAAATCCCTTGTGTACATTCATGTCTGTTTATACCCTCTGTCTTAATCTTCAAAACCACATATACCTCTACAACTTAAAGGTCTGCAAACATTACATAATGTGCCAACATTACGTAACAGAAGGTAGGCGCTTTCCTTTGTGACATTAGTTAGCTGGTTTTGTTATTCACGCTGCAGGTACCTTAGGATAGCCCTCAGGTTTTGTTTGGTTGCTGTTTAAAGATCTTTTCTCATCCGAGTTCTGTAGCCAAAGATAGCAACTGAAATGAATCAGAGGATGTCAGAGATGTTCTGACTCACAGTACCCAGAAAAATCCAGCTCCCAGGGGTTTGTGTGTGGCCTCCTGGAGAAGAGAGAATTCTCACAACATAAAATAGGTCCCCAGGGATAAAGCTGGGCTTGGGAAGAAAAGTCAAATTGTTGAAGCCACTGCCAGCACTCAGCCTTCTCCCTTGCTGTCCATCACGCCCTGGATCATGCTGTAAGGTCATTTTTGACATCACTAGAATATTCTAGGATGTTTAACGTTTGGTCTTCTTGTGGGACGATTCCCAGTTCTGTTTCATATCACCTTTCCCTGAAGTGCTATCATGTGATTCTAGTATGTAGCTGGATATGTTCATCTGTTATCTTTTCCTCAGGCCAGACTTGTCCTTGAAAGGAGAGTCAAACTCTGCAATGGTTTGGTAGCCAGTACTGCTGCAGGGACAACTGGCTACTTAACAGATACCTGCCTAATGGTTGAAGTCATCAATTGCTACAATATTATCGTTGATGGAAATACTATGTGCTGTTACTTTGTTTAGTAGCACTTAAACTGAACTTGATCTTGCCTAGATCATAGTCCAGTTGGTCTATTTTAAGAGTTTGAAGAGGATACAAGCCGCTACTTTCAACGTATTTCTTGGTTCGCTTTATCGCAATGCCAGGACTGGTCTAGTTCATTTTCTGTCTGTAGCAACTGGTGAAAAGATGCTGAGTGCAACCAACTTTGTATAACTCTTCCTGTGTTTGGAGAGGATCACAGTCTACTTGAAGCTCTTTTTGCTAAAGGGCAACCATTCCTTTCTTCAAACCTTTATGTAGCATTTTCTCAGGATTTCTGAGTCCAATCCCTTTCTACCTCCTTTGAGAGTCATTTAGGTTAAATACCTGTGCTGTTTGCCCTACTAGCACGTAAGCTCATCCAGCAAGGGCTTAGTCTAGGCGTCTTTGACCTTGATCAGCTTTATGAAGTTTTGTGAAGTTCTATGTATTATAGATGCTCAGTGAATATTTGTTAGCATAATTAATGAATCAGTAGTAATGTATTTCTTTTCATTCTTCCCTGAATTTTGTCCACTTTGCTTTCAACTGCATGATGCGAGTGCTTCATGCTGTTTTTGTGGCTACATTGCTTTTTTTTTTTTTTCTGTGTGCAAATTTAATAGCCAACGAAGCATATAGGTAAATGCTCAGCACTCTTAGTGTATTTTGACCAGGGAGGGAAAACTATATTATGTAACTGAGACTCAAAACCAACGAGAATTTAAGTTCTAAATATTTTCCTTCCTGTCCTGCCTCCAATCTCCCCGAACCCCAACAATCCAATACATATGCAGATTGTTTTCTATCTTGCTGGGGATTGGTGGGAAGGGACAAAGGAAAGAAACTACCTTCCATACCTCTTTCAGAGATACAGCCTGCGTGGCATATGGTACCAGCACATTCTTTGGTGGAATCATAGCAATGTGAAACTATTTGTTTAAAAATTTTGAACGAAAGTACGTGTATATATGTAAATACAATAGAACATCATTATAAAATGATTGATTTCTACAGGGCTTGATAAATGTCATAAACCACATCCTTCCCCCTAAAATATAACTGCAGGCTTAAAAGACATTTGGGGACATATTTGTTTATGAGGCAGTTGTGAGTTCTGACCCTTGTGACAAGAGTCAACCCAAAGAGCCTCATTTACATATTCTGAAGGAAGAAGCACTTCAGCACAGTGTGCGTGCATACAAATTCCATTGTGTTTGTACAATAAAGTGATCCAATTAATCACTGAGTCTCCTGAGGAAAAAAATAACATATTCTGTCTGATGAGCATAGTTGGTGTTTTTAGGGTATTGTTCTATTTAGAATCCGTCTAAAATAGAGGACTGCTTGAAAGTGGTCAGTGGATTGAAACAAATTTTTCTTTTTTTTCAAGCATAACAATGTGGATAACTTAGATTCTCTTTTATGTCGCAATCCCCCCCCCCCAAATCGACCAAGAGACAAGGATTTGAGGACAAGTCATTTACTTGGAAGGTAACCCCAGGAAACTCTGGTAAGGGAGTGAAGCCAATAAAAAGGTGAATTATCAAACTGGTTACCAGTGTGGGCAGCCAAAGCTCATTTGATTGGGAACTCTGGGAGATGCAGCTATGCCCCAGGGGTATCCCAGCCGAGGGACAAGGAAGCTGAGGTGTTGGTCTGCCACCTCCCCATCTGTCATTGGTTGAAAGCTCCTTCCAGGTGCATTAACTCATTCATTGTGATGTTTCTAGTAACCACATTTGACTTGTAGAGGTGAATGCCAAGGAGATACGAGTGTCCCCCAGAGCATATCATTACCCCTGGGCAGCGACTCTATGTTGGTAAATGAAAGTCTTGTCATGAGGAATTCCATGGCATTTTCATGAATCTGCAGGTTAAATAACTGGAAACAAAAATAAAACACCACGTGAGTATCCTTAGAACCACTGTGTTATCTCTTTTTTCATTCATCAACCTCTCTGGAGAAAAGATGCTATGGAAATCCTGGATAGAAATAAATTACAAACAATTTTGGTCCTTGAACCGAGAATCGGGGGGGGGGGGCGGAAATCAGTAAAAAGGTCCATTATCTCTCTTTTAGAACCCTGAAGGTACATTTGCTTTTTGATACACGTGGGCTCCACTGTCCCATCAGACTTCACTCATAAAACACAAGGTCAAAGATAAAATTACTACAAATCTCAATGTGACAAGAGCAGAGCATTAACCAAATGGAGGGCCCATCCGAGCACAGGGCCCTACACCGCTTCCCAGATGACACACCCGTGAAGGCGGCCTGGTCCTCCCCACAGCCTCACGAGTGGAGGGTGTTGTCACTGTCCACAGGTGAGATGCTGAAACCCAGAGAGGAGGTAACGCGCCTGAGATCACTGAGCCTGTGGCAGAGCTGGAATACAAACCCCAGCTGTCTGACCAAGGGGCCTATGTGGCCAGTGTGGCATGATGGAATAACCACGGGGGAGGAGCCGACATTGGGGGTTTTGCCCATTTCCAAGTTATCGTGTACCCTTGAACAAGTCTGCCTTAGTTAGGACTTTGGTCTTCATCTTACACGAGCATGAAGTTGATGCCTGGTTTTCATCCGAGATATAGCTTTCCGCAAACCAGAGTGTGGGCTGCGTGGTCCCTTCTCTCCTTGTCCTAAGAACCAGAGAGACCCCCAGAGACATGTGTTGGGTGACAATGCCGCCCTTCCTACAGCAGCACTTGCACTAAAGGCCATGCACTTTGCATGCTTTATTTGGCCTGTCCCTCAGATGTTGGCTGAAATGTCCCAGGAGAATGAGAAAGCAGTTACCTTCTGGGAGCATAACAGGGCATATTCAGAGTGAAGGGGGCAAATGGAAGCTTTGTAGACCTTGCAAAAATTCTGTGACACACCCACACATACCCACACACAAACTGCCGTGAAATTTTTTAATTGTCTGTGTAAACCATGCACAGGAATACTATTCCTTGAGAATAATTAGACAGGGTGGATGATTGAGTTGCAGCTGACAAGACTTGAGAATGTGGATCTGGGTACACCATCTTCCCCTGTCCAGCCAAGGATGAACCCAGCAAGCCACAGTGGTGATGCTGTTCACCTGGCAGGTCCTAGCGTAAGAAGTCTGAGAGCCAACAAAGGAGAAGGTATCAGGAGGGAAGATCTTATATACAGACAAGGCAAAATGTAATATTGTTTCCATTGTGCCAGGTCTTCTGGAAATGCCAAAGAAGTCATCAATGTACATTGATGCATCTTGACTCAAAAAATATGCGGGGGGTGTGGGTGTGTGTGTGTGTGTGTGTGCGTGTGCTTGGGGACAGGGAAAGCGAGGGCTTTCATGACCTCTGTGGAAGCAAAGAGCCAACAAAGCAAAGGGAGGGCCCGTGGCCTTGGATTCTGACAAACCTCTTTCCTCAAGCATAAAGTGTAACAATATTATCTTCTCCAGTTGTTAGTAGGATTAAGTGAGGTGATAAATAAATGTAAAGAGACTAGAATGGTGGCAGAAACATAATAAGCACCTTGTCAATGGCAGCAAAAGGGTGTTAAGGGTTAGTTATAAAGGAGACTTTGTAAAATGCTACCTGGTTAAGTTCATTTCAACCTGTTTCCCTCTGAGGTGAATTATTGGTTTGCATCTTGGTAAATACTTTCAAGCAACCTCTAAATTTATATACATATATATAAATAATATGAGACTGAATGTACTTTTACTTCACTTGAGTAAGATTTTGAAATCAGTCTTTTTGACTATAAAAATGAACACTTAGCCAGCATTTTGACTTACTCTGGTAACCCAGTGACATTTATTCCCTAATAGTCATCAAATATTGAATTCCTACTTTGTGTCTATCACTATGTGAATGCAGATATTCACATGTGATCGCTCCCCCCAGAGAGCCCACAGTCTTTTGCAAAAATAGAGATGCAGATCCTTCATTGCAATGTAGTCACATTCAGAGCACTGGTGACGTTAAGTATCAGAAAGAAGGGAGTGTTGCCAGGGAAGGCATCACAGTTCCAGATGACAGAAAATGACCATTTCCCCCTCCCCCCAATAACTGTATTTCTACCTACAAAATGTTGGGGGAAAAGATAAAATTAATAGTAAATTGTTGGGGAAAAGTAATTTGGAACTATTTCTGAACTTCTCATGTGCCTGAAATTTGGCTAAAATCCATGAAACTCTGCACTATTAAAAGATCCTTGAATTCTGGTAATAGGTTCCAGCTCACTCGTAGGATAATGGCTTGTTTTATGCTCCCTCTGCAGTTTATATCTTTAGTGGATTATTTATAGAGAGCTTTAAATATACCCTAATAATTTTTCGTAAGCTGCAACCTATTGCTGAGATCCAAACTCAGAATTGGCTTTTGAGAAGTACCTTGGGGAAGTTTTGGATACAAATGTAAAATAATTCTACTTGAAGAACTCATGGAAAAGAACTTTACTGGGCATTGATTCTGTGAGATTCACATGGAAAAAATCCTAAGAATTCTCTGTTGAGGACATGAGAGTAGGATCAAGGGAGCTTAGACATGTAAGAATTTGCCTCAGACTGTAGGGAACTCTGGAATCATCGCTTGTGATACATTTTCATTAAGACTGTGGCGAATGTCAGGATGGTTGTTATTTTAGCCAACTGAGAGGACAGAGGCTGTGTTTTAGAAGTGGCGGCCTGGGCTATTGCTATGTTTATAAATTTCATGTTCGTTCAGCTCCTACCAGGCAGGCCAGTGTGCTCAGCCTGTCAGTGGTCCTTACTCACTTTAAGGAGCTGGTGCAGCTCAAGCCTCATCCCGGAAAATCTGAATCATCAGACCTTGCATGGGACCAGGTGTATGCGTTTAAGCATCCCTAGTGTTTTTATCGCTGGAGGTTTGCAGCCTGTGTTCTTGGGAGTCTAGAATAGCATGGAACCCTCCTTACCTTCATGGAGCTCACAGCCTCATTGTGGACATGAAGCTGTGTGTACTTGAGGATAAGCGAATCTCAAATGGTTTGTGCTACTTAAAATGTTATGTGTGGGATGTGCGTGGCTATCGTTTTAGTCTACTTTTCAGGGAAATATGTAAATGAACTAATAAACAGACACTTTCTGGGCATGTCTGCTAAACACTGGATGTGCACACACCAACATAATCCAATTTGAAGGAAGGAGGAGGCAGTAATGGTTGGAAACACATCATGGCAGACCCTGAAATGCAACCAAAGTCTTTTGAACTTAATTTGGAAAGAAATAGGTAGGTCAGGTTTGAGACTCTCATCCTGTCGCTTCTAAGGTCCAACCTCCTTAGCGTGGCATTCAGAGCCCTTCACGACCCACCCCCCCCGACCTTAGCTTGAGCCTCCCCCTGCCCCCTGTGAACAGTGAGCTTGATGCGTTCTTGCCCTGTTATCTCCTCTTGGAATGATCTTCCCCCTTTCATCACTTGGGCAGCCCTATCATGCCTCTTCACTTCTACTAGAAGCCTCTCCTGACTCCTCAGATTGGACTCAGCACTGCCCTACACCCTGTGGACCTACTTCTGTCTTAGCATCTTCCTAATTTCATTGAGAGTTTTGTGTGTATGTATCTGCTCCGCTAGACAGGCAACTCCAGAGCAGTGGCTTCTCCCTTCTTGCTTTAGTACAGCCGGCCTAGTACCTGGCAGAGATAGATGGTCCATGAATGTCTGCAGTGGGGTTGATAGATGTAGATGTTAAACAGAAAGCAGATAACAAACTCATTCTTGAATTTTCTCTCAGCTGGATTCTGCTAGAAAGAATTTTGAGTGCTCTTCTGCCAGTGAATCCAAAGGTGTTGAGGGATGTGTGATACCTGGAAACCTGAGGTTCCGGGGCCATGGAGGGGTCTTGAAATTCCTGCTCTGTGGATACACAAGCCGTAGGCAATCTGTGGCTCTGTAGAAGAGAGACAGCAATGAGGGAGTGGACTCCACCAGGCTGCTTTTTTTCTAGTTATCACATTTCCTTCTTAATTGGCATGACTTCTGTGGGAATAATGTACTCTTGGATTTTTGCCAAGAATGGTTGTATGCTCGCAAAGCTTTCCTCTCTAACAAAATGGGTTCTGTCCCTTGGTCACTTGTGGACAACCCTTGCTTCATTTTGTGAGTGAATGAAAAGTGGCAGTGAGTCAGCGTGGGAGATAAAACAAGAAATGAACCCACCAGTTGGTGTCTGCATTATGAAGTCTTATCTCATCTGAGTGGAGTGAGACTGAGGTAAGTTCTTTGGAAATCTTCTCTAGAAATAAGAATGAAAAGTCCTGCCACCTTATAAACCTTACATTTAAAATTTTTTTTTCATTTATTTTTGTGGCACTTCTTTTAGCTTTAACTGCAGAAAACATCTATGCTTTGCTTCTGTTCTCAAAGCTCTTAACTATTTGGCCCTGAGCAAGGAGACAAAAACAATTCGGTTTTACTCTGCAACATTCCAAAAATAACTTTAGTAATACCCTCTTTGGTTATCTTAAAAGTGCAGAGTGGACGCTTTTATCGTAAAGTGGAGTGTCTGACCGTTTGAGGGGGGGACTTTAGCCGTATGACTGTTATTTAGCAACTAAACGGTGGTGACTCATTCACTTTGACTGTGATACAGGAAAGTTCTTTGCATGGAAAACACAGGAGGGGGGAAGTCTCTCTGAACCACTATGTAGTATTTTCCTTTGGAAAAGGCTTCTCTGAAAATGAATAGGCACCAGCTGTTTCTCGGCTGGCTTAGTCTCCAAATTTGCCAGAGAGCCCTCCTCAACCAGGGTTTCAGTGCAGTTTATCCTCAAAGGTACACAAAGGTAGGTTCATAGCTGTAATAAGGGATCAGTTTGGTTAATAAACTGAAATCTCAGGATTAAAAATTGTCATGCTGAGTCAAAGAGAAATTGGACCGATTGCATTTCTAGGATCTGGAACATGCATGTGTGATGTAGTGTGGACTAGAAAACCAATGGTGTTTTACTCTCATGGTCCATTGGTGGGGGGAGGCGGGTAGAGGGAGAGACACAAGCCAGTGCACTGTGCTCTTAGCTTTGCTCTGAATGACATGAAAGCCTTGGGGAGGAGTGCCTCAGTGAGGTGCTAATCTATTTAGGCAGCAAAAATATAATAAGATAAATTCACCTGCTAGGCTCACAGCACCAAACTAATTCCAGCTCTCTGAGTTTCATTGTGCTTGTCAGCATCTCCTTGAGGGCTCTGAGGGCAGTAGGAATGGGAGAGGCAGACCATGCAGCTCTAGCCATGAACATTTGGGGATGGAAAGGGCTTGTCTCCTCCTGCTCTTGGGCCCTGCTCATCCCTCTGGACCTGAAGTCCTGCTGCTCTCATGTTTGGCTCTTATTTATGAATGGAGGTTAGAGAAGCCGCTTAAAGGCTCTTTAGTGCTTACCCTCCAGCTGGCCGCTGACTTAGGGAAAATCTGACCCTATGAGACTGCAGTGGGGGCAGGGAGGACTGTGGGTGAAGTTTGTGTCACCAAAAAGATGACCGGGGGGTTAGAGGGACCTTAGCCCTTTTGTACAGGCAGAGAAGCCCGGGCTATTAATAGTAAAGCCCCGAATCACAGATGTAGGAATGTCACAGCTGCTTGAGCTCTGCCACTGTCACCGGCAGAAAACCAGCCATGAAGGCCTGGCCCAGCCCCGCCCAGCGTCATTTCAGCTATAAACAACCTCGGAGTCAAAGATGAGGCAGGTTGATTGACTTCATTCCTTTCTGTTACCCCAGGCTCTCTGAGACCCAACACGGTACAATATTTGCAGTAAATACAGCCTAATCCTGGCTGTGCATTCTGGTTCTAAAAGATGTGCCGGCCATCTGCTGCCTTTGTGTCTCCTACTCACCGCATTTCTCCCACATGGATGTATGTGACGCGTGGTGGGGAGACAGGTGCTGGAATGGGTGGGCTTGGTGAACTCCCCCTCCCCCATGAAGTCACCTGCTCCTCGGAGATGGACCTGTGACCCTGCAGGTCAGAAATCGGAAGTCCTTTCACTTGTCACTTGCCAGGCTTTGGTGCTGCTGCTGGATCAGACTTAGGCTGGTGAGGGGTGCAGGGTGAAAGATGGCCCCCCACTTTGTGGCTGGGAGGTCTCCTCCCTCACATATACGCCATGGAGGGGCTTGTCTAGAAAACTCTAAAGAAGCAGGGAGAAGGTGAACGTCAGAATCCTACCTAACTGGATAAGTCAGATTTTTACTTTGATCTTGAATTTGACCCTGGATGAGAAATTGAATCCCGAAAGATCCTCTTCCCTGGCTCCCTCTCCTGGCCCCAGCCAGCCCCTCACCTTCTCCCCCCATTCAGGTAACCAGGAAGGGAGCATCAGGGCAAATCCGATGTCATTGTTCATTTTTCATTATACTTAAGCTTCTAGGACCTTAAAAGTCAAAGAAAACGAACTTGAAGGAGTCACTAGCATTATTTTTCTAAGGCTAATAAGAAGCTGAACTGGGAGCAGCAGTAACAGGAAACTAATAAGCTAACAGTTGACTAGTTTACTTATTGCAACAGTCCCTGGCTGTTCCCCGTCCCCTCCTCCCGCTTTCTGGCAATCATTTATCAGACCCCAGGAGGGGGCCAGGGCTTGGAGCGTTTTGATGCCCGTTTCCCAGCGCGAGGAATGCTGCGTGGTGTCAGTGACCAGAGATTAGGGCGGTGGAATTTTGCATTTGTTACAGCAGCAGCTGTAGCGCGTGGTTTCAGCCGAAGGGCAGCGTCCCGAGCAGGGCGCGGCTGCAGCTTGGTGGCAGCTATCGCTGGGGCGGGCGCCGGAGCTCGGCCCTCGGAGATGGGGGCGGGATTTTAGAAAGCAGCCCGGGACCTCGCCAGTGGATGCCGGGGGCTCTTCCTCGCTGCCTCTGCCGCCGCCCATCTCTCTTCCCAGGGGCGCTCCCACTCCCAGACTTTGTTCCTGTTTCCCTGGGCGCTGCTCACCAAAGGCCCCGGTTGCCATGGTGAAAGAGAAAGGTAATTATAAATATCGATCACTGTGCGTGGTTGCAGAAGTTGGACTGGTGCTGCCGAGCTCGGCCACCTAACGGGGTGTGATCAATGGCAAGCCGGGCAGACATGTTCTTGGTGCGAGTGTCTGTATTGTGAAGTCCGGACTTCCGGGGAACCGAGCCTTACTTCATTAAGAGCCTTTCATTTAGTCGCGGCGTTGGAAGCACACCCTATTTCTGGAGTGTTTGCGCAGCCGAGCTCCTGGGTGTGTGTCTCTTTTGATTGCTATTGCATTTTGTATTTCTGGTTGTGTTTGAGACTTGCCTTCCCGCCCCTATCCTAGCCTTCATTCTTCCTCACTTACCCCACCCAAATCAATAAATGAATGAAGATATGTCATGAAAGGGTCCTTCCACCAGGTTTGTGCTATGTTGGGACCTGCCCAAGCCTAGATGGGACTGGCTGGAAGGAGAAGCGGGCTGTTTTAAATGTTCCAGGTGTGCAGCTGTAATTACCTGTCATTTCAGTGGCATCCCTTGTCACTCCTCCAAACAACTTAAAGGATGTGTTACATGTCAAAGGTGGCAAATCATGCCTTAGGAAAAATGTGCAGGGGAGAGGGTGGGCAGCTCTGGGCAGGTGTGCAGGATTTCTGAACTGGGTGTGGTCCTGAAAGGTAAATTAAATCTTTCGGAATAGAATTATAGCTTAAATTATTAATCTGGGAAATATAAAAGAGCACAACAATGTTTGATTTTAATTATCCAAGTAATATATCCATATGTCTTATGTTAAGAAAGTGAAATGTCACAGGAGACTAGAGAGTGAAAGATGAAATCCTGTCCATCTCAATTCCCCTTTCTCTCAAAATCGTTAATAGCTTGCATCTTTCTAGACCTTCTACACCAGAATAAGGTAGGTAGGTAAGTAGGCAGGTAGGTAAGTAGGTAGGTAGGTAGATAGATAGAAGTATTAAAAAAGGATCATTCTCTGATTATTTTCCTGACTTGATTTTTTTCTCTTAATACTATATCTTAGCGACTTTTACCATGTGATTTTATAATGTGAGTAACTTCCCCTTAATTTTGCTTCTTGGTAAGCTTAGATTTATTCTGCCACATTTTCTGACTGTGGAATACTTTACTCCATAAACATAGACATCTGCTCTTTTGGGGCTGTCTTGAACATTTCAGTGATTTATCTTTATCTACTTTCTCTTAAAGCCCCTACAGAGAATAAATGTGAGGTGAACATGCTGAACTCAGACTGATACTTATTGCTGGAAACTCGGTTCAGGTTTATTATACTAATGGATGGATGGAGAAATAGGATCATGACAGCTAACCGTGTTAAAGCTGCACCTTAGGACAAAGAGAAACATGGCTTTGCTCTACCCATTTGGCTTCTGTGTGTCTTTCGTAAATCACTCGGTTTAGCTTGGTTTACTTTTTCACTAAGTGCTAATTGAATGAAATTATTTGGTGCTTCGAATAGTGTTTCCTCTCTTTTGAGGGGGCTTCCAGGAACCCTCAGAGTAACAGATAAAAGATGTTGATATTTAATAAAGATCAAGTCTCTTCAGTTTTACCTCCCCCACCACTGGGACAGCTCAGCTCTGATCTCTATTGCTAGTGGATTTGAGTTTGTTTCCCGAGGGGGAGGAGTCTGTGAGTGGTGGGAATTCCCGATTCCGTTCTCCCGGGGCCAGGGGAAGCCTAACTTACTGTGTGTGGGGAATGTATGTCAGTGGTCCCCAAACAGCAACTCTTTTTAAGGCGTTGCAGACTTCCCAAAGCTCAGATTGCCTGTGTTCAGGTTTGCTTTAGAAATCAGTAGCCACTTTCTAACTGGAACACTTTGGACAGGCCACCAGGAGGTCACATACTAGTATTATCTTAGCCCTTAGCCCCTGATTAAAGGCTGTTCCTGTTTTATTTTGAGGTCTGTGTTATTTCTATGCTGCTGCCTCCCAGCTCCCTGATTGCACTGACCTCACCAACAGCAGCGGCAGGCAGGATTTTTGGCAAATACACAAGGGCTTCCATGGAGAGAAAGGAACTTCATTATAGCTTTTAAAGTGAGACAGGCACAGGAATGCATGTAGTCCAGGCATTCATCCTAGATGTGAGAAAACTGGGCTTCAGAAAGGGGAAGCAAATTGCTCAAAATCACAGTGAGTAATTGGCCCAAGCACTCGCCCTCTGTGTTCCATCAGAGGTGGACGCAGCTCAGTGTCTGCACTCACCGCAGCGTGCAGACCCTCACCCGCTCCATCACTGGTGCACAGCTTGGTGCCTGCCCATCGCAGAGTCTCAAAGCTGAAACAGGTTAGCCTGTTGTCCAAGCTGGACCTGGAACCTGTATCTTCTGATTTGAGACCTTTCTGGTCCTCTCCATTTCCCCTGGCTCCCAGAGGGGCCTACCTTCTTCCTTCCTCCTGGAGCTGGTGCGAACCACCCTTGAGTGAGCTTCGATCGTGGCAGCTTCCTTCCTGAGGAACATGGGAAGCCTTCTGAAGGAGTGAGATAGATTGACCCTCTGTTACACTCACCACTTGGAGATGGTTTAGCTCACATTGGGTTGTGCCACCATTTTCTCTCCTGGATAAAGTGTCCAAGTATCTATCTGGTTTGGGATTGACACTGATTGGAAAGAAAGCATCCTGGCAAATCACACCTCTGTGAGTGTCGAGTGACATTTGCTGACATGCTTTGACCGTCATTATCTTTTGCTCTGACCAGGCACCCATCCACTTCCAGTGGCAGACACTTATTGATCCGGGAATCTTGATGAAATGGTTATTTCTTCGCGATGTTCAAGGGCATCTTACCCTTGCTGTATCCGGTAACAAAGAAGCAGGAAAGGTTTTTGTGGGTTTATCAGTCAATATCTGTCTTCCCGGATACACTCTCCTCAACCTAAACTCCAGAGGCCCACTCTGCTCATTTAAAAACTGGAATTGTCTAGCTTATGTGTGTTCTGGTGCAAGTTTTAAAAATAAACACAAAAGGGATGTGCTTCTTTCTGTTAGAGAAAACAAGAATAAGCAAACGCTAGAGATTAAGTTATGTAAACACTCATTTATTTAAATAATAAGGGAGGCTTATGGTTTGGAAATCATGTGAGAGAATAAGAATTTAGCAATCTAGCAGCGACGGGAGGTCATGTCAAGGAAAATAGAGTTCTACACTTGAGCACTTGATTTTGCAGTTTGTTTTGTTTCCCAGAAGTTTTCTGCCACAGTTGGATGACCCAACTTGCTTTCAGGGTGGAACAGGACCCAGTGAAACTCATTCTAGTTCACCCTCGATGGAGCGATGTTCACTCGCTACTTGACATTCAGGTGTATCTCACACGCACACACACACACACACACACACACACACACACACACACACACACACAGAGCAATCTTGTTCTTGGCCACTTCTGAGAACAGTAGCCTACCGGGTCTCCAATGTGTCCTACAGGCTGGCATCAAAGTAATCCTCTTAGGACACTGATGTCATCATATTTCCAGCTCAAAAACCTAAATGAGCGACAAGGTAAAGTTCAAGGCTTCCTGCTAGTCATTGAGGATTCTCCCCAAGTCCTTAAATTACCTCCTCCCCATGCCATCTAAGCCCATCTTGTTTTATTTTTATCTTTAATGTCATTACTACATCTGCAGGAACACATACTGAATAGCATACTTTGTGTTGAAAGCTTTACGTACGTTGTCTCTAATCTTTGACCCCCAGCAAGGTCAGTAGTGCTGCTCCCCTTTGAGAGATGAGGAGGAGGAGTTTAGAAACTTGCAGAGATCACTTAGCTAGAAAGCAAGAGAGCTGATTTTCTACCCAGGCCTGTCTGGCTCCAAAATCTGTGCTGATTGTACTTATGCTCCCTGCCCACCCACCCCATCCCCAGCCCCTGCTCCATTTTCTGTATTTGAAGAATCACAGAGGTGTATCCCTCCCCATCCTCAGTTGTTCTGTCCCCCCTACCCTGGTGAGAAATACATATATTCCCCTTTTCTGTATTTGCCCAACACCTAAGTCACGTTCTGCTTCCTTACAATGCTTTTCAAAGGCCCATCTCTTCTATAAATTCTTCTAGAATTACTCCGAGCACCTAAGTAAACACCAGAGAAATTAAATGAGAATCTGTCACCTGTACAACTTAAGAAAGAGTGTCTGTCTCTCTCTAAGTAGTTGTTGACTTCATCTGTAGTCTTATAAAACAACCCTTACAGTTGCAGAGTGTTGCTAACTCTAATAGTATCTGTCCATCCCACCCCCATCCCACTTCTCCCGAAACACACACCCACAGAGACACTACCCATTCAGATGCATGCACACTGCCTCATGTGATCGACACCCATTTCTGTTCCATTCTCGGGGAATTCTGAGAACAAACTGTTCTCTGCTGTGTAACAATTCATCATACATCTGAGTCACCTTTCAGGCCCCCTGTTGGTGTCTAATAGCTTCTCCTGGATTCGTTTTCCAGCCCTGCTTCCCAGTGATGCTTAATGCCCCACTCCTACTCCAAGGAGGTTGTTCATTTCTCCTTAACTTGAAAAGCCCCGAGTTTTTCGAGGGCACACCAATGACAAGGACATTTCCTAAGTAAGGTCTAAAGGGGTTGATTTAAGGAGGTAGCATGACGCTATAAGCTTCAGAATAAATTGTCTTGGTAGGCGACTTATGCACACAATTCAGTTGTGAACTTTGCATCTTTGGAGGGAGGGGAGCTCCAGTTTTGTCATCGTATTCCACTCGAGAGTCAAAAATACCCACGTGTGAATTTCTCTTGCTATCTTATAAATGAATTAGTACCATTTTCATCAGGTGCTCCTCCGGTACTGCTCTGACCAGCTCATCCTCACCACCACCGGGCTGTCTGGATGGTGGGATTTCCAGGGCTAAGGAAAAGAACTTCATGTTAAAAAGAAAAGCACAACAAATCCCCTGCCCTCTGCCTCCTATTCACTGATGTCTTAAAAAACGTTTATCCAGAGAGAGCGAGAAAAAACAGACTTTGTTTCCACAGCTAGAGTTAAGGCCGAATGTGGAAAGAAATCTTAGAGGAGGAACACATTGACTTAAATTTCCCCAGAGCCCTTGAGAGCATCTGAGCTGGAGGTGGGGCCAGCTTGGAGATGGTCCTGCCTCTTGCCTCTCTGATGACCTGGGCAGGTGCTCAGAAAGGATGTACAGCTTCACAGACTCCCTCTGTTAAAGAACAACAAATGGACTTTCCAAAGTCCTTCAGGAAAGACGCCCTAAGTGAGACTCAGCCTACTGGGAGCAAAATCTTGGCCCTGATTCTCTGTGAGGAGGGGGCTTCTCTGCGTCATCATGTTCATAGTGCCTGAGAGGCAAGAAGGGGGGTCCTGATATTGCTTGTGGCTCACAGGCCAAAGCTGAAATGCTGAGTATTTTCCTGGGCCAGCATTAGAGAGTCAGAGGGCTTTTCAGAAGGTTCAGTGATGGGTGAGTGGTGCAGGATTTCTTCCCTTTGTGGTGGAGCCTGATCTGGGCACACCGCAGTAGAAACCAGTCCAGCTTCCTGTTTCATTGTGTGTGGGTCTGACGGTGACTCATACAGAGAGGTATGTTTGTCCCAAACTGGCAGGAGCTGTGTATTCAAGGGCAAATTTTGTTAACAGTGGGGAGGGTGAATATTTGTATGCATGACCTCTTTTCTCTGAAACATTGTATTTGTGTTCACACTGACATGATTAATGCTCTTATGGGCCACTGTGCCCTGGGGCACACCAGGAATGAGTTTCTATGTCCCATTGCAATCAAACAGGCTGACTTGTTTCAATACTTGGCCTTAACTGTGAAGATGCTGGCTTCCTGGATACTTTCAGGGAAATTACCATCTAGGGCAGTGGTTCTGAAATGTTAGCAGGCATCAGAACCACCTGATGGGCTTGTGAAAACGGGGATTTCTGGGCCCTGTTCCCTGAGTTCTGATTCAGTAAGTCTGACAAAGGGCCTGGGGTTTTGCATTTCTAGCAGTTTTGAGGTGATGTTGAGGCTTGTGGTCCAGGGACTGCACTTTGACACTGTCTAGGTAATCCATGGTTTCTGTGGGTAAAATGATCAGCCTTGCAGGCAGAGAAGCGAGAACTTTTATATAAGTAGCCTCTCTATCCTCTTTGGCTAACTTCCTCTTGCTTACAATGCAGATGGCAAAGAGCATCGTTCTCACTCTGACTCTCCTGCGGCAGAGAATGCAGCTGTAGGTCACAATACAGCAGACTTTCTGTGAGATCTGAGTGGCCAGGAGATGGCTGCTGGGATACGGCACTGGATGTGCAGATGGTGGGCAGGGTGGAGGTGGGAGGAAGTTACAGGACGCATTTTCCTGAGAGTCACCGGGGGCTCAGCTTGTCGTGGGGAAGACAGGGCCTCCAGGCACAGCTGTGCCATTCTGTAGCCCTTATTCCTAATCCTCCAAGGGTTAGGTGAGTACTTTTACTGGGGCTCATCCACCTCTTTGGACTTCTTTGGTAAAAGATAATTTCAGGAGCTATCCTGGCTCACAAAGGCTATAGCCCCCCTCTTTAGTCTTTTATGAGCTAAAACATTAAAACCCGGAGCATTTTACCCACCTTCAGTATGTATGGTCTAGTGGTTAGGGGTCTAGATTGTATCTGTTGTTCAGCAACAATAGATTTTTCAACAATCTCTATTCACGATGTTGTTTGAAACATGCTGAAGGGAGAAATTTAAGAAAAATTAAGAGAAACAGAGAATGGCAGAAGAAGATGGAGTCTCTGATGGGAAATGAGAGAGAGGACTGAGTACCCTCGGAAAAATGGCAGCAGCTATGGGTTCCCAGGTCCATGGAGGGTCCTATAAGTGACACACGGGGCTAGATGAGTGGCTGCTGGGTTGCTCTGTGCCACTTGTGGGACCCCCGTCTGGACAGCCACTGAAGAACAGTTCGAGAGCCGATGGTGGGGATGATATCTGCTGGGCTGGCTTCAGTTGTGCTGTTCCTGCTCACCTGCAAAGCACTACCTGTTCCGCCACGTGTGAAGGTCCCAGCCTGGGACAATGAACCATAGCAATGGGCTTCTTGAGCTCATCACAAATTTATTGAGGTCTGCTCTCTGCAAGGCATTTTGGGGTAACCTGACAACACTGAAAAGTTCCTACCTTCAGTAGTGTAATGAATTAGCCCATGTTGGGAGGGGTGCTGATTGAAAATACAAAATAGAGGCAACACAAGGTGATAGAAAAAGTGTAAACAATATTCTGTTGGGGTTCACAGGAAGGAAGAGTTCGTGTTTTTAAATGAATCAGAAAAGGCTTTACAAAAAAGGGAGCATTTAAGCTTGGCCTTGAGAGGCTTTGTTTATTTCTTCTGGTTAGGGATGGTGTTTAATTCAATTTGTACCCATTACACAGTGTCTGCTCCACAGTAATTGCTCAGTGAATGCTGAGTGAATTAACAAGTAGATGGATGGTGTGTATAGGTCAGGGAGATGGTTATCCTTGTTTAAATGTTTATTCAGAACCTAGTAAGAGATAAGCAATCAAGATATAGAAACAAATAAAATGCAGTTCTTGACCTAGAAGCACTCACGTTCTAGCCAGGAACATAAACACACGAATAAATAATTATGATACAAGGTGAAATGTATTCAGCAGAGAACTCGTAAAGTAATATGGGACTGCAGTGCAGGGAGTGATTAATTCTACTGGGATGTCATGGCAGACTAGGCTTTGAAGGATGAATAGGAGCGCAACAGGTAGATAAAAGGGAAATGAGAGAAAGGCGTTCCAGCTGGCAAAACAGAAGCAGTGAAGTACAACCTCTGACTGATGAAACACAGCCAGCTGAGAGGGGCAGGAACTGCCATCAGTCTCATGGTACTGCAGTGACCATGAGGAAGGGTAAGTGGAGGGCTTGGCGGGTCAGGCTGAGCTGAGGATGTTCAGAACTGGAGGCTGTACAGAGAGATGCCTCCAAGAATCAGGCCGGTGACCTAAAGGGAGAGAGACTGGGACAAACTGGACAGCATGGCCCTCTCTAAAGGAAGAAGCCACTGTTGTTCTCTCCCAATTCCCACAGAACTAGGAATGGAGGGATGTGGGCCAAGTGGCCAGACTTCCACTTTACAACAGTGACTAGAATAGGAGTTTTTATGTAAAATCTCCAGATGCTTAAATGTTGGCAAATGATTCAACTCTCTTCAAAAAAATCTTTGCGTAGGCCAAACCAAACATGTCTGTGGGCAGGACTCAGCCAGAGGGCCTTCCGATTGTGGTCTGGGGCTTAACACAGTGCGCACCAAACCTGCCCACAGTACGAAGTGCATTTTCACACATCAGGGCTCAAGACTCGTGCACTTATGCATATAAATAGCTAAAATAAAAGTCACATGAAACCACACCTACCTTTACTCTCTGCTCTTTTCTATTTTTTTAACTAAGCTGGTCACCACTCGTTGAACCAGTTACCCATTTCACTGGGTCAAGACCTGAAATGTGAAAACTATTAATTTGGAACGTGTGCTATGCTAACTAAACTTTTATTGGATGAAAACAGAAAAAGGAACCATCCTGGGCAACCATGTTTCCTTCTTGGACACTCTTATCATAGTGCTTAACAGATACATTTTGGTTAAATTGGATTTCTTCACTTGCAACTGGAAACATTTCAACAGAATAATTTTAGAATCTTCTAGTGATCGTTTTATCCTAAACAGAAGTTGGCCATAATTTGACATCATCTTTTGGGGTGCTTGATACAATGAAGAACTGGCCTCATTGTTAAATTCAGAGTAAAATGCTGCATGGTTGAAGTTCAGCAGAAAGTCCAAAAGAAATCCCCATCCAGGCCTTATTAGCTTCTAAGCTCAATATTTTTGGAACTACTTTTTCATTTAGCAAATTTCCCCCTATGAACTGTATTCAATATCTTGTAATAACCTTTAATGAAAAAGAATATGAAAACAAATATACATACATACGCATAATACATATATATATGCATAACTGGGACAATATGCTGTACACCATAAATTGATACATTGTAACTGATTATACTTAGATTTTAAAAAATTAAATAGGCAATGAAACACCAAAAAAAAAAAAAGAAGAAGAATTTCCCCCTGTGACTCTGCATCATCTGTCTCCTGTCATCAGGCTCACCTGGTCCTCTTGTTTTTGCGTCACAGCCTGGGAGAGGAGAGCAAGTTCAGGGCTTGGGGGGTCTGTCATGTACCACCTCGCCCACCATCAGTGCTCTTCACCTCCACTGGTTGGGCATCGTGTGCTATATAGCATTCATTGTTGACATAGAGCATTTCAAGAAATATTATAATGTGGGGGCTTTGGAGAGAGGTCAGCCCTCCCCTGGAATGGCTGAGAGAGGAGCTGTCATAGTAAGCCTCTTGGGCAGCAGGAAACACACGGCCACTCTTGGAGTTCTGGGCATGTCTGCGCTCCCTCCCATCTTGAGCCAGAGGCACCCCTGCAAGTTCCAACAGTACTCAAAAAGAGCTTGGACTTTGAAACAAGAGTGCAGGTGCAGCTTTTTGCTCTCGGAAGGAGCAGCTACGAGGGAGTGACCTCTAGGGAATGGCCAAGCCTGCCATGAAACCAGTACAGCTAGGCCGCAGTGATACGGTGGCTTTGCATAACAATTAGCCGAAGAAGCCAGCTGCTGAACATGAATCAAGCAAACCAGGCCAGACAGAGAGCAGCCGATACAATACTGTCAGGGCTGGGGAACCAGTGCAGTGCAAGACCATCAGGGGTGGCGTCTGACGATGAGGTAGGAAGGGCCCTTTTTTTACAGGGCCTGTGTGTCGCCGCCCTCCAGGGCACCGTTCTCACCTCCATGCAGGGGAGCGGCTCCCTCTGGAGGTGGGCAGCCCACAGCCTGCGCATCTTCCTTCCCCAGAGGCAGGGGCTGTGGGCAGCGCACGCTGCGTTTGGTATCACATGAATCACGTCTCTGCCACTTCCCGCAGGAAGTGGAGCCAAGCTCATCACCGGTGTGAGATTCAATCTTTTCTTCAGTGAAAATAGCACCAAGAACACCCACTTTTCTCTCCAGGTGGGGAGGTTGGATGAGTTACCTGAGAACTTTGAACATTGGAAAGAATTATTGGTGGAGCAACAATAAAAACTGATTAAAAAAAAAACACGATGGATTGTTCATCAGAAACTAGGCAAGTAGGAGAAAAGGAAATGATGAAATCTAGGAGAAAAAATGTGGTACAATGAAGGAACCTATTCGTAGACTGCACTGCGGAGTCTAGTGGGAAGATGACTACGTTCTCAGACTGTAAACACTGACCACAGTTAATTGAAAATGTAGTTTACCCATATTAGGCAGAACAGGATGTTCACAGGTAATGGCTGAGTTGGTGTAAGAATGTAGCGATAAGAATAGCAATAAAAATTTCTTAAGACTGAGAAATGTAGCCATGAAGACCAGGAAGAACACTGAACACACCTGCCTATGGGAGGTGGAGGGGCGGGGCAGGGAGAACAGGCAATTGCCGTGATGCATTATAATCATGTTTGTTTTTTATGCATAGTAAACCTTTTTAGTTTCTTAAACTTTGAGAAAAATTAAAACATACGGAAGAAATCCTATACTACCTTCTTCATACCTTTAGTGTCAGGATTAATTCAAAAGAGATAATACATGTAAAAAGTGCAATAAATGTTCACTGAAGGTCGGTTGATCTGGAGCGTTTATTTAAGTAGCAGGGTTAAGTGTTTAGCCCAGAGCCAAAGGGAATGAAAGGCCCAAGATCCCGTGCAGAGAAAATAAAACTAAGATGTAGGCGGGGAGAAGAATTAAATGTGTGGCTGCGGGGAGAGGCAGTCAAACTGCTTGGATTTGTGAAGCCCTTCCCTGGATGTGTCCTTGTCTTTCAAATTTGTCCCTGGTGGTACAGTTGTTCCACTGACCTTGGTAGCTTTGTAAGATTATCCCCTAAGCCTTCAGGACGTTATAGGTTTGCCTGAAGACGACTTGTGTTTATGACTGGGAGCTCTGCAGCCAGACTCGGGGTCCAGATCTCAGCTCCGCTATTCTAATTGTGTGACCTCAGGCAAGTCATTTAACCCCCCAAACTTCGCTTTCTTCGTCGGAAAATAAGGATCTCAATAGTACCAATGTCATAGGGCTGTTGTGAGGATTGAATCAATTAATGCCTGTAAGGCATTTAGAACCACGCTGGGCACCTAGCAAGCGCTCAGTCGTTGTATATTCTTGCTGCTGTTACTGCTAGTAGTCCTCTGGACTGAGTCAGATCAGGGGCAGTGTGTTCCCCGAGAAGGAGTTCAGCGATCAGGTAAGTTTCAGGACCCAGGCAAGTGAACGGAGCTGGGACAAGCAAGTTGAAGAACCGCCCATTTCTGCTGGGATGTCTCTTCGAGGTTTACCTCCAGCCCAGCAAAACCTTGTAAACATTTCTCATGCCACCCTCCTCTAGGACCACTTGTGGCTGGTCGTTCCTACGGTCCTGTGAGAGAATATCACTGAGGAATTCCACTGGCTGGATTCTTTTTTTTTTCTTTCTTTTAAAAAATTTTGTTGGGGGGGCGGTTAGGTATTTATGTATTTATGTATGTGTTTGTTTATTTAACAGTGGTTCCAGGGATCGAACCCAGGACCTCGTGCATGCGAGGCAGGCACTCTTCCACTGAGCTATACCATCCCCCCCTGGCTGGATTCTTGATGCCTACATCCTCTGGGCCAGCAAGCTGACCATCCTAGTTTATCTTTATGCTGTGGAATGAAACGAGATGTCTAATAGTGATTTGGTACAGGAATGTGTGGACCTTTTAAGAATGATTGTTTTAACGTGTTTGAGGCCGAAGCCAGATGTGCCCAGGAAGCTGTCTGCCCACTCGGCAGCAGTCCCTGCTGGCTCCTCCCCATCATTAGGTCATGTCATGCTCTGGGGACACCGCACTTAGCTTTTCCAAGGCTCTGATGCCATCTCTGCTCCTCCACTCAGGTCATCTCAGCTGGAAGGTGTGCTTTATGTGGTTCTCATTCAGAGAGATGCTTAGTCAGGGTTGATTTGAGGCTGGTCCATCCATAAGCACATTCCTTCAGCTTCTGGGTTTTTCTGAGCTAGAAGCTTAAGCAAGTCTTGCATCGTCTGTCATTAGTTGAGTTTACTGACATCATCAAAATTACCTAATTGATGGAGACTGTTGGTGAACCCAAGGCATTTAACCAACTTCCAGTTTCACCTGGAGGCTGTCACTATGGAAAAGAGACAGAAAACCAGGCTAGTGTTAAGTGAATGAACACATTGGACATACATTTATAGAGCACCAACCTCCTGTTGAGAACTGTGTTAGACCCTGGGAAGACAATGGCAGTTACCTTGCCGTAGACAAGACAGCAGATAAAGAAACGGAATGTTTAGACTGTGGTTAGGTACAAAGCAGTAAACAGAGATGGAGATAGCAGGGGAGCAGGGAGACTGCCTTGACTTAGGTGGTCCCAGGAGGGCCCTCAGAGATGTGGTGTGTGAGCTGCTTTAAGGTGAGAGCAGAAGGAGGAGGAGCCAACCTTGCAAACACCTGGAGGATGAGCCTCCTGGAAAGGGAAGGGGCATGTGTGGAGATCTGGAAGCAGCAGGAACTGGAGCTTGGGAGTCCTGAGAAGAGGGCATGAGAAGAGATGGAGAGGTGGGTGGGCCCTGTGAGCTACACAGGGCATCTTGGGTAGTACAGCAAAAGCTACTCGGAGGCCTTAATTAATAGTGTGATCTGCTAGAATTATATCCCTTAACAATCATTCTAGAGGGTGGAGGTGTAGCTCAGTGGTAGCGTGCATGCTTAGCATGCATGAGGTCCCAGGTTCAATCCCCAGTACCCAAAATAAAATAAAGTAAAATAATGGGCCTGACGAAAAATCATCCTAGTTGCTCTGTAGCAAGGTGATTGAACAAATGAACCAAAGCCCACACTGTCTGAAGACACAGACTGCCTGCATGCTTCTTAACTGTCCCCTAAACCCCTCCTAACACCCGAACACCCTCACCATGGGTGAGGCACCAGTTACTTAAAAGCATATCCTGTTGTTGCTAACTTTCTGGGAAATCCCCAGTGCTGACACTGGCGTTGATGGAGCTCTAGGCAAATGGTGTTTGTGAATACTCCCCATGAGACGTGAACTGGGGCTGATGGTATCTCATTCAATTTTTTTTTTTTAATCTGGTGGGCTTTTTCTCAAGAGGGCAGCAGAAGTGAAGTGATAATGAGGACCTCTGTCAGGGTGGGGATGTGTTGGTGAAAAACAAATGTGTACCTTAGTGGGGAGGATTCCATGTGTGAGATGTGTAGAGGGTGTTGGGAAATCCTGCTTGTGTGTGTACAGTTGTTGCTTCTGACTGCTGTGCAAATGTTGAGAAGCTGAGACTAACAGATACTAGTCAGACCTGCTCCTGAAAACCGATAGACAGAAAACAGATTAGTGGTTGCCCGAAACTGAGCAGGGAGGGATGGGGAGTGACTGTTCATGGGATGGGGAGTGACTGTTCATGGGTAAGGGTCTCTTTCGGGGGTGATGAAAATGTACCAAAATTACCCAAATTTGCAGTTGTGGTGATGCTCATACAACTCAGTGAATATACCAAAAAACACTGAATTGCATGCTTTAAATGGGTAAATTTTGTGATGTGTGAATGACTTCTCAATAATGCTGGTAAAACAAAACCTGCTGTTCACAGCCTTATGGGTTAAACTGAAATGATGATAGTGAACTCTTTAGGATTCATTAGGTCCCCTGGACATTTACTGGGTATTACACAGCAGAAAAGCAGGTGTCTGTTGCTAAAAGTCACAGAAGACAGCAGAGCCAGAAATTCCACGTGTGTGAGTTGTAGGTGGAGTGCCTGGGCATTCATTTATGATCAAGACCTTAAACTATGGTTCACACTCCCACCCTGAAACACCATGGGCACAGTAACAGCTTCCACTTCGTGAACACTCACTCTCTGCCAGGAAGAGTGCTGAGCACTTTACATACCTTAACTCATCTATCCTCGTAGGTGTTGGGACAGGACATAACCCCATTTTACAGAAGAGGGAACTGAGGCTTAGAGGAAGAAAAGTAACTAGTTTCAAGCTCCCAGAGGAGTGAAGCCAAGATTCACACCAGTCCTGTCCAGTCAGAATCAGGGCTGCGACCATCACCACTGGAGGTGATCCCTCCCCAAAAGCCATCATGTCTCAGCACCAGGCTCCCGATTTGCCTGCACTGTGAGCTGAAAATAGTCCTAACTCAGCGCCTAAGAAATAGGCCAGACTATACTCTGATTATATCACTCAAGACCTCCACCCTGGGGGAACTGAGGAAACTTTAAATGCCCAGCTTGAAAGGATGCTTCCTTCTTGAAAAATTTTTCTGTTTTCTCTCTCCTCATTTTACACTCTTCCCTTCCTCCTTCTCTTTCTCCCTGTCTCTGTCTGTCTGTGTGTCTGTCTTTCTCTCTCCTTTCCTCCACCTCTCTCCAACTAACCTATCCTACTAAACTGTGAACTCTTTGAGGGCAGGATCTGGGATTTACACGAACATCTTGGGAGAAACGCTGCCACTTTCCCCTGCCATTGCTCACACCCACAAAGGCTCTGTTCAGAAGGCTGGCCTTCTGACTGTGCCCCAGATGTGTCCAGGCTCCCCCCTACCTCCGCTCCAGGCCCTTCCTCAGGCTGTCCCTACTCCCTCAACCCTCCTCCCTTTGTCACCGTTCACCTTCTGCCCACACCACCATCTCAAATTCCACTCCCCACCCCCTGGAACTTTACCTGTTTGACGCAGCCTACTGCATGCTTCTCCCTTCAGCAGTCCTAGCCTATGGTCCATGCCTCTTCTATCATCTTAACTTCCCTGCACAGCTCCTGAGAGGTTCTCTCTCTGTGTCAATCAGCTCCCCAGGTGGGGCTTCCTGTGTGCTGTGCACATACTGGGACCCCTGCCTCCAGAGGCGGGGAGGGGAGGGGTGGTCCGTCTTGAGTTCCCCACAGAGCCTGGAACAACACAGCGCACACAGCGGCTCGCTCCTGGTCAATATTTGTTGACTCTGTTGATAAGTTATTTCCCAAGCGTTGGAAGCTGCATTTAGCAGTTTTAATGGAGACATTTATTTAATGTCTCTCTCTGTCCTCTCCCCCAATCCCGGGTTCCACGTTGGACTTCAAACATATTTTTTTCTTTTCTAGCAATAGACTTCTCTAAGTCTAAGCTTTGCTAAACTTCGGGAAATAGTCTCTTCTCTCTCACTCCAGCAGATGAACCCCTGAAGTTAAATAAGAGAATGATCAAAACACTGGGTCATGCTCTCTGTCACCTACATGATGAGGAGAACACCTGGCAGGGTGACAAGTACACAGTGTATGTGTTTGCCTTTTTTTGCAGAGGTAACACCATGCAAAGCTGTCACACAGAAAGCTTGAACAAGCCAGAACTTCAGTTCTGGGAGGAGTGTAAATACCTAAAGAGTAGCTCTGGCATCTGTAAGATCGTGTCTGATTCTGTAAGTTGGATGCTGCGAACATAAATCATTTGCTTTCATCTTCCCCAGGGGTGTACAGTCCTCAAAGAGACCCAAGGGTAGGTGCTTACTCAGAGCGGGAGTGGGAGGGCCAAGAAAGGGGACAAATTCTCCTTTCTGAAATTCACTACCGCCTGAATTAAAAGCCTTGTGATGCCAATGATTAGCAGGTAACTTCGGGCACAGCGGAGTGCTAGTCAGTGTTTAACAACCGGCTCTGGGAGTAGGCACGGAGGAAGCCCTGATTTGTGAAGTTTGCTGATTTCCTTGATGTAAATACTTGCCCTGTGGCTGATTTCAAGCTACTAACGTGAAGTCCCTGAGCACACACTTGGGCAGAGCTGGGGATGGCCAGATCCCTGCAGGAGGCAAGGGCCCTGCAGGAGGCAAGGGCCAGACCTGCTCACCACTCTTGGGGCAAGTTCTTTAGGAACTCTAAAGCTTAGTCTTTTTTTTTTTTTTTTTTTTAATTTTTATTGGGGGGAGGTAATTTTAAGTTTATTTATCTGTTAATTTTTTTTAAACAGAGGTACGGGGAATCGAACCCAGGACCTTGTGCATGCTAGGCATATACTCTACCACTGAGCTATACCCTCCCCTCTAAAGCTCAGTCTTTATAATTAAAGAATTAGGATAATTTGAGGTTGATGGGATCAAGGAAGATATTCTGTTTGAACACCTTTTGCGCATTGTATGACGTCCCATACATGTATGAACCATCTTCATTCGTTTGTTTAAAATGCTGTTTTTAACTAGTTAGTAATTCTCGGTGTGTCCTGGGCAGTAAGTAGAAGCAGCCAAAAAGAAAAGGCAGAGACCACCGGGAAGCTTCCTGTGCTGTTACCAGACTTTAGTTTGTACTTCTCAGGGACACTTCAATCAACACCTTGGTTCTTTGTTTTTTTAAAGCCCCTCTCAGGTGTCTGGACTTCGAATTAGGGGGGAGAAGGCAATAGTGTTACCAGGCCTAAGTTAACCCCCCTCCCAGGACCCTAGGCCTAAATACTAATAGACTGTGACTCTCTCTCTTAACCTGCTTTTCCATCAATGGCTCCCAGGGGACCACAGTTCTTCCCACTCTCAGCATCAGCACAGAGGTGGCTCTCCAGTGGTCCAGAAGGATGTGGTGTTCTGCCAAGAGGGTTCAGGCTGAAGCCACTGCCTGATTGTTTGACTTGATCCATTTCTAAATGGAATTTCTGGTGCAGGGACAATTCAAGATCTCCGGATGACCTTCAAAGGCTGTATCACATTTCAGACGGGATTTTTATTCTACTTTGGAAATCCCTGCTCGTATAGGTTACTGACAGTCTTTCCTGACATTCAGCTGACTCGGGCATCTGTGTGCCGGGCATCGGTGCCTTGGCAGCTCCCACGGGGAGATGACCTCATGTTGTCTCCTCTTCCACCCAGTGAGGTGTTAGTCCTCCTGTATGGTCTTGGGGAAGTGGAGGCATGTGGCGGGAAAGGCTGGACGGGGAGTCAGGTCTCCCAACTCCTAATCCAAGGTCCTTTCGAGTTACGTTTGGGAGGAGAGGTGGGGCTTTTATACAAATGACTGTGCTCCAAAGCTAGATTACTAAATGCTGCCAGAGAAGGGCTGGGGGAGGTCAACCAAGAGTGTTGCCTCAGTGAGTCATCTCCACCAAAAGGTGTGTCGAGTGAACCACCCTTTTAGAAGCAGGAGGAGGAGACGCCAAGCTGATGTTCAATCCCTTTCTGAGATTAACCTTCATATATCGAAGGCAGGTGTAGCACGGCAGGGCGAAAGCCTCATGCGATTTACACGGAGGAAATTTTCTGGTTGAACGATTATAATCCTAGCACCTCTTGGCCTCGGGGGAATCAGATTAACTGGATTTGAGCCTGTGCTGTTTCTATAATCAGGATCCCAGCTGGCCCATTGCTGACAGTGTCTTTTATGTTTGGAGGGGTAGCAGAGACCTACTGCGTTGCTTCGGAAAAGGCAGATCAAGGGTTGGGACATCTTACAAGGGGAAAGCCACCAGTGGCAGGAAGCTAGAACAGAGCTGTCCTACCGCCTGCTGGGAGTGTTGGTGCCAAGGAGGCCCTGTGCTTTGTGCCAAGTAATAATCCTGATTACCAAACTAACACGGTGTAAGAAAATTAGGTCGTGGAAGCCAATTCGAGAGAAGAGTTGCTTTGGACAACTAATGACACGGTAACAGTGTGCAGCTTCCAGTAACTACCTCTTGCCACAGCAGGAAATGGACTTTTAGGTAAACTGCAAATGAAGCACTCTATGCATTTATTTAAACTCTTGAGTTTCTTGATTCTTAGGCCTAATACTAGCACTGTTCTAGCATAAAGAGAGGGTAGGAGGTGGAGAAAAGCACGGCGGAGGTGGGTGGGGAACACATCTCGGTGATGTGTGTTTACAATTAAATGGGAATTAACGGGGGAGAAGCTTAGAGAGCGTTCCTGGTAATGAAGCAGTCTCTCTGAAATGCAGACTCCCAGGAGAATAGGATTCCTGTCTTTAGGCAGAAACCAAGCTCACCAGCAGAATATCATTTTGTGATTACAAATCCAGACCAGACCTAACCAGAGAGTTTTCCAACCCAGGCCCCCGCTCAGGGTGGAGGCTGCAGGGAAAGTCCTCCCGGTGGCAGGCTGAGTTTCCTTGCTCTGTCCCCCTTCCTCTGTCAGTGTTCTTTTCCCATAAATTGCTGCAGCTTGGAATAATTTATTTTTATATTTGAAACGTTATTTCCCATCTGCTCATTTACCAGCAGGTGTTACCTTTGGGATTATGACGCAATGGGGAGTTCACGACTTCTAAGCTGTATGATCAGAATTTAGTACGTTGCACTAGCTTGACTTCCTTCATGCTGAATAAGGTTTTCCTGTGGAAATCCCCTCCCCAGGGCTTCCGAGCATGGGCTGTGGAGTCCAACGACTTCGCTCTGTGATCTTGAACAAGGTATTGAATTCCTAGCCTGGTTGTCTTTGTCTGCAATATAGAGATACTAAAACAGCACCCCCTAAAGGCAGTTGTGAGAATTATCTGTGATTGTGGGTATAAATCAATTAGCATGGTGCCTGAAACATACTATTTAGCAAACTGTACCTGTTATGATAATAGAAGGGTGTTACGGAGTTACGTGTTGAGGCATCTTAAGTTCAGGAATCTATAGCTTCACGTGGAAGATGCCCCAGTAGTGGTAATGGATGGTCACTATATTTTCCCTGATCCAAAAATGGAGCTGAGAAGTACAGAGAGGACAACTCGGGTTATTTGATACGTGAAATCAGAAGAATTCCAGAAATTTGGAGGAATTGACCATTGAGCTTGCAATTTTGTAGGGTCAGGATCGAGGCATTGTGAAATAAAAGCAAAATAAACACAAAACAAGAGAAAATTAAGTGCTGGGGGACAGTGCAGGTAGTTAGTGCTTTAGGACTTGAAGGAGAATGCAGTATTTTATCAATCTTAAGCCATGGTGGAAGCTTTCGAGAAGAGCCAGGTCTTGGGCTGGGCCCTGTGTGTTGGGTTTGACTTGAGCAGGTGAGGAGAGGAGAAACTGTCTCAGGTGAGGCATGTGAATGAAGGTGGGGAAGAAGATGCCAGGCCAGGAAGTGGTCAGGAGGCCTCCCTGAGCAGGGCTTTGTGTACTTCTACATGAACAGACAGCAGAGGGTTTATGTGTCCATCTTTGGGGTTGGCCTGCTGGGACTTGAGCTCAGCACAGCGAGCTGTTCTCAGCAAATGTAGCTATCCACATGGCTATTGTGGGTCATGTCACTGAAGATTTCTGAAGCTGGGCCAAAAACTTTAGACTTGATGGATTGCGACAGAGAGAGATAGCAGATGTTTTTTGTTTTTGCTTTAATAAACTTTATTTTTTAGAGCAGTCTTTGATTTATAGAAAATTTGAGAAGATAGTACAGAGTTTCCATTCACCCGACACCCAGTTTTCCTTATGAGTAACATCTTACATTTATGTAATTCTGTTGTCCTAGTTAATGAACCAACAGTGATGCACTGTTCACTTAAGTTCATACTTTATTGTATTTTCTTGGTTCAGATAAGATGTCTTTTTTCTGTTCTGGGATCCCATCCAGGGCACCTTGTTACATTTCATTGTCGTATCATTTGAGGTTCCTCTTGGCTGTGACAAGAGGACTTTCCTCCTTGTTTTTGATGATCTTGACCATGTTGAAGAGTATGGTCAGGTTTTTGTAGCATGTTCCTCACTTGGGGAATTTTCCCATAATCAGACTAGGATTGTGAGGTTTTTTTTGGAAGGAAGGTCACAAGAGACAAAGCACCAGTTTTCATCACGTCCTGTCTCAGGTACTGACTGTCAGCACGACTTGCTGGTGTTGACCTTGATCACCTGGTGAGGTGGTGCTCGTCAGATTTTGTCCCCTGTGAAGTTACTGGCCCTGCCCCACCCCTCCGTACTGTCCTCTCTGGAAGCAAGTCACCAAGCACAGTCCAAGCTTACGGAGTGCAGAGTGATGCTCCACTTGTTTGCAGACTCCTCTTCGTAGGTGCACTGACGAGGAAAGAGCCAGGGAATAGGGAGCCTTCAGTGTCTGAGAAAAAGGGAGTGAAGGCTGGACTCCTGTGGTGAGAGAAAGGATGAGTAAGGGGTGAGAGCGTGGGCAGCATTTAGCGGGAGATGAAAGAGAGGGTGGGATCTGGGTGACGGCAAGGTTCCAGGCGTCAGTGTTTAGGGGATTGTCTGGGTGGAAAGAGCACTGCATTGGTTTATCGCCAACTGGCTTTCATGGCTGGGTCGCCTTGGGTGAGTCACTGTTTCTCTGAGTCTCAATTTGCCCGTTTGTAAGATGGGTTGACAGTCCTGTTCTTGCTACCTTGTGAGCTCTTAGGAGAGTGACAGGAGATAATGCAGATGCAAGAGCTCTGAAAGCCATCAAGCTCCGTGTGGTTCTGGAGGCTGGTGAAGGGAGAGTGACGGTGCCGATGAGAAGGGAGGCGCCTGGGAGGGGAAATGTATTACCTGGGAGATGCTGAATATTTCAGATAACATGTTTCAGATAATATTTCATATAACAAGTTATAACTCATACTGAGCATACAGTAATAGCTTCCTGATAGTCACCTGCTAAGGAGATTTTTATTTCAAATATGCTTTCTCAGATGTTCTGTTTTTGGTGGTATAGGTCCATGGTCTTTCCCACAGGTAGAGGGGGCTTGAGTGAAACGAGGCTGGTTCTGGATGAGAAGGAAGGGCCCTGCCTAATCTTTTTGGCTTCCTCTTACAGCCTGTAATGGCCTCTGTTTGGGAGCATTGCAAGTGACAGTTTTCCTTAAGGGTCTCAAGCCCTGCTCCCACCCTAGTCTCACCACCTGCGATCTCTAATAGGTATTTCCGAAGTAATACATCCACAGTGGAACTCTGGTTCCTGTCCCACACTGTCATTCCAAGGATGTGACTAACCTATTTTGCTTGACTGAGAAGACAGTGGGAAACTTCTCAGTTAAACCTGCAATAGGCTGTTTTATCTGAGTAGCCAGAATCCCTCCAAACTGGAAATTATGCTGTGGAGGAATCCCTTTACCTTTTCAGGCAAATAGACTTAGCTCTTCAAATACATTTCCTCATTATTCAGGACACATGCAGCCATGCTTTTGCTTTTTCACCGGACTGTTCTTCTTTTGGCAACAAACTGATGAGCCGTGGAAGATTTTAACCATGTCTGCCTGAGTTCCAGGGCAAATCACTGACTACTTGGTGCAGAGATTTGGGAAGCCTGAGTGTGTTAAGCGTACCTTTGCCAATAACTCTCTGCTGACTTGGGGCGAGGAGCGTAAGCTCTTTTCTCCTCATTTTCCCTATCAGTGGAGTAAGTAGGGACCACCCAGGCTCTGAAAGATGGAGCAATCACGTAAAGATTAGCAACAGAGCCAGCTGGCAAATAAGGGGGTGGAATTATCATCATCTTGACTGCAGCTGACTCAGCATATTTCACAAACGTAGAATTGAGCCAATAATGAACATACACTTGGTATTAACCAAATTGCCAAAGGAAGTTATGTGAAATAAACCTCTTTATGAGTCTTTAAAAAGGAGAGAGATTCTTTTGTCTACACTGATTTGAGTTGGGGTGAAATAAATACCAAGTCTCTTTTGGTCGTCAAATTCTGTCATTTTCTAATGAGAAAAGCCCATTTCTTCACAAGTGGGTTGTCGTGATATGTGTCTGCCTAGGCTGATGGATGATAGAAAGGCAAGTCAACACGATGTGGTCCCTGCTCGTCTCTGGGTGAAAACAAAGGTCATCTCTGGGCATGGATGATTCCGCAGCATAAAGATGTATTTCCAAAGGAAAATGCTTACAAAATGCAGATGCTGATCCCAATTCTGACCTCTGTGTCTGGTGCCAGCATGTGCACTGGCCCCTTTGTCGAGACTAAGGGAAGAGCCAGGAAGTGAAATGCTTTCTCCCTTCCCTTCCCATGACTCAGCAGGGCTTGCTTGGTTAGCTATAAAAAATTCAAGTGTCAAGAGAAACTGCGGTGCACTTTCTTACCCCGAATGCATTTTCCCTCGTAGTCAGGAGATCCACTGTGTTCTCATATTGGAGTGGATGGTCTCATGGATTACTTTTTTTTTCACTAACTCTCCTCTGTGACTTGCTTAACCATATTGTCTGGATTCTAAAGGGACAATCGTTCTTGAACTGCAGCATCAGAATCTCCTGATGAGCTTTTTGAATAGCTGGATCCCTGACTCCCACCCCTAGTTCAATAGGGCTGAGGAATCTGCATTTTTCAGATAAGGCACTGGGGGTCCTGACATAGGGGATCAGCAGAACCACCTCGAGGATCACCGGCGGGGTGATGTGCCCAGCTAGCAGTACTTGACTGCACCCACCACATGTGCCCCTTCTCTAAGTCAAGTCCTGATTCCTGCTTTTAGAACTGCCCTTGAGTCTGGCGAAAACATTATTGCCCAACTTATAACAATCAACGCTTGACTTATAATCATTTCTGACTTAAGACAAATCACGTGGGAGGAACACACGCTTGGGAGCCAGCAAGGCCTAGGTGGGGATCTTTGAGCCTCCCCTTGGGCAGCCTGCTCAGCTTCTCTGAGATGCTATTTCCTCATCTGTCAAATGGGAATAGTATTAGCCACCTCACCGAGAGAGGGAATAAAATGACATACGTGTAAGCACCCAGCACCGTGCCTGGCGCTGAACAGACAGATGCCCGATAAATGTTAACTTTCCTCCATTCTTTCAGGGAGCAGGAGTTTGAAACGAAAACAACAAACCTTACACACAGTAGAAAATGTCCAGGGAAGCTTTTCAAAATGCCCAAGCGAATAGATGTTTGGCCTTGTTACACATCACCTTAAAAGTCAGTGGTTGTTTAGAGATCTTGAAAAGATGCTCCTTCTTAATTTCCTTAGATCGGACTGACTTCTGTTGTGAATACAGGCTTCCAAGAGAGATCCCAGCAGGCCGTAAAGAAAATGCAGGTGTATCACAATGTTGGTACCTTTGCCGAACACTCCTGGGGTCCAGCGCAGAGAATTCAGATCAGGTGTTTAACCTGCCGAAACGGCACCTGCTCCTAGTCTAACTCTCACAAGAAGAACCTTGTTTCTGAGAATTTAGCTAGTAATGGATTATTTGGACTGTCTTGTTCAAACTCTTTCCAGGCAAAATGAGAACATTATAGTGGTCTGAGAGAAACAATGCACTGTTATATTTGGGGTGTACACAGAGCGCCTTGCTGTCAGGTGCTGTCTGAATTGAGTTTCAGAAATATCTGCCCACATCCCTCCCCCTGCTCCCCACCCTGTCCAACCCGGTTTCACCATGCAAGGGAAAAAAAAAATCTTTGTTCTTTGTGTTGGTTGATTAAGTTTAGGTTCACCGTTCTTATCCTGTATCATGCTCATACAGGTAATTATGAAATACGTTTTTATGTATCACACGGTTCCTCCTTCTGAGGACCCAAATCAGAAAAGGAATTTAATACCAAAAAATGCCTCTGCTTTCTCTGGCTGCACAAACAGGAACTTCAGTGAATACCGTTGGGTCGCATAAAGTCACAGGTGTCCTCTTGGAACCTTCTCTCTTGGCCCTCTGTAAGGGGAGCCTGTAGATCCTATTCCCGGGGCGAGGCGGTCACAATCACTCCTATTCTCTGAAGGCCACACTCTAGAAACTGAGAGAATAATCCTTGTAAGACCCATCGTATGATTTCAGAGCCTGGAAAGACCTTCGAAATCCTCTGATCCAATCCCCTTTGTTTTACGGGAGAGGAAACTGAGGTTCAGAGAGATCCACACAGTTACTAATTTATTTTTTATTAAACACCTGCCTGCCGTGTGTGTCTCAGGAACCATGCACACAGTAGGAGGCTCACAGTAGGCCTCCAACAGGTTAAGTGCATTGCCAGATGAAGATCAGAAGTGACTCTCTGGTAGACGAGAAACTAGCCAGCACATGCTAAGGAGGAAGTGAGCCTTGACTGAGCTCCTTTGGTGCACGAGCAAGTGTTCTCCTAGGATCTGAGGAGCTGGGGGAAAGTAGGAAGAGTACAAATGGGGAGAAAAAAAATAGGAACTTTAAGAGGGAGGGTGTAGCTCTGGGGTAGAGTGCATGCCTAGCATATACAAGGTCCTGGGTTAAATCCCCAGTACTGCCATTAAATAAATAAATAAACAAACCTAATTACCTCTCCCTACAAAAATTTTTTTAAAAATAGGGACACTAATAGGGTCCCCATCCTCAAGGAACTCACAGTCTGCAGTGAACTCCTGGCTGAAAGGCACTTTCTAAACCAAGCATACTACACAGTATTGACCCAAACAAGATCATATATTTAATGACCCACTTACATAGTCCTAGAGAAGTTTGGAGGAAGAGAGAGGACGCCTGGCTTCCAGAGGAACAAGCCCGGCATTTTCCCCACCGGACTGTTAAAGCCACAGCTCTCTTTTTTATCCATGTACCCCTGTAATTACGACATGGGGGCAGGGGCTTGATCGATGCTTATTGAATCAATTAAGTGGCTCATTTGATACTAAAATAATGGGTTTATTTATGCAGGAGTGCATTCTACTCACATGGACCTTTTTTCTTTCTCTTTCAGTGGCCCACCCCCAGGACCCCCACCACCCCGCAGAGAAGCCTGTCATCCACTGCCATAAATGTGGGGAGCCGTGCAAGGGCGAAGTGCTCCGGGTCCAGACCAAACACTTCCACATCAAATGTTTCACCTGCAAAGGTACAGAGCCTGCAGCCTCCTGGCTTTGTGGCGTCTCCCACTCAGCGCTTGCCTTGGAGGCTGCCCCCTCCCCTTCGCTCCACCCCAGGGTGCCGGCTGGTCAGTGAGTGTGCTCACAAGCCCTGGCATTGCTCACCTTCTCTAATTGGGATTGGATTAGACTTAAGGGGGAGACCGAGCGCCCCCCCCCCCACACTCAAGACCAGCAGTACACAGGCTTTTTGGGTCTTCACTGAGGTCCCTTATCCTGGGAGGAGAGACAAGTGAAAAATGCAGTTTTGTGTTTTGTACTTTATATTTCCTTTCCGCCGAAATGAGGGACTCCTCCTTCGAAGTAACCTTGTCCCAAAGCCATTATTTATAGGCGGGCTACATAACGTAAAGATTGGGGTGCTGAGTCTCTGGTTCCTCTGTGTGTGTGTGAGGAGTGAGCATTAAGCAAGAACCCTTGGAAGGCCTCCAAGCAGGAAGATGCCTCCCACCTAAGAAGCTGCCCATTTGCAGTTGATTTCTGTTAACAAGCCCCTCTTTTGAGGTTTACACTCTTGGCATCGATGTGTGAAATATGCCGTCCCGGTACACTGGAGCCAGGGCATGGCCGAGCTGGGGCAAAAAGGAGGAAGAGAGTTGTTTCCGTGTGTTCATTTGAGAAGGAGGTTCCCTAAGCTGAGGGCACGTCTGGGTAGCTCAGGTTGGGGCTGAGGGATGGAGGAGGAGATGGAAGGCGGCAAGGCTCTGAGCCTGCTCTGGAGCTTGACTCTGAACTCTGCACGCCGTAGGCACCCTCATCCCTGAAACCACATTTCATTTTAAGTCTCTTGGGTTACCAGGGGTCAACGTTGCCATCTTAGGCCAGCTGCCCCTGGGCTGAGGGTGGGTGGCTCTCAAGTAGACTCCAGGCTGCCTAGAGACCCTCAGATACATGATAAAAAGAAGGGCAGAGGCTTTTCTGGAGTCCCCAGTGGTTTCCTTCACTGAGCGTAAACTTTTTATTATAGCCCAAATGAGAAGATGGGAGGGGAAAGGAGGGGAGGGGAGGGGAGGCAGGAGTTTAACTCCCACTGAGCATGACTTGGGTTACAAAGGCCATCATGAGCATCTTAGCATGAGAGATTCTTTAATCCTACTGGAAACCCCTACAAGTAAGTACAGTAAGTCCTCAGTTCTCAGACAATCCAAGGTGGTTATCAGGAAACATCAGGGTCACACCCAGGGCCCTGACTGTGCTGCCACTCTGTGTGGCTTAAGTCCTGCCATTGCCACTACAGCAGCTCTGTTGGCTCGGGCAAGTGACCTGTCTCTCTGTGGCTCTGTGTCCTTACCTGTAAAATAAAGACATTAGACCACGTGAGATTTAAATCACCCCAGGTCTGAAGTTTGCCGATTCCACAGACACATAACCACGCAGTGTATAATACGGAACCCAGAGGATTACTGGATTAGAGTCTCTTAGGTAGCATGCCAGAGGAGAAATAACTGCTGGTGACATCCGGATTGGCTAACTTGGCGGCAGGCACTATATCTTGATTTATTTTTTGTTCGTAACTTTCCTGAGACATGGCTTAAACAGTGTAGATTTGGTATGAAATAAATACAACCTGTGAACAAGGGCAGTCCTGAAAGTATTTTATATTTCTAGCTGGAAGTACATAGTGTTAGCCTCTGAGTAGTTCAATACATCAAGATACTAGAATAACACGTTCATTTATCCCTCGGGGGGTGGGAGCTTCCTTACTTTTCTTCTCTTCTAGTTTAAATCTAAGGACTGACTATAAGTTATTTATGTTGGAAAGCTATGCCATATATATTTTGTTTCATGCTATCAATGTGTTCCTGAAAAGTTGAAGTTTTTTATGTATTACATCATATTTTGAGAGCAGTTATTGTTTGTAGGAATTATTTTTAATTTAAACAAAACTATACTAAAATAAGTTCTTGTAAATTTTTATTTTTCTCATACTTAATCTGTCAATGTCTGCTGTCTTAGGTCTCCAACTATCTGGGGTCACCCTTTTTTTTCATTATCTGAAGATAGTGCCTTGAGCTGCTCATGCTTATGCTCTCGTGAGTCCATGCCTTTTCCCCAAGATTCTAGACTAGTGTTGTCCAATAGACGTATGATGCAAGCCACATACATAATTCTGAATTTTCTAATAGCTATCTTAAAAAAGGTATAAAGGGACA
Organism: Camelus bactrianus; assembly: GCF_048773025.1. Classification (NCBI taxonomy): domain Eukaryota; kingdom Metazoa; phylum Chordata; class Mammalia; order Artiodactyla; family Camelidae; genus Camelus; species Camelus bactrianus. The sequence continues at coordinate 30,673,817 of NC_133549.1, forward strand.
GGTGCAATTAACTTTCATAATATATTTTTTATTTGTCCCTATATACCTCAAATATTATCATTATCATTTCAACATGTAATTAAAATAAAAATTATTGAGATCTTTGACATTCTTCTGCTTTCATACCAGCTTGACAGCACATCTCAGTTTGGACTAGTCCGTCACATTTCAAGCGCTCGACAGCCACAGTAGTTAGTCGCTGCAGTATTGGACAACACAGTTCTCAGGATTCCTCGGGGTTTGCATTCTTGCAGTCCCCTCTTGCTCTAAATTCTTGCCATTCCCAAATTCTTGGTCTCCCCTTTATGAGTGCCACACCTTTTGCATGGCTTCACCCCACACTGGACAGTATTTCTCGTCCTCCTTTTCCAAAGGTACCACTTTATAAGGCAGCTGTTTTCAGGAGACTTGACTGAACGTTTGGGAAAACAGAGGGAGTTATAGCACAGAATAGGCAACAACTGCTCTGATATTCTCAGGCTGTCCATTCCTTTCTTCCTTCCTTCCTTCCTTCCTCATTTCTATTAATAGCCTTTAACTTTTAGAGCACTTTTACACTTACAGAAAAATCGAGCAAAAAATACAGACGAGGGTCATTTCTCATACTTATTCAAAACGCCATCTGCCACCATCTTTGTAGGGCTTCCTCTCTGCACAAAGACCCTCTCCCCTCCATCCCAGGGACCCCAACTTCCTTCTCCCTCACTGTCAGATCAAGACTCAAATTTCCTTAGGGTCTCTACTTTTTATAAGTTCATTAGGATGGTTTCCCAGAAGAAACAGAGGTCTGCTCCTTGAGGAATTCTGTCTTCCTCCTAACCCAAGTGGCCCAGGCTGAAGCTAAGTCTTAAAACATCAGTTTTGTTTTCTTTCTGTTACATCTAAAGTAGGGGTGTTATACATACACAAATAAAAAGTGTTGCCGAGGATGTGGAGAAGAGGGAACCCCCTTGCATTGCTGGTGGGAATGTAAATTGGTGCAGCCACTATGGAAAACAGTATGGAGTTTCCTTAAAAAAAATTAAAAATAGAACTACCATATGATCCAACCATTCCACTTCTGGGTATTTATCCAAAAAATATGAAAACACGAATACAAAATGATATATGTACCTCTATGTTCATTGCAGCTTTATTTACAATAGCCAAGATATGGAAGCAACCTAAGTGCCCATCAACAGGTGAATGGATAAAGAAGATGTGGTGTGTGTGTGTGTATATGTATGTACACACAATGGAATATTACACAGCTATAAAAAAGAATAAAATTGGGGAGGGGCGCAGCACGGTGACCCCGGAAGCGGCGGTGATGGGGCGGGCCTATGCACAGGAGTCCATGTGGGCGCCGGCGCGGCAAGTTAACAGAGTAGGGTCGCCATGGCAGAGCTGCAGCAGCTCCGGGTGTGAGAGGCGGTGGATTCCATGGTGAAGAGTCTGGAGAGGGAGAACATCTGGAAGATCCAGGGCCTCATGTTCCGGTGCAGCGCCGGCTGTCGTGAGGACAGCCATGCGTCCATGCAGCAAGTGCATCACTGCATTGAGCGCTGCCATATGCCGCTGGCTCAAGCCCAGTCCCTGGTGACCAGCGAGTTGGGGAAGTTCCAGGACCGCCTGAGCCGGTGCACCATGCATTGCAACGACAAAGCCAAAGATTCAATAGACGCAGGGAGTAAAAAGCCTCAGGTGAAACGACAGCTGGAGAGTTGTGTGACCAAGTGTGTGGATGACCACATGAACCTCATCCCAACCATGACCAGGAAGATGAAGGAGTCTCTCTCATCCGTGGGGAAGTAGAAGTCTGCTGTTGGCCATTGGGGCTAAGGGCAGGAATCTATTTTAAAAGAGGAATGAGGATTTGGGTCTTTTAAGCAAAGTTTATGAATGAAGAAATTAAGGATGGCAGCACGTTTAAGGCCTACGTCACTTCCTTCTGGACACTCTTTCCTTTGTGTTTCAAATCCTAAAAAGTGAGATGGAAAAAACTGGTGCTAAAATTTGGGTCAGAGATAGCATAGCACAGGTGTTTTTGTGAGCCCAAGTGTCACGTGGCAAGTGCTTATCCTGGCAGTAGGGATCGCCCTTGTACCCAGCTGGAGCCCTCCGAGGTACCAGACTGTCATAGTACACAGGTGCCAACAGGTGGGCAGGTTCCTCTAGCCTGCCTGTCATCTGGTGGTGTGAGGAGAGGTGTTTCTGTTTGTTGTCAGCTTCCTGTCTACCGGAAGGATCACCACACCATTTTCCATAAACTGTAGAACAAAATCCATGAGGTCACCAATTTAAAAGGGAAAAGGAGACGTCTAGGGTTTTGTTTGGTTTGGTTTGGTTTTATAGACACAGGCATGAAGTTAAGTTAAGATGTGGCACTGGAAAAGGTAGTTTGCCTAAGAACTTTGAAATGGTCCTTGCAGATATTCATTTCTGGCCATCAAGGTGTGAATGCACATTTCTTAAATTACATTGCATCTTTCTGCCTGGAGTCCCTGCAAAAATATGAGAGGTGATGTCGCACTGTTATGGGAAGCAGCCGTGATTGGCCCTGAGGCTGTCTGCAGCAGTGACAGGACAATCTTGCAGTGACACTCAGCCTTGAAGGGAAAGGGGGTTTTGTGCTGTGCACTAGTATTCAGGAGTGAACAGTGAAAGGAAAACGGTTGCCTGCTTAATTAAGAGAGTTATGAAGTACTGGATTTGAAAAAATCTGGTTTTCATAAAACAGGATAGAATAAAAGCTTAAACCCAGTGTTGCTTACTTTGCCCCTTGAAATGACAGAGCTCTATTGAGACAATCTCTTGGCAACACAAAGGGGATGAGAGAAAAAGTAAGCATCTTGGGGGTGAGCTGTGACTTTTTTAAAGCTAAAGAGGGACATCCCCCCCTCCCGGCCCCCGCATCACCAAACCACTTTTGCCAGGGCCTTTGCAAAATGCATTATTCCTCCCGCAGTTCTGGCACCTTACCATTTTGTTAAGTATGTTGTTGTCTTTTTACCAATTTATTACTTGAAATGATAATGTAGCCTGTCTGTTTGCTGTTTCAAAACTGGTGATATATTTTCCTAGTGGTTTGGTTTTAAAAATAAATAAGGTTTAATTTTTCCTCCAAAAAAAAAAAAGAATAAAATCCTGCCATTTGCAAAAGAATAAATGAGTGGACCTACAAGATATTATGCTAGGTGAAATTAGTTGGATAGAGAGCAACAAATACTGTATTATTTCACTTATATGTAGAATCTTTTTAAAAAAATGAATAAACATAACAACACAGAAACAGAGTCATAGACACAGAGTATAAACAGGTGGATGCCAGAGGGGAGGGGGAAGCAGAGGGGGAAATAGGTGATGGAGATTAAGAGATACAAGCTTCCAGTTGCAAAATAAATGTGCTGCCAGTATGAAATGTACAGTGTGGGGAACATAGGCAATAATTATGTCATATCTTTGTGTGGTGACAGATTATAACTAGGCTTATTGTGGTGATGATCATTTTGAAATGTATAGAAATATCGAATCCCAGTGTTGTGCACCAGGAAATAACAGAGTGTTGTAGGTCGATTATACCTCAAAAACAAACAAACAAATTCAAAGAAAAAGAGATCAGATTTGTGGTCACCAGAGGTAGGGGGGTCAGGTGACAGAGAATTGGATGAAGACAGTCAAAATGTATAAACGCCCAGTTATATGATAAGTGAGTACCAGGGATGCAATTGCAGCATAGTCAGTGTGATTAACACTGCTGTATGTTACATGTGAAAGTTGTTAAGAGAGTAAATCCTAGGAGTTCTTCTCACAAGGAAAATTTTTTTCCCATTTCTTTAATTTTGCATCCATATGAGATGATGGATGTTCACTGAACTTACTATGGTCATCATTTCATGAAGGATGTAAGTCAGATCATTATGCTGTACAACTAAAACTCACACGGTGCTATATGTCAGTTATATCTCAAGAAAACTGGAAGGGAAAACAAAACAAAGGAGAGATGCCATGTTAAGATTGTGAGCTAATGTCAGGGACAGAGGACCTGGGGTGGAGAGCATTTGCTAAAACAAGCCTAGGCTTTTGGTCAACAGATGGCTGAGTGCGGAGGAGTATTCAGATTCTGGCTGTGATTCCCAGGCCGGCCAGAATTTCTTCTTCTAATTCTCTCCCCTCCCTCCCATCCAACTCCCCTTCACACACACACCATGATGCCAAAGCCTTGTAGTTCTTGAATGGGACTAGAGGTTGCTTTCTGCAACTAGAAAGAGAGCCCTAAAATGCAAAAACCTATAGGAATAAAAGGCAGAGATGAACTCTTTTACTCAGAATCAATTTTGAAAGAAGAGAGGGAAAGAGGAAACTTACACGAGAGCTAGACAAGCATGAAGGTGGGAAAGGGTTGCAGTGGAGGAATTAGAGTTCATAGCACAAAGTTAAACCAATAGTCTGCCCACGACTTCACAGGTTTAGCTGTAACAGGGTCAGGGTTGGTGAGCAGGAATTTTGTTAGAGAGCCCATATCACTTCCTGAAATGTCTGACATCTTGGGATCTGATGGTCCAGGAGTTATGTATGTACCCAGTTAGTGGATGTTAATTGAACACGTACTCCATGCAAGATGCTATGCTGAATGCTGAGACTAGAAAAAGCACACCATATTTGTGTGTCAAAGAACTCATGGGGTATTTGAAGAGCTATATATGTAAGCAGCATTTATGATACTGAGTAATAAGTGCCAGGAATGGAGAGGAATATAGGATGTGGGCTGGAGGCAGGGTGATCCATGGGGATGGAAGTCCAGGTGGAAATAATGTAAGGTGGCAACAGTGTGATAGAGACTAGGGGACATTTAAGAGACATTTAAAGTCAAGATTGCTAGGATTTTATGACTGAGTGTATGTGAGGAATGAAGAAGGATCCGGGTTTCCAGTTGGACTGCCTGGGTGGGCATTTTTTTTTTTGCCACCAACTAAGGAAATACAGGAGCACTGGAAAGAATGTAGTGCTGGGGAGAGTTCAGTTTGGGATCCGCTGAGGCAGAACTTACAGAGTCTAGTAGGCTTGGCACTCAAGAGATACCAGTCTGTGCTGGGAGGATGTGAAATTGTGTGGCATCCAAATAAGGGCTGAAGCTGTATGACTCTGTGTGGAATTCCCCTGGGAAAGAGCAAAGGGCAGGAACTGAATACCAAGGACGCCGGCACCTGAGGAAGGAAGTAGGGCCTAATTTCCGTTTGTAACCTTGACAAAGTACCCACCTGGTAAAGAGATAGGGAAAGCGGTTTACCTACTGGATGGATTTTATAATTGAAAGAAAAGGAGATCCCCAAAGCTTCTGCTGTTCTTTCTAATATAACCCAGTGGGAATGAGACACGGCTGCAGGGTTCCAGATGGAGCTGCTCTTCAACCTTCAGTGCTCAGTAGTTTTGTTTCTTGTCCTTGCCCACTAGCAGCAATCATCCCACCAACTTAAAGGAGAGTTTTTTTTAATGCTACCCATTCATTCTGATACCATTCCAGTGATGTGATTTTTCAGTGTATCACCTGGTCTGCATCACGATTGGAATACATGCTCTATGAGAGAATAAGAACCCTATTTAAATAGTATAAATTTAACATTCAATTAATTATATAATGTTTAATTTATATTTAATTTACTTATAATTATATGTATAGGTCATCATATTTATACATTATATGGTTCATTATAATTATTGTTGTCTATCTTGAGTATTTTTTTTTTCAAAGTAATGCCCTAGATCCATTTTTCTGCCAGAAAGTTCAAGAGCATTTAGAAAAGGCAAGGGACCAGCAGATTAAGAAGGGCTATGTAGCCAAACTTTCTGTTTTCAGTGAGCCTTTCCTGGACTATCCTGTGTAAGATTTCAGGTACTTCCGATTATCACCCCTCTCTCTCTGCTATAGCTTTTTCCCTTAACGTTTATCATTATTTAACATATTTTATTCATGTCTCTTCACCCTTTGCTAGAGAGTAAGTTCCCCTTGAGGGCAGACTTTTTGTCTGTTCCTAATGGCATAGCTAGTCAACAAGATTTATCAAGTGCTTGCTGTGATGTATGCCCTCAAATGCTTACTAGACAGCAACATTGTCTTCTGAAAAGACACAGCGTAAGCAAAGCTGTGTGTCACTGATCACAGAGCTATCTGTCCGCCTGGCAGATGGAACAGATGAGAGAACTTGTGCGGATGGCGTCTGTCAGGCGGCTCTCGGGTGAGATGTTGCCACTGTTTGGTTCTTGATGCTGGTTTAGACCCTTAGCTTTCACTTAACCCACTGGGTGTAACCCACTGCATGTGGGTTCTTTTCAGGCTCAAGTGGAAAATCAATAAAGCTCGAGTGAAATGGAAGTGGTTTCTTATGTTCCCTGAGTGCCGAACTCGGGCTTTTAACACCGGTTTAGAGAATCTTAGTCATTTGGAAATTGACTAAAAGGTAGAATTAACCAGGATGCAAGAAAAATTAGCCTGATACAGATGTTCCCTTTTCACAGCAAATGAGAAACCACCTCCATGCTATCTTTTATTGATAAAAGGATAATCCTGTGTAGTTTATCTTTTGAATTTTGTACCACGTTAAATTATTACCTAGTCAAATAAATACGATTTAAATTTTTTTAAATAGTTAAGTTTTTGATTTCCAAACTGAAACAGGATAAGGGCTCATAAATTCTCCAGAATAGATTGCTTGATGATTTTGACTCTTGTTGAGAGATAATTACCCATGGGTCCCTGTGAGCATAGGTGCTGGTAGCTTTTTGTTCTGAGTTATCTCTTCATAGATACTTGTACAGTAAACAGCCTTGGAAGATAGAGATAGTGTTTCCCTCTGGAGCAGAGGACAGATTTGTTTGCTGTCAAGTGTCATAAAGATAATATCTGCCCCTGGAGCAAAGGTGGGATAGATCTGCTTGCAGCTCGTTATAAAAGATTGGGGTTTCCTAAGTTCGGGGTTTCTCAGCGTGACACAAACCCACTGCACTTGCAGGACCCTGGTGACCTACATCTCTTGCTTCTGGGGGACTTGAGGGGCATGGGGAACCAGTATCAAATATGAAGCTCATGTTACCTGCTGAGAGTCATAAAATCTTTTGCTTCTGACCCGGGAGTTTCATGTCTTCTGCCAGCATCCATCAAATCAGAGTGGGTTGACTTGTTAGGTTGTAGGTAAAATCTCATTTTCTTTATAGTTCTTGAAAACGCTCAGTTCACGTCGATGAAAGCTTCTTTTTTTGAGAAAGAGAATGCTGAAGTTCACCCAGTTTGTCAAGGAAAAACACATTTTCTAAGAAAATGTTGTACAGCGAAGGTTATAGGAGTGTTTATATCACAGAAGAGGGAGGAAAACTGAAATGATCCTCAAGCATTTCTAAAGCAAGCATTGAACTAGTCCTGTTGCTGGTTCTTTTCACCTCCTGACCCTTGCAGAACCCCAGACTCAGACCTCTTCTCTATGTGCACTTTCTAGTGACCTCATCCAGTCTCATAGTTTAAAAGTACTGTCTATACCTTGACAATTCCCAGCTCTCTACCTCTCCTGCAATCCAGACTGTCTTCAAAGGCCTTCTCAGCATCTCCAGTTGGCCTCTAAACCTGACTCTTGGTTACTAGCACCACCTCCACCCCTAACCTGCTTCTCCAGTCTTTTAGTTTCAGCAGTTGTCAAGACCCTCCCTCCAGGTGCTCAAGCTAAAAACCTTGGAGTCATTCATAACACCTCTTTTTCTCTTGCACAAAACAAGTATTCTACCAACAAATCCCACTGGCTCTATCTTCACAGTATGTACAAAATCTGACCATTTACTCTATCCCGTGATAATGACCCTGTTCCACACCACTGTCACGTCTTATGGATAAATAATGGTATCAGGTCTCCCTGCGTCTGCCCTTGGCCCCCTGCTGGTTATTCTCAATGCAGTAGCCAGGGTGATCCTTAAAAATAAAGCCAGTTCCTGTCACCTTTCTGAAGAATTCCCTCATCTCTTAGAATGAAATCCGAAGACCTTGATTAGACCTTCATGGCCCCTCCCCCTGTTACTCCCTGACTTCATCTCCCACCATTTTCTCCCTGGCTCACTCTGCTGAGCCACACTGGCCTGCTTGATGGTTCTTAAACAAATCAAGCACTGGACAACCTCAGGACCTTTGCACTTACTGTTCCTTTTGTTTGCCAAGCTCTTCATTCCAATATGTGACTGATGCCCTTCTCCACTTCCTTTGGGTCTCTTCTCAAATGTCACTTATCAATGAGACCATCTTTGACACCATCTAATATGTATAGATGTGTATCTGTGTGTGTTTACATTTGTATGTATTTATATACAATTTAAGTTATGTCTGGTTTGCTGCCTGTCTCCACCTGCTAGGCTGTAGGCACCAACAGGGTTTGTACAGCAGCCCTTAGAAAACAGCCTAGCTTACATCAGGCACTCAGTAATGTTTGCTGAATGAATGAATGAAATGTTGATCATCAATTGATATACTAATTATAGATTATTATTTCCAAATTATTAAATCCAGGTTACCCAGACTTGATTTCAATCAATGTCATCCCAAGTGTGGGAAGGAGAAAATTATTTTTGTGGTTCCCAGACAGACCATTTCTCACACAGTGAAAAAAAAATTCTCTTCAATCTTTTTTTCAATCCCAATTTTATGAAGCAAAGATCTTTAAAACAAAAAGAGAACAGCTGTCAGGCCCAGGGCCTTGATCAGGCAATGATATCACAGCTCTAATTGAATTACATGACTTAAATATTTATTTCTACAGAAGCTTTAGGGGAGGTGGCACTGAATGTTTTGATTTGTGGTAGTGGTGTACATTTGCCTTTTATAAAAATTATACTCAATGAAAGTGAGCTGATTTTTTTAAAGGCATTAAGGAAACAATAGATAGATCCAAAACTGTCCACCAAACAATGAAGGTGGTACATGAGTGAAATTGGGGAAGTTTGGGGAACACTGATGCGGATAGTAGGCTTGGATTTGCATCTGAAGTGATGAGGCGGTTTTTAGTCATAGTCTTGGGACTCAAATGTTATACTCTATCATAACCATGACATCTACCCAAAAAAAGAATAACTTATTTATGTAAATGTAGTCAAACTCTTTAACTGTTATGGTGAAATTCATCTGCCACTACTTTTTTGAATTTGTAAATTTGGGTTGCAGTTTGAAAAATATCCTGTAAGAACTGACTCTAGCTTGGTCCCTTTTTTTCCTTTTATTCAATCTGAGAAGGGATTTTGATAGTGTCTGGAGAGGTATTACCTACTGAGTGACGGCTAGAGGGCAAAGTAGAATTCCTGTTGGAATTCCTCCTTGGTTGATAAAATCAACCAATTCACAAATCTGATAAGCCCTAAAACCTTCTTATCCACATTAAACCCAGGCAGATGGACTTGAGTCACCTTTCCCTGTGATGGAAGTGGCACTTGTGGGGTAACTTCAAGTGTCTGTGATTCAAATAAACTTTTTCTCAGCCTTTGCCCATAGGTCGCCCGCTGTCTCATCACCTGCCTTGAATAGCCTGTGCAACAGGGCTGCTGAGTGGTTCTTGGAAAGAATATTTACACTGCATTGAAGAACCAGGGGTAGCCTTTCTGCTGTGCCTGGAAGCTTCTAAAACTCTGGGTCTCTCTTTATTCACTGAACCTTTTGTGAGAAGTAGGGAGGACCTCAATAGATACAATGTGTCAGGAGACAAGTACATGGTACGAAAGCTACCTGGAGAGGCATTAAACTTGTCACACCCGTTAGGGTAGAGTTTGTAAAGTGTGGTCTGAGAAGCACCTACCCCAGAGTAACCGTGATGCTGGTTAACCATTCAGATTCTGGGTCTCATCCCGGTCTCCCTTATCAGCATCTCAGTGGTCAGGGTCTAGCATTTCCAACCAGCTCTCCAAGTATTAAGCTCACCAAACTGAGAACCACTGCTTTGTTGGACATGGACTTTGAATTGGTGGTGGGATGATGATGGGGATAGTATATCAGTAGCCTGTTCAGAACCACCTGGATAAGAATTCTCTGGTCATGGCCCTTCATGGCCTATGAAATTACCAGGAATTGGGTTTTTCTTTAGAACAGCCTCGTTAAATATAGAATTTAGGTACAAAATGTTCAGCTAAATGGTAGATATTAAAATTTATGCTCTAAACATACCTGACTAGTAATACGGAGATAGGAAAAGTCATGGTATGGAGATATGTCCTATGAAATTCTGAATGGGACCAAAGAAGCAAGGATATAGAACTCCTTGTTATATAATTTATCTGCACCCATCAGGTCAAAACTGAAAACTGAAGCCAAATAGCTATCAGTGATGAAAACCCTGGCTACCCTGTAGAGTGTACTATAAGTGCTGAGCATAAACAGTAACATTTTTATTATTATTCAACAGATTTTTTTTCAAGTGCCAAGGCACTGGAGAATGAATCATATGTGATTAGGTTGCACATATAAGTTAGACATGAACTCTGCCTTTATAGAGATAAGCCATAGACTGAAGGTTTGTGTCCTCCCCACCACCAAATTCATATGTTGAAACCCAATCTCCAGTGTAATGATATTAGGGAGCGGGGCCTTTGGAAGGTGATTAGGTCATGAGGGTGGAGCCCTCATGAATGGGATCAGTGCCCTTATAAAAGAGACCCTGGAGAGCTCCTCACCCCTTCTGCCACACAAGGACCCAGCGAGAAGATGGCTCTCTGAAGCAAGTGCTCTCTCACCAGACACCAAATCTGCTGGCAACTTGATCTTGGACTTCACAGTCTCCAGAACTGTGAGAAATAAATTTCTATTGTTTATAAGCCACCCAGTCTGCGGCATTCTCTCATAGCAGCCTGAATGGACTAAGACAGGATATCAATCAGACACTAAAATCATCATACAAATATGACTTACCAGCTGTGATAGGTGCAATAAGGGGAAAATGAAAAGAGCTGCCTGAGCAAAACTGTGAACTTGTAACAGGAGGATCCTGGTGTGTTTGTGGTGGGGGGGATGGGCAGGTGGTCAGAAAAGGCCTCCGCACCCCCACCCCGACCTCTACCTCTCCAGGAAGAGAAGTTTGAGCTGCCATGTCAAGGATAAAAATACAATAGCCACTTAACTTCTCGTTGTAGTAAAAGTCAACTAAATGGACTTCATTATTCCCGGGAGCAGATTTGCATTCTTTTCTTACTAAAGGTCAGTTTGGTTTTGCATAAGTCACCCTGGGACTATTGACACTTGATGGCCTTCAAATGTTTACCATATGAAATGTATACAGTGTCTGTCATCTCTCCATTGACTGTGCTGGGCTGTGGAGGGTTGGTAGGTTTATATAACATGGTACCTGCCCCTGAAGAGCATGTGCCACACTGGTGGCAAGCAGTGTGCTTACTAGTAGAGCCATGGCTGGCAGCAGGACAGGTGCAGGTGAGAGGTCCAGAGCCCAGGTGCCGTGAGTCAGAGTCTACAGAGACCACCTGGAGCTCAGTGGTCCAGGGATGTTGCCAAGGAGGGCAAGATGTGATAAAGCATGAATGCTCCAGAAAACATAATAACCTTCCCAGGACAGGGAAGGGGGAGCGTATGTCATGGTCAGGGGAAGGGGCTGCCTTGTTCAGGATCGTGGTTGGTGAAGTCAGGGGTGCAACTAGACTTGACACTGGCCTTCATTTGGGCAAGCAAGCTTGCTTCCTGTGCGAAATGAATGGAACTATAAAGTTCCTACTGTCATTTGAAAGATGGCATTTTAAACATTAATTAGATTAACTTTTTTCCTTTTCAAAAATGGAAATGGTATTATATGTTATTTATAGCCACATAGTTTTAAAAAGACTTCTGAACACTGGATGTCTCTGGAAAATTTTAAAAATCAGATCATGTGGGCCCTTCCCTTGAGGTAGTATTGGCAGAAATACTCATACAGAGTTTTGTTAGAGACCATTGCCACTTTGCAGTGTGAGTCTTAACTATGTGTTAGAAGGTGTGGAAAATGCTACCTTATGATAGCTTTTAAAAGTCCCTTGGCCTCTGTAATGGTCAATCCATCAACACAGCCATGAACATCAAAATTATTTTTAGAGTGTTCATCTAAAATTATCAGAAAATTCAGTTTGCAATTTCTACTAATGTCAATGAATTGCAATATATTTTTCAAGATTTCATTTTTAAAGATTGGATTCTGTGAAATGGCTTGGGAAAAACATCCCATTTTCAATAGTACTTTCCATTTTTGCTGTCTTAGGGTTTGTAAGATGCTTACCAGATCAGGATCATTCCATGTGGAATATGTGTATAAAATGCAAGGATTTTTAGGGAGTAAAATGGATGGAAATTGAGGGGTGGGAGGTTGGATACATAGATTAAGAGTTTTCTGTGTTTAGATAGTTGTTTTAGAGGTAAAATTGTATTACCTGATTTATATGCTATAAGAACTAACTCTTTATGTTTATATCTCATTTCCAAAAATGAAAGTTTAGGTAGTGGTAAAATGATAAATTTGATGCTCTCTTCATTACAATGTAATCCCTGTGACTTGATCTAGGTATATGGGTCAAGAAAGTAACATTATCACATTGTCCATGTCCAAAAGGATAAGTGAGCTTGCTATCCTGGATAGAAAGGCCATTTATTGTATCATAATTATGTTCTAACCATAGATACAGTACAGCCTCTTTCAGGAGCCTGTTCTCATTTGTAATCACCTCTGTGGTTATAACCATAAGCTTATCTAACCTACATCTCTTGGTACATGTAAAGCAAACTTTCCCCTAGTTTGTGCTTCAGATGGAAAAAAGCTGATTACTGATTTCCTTAAAATAACCTAGCATACACTTAAAGAACCATTATTACCTGACCTCTTTTTCTTTGGCCTAATCGCAATTCCATCTACTTTTTTTCCCTTAGTGTTCTCTCCCAGCCCTTTAATTATTCCTGCTGCTACCCTGTGACCCCATTCTAGTTTATTCTAAATCACAGAGCCCTTAACGGGCCGCAGTCTCATTCTGTATAATCAGGGCCCTCTTGGTATTGCTGAACACAAGGCAGAACATAGTCTGACCCTACACATAGCACATGTGAATTGAAACAGTCTCTAGAGATGTCGAGACAGTCAGTTTCAGTTACGAAGGAAGTTCAGAGTCTTAAAAGACACAGGAAGTTGAGAGGGGATGGAGCCACCACCTGGGCACTGCTATCTGGATGCCAATTAGATACTTTCAGAAGCAAAGACAGGATTACTGGCTCTTCCTTTCTGCTGTGCCAGAGCAACTTGGGTCCACCCACACTGTCCAGACACCAGCGCAGTTTAAAGCAATAAGAAATAGGAGGAAAGTGGCAGTAAGTTTCCATCTCTCTAAGTATCGCGGAAGATATAAAATAGCAGAAGAAGTGGTTTTTGCATTCAGTAAGCTTGCAGTTGAGATAAGGAGAAAATCATAAGGGCAGTGTAAGGTACAAGGCAACATATATGAAGAGTCAAATGTCAGTAACTGTTCTGAGCCCGGAGGAAGCAGAGCCAGAGGGGCCTGGGGGAGGCCATCAGCTTCATCACAAGGTCACACCTGAGTGGGGCCAGAGAGGCTAGCTGGGGTTGGCTTGGGCATCGGCAGTAGGTGAGAGGATGTGTCTGTCCGGCAGGGGGATGGCAGGGTCAGTTTGACTGGAGTAAAGCACTGGTGGTCAGGAAGAACCACGTGGGTATTTGGTAGATCCGGGGCCTTAGATGCAATGTCAAAGCTTTTGCAGAGTGAAGCAGGAGGTCTGTACTGTATTAATTTGGGGAGGGGTGCAGGGTAGATTGGGTGGGAGAAACAGGAGAAAGAGAGCCCATTAGGAGGGTTAATAGACCCTGTGCTACCTGCTCTTTGTGGTTGCTGGTAAAAATGGTAATGCATCTGTGCCCTTATCTGCTTTCTGCAGGGTCAGCTTATAGGCATGCATAGAACTCTCACTGAGGCCGTGTCCTTGGCGTCTGGGGTTCATAAAAGGCAAAGATACACGACCCAGCTCTTTCTGGGGAGTGAAGAGGGGAAAGGAAGAGGAGAAAATATAGATCTTAAATTTTACCTGTGGGCCCCAAATTCAAATGGGTGGCCTAGTTTGAGATCAGCTTACCTGGGACACACAGGTAAGGTCCTTATAAGTCTCAGCAGGCTTCCATTTCTTCCTTGTGCATATTTCCAGCATTAATGCGTGATAGTTCCTGATCACTAAGTAATCTATGCTATCACAGAAGACTTTAATACTTATTTTGTGTCATGGCCTAAAAACAAAACAAAACAGTGCATTGAGTGAGGGATGTTATTCTGGGTGATATCGTTGTTACTTGAGCTGGTTATAATTAATGTCATTTGTACACAAATTTCCACAGCAAGCATTAAAAACAAACTATGTAGCCAAAGACTTCATTAATAAAAGAGGTTCCTAAATGATTCCTTTTCAACCAAGGCTCTTTACTGATTATTGCAAACTCAAGCTCTGAATTACTACAACCCCTCAAATGCTTGGCTTTGGGGGCTCATTTTGCCATCTGGTTGGACTCCTAACTATCTTTTTCCCCAGAAGTGATCATTGGTTTTGATGGGCATTTAGGAGTTAATGTGAAAAACTATTTAAATATGTTTTTGAGTCTTAGTGTTTGTTTTCAGGATGATGCATTAGCAAACAGTTATTTTTGGTGGGAGCTGCCCCCTCATATTATTGTTTATGAGTCTCTGTTCAGCTATTTTGAGCTCTGGGCTACAGCACAGAGTATTTCTTAACTACAGTGTGTGGTACTTTCAAACACACTGCTCTGGGTTTCAGAGCAAAATCTGATTCAACGAGACCCCGCACTGTAACAGAATTGGAGGTGGTTTGGAAAGATGCTCTGTCAGAGTCTACCTCTGTATTTTCTGTGAGGAAATGAATAGAGTAACGAATTTAGTTGCAGTAGAGGTTGGAGGAAGAGGATGGGAGGTATTTGGTATTCACAGTGCGAATTCGCTGACAAAGTGTTTGCCAGTTCCGTACCTGGCATCTCTCCCACCCCCAGCTCCAGGGCATGGCAGCCTGGGAGGAGGCAGGGTGGTGCTGGCCCAGGCAGGGCAGAACAGAGTTTTTAACTGTAAAGGAGAAATTCTAGAGGACATGGCCCTTTGAGGATGTGGAGAAAAGGAAACCCTTGTGCACCTTTGCTGTGAATATAAATTGGTGCAGCCACTAAGGAAAACAGTATGGAGGTTCCTCAAAAAATTAAAAATAGATCTACCATATGATGCAACAATCCCACTCCTAAGTATTTATCCAAAGAAAACAAAAACACTAATTAGAAAAGATCTATGCACCCCCATGTTCATTGCAGCATTATTTACAATAGCCAAGATATGGAAGCAGCCTAACTGCCCATCAATAGATGACTAGATAAAGATGTGGTGTATATATACAATGAAAATTACTCAGCCATAAAAAAGAATGAGATCTTGCCACTTGCAACAATATAGATGGACCTAGATGGTGTTATGCTAAGTGAAATAAGTCAGAGAGGGACAAATGCTATATGATCTCACATGTGGAATCTAAAAAAACAAAACAAATGAACAAATGTAACAAAACAGAGTCATAGATACAGAGAACAAATAGGTGGATGCCAAGGGGTAGGGAAGGAAGAGAGACATAGATGAGGGAGATTAAGAGGTACAAACTTGCAGTTGGAAAATAAATGCATCACCAGTATGAACTGTATAGTGGGGGGAATAGAGTCAATAATTATGTCATATCTGTGTATGGTGACAAATAGTAACTAGACTTACTGTGGTGATCATTTTGAAAGGTATAGAAATATCAAATCACTATGTCGTATACCAGAAGCTAACACAGTGTTGTAGGTCAATTATACTTCAAAAACAAACAAACAAACAAATTAATAGAAAAAGAGATCAGATTTGTGGTTAACAGAGGTGGGGGTGGGGGATGGGGAATTGGACGAAGATAGTCAAACTCCCAGTTATATAATAAATGAGTATTAGGGATGCAATGTACAACATAATAAATATGATTAACACTGCTGTATGTTATATATGAAAGTTGTTACCGGGGTAAATCCTAGGAGTTCTCATCACAATGAAAAAAACATGTCTATTTCTTTAGTTTTCTATCTATATGAGATGATGGATGTTCACTAAACTGATGATAATCACTGCATGATGTATACAAGTCAAATCATTATGCTGTACACCTTAAACTTATACAGTGCTGTATCTCAGTCCTGTAAAAATAAAACTGGAATAAAAAATAAAAATAATGTAAAAAAATGAGGGAGAAAGGTAGGGATGGAGGGAGGAAAGGAAGGAAGGAAGAAAGCAAGAAAAAAATGAAAAGAAAGAAAAAAAAGTAGAGAGGGAAAGAAAGAAAAGAAGGAAGGAAGGAAGGGAGGGAGGGAGAGGGAGACAGAGGAAGGGAGAGAGAGAGAGAGAGAGAAAGAAAATAAAGAAAGGAAGGAAGGAAGAAAGAATAGAGAAAAGAAAGAAAAAGCAAGGCAGGTGCATGGCCATCATCACCAGAAATGAGCAGGTGTAACCCAGACCCTGCCGCTTCACTGGGGCAAGTTCAGAAGGGCTCCTTGTGCCCTGTGATGGGCTGACCAGTTGGCTGAGTGCTAGACCACAAAACCAGCACCTGCCCTAGAAAAGAGAAGAAAGGACCCACCTAAGGCTCCCGGCTCCCAATTAGAATTCTTATGTTGCTCAAAACTAAATTGAAGACGTCGATCACATTCGCTTAACATCCCTCCCTCTCTTGCTGGAATGAATTGGTTAAAACACCAATACGAGCAGCAGAAATGTTCCGTCTCCTGATCTAGATGAAGAAAATGTCTCTTGCATTTTACCCCCAAGCAACCTTTGGGCAGAGTTTAAAGTGTTACCTATTCTCCTAAATTTTCTGGCAATATGAACGAATTGACAGATGGAATGTCACTGAAATTAACTTGTTGCAACACAAAATGTAACTGCTGT
This sequence comes from Camelus bactrianus, assembly GCF_048773025.1. Lineage (NCBI taxonomy): Eukaryota > Metazoa > Chordata > Mammalia > Artiodactyla > Camelidae > Camelus > Camelus bactrianus. The sequence continues at coordinate 30,690,800 of NC_133549.1, forward strand.
TGAAGAAATAGTTGCTACTACAACCCTGTTGATGCCACTAAAATACTATTCAAGTTTCACCCTTATTTGACACCTCTATACTTTGTTCCCCTCCTGTTCCTTGGTATTTTTACAACACAGGCAGCTCCTGTTACCTTTTTTTAAAAAGATTTAAGATTTTAAACTGTGCTGTTACTAATCTCACAACTTTCATGTAAAATTGCTTTGATGCACATATTCCTACTTAGCTAGTTAATGGTATTCACTGGTTTGTAGAGAAAGAATTCAAGGATGTAACATCAAGAAACATGGCTTGTGGTCATGTTTTAGTGATAGCAAAGCAGGCAAGATTCAGGGGGGGCCTTGTGTGGGACATGTTATAAATTGATCATCAAGAAGAAAGCAATTAATCTCTTTCACTGGCAACTCTATTTTTTTTTTATGAAAGGAATCCATGCTTTTCCTTGGACATATGTTAACTTTCAACTAAAGCAGTGGCAAATGGATCATCCAAAGTTAAAAATCTAAATATATCCTACTGAAGGTCGACCTTACTAATTGAGATTGTGTGATCATTTGGATCGGAAAGTTTTGCTTTGTGCCACCAGTTCAAGGTGTTTGCTAAGCTGTTAATATAAAACAGGCTAAGCCTTTTTTAAAAAAAGTTTTTAGATGTTCACCTTTAGCTATTTTTAGAGAAAAAGAGTAACCCTTTTGTCAAAGAGTAATTTTCAAGAAGTTAAATACACGACTCTCATCCAGATATAGAATGAGTGTGTACCAAAGATTAATTCAGCTTACTGAGGAGTGAACCAGGAGGATCTAAAGCTAGTTCAAAGGAGAACCAAGGGAATGGGTTCAAAGGCACCTAAGAAAGAATGGGGGGGTAAGATGGCAGGCTTACATATGAAACTGATCAGCAGTCAAGCAGGACAACAAACCTAGACAGAAATCATCTGCATATCTCCTGGATAAGAATCTACAAGTTACAGTGAACTTTCAAAGTCTAGGCTTCAATCAGTAGTTCAGAGCTTGTCAAACACAGATCCAGTGCCCTGGGTCACAAAATAATTCTGTGTCAGCTGTTAATACTCCAGCACGACACTAATAGAATCATCTTCTTTCCCATACCTTGTTTACAAGTTTCAGATAATTTTCTTTGACATCTTACTATGAAAGTGAACTTCTGCTTATATGGACACCAAGAATAGTCGAGTTCATAGAGACAGAGTTGCCAGGGGCTGGGGGCAGGTGGGGAGAATGGGGAGTTACTGTTTTATGGGTACAGAGTTTCAGTTTTACAAGATGAAAAATGTTCTGTGGATGCGTCGTGGTGATGGTTGCACAACTACGGGAATGTACTTAAAGTCACTGAACTGTACACAAAAGTGGTTAAGATGGGCAATTTTATGTTATGTGTGTTTGAAAAAAATTAATTTTTAAAAGTGAGCTGACACATAGGTATGTAAAGAAAAAGTTAATAATTCTTCATCCTGCTGAGGTAACCTATTTAATAACCCTCTGTGTTAACTCATTTTTCCTTGTTCGTAAAAACATAAGTAGACTTTTTTTTCACTTTTTAAAAATTTTATTGATAAGATATATATAACATAGAATTTATCATTTTAACTATTTTTTTACCCTAAAGTTCTTGGAAGAGGAAGTTTATTTTTAAAGTTTATTTAAAGTTTATTCTAGGAAGAGCAACTTATTGAGAGATAAAAAAGTTTTAAAATATACATATATGTACTCTTCATTGTTTCTAAGAATAGTTTAGAGCTTTAGCTTTTTAAACTTACATAGTTATCAAAGGAATAAAACCAACCACAAAATAAGAATCAACAGAATGCAGCAATCCATTTATAAAGGACAGTCAAATGTGCTTACACATATTAAAAAAAACCAATCATCTAAGTTGTAAATAATAAAAAAAAAATAGGATTGTTAACATTCTTTGTGACCTATGCCCTTTTCACAGGCCTCTGGGTTGTAAATATGTTGATCTTATCCATTCTTTTCAATACCAGCTCCGCAGACTGGACACACAGCAATTTATTCAACTTTTGCTCTACTGATCCAAATTTCATTTGTTTCTGTGTTGTTTCTTTTTTTGCCAGTACAAACACTGTTATAATAAATCTGTTTTAACATGGAAGAGTGATGCTGAAGGCCAGGACCTTGACAACAAGAAGGCAGAAGAGGGAGTGGATCAAGGAAATGGTTTTAGGGGGGAAATGGATTGGATTTAGGGGCCAGTTGAAAATTTTGGTGTGAGAGTGGGGAGATGCATAGTTGATACCATTTTATTGAAAGAGGGATTAGAAGATGAATAACAGAAGGCTTTAGAAGAGATGATAGGAGCTGAGAGGGTAGGGTTTGTTTCGAAAATGCTGTGTTGGAGACAGGCATGCTGTCTGTGCCCAGCCTGGGGAAGATGTCACAGATAAAGGCATTGATTTGAGAATCCTTTGCACAAAAGTCAAAGTTGAAGCTATAAGAGTGGATGAGATCTGATCCCAGGGAGGCCTAATATTCTAGAGGAAGGAGGTGACATCCAGGGGAGTTACCTGCGTTCAAGGGTCTGGCCGAGGAGACTGAGAAGTTGTGGAGGAGGAAGGAATAGGTGAGTAAAGCCTGGAGAGGCAAAAGAGGGAAGAGTCTGAAATGATGTCCCAACTGGCCCTTCCTTAGGAAATGTAGTAGTGTTAAGTACTTTCAGGCCCGAGCAGTAGACTTTCCCTCTCACTGCTTGCTGTGTGTGCCCTCCAAGAACCTTGCCTCTGTCAGTGTTTTCTTCAAAGGCTGGTTTCCTGTGTGTAAACCACTGGTAACAATGGTATGGTTTGGTAAGCCAATTTGGGCCACTGCTTTGAATTTAAGGACTAAGCCAAATCAAATTGCAAAAGGGCACAGTTTGATTACAGTTCGGCATCTCTCAACAGGTAGTTACGAAATCATTTTTTAAAGCTGTATCAGGTTCAAACAAACTAAGACTTTATTATTAAAGGAGAGCACATGTTAGTTTCACAAAACCATGTGAACTAGAGAGGCTGCAGAGACACCCTAAGGAAGCAGTAAACACAGGATTTCTAAAACACTTAGAATTATATCTGAAACTCTCTCAACAACCTCTATTAGCATTAAGATTACCCTATTGCCACGAGATCTTTTTATAAAGGAGCTGTGAATTTTTAAGCCTACCCTTGGTGATTGGAGGAGAGACTAAAGGGATACTAGCAATCCAAATGCATGGTTTTGTCATCTCTCGTGGTTTTGAGAAATAACCAGTTTCGGAAGAGCAGTTGGATTGCTGGAACCACTTGATGCCCCCGAGGAGTGAAATCGGTGGGCATCTTGCCACGTTTGAGGCTGGATTTAGCTTAATTCAAAACTTGGTTCCAGTATTACTTTTGATACCATGGTTGGAGGTTCGTAACGACAAATCAAAAGAAGTTCATGATAAGGAGGATTCTTACCCATAAAGTGCTTTGTCATCTTGTGGGAAAATCAAAAATACTTAGAAAAATATGGAAGGAAAATCTCTGACATGTTCTGTGACCCTCAGAATTGTGTTTGTTGAAGTGGAAGGAATTTGCTGTTAGAGTGAGGTCAATCCATACTGGAGTCCCCTCAACCCACAGGACCCACTTGGTAAGGAAGAAGCAGGGGTGAGAACAGTGGGCACCCTGGCAGGTTAGGGAGGCAGCAGGTGGTGAATGAGCTCTTCTCCAGGTAATGTGGTCACGGTCGTATTTATAAGGTGGTCATTTTGAGGCATGATGGACTCAGGCCATCATCTTGGGTTACTTGATTGCAGATTGCAGAGAAGGAGGTCATAGCTGTGGAGTGTTGATTTCAACAAAGACAGATGAAGCTTTCCACAGTGGAAAGCTTCTTGTGGATCCAATGTCACCTTGAATATCTTTAATAGTTTGCAGTTAGTCGAGACTACCACCTGAGGGTAGGGGAGTAAGATTCCAGCAGAATCTTATTGTGCTTAACACTAGTTCATCTAGATGCGTTCATGAGTCATGGGAACTTAGAGGAGCCCTGGACGTGTCCTAGTAGGTCTGTGTGAAAGCAACTTCGTGACTGAACTCACCTCGTCCCTAAGCGCTAAGTGCCTATTCCAGCGGCTTTCGAGAATAATCCAGAAGAATCCCAGATTCTTTGCCTCAGGCCCTTAATTGTATAGGAGTCATCCAGCCTTGGGAATAGAGAGGTTAAGATTGGAGATTTCCAGCTTCGGTGTTGTTTCCCAGTCATTTGGCAGTGGAAAAGCCTTCCTGTCAGGGGCTGCCTTTGGTTTTATTTTTGGACGAGTTGCTGTGTTCTGCTCTGGACTTGTCTGAACACATAGACCCGGCCCAAGCTGCTGGCACCCCAGGACGTGTTATTTTCACACCATCTCCATAATTCACAGCTCACAGTTTTGAAAGAGACGCCAAAATCCAGACACAGCAAAGCAGGCTCTTTTGCATGTCCTGAGGTCCTGAACGACGGTTTTATCTTGAACATATTCCCTTTTCTTTCCTCTTTTGCCTGTTCATTTCTCTCTCTCTCTCTCTCTCTCTCTCTCTCTCTCTCTCTCTGTAGCATATAAATAATGGGCTTATCCTATTTACCGCACAAAGAGAAAATTAAACATCTGACTTTTTTAGAACTGTGGCGAATTATTTCCAGAGTGTGAAAAAATAGACACTGGACATTTCTGCTCCTGCTTTTGGTACAGTGGGAATTTATTACTCAGCTCAGTACTGGTTTTGGCCTGAACCAAGCAGTTGAGTGGGCCAGCAGTGGGTACCTTTCCCAAATAGCACTGCCAGGGACCGTCTTGTTCTTATTTGAGACAGCATGAACCAAAGGTATCTTTCCATCAAAGACTGGTCATCTCTGAATCTTAGACATATCACAAAAGCTTTTGAGACCTAGCCAGTGGATTTTACTTGCATGAGATATTGCATAGCTCCCAAAGGGAAGGAAAACAAAATGGGAGGGAGGCAAGGGAGAACTCAGAGCCCAACAATAAATAGCTCTTTGTCCTAGTCCCCTCCCCGAACCCCAGACCGCTGAGATCATAGAGTAAGTTAGCAGCACGCAGTAGAAGGCACCACTGCCCAGCAGCTTGGCAGATGGTGACCAGACGTGAACTTGTCTGTCCACAGTGTGCGGCTGTGACCTGGCCCAGGGGGGCTTCTTCATCAAGAATGGGGAGTATCTCTGCACCCTGGACTACCAGAGGATGTACGGGACACGGTGCCACGGCTGTGGGGAGTTCGTAGAAGGAGAGGTGGTGACCGCCCTGGGCAAGACCTACCACCCCAACTGCTTCGCTTGTACGATCTGCAAGTAAGTGTGGCTCCTCCCAGCGCAGAAGCACCAGGCTCTGCTGTCAAAGCTCAGGATGTGCGCATTTGTCTTGAGTTGTACTTAGTCTTCAAATACTCTCTGATGCATCTTTAGATGTTTTTATTTTCCTCTCAGGCTTAGTCAAAAAGTAATTGCATTGGGAACCTGTATGTGATGTGCTCTAACTAAATAATGTGACTGATTTTAAGGGGCTCGAAACCATGTCTGAAAGCAGCTCTAGGTCTGGAAACATTTTGAGCAGTGGAAGCATTGGAGGAAATGGCATAAATACTTGGAAAGACGAAGCTTATTCAAAAAGTTTCGGGTGTGGGTGTGTAACATAGCCTTTGTTTGCTCCATAGACAGAGTGAGCAAACTGCCCAAGGGGCCAAGTCAGACCCAGTACCTGTTTCATAAATAAAGTTTTATTGGAACACAGCCATGCCCGTTTGTTTACATAGTGTCTGTGGCTGCTTGCAAGTGACGGTGGCTAGGTCGAGTGGTTGTGACAGAAACCTTGTGATCCACAAAGTCTAACAAAAATATTTACAATCTGATCTTTCAAGGGGAAAGTCTGCCCACCCCTCCTTTCTAGGCATCTCTCAGCCACCAAGGTTACATCTTTACCGCACAAAGCAGCGTGGTTAAAATGATCGGTCAGAGAGAAGAAGGAAAGTGTGTGAAGGGCGAGCAGAGGGGTGTGGTGGCTGTGTTGTTGTGTTTTGAGAGCCACACATGATAGCATTTACGACGGTTTGATTCCTGGAATGAGGAGGCTCATCAGTGAAGGATCAGCTCCTTAACTGACCCGAACCCACTGGGCAGTCCCCTGCCTTTGGAGTGGTATTGATTGTGTGCGTGCCATTTCTGCCTTTGTAAAAACTGCCGGTTCAGAGGAGGTGTTTTGTTTTGTTTTTCAGCACTTCATATTTCTAGGCCAGAGAAATGTAAACTCTGGAAGGGTACATTTCATGTGATAAATTTACAAGATGATACTCATGGATAAATCATAATAAAATTTAGGTGAAATATTCATAATAAAATTATGTTAGCAACTGTTTTATAGCTATTAACTCATCTCTCAATTATATATTAACTCATCTCTCAATTATATATTAAAAATTCTGGGTTAATGAGCTGAATTTTTTTTTGTATTTAATCAGAAGCAAAGTTTCCTCTTGACCTCTCCCTTTTCAGGCTGCAGTCCACAGCCTGGTTAAGACCCTGGGATGACATTCAGGAGACCCGAGTTCTAGTCTTGCTTCCTGGGCTGATTTGAGACCAAAGAACTAACTTTTTCAGGGCAATTGCTGAGTCTGTAAGATGCGAGGTTGTAAGTGGCTCCCCATACCGGGGTGGTCACTGGAATCCCCCAGGGAGGGCCTTTTTAAAAATACCCACTTTTACCCTTTCTTCCCCCAAACTCTCATGATGATTTAGTAGTTTCTAGAGGGTTACCAAGGATAATATGACTCAGCCCGGCTGGAAGGGCCTGGCCCAGGTAAACTCTGAGTCCTCCTGATCCTGGGCCTGAGAGATCATTGTTTAAAGTTGGAAACGACAAACAAACACTTACTAGCTCTAGCCATGTCCCCAGACATTTGAGCCAGCAGAGAGGTGCTGACTACTGCTCTAATGCTGATGCTAATTCTCCCTGAATCGGAGGCCTCCTCTACAGTTTACAGATTGCATTCATCCAGAACTTAATTTAACCCTCTGAGCAATTCTGTGAAGTCCATCAGGAGTTAGTAGCCCTACTCGTGAGTGACTCTGAGATTCAGAGTTTAAGGCATTTCCCCGTCCAGTTCTCTTTCTATTATGACATTAATGCAAATAACAGAAGGACGTGGACCCATGTGGGCAGAGGATGTAGGGAAGGGGGAAATGCTGAAGAGGGCGGTTTTTATAATAAAACTCGAAATTCGGAAGAACTGGCCCCATGCTGAGAGCTGGACTCTGGCTTGTCCCATGGTAGATCCGGGTGGAATTTAAGTATAAAAACACAAGTTTGATCAGAGGCAGGGCCCGGACGAGGGTGCGGCACTCGTAGGGTGCACAGTCTGAAGGGATGCTCAGTCCCGTGTCGTGCAGCGCTCCTGAGAGCGAGGGCCTCCTCAAATGCTGCGCCCCAGGTGCCCAGCTGGCCTCACCTTAGTCCTCTCTCTGATCAGAGGCAAAGAACCTGTGCTCATTGTGTTTATGAACCCTTCACTCCCTGATGGCCTCCTTACAGAGCAGATTGGAGGCTGGTTCAGTTTTACTTAATGAGTGTGAGGCAATAAGTCCACTGACATCCACCAGAGTGTGACTTTGATTATTAAGACAGCAAGTTCTGAGATGGTGGACACCACCTGTAACTGCCTGTGGCTCCGTCTCCCTAGCTGGTCAATCCAGGCAACTCACTTAACCTCTCTGGGCCTTATCTGAGGAATGGAAAGGAACACAGCACCACGAGAGGAGAGATGACCACCTCAACTCAGCACTTATAAAATTTGGCGGCATGAGAGTTTGAAACTTTCCTTGATGACTGGCACCAAGCACATTTTTGAAGTTGTTTTAAGTCCCAGTTTACTACCTATGCATGCCTTCGTTAGGCAGCCGAAAGGCAACTTGAAGGAGAGTCAGCAGCTGTGAAAGTAAAACTCACGTCAAGAAGCTTGAATTTGTTCTTAAGTAATTGCTTCTGACTCAGATGTGTGGGGATGTTTTGCTTGCGAGTTTTAAAGTTCGTAATTGAAAAATCACACATTTGAAAACTCAAGTTGATGATTATTGGCAAATTGACCAATTGCGAGTAAGCAGTCATGGAAACTGTCATATAGCTATTAATTAATGACTTTTTTTAAAAAGATTTCTGCCCACTGAACTGGGAAGAGAAGAAACATAACATACCTGCAAAAGGCATTTTTTTTTTTTTTTGCATAGTGGACTGTCCTTGATGAATGTCTAGTGTGAAAGGAAATTGTCATCCTGAAAAGGAGCTAATATGAATTTTTAAACAGGTATTTGTAGCATTTTCGTATTTCTCTAAGTTGACGAGGGACTGGGTCCCTAGCACTGTGAGATATTCACTTCTTCCATTCAGATGTCCAGGACAAAGTCTAATTCAGCATAATTATCACATTAGGTCTAGGGAACTTAAAGAGTTAATGCTTGACCTTAACCAGTTCTCTTGGGGAGGGGCCTTACGCTTGAATAGGAATTTATGGCATTTAAAATGTTTCTTCATGAAAGCATTTCCATTTGTAAAATGGAAAATTTTACTGTGCACGCCCTGCCAGCTGACTTGTTGGAACATCCCTCCTCTAATGAGTGGAGGTAAATCGTTTCATTTTACTGTCTGGTTGCCCGTAGAAGCAATGAGTTCTCCTTTCTTCTCAAAATGAGGCACGTTTATTTGTCTGGACTGGATCCAGCTGGCTGGCTCAGTTAAGACTGCATTTCAGACGTTTTGGCTGGGGCTCCTCCAAGAACCAAATTGGCACCGGGGGGCAGCAATGCAGGAGGAGTGGGGGGAAAAGGAATGAAATTGCTGGAATAACCTTGAGGGCAATGTCGTTCTGTCTCCAGGCGCCCATTTCCACCCGGAGACCGAGTCACATTCAATGGGAGAGACTGCCTCTGCCAACTCTGTGCACAGCCGATGTCTTCCAGCCCTAAAGAAACCTCCTGCTCCAGCAGTAAGTGCCCCAGCCACCTGTCGACATGAATTCCTTCACACCTCAAAGGTAGCTTGGGCAGGTACCCTCCTTTTTGAGAAACTCTGGTAGCAGGAGCCAAGTGTAGTCCTCTCTAAGGCAATTTCAGTTCTAGAACCTGATGTGTGGAGAAGCCTTCACTAAAACCCATGCACTGAGAAGCGTCTCGTTTACTGAGAAAAGGCAAAAATAGAACTGGACCTCAAACTGTGCATTTTGATGGTAAACGAAGGAAAAAGAATTATTAAATGTTCCATCAGAAATGCCCCTCTCTAGTCATGGAGGTTAAGCTGTGAGAGCATCTGGTGGTGATGTGATTGATATCTCTGTGTGTTCAAAAAGCTATCCCCACTGTGCCTTGGACAAACATGGTGGTTTATACTTACCCTTACAGATAATTTTCTGAGTGCATACAACGTGCGTTGTTTGTTCACAGTGGAAACAGAGGTGTGAACAGAACATCCTTAGCATGGGATTTGTCATTGTTGATGCCAGGGGCTTGTCTGACCTGTAGGAATCCAAAGAAAACCAACTTTCCTCCAAATAAAAATAGTGACCAATTGCACTATTTCTTCTAGTAACTAACATTTGATAGGTCAGTTAATTCTGAAGTGAGAGGTACCAAGCACTAAGCAAGGAAGCTGTACCCCCATCTCTTTCCTGGGGCAGTGGGACGTGGACTAGAGGTTTGCCTCTTCTCCTGTGAATTTTGCTAGTCCTCGGGAGACCGGACACAGATGCCTGTAAGCCCTGCCAGTCTCAGCACATGAGAATGGGATAAGCTACTTCTGTTTGGAAGGAATTCTGTGTAATTTATAATGGTGATTCCAAATCTTCCTGCTAAAGTAGAATATTTATACCTGTTAAAAATAAGAATGTTATGACCAAAAACATTTCCATAGAAATTGGATTTTGACCATTGGGAGGAAAGAAGAAAATAAATGTATTAGTGCATCTTATTCAACATGCATGACCGGATCCTCAGCATGCGGATTTATATGCCCTCCTGGTAAATAAGAGTAACCTGGTAGGACAAAGGCTGCGAAACAGGGCACAATCCTAGACCCCTAGCAGAGTTTCAAGTTCTTCACTGTTCTTACCAACTCTGCTCCATGCAGGTCATTGGGAAGGTGGCCTGGGGTGTGAACAGACACCCCATCATTTACAAGGGCTTGCTCTGAAAGTACATTACCAAAACTTTGAAGGAATTCTTCAGTCTAGTTAAGAAAGGATTTTATGAGTTCCCAGGATAGGATGGCAGCTGTAACAAAGGGTCCCATCCATAGGGCTGTAAGAAGAATGGCTGTGTCCTCAAATTCTATGGAGTCTTTACATACAACTGTCTTTCTTGGTAGGGAAATTGAGGTGCAGGAGTATACTCAAGGTCACACAAGCGACCCCGAAAATAAGGCAGGGATAGAGGCAGGTCTTCTGACTCCTGGTTTGGGGCTGTCTTTTTGTTTCCTCTAATACTCCTCATTGTTTGGTTTAAGAAAGAGAAGCTGGATATTTTTAAAGGCTTCCTGTCCATCTTGTGCATGCAGTTTGGGAAACTGTTTCCTAGCCACAGTTCCACCAAAATGGTTATTCCAATTTTTATTAAACATTTTTTGCTTTATATTTTCTATTTTATGCGACATAGTTGTTATGCACATAAAACAAATAAAAATTTTAAATGTAAAAATGTATCATACTCAAATTCATTACATTTCTAATACTCAATTTAACCATTACTGTTTATGTGCAAATTGTCAGACCAAATCAGATTTTCTCCCTGTTCCCAATGGATGAAATCCCTTTCCTCTGTGCAACTGCTTTGGTCAGAACATTTTTATTTTCAACAAGTACTTGTCTATTTGGATAAGTACTCAAATAGCATTTCTGGGGCATGTGGGTGTAGGTGTCTGTCAAAAAGAGAGCTCTTATATATAGATACACACATGCAAAATATCCAGATGAGGCAGGCACACAAATATAAAAACAAAGGAGTTTTCAACAAGTTTCTGAAATTCATTGCAACATAATTAGAAAACACTCGGTTGTTCTTTGTAATTCTTTAAGAATTGCCCTACACTTTTAAACTATCCTGATTTTGATTCTTATTAAAATTTTTTTAACTTGGCAAAGCTTCCAAAAAAAAAAAACTCTTCTTTGATAATGCTCACAAAATCGATGAAATATATCAGAGAGCCAAGGTCCTCTTTTTCCTTTGAAATATTCTTTCAAAAACGAGTTTGCTGTTCTGTGAACTGAAATTTTATTTACGTTCTGTGGCCGGTGTTCCATAATCGCGGAATAGCAGGGGGCGACAGTGTGAGAGGGAGAGAGGTGAAGCATGGCCAGCAGAAGCCAAGTCAGCGATGCGCTGAGAACTGACACAAGATAGTCTCCCGTTTGAGTTTCCTCAACAGAGATGCAGTTCCTATTTCAGCCGCTCAGGGGCGCCATGTCCGTCTTGCTCTGATTTAGGAAGAGCTCGCAGTGGGGTGCCTGTGATGTCTCGGGCTCTCTGCTTGGTGGTTCCTTCCACATTACAGTAATTCTTCCAACCTTTGTATCTGTTCTATTTTCTTTTTCAGACATTCACATAGTACTCACCATAATCGGGAGCTGGTCTACAAATTTTAACTCATTTAATCCTCATAACCACCCTATAGGTTGGTAATAAAACTATCACTTTCTCACAGATAAAGAAACAAAGGCCCATAGAGGTTAGATAATTTGCCCAGGGTTACACAGTGACAGAGCTGGGATACAAACCCAGGCTGTCTGGCTCCAGATGCCATGTTACTGTCCCTGATAGTTATTTTACAGTGTGACATCACTCTCTGATTTCCAAAGATGGGGTGCTGAGCCGTGGAGCTGTGACCTGACCTGTCTGTGGATTTACTTGAGGGTCTGCCTCCAACGGCTGTGTGCTTTCTATGTGCTACAGTTGCCTCCCTGGTGTAGCAAGATTTGGTGAACAGAAACCATCAGGAAGTTTATTCATAGAAACAAACTACTTCAGTTAAGGACTATTGCCCTGAATTAGTTAAAACTGTTGCTGCATCCAGTCTAACACAATTTGAATTCAATAAGCAACAAACATTATCTAACATGGAGATAATAGTAAACGTTACTCCACAGGATTGGGATGAACATTAATTGCGTTTGGATTGTTGTTTCTTGCACAGCTTCTGTCTATTTCAGGCATCTGAGCAGAAGTGGGCTGCTGTCTATTCCATTTCAAAGGGTGTCTGACTAGTGTCTGATTGCGTGTGGGTTTGGCAGATTGATGCGATGAACACCCACACACGTATATGTCCAAACCCGTCTTCCTCTCTTTACCCCGCTCTGTACAGCTTTGTCATTGTTCCCACTGCAACTGGAACTCCTACAGGTATCAGGGCAAATGCACTAGTTGGACTGAATTTAATCTCAGATAAATGCACAGGTTTTCAAGGGAAAGGAAGAATTTTTCAATTATTTTACTTTTCTATTTGGTGCAATAGCTTTTCATAGTTGCAGGATAATTTTTCTTTTATCTTTGTGTTCTCTCTCAAAAAAATCATTTGCACGTGAGTAGGACTTGTCTGCAGAGACACCTACAATAGGCGGAGTGGTGATGCTCTGACGCTGGCATCTGAATGCCTGGGTCAGGCTCTGGCTCAAGCCAGTCTCTTTTACCTCTCCAGCCTCCATTTCCCCTTCTGTAAAATGGGATGGCACTAGGTACTACCTTGTGGGATTAAATGAGTAACTAGATAAAAGTGCTAAATCCTAATAAAACAAAAACCTAGTGTTCAGGCATTGACTTCTAAATTTTCATGCAGGACAGTCTCCACTTTTTGTGACTCTGCTTTTTTCAATCTGCTGTTCCTGGTGGCTGTCTTCATCTACTCATTTGATGTTTTCCACCAATTTCTGAAACCAACGAAGGCAGGAACACCTGCAAGCATACAGCCTATGCATGGATTATTGGAGTTTGACTCCTGGTGATGTGTTTTATAGCAGGGTCTTTGAAATAGATCAGCCCCACTTTCTTGGGACACTTCCTTCCTGTAGGATAGGATGGCAGAGGGGGCTTGGAGGGCACGGCTGAAGAGTGTGGGTTCTGGACAGGCTGGTTTTTACACCAGTTCTACCATGTACAGGCTGTGTAGACTTGAGAACTCAATCTCTGCCTGCATTTCTTTGCCTATAAGATGGGAAAGAATAATGGTTCCTTTCTCATTGGGTTGTTATGAGGATTCATATAAGTAAAGTGCATAAGAGATTCAACGCCTAATGAACTTGTCTGTATGTTAACCATTATTCTTTAAGGAAGTTATGAGCCTGCAACTTGAGTTCAGAGATATTTAGAATCAGAAAGGAACAAAAGAAGAGGGCATCACATAGTGGTTTAGAATGTGGGCTCTGCATTTCAGAATGCCTGGGTTTGACTCCGAGTCCTACCTCTTCCTAGCCATGGACCTTGGGCAAGGTATTGGATGTCTCAGAACCTGAGTGCCCTCAACTGAAAATTGGAAAATAGCTACTTCTCAGGGTTGTTAGGAGAATTCAGTAAGATACTACTAACGTGGCAGGACAGTCTAAATGTGGGGAGGGTCCTTGTAAAAACAGCACAAGCGGAACCCAAACTGAACAAAGGCTTGTTCTTCCACATCCTGAGAAGAGAAGCTGCAACAATTGTTGGGGGGCAGGTCTCGGGACACCTCAAGGAGTTTGACAACGTGGAGTTCAGTTGAAGCCAGAGGACAACCAGAGGAAAACAGTGTTCCAGCAAGATTCGTGTGGAAATGGCAATTGTGGAGTGCAAAATCAGGGATTCAGCGTCAATGACCAGGGCCGGGAAACCGTTGATTGTGTGGGTACTAGTAATGGCTGTGAGAAAAGATGAAAAAGATGGAAGAAAATATCATATTAGAGAGAGATGGGTGTCATTCATTCATCCAGTGAACATTACTTTGAGCACCTACTGCGTTCCAGGCACAATCAAATTCTTTCTTACACAGTTAATATAGTATGTTACTATGATACATTTGTCACAACTGGTACATAACCTGTTGAAATTTAATTGTTTAAATTAAAGGTAATGAACTAATTAAAGATAAGGACCCACCGTCTTCCTCCCTTTTACAAGGTCTATCATGTAAAGCCCTAGATAAACATTCTGGAAATTGAATCAAAGCCATCTCTGTCTCTGAACAGGGCTAGTAACAGCCTTCTCTTTTTAAAGGGGTTGAAGTGTTCACTGTAAAACGATACAAATGTTACAGAAAAGGGCAAAGAAGGAGATTAAAATCACCTGAAATCCCATCATAGTGAGGTCACCTCCATTAACATTTTGGTGGACATTCTGGTGGATTTGGCTTTAAGTGCCATAGACCTGTGTAAAATTTCACGTAATTCTTCCCATAGCGTTTTGGTCACGTGTCTTCTCATCCAAAAATCGTTTGTTCTTATGAGTGCCACACAAAAGGCTGAGAGCCTTGAATTGGCTCGGGCCCCTCGGCTGCAGGGCCAGCTTTCGTGTGTCTTGACGAAAGCTGTGCTTTGCGTTCCTGTTGTAGCAGTTACTAGTACACCGTCCTGCGAGTTCTTTATATGTTTATCTCTCCAAACAGACTGTGACTACTTAATAGCAAGGACTGAGTTTTTTGTTTGTTTGTTTGTGTTTGTTTTGGGGTTTGTTTTGGTCCCTGTGAATAGCACTGTGCACACAGCAAGTGCACGAATGTTCATTTATTATGTAAATTGATGCCCTCCCAGGAGAGCCTTTGGGGGAGTAAATCTCATCTCCCATGTCCAAAATGTCAAGTTCTCACTGCTGCTTGAATGAAGATAGTTTTTGTGGTTTTGTAAAATTATACAGGTACAGCTTGAGTGCGTGGGGAGGGTGGCAATCTGAGATATTTGCATATTTAAATTTTTATTTTTTCATTTCTAAGTTTTTCCCCTTATTTAATAAAAGGAGATGGAGTTATTGTGTCAGATAATTTTGTTGATGATGGCATTACAAGGGGTTTTTTTGGTTTTTTTTAAGTAGAAGTGTCAGGGAATGGCTTTCCCTAACTTTGAGTGGAAGGTTGGAGGGAAGTCTCACCTCTCTAGGCATTTAGGGTGCCAGCCCCTGACTGGTCTGGAGGGACAGGGGTTTAATCACTGGCCTGGTGATTCCAGTATTACTCTACCGGATATGGATTGGAGTGTTGAGAGAGTTTGAAATTTACATAGCAGCCAGAGGTTCATTGCAGAGAGACAAGGTATATTGCAGAAAGGAACAATAATAGTTAAATTTTTCCGACTGAACTCTGTTACAATTATGAGTCAGACATAAAGATCCCAGAATGACATAGCTTTTCACTTAACTGGGACCTGGATTATCTCAGTTGCAAGAAAGGAAGAAAAGTTCTTGCTTTGTAGGAAATGGGTACAACTCAGAGGCAAAAAATGAAAATGGGTCCAAAAAGTGTTTCACTGGATGGAAAGTTAATGGCACTTTGTTATCTGCTGTTTTCATTTTACTGGATATGCCTTGTATGTAATAAGACCCACACCTTCTAACAACTTATCAGTAAAACTAGAATTTTAACGATTGGAAGAGCAGTCATTTCCCAGTTTAATTGTTCAGCAGCAGTTACCATTTAGCTGCATAGAGGACTGCTGTGTGTACCTATAGTTGTGAATGCCTATAGACTGTCCCCGGAAGGATATTGCGAAATTGCTCTCAGTACTCGCCTTCAGCATGAAGGGAGGGGTGGCTGGGAGACAGGGAAGGAAAGGGATTATTTTTACTGTATGAAAAAAAATGTTTAACATGTGTATACGTTACTTATTTAAAACCAAAGTACATCAAAAGTAAAACGTTAATTTAAAAAGTTAAGATAAAAGGCCCATTCTGGACTGAAGTCTCCCCGAGTTCGCCCTTGCTGTGACCTTCAGCCGTGTGTGTATTAAGTGACTGGTCACACGATGAAAGCACTGAAACTGACATTCTACCCTTTCTTTTCTTTCTTCTGTCTTTGGGATGGAGTAAACGAGCTGATGTTTGCTAATGAGGACTGCGTCTGAGAAACTGACTTACATACAGCTCAAGTATGATTTCCTCTTTGGCAAGAGGCCCTGGGTGACCATAGCTAGTTAAAGATTCATTATAAAAGTCTTCACCGGGTTAAAGTTGACAACTAAATTAGGGAAATCAGTGGAAAGACAAACCTTCTCAGTACAGGCTTTTTTTAAAATTGAAATTCACATGACATAAAATTAACCATTTTAAAGTGAACATTTAAGTACATTCACAACATTGTCCAGCCACCATCTCTACCTATTTCCAAAACATTTTCATTACCCCAGAAGAAAAGAACCCCATATCCATTAGTTACTCCCTATTCACCCCTTCTCCCAGCCCTAGAAACTGCCAATTTGCTTTCTGTTTCTAGGTATTTACCAATTCTGGACATTTCCTATACATGGAATTGTACATATGTGGCCTCTTGTTTCTGGCTTCTTCCATTCTTAGCATAATGTTTTCAAGGTTCATCCAAGTTGTATAGTGTTTATCAGTGCTCTTTTTTATGGCTGAATAATATTTCATCATACAGCTAGACCCCAATTTATTTATCCATTCATCTGTTAATGGACATTTAGATCATTCCCACCTTTTGGCTGTTGTGATTAGTGCTGCTGTGAGCATGCATGTATGAGTATTTGAGTCTGTGTTTTTAATTCATTTGGGTCTTGGTACAATTTTGAGAAGTGTTTGCAAAGGGCTATCCCAAATCTCAAGAGCAGCAGCTGCCAATTGTCTGAATCTCCCCAGGAAGCTGTTGGGCTGGTGTCCACTCGTGCTCACAGTGTGGCAGGCTTTGGCCTGGGCCCCACTGAATGGCCCCAGATGATTGCAGGTAGGAGCCCTCATCTGGGGCACCTTTCTCTCTTCCTCCCTTGTTTGCTCCCTTCCCACTCTTCCTTTCTCTTTTCTACCCCCTTTCCTCCTCCATTTTTGGCCATAACTTGAGTAGAAGACAACTTGGTCATTGTTCAACCTGCCGGTAGCAGTTTGACCGCCAAGTTTCCAAACCTGTCCAAGAAAGTTTATCAACAGTGCTGAGGCCTCAGACTTTGAGCTTCGGACACATTAACTCTGTCCTCCTGCAGAAATGCGTTTGACAGTTGCCCTGTTGAGGGGTGGCTAGGGAATCGTACCATGTTTACAAAGCATGTCTGCATTATGCACTGGAAGCAGCAAGAACTGCTCCAAGCCCACAGAGAAGTCCTGGTAGAGTCATGAGCTAGGTGACTGGTCACTTGCCTTCTCCGGGGGGAGGGCCCAGGGTGAGAACTCCCCGCCCACTGAAGCTATGGCCTGAACTTTTTACCCAGGCAGGTTAGAAATCCATATCCTTGGGGCTACCCTATGACCACAGCCTTTCCTGACAGTATCCCTTGATTGGATAATGCTTGATATTGTTTTCACAACTTCTCAACTTCCTCTTGCTTTCCTGGTGGAATTTATAGTCAAAAGAGAATCCTGCCTTTGATCTTGGGTGAATCCCTGTGATGTTCGTACCATCAGGAATGATGCTGAGCACCCACATGGGACACATGGAGACTGGCAGTGCAGGGGAAGGGCCTGAAAGGCAGCGAGCCTCCGAGCCCTGTTCTCCCCGAGCTGGGCTTTTGAAATTGTTAGCTGGGAATTTTGAAGTTGTGATTGTTCTTATTAGGGCAATGGTTTATTCCATACATTTAACCCCATTTTTAGTTATAGTTCTGATACACACACACACACACACACACACACACACACACACACACACAGAGTTCTCTTCGATAGGGCCTTAAACTTAAAAATTGGAGCAGGTAACAAAATAGTATTAGTGGTTTATGCTAATATTTTTAATTTCCCATCAGAGAGTCTCCATTACATCCCCAAGAAATACAGACATGTTATTATTTTATGAGTTGTCCAGGGAAACAGAAGAGTGGCTGTTCAAGAGATTTTTATTCAAGGCAGTGGACACTGTCTTTAACCTGATGTTAGAGTTCTCCCCTTATAATCAGTTTTCAGTATCCTTTCCAAAGTACATGTTCTGTTCCATAAACGTGTGTTCTCCAGTATCTGGCATCCTTACTGTGTCTAAAGCACTCCTGTCATCCCTGCCCCACGCAGGCCGTGAGGAACGCAGCCTCCATCAGAATCAGCTACTGAGTCTGGTCCCAAGTGCCATGCGTGTTTATGGGCCATCCAAAGCATTCTCCAAAAGTAATTAGCAGAGATTCTCAGACTCTCAGTTCTAATGCTTTTGGGGTGCAGGTCTGGACTGATACCAAGTCCATGACAGACTGCCTTCTATTTCTTTGATGCTCACCCATCATGGCTAGCAGCATTAGCCATGAGATTTCCTGCTTAATAAATTCATAATTAATTAATGGAGAAGAAAGGCAAACAATCTAGCTCCTTTTCATAAGATTTCCCATTCAGATCCTGGTTATGAAGATGAGAAAAAGCACACCCAATACTAACTAAAGGAGAGGGCTTCTTGACCTGGAGAGTCTGTAACATTCCTGTCAGAACTCTGTGAGCACTGGCTCAAGGGTTAGAATTGGAAGTCTCAAATGTGTCAATGGCCTGTATTTATAAAAATTATGACCCAAGTAACTGAAATTCCGTAAGTATATATGATACACACTTTATAAGGAGGAAAAACAGGATGTGTTGCCAAATATTAGATAATGGAGATCTTGGAAAATGGCTGTCGCTGGGCTTGCCTTCAAGTTTCCTGATGAGGCTGATCGTCTGTTGCTGTTACGGCCCATGGATGCTTATTTGTTGTGCTGTATTGTTTTCCAAAGGCAACAGGAAACTTCACTTAAAATAGCAGGTCAGAGGCTGCTCTGGCTTGTGATGTTTCCATCATGGTCATCAGGACAGCAAAGGGGGCAACTGATCTAAGCAGGGACGTGGGTGACGGTGCAACGTCTGGTTCAAGGGTACACAGTCAGGCAGCAAGTAACCTTTAAAAACAATCCTGCATCATTTTTAGTGAATTAGAGATGTAAATAATTTAGAGCCTTGAAACCCCTTTTGCCAGAGGGCAGCAAATACTCTGCACCTGCACGAATGTTCTGCTTCCCCGCTCCCCACACCCCGACCCCCAACCATTATTTGTCTTGTGACCGCATATATTGCTTTTGGGCAAATGACAGCATAGAATTTCTTAAGTTAAAAAGTACTTTTAAAAGCGAATTCTTGGAAAGTGCTCAGCCTAACACGTTTGCAGGTTCACGTTCTGTTTTGCCCTCTATCTGCCCTTTCTTGTGGTGACCTCATACCCATGGTATTTGCCATGACACACTAGAAAAGAAAGTGGCCGACTCAAGTCAGTGACGCGACATGGACTGTGGCCAGTCAATATTTGTCAGCTCATAGATGTCTGGTTGGAACCTGACGACACTGAGCAGCCCAGATAAAGATGAACGGTCAGCATTCAGCAACATCCTCTTGCCAGGTGGACGTTCTTATCACCACTAAATGACGCGGCTTTTTGGTCAAGGAAAGGCTTCCGGATACCCAAACCAGGCCAGTAACATAGGTGCGTGCGGTCAGTTCAAGCATGACAACAGGTGGCAATTGACATTTAGGCCCTAGGGAGGGATGAGAGCCCTAGCAAACTGGAAATATCTGTCCCGTATAAAGTGGAGCAGCCACTACGTGCCTGCTACACTTACTCCCATGAAGGAATCCACGTGCCAGAGGCTGATCGGACATGTTGAAAGTGTGTGTCAAAGGCAGCTTGTTAACCTCACAGAATCTGACCTGTGTTTAGGTCACTTGCCTCCTGTCTCCTCTTTCTCTCTCCTTTGGATGGAACAGCTGTTCTTTGGCATTCTGTATTCCTGTTTATCACTCAAGGTCACGGGAAAGCCACATCCTGTAGGAATCATTGAATGAAAAGATACAAGGTCATTTCAATTTAGGATTCAAGTTAGGCAAACCCTGGAAATTAAATTTGGTTTTTGTTTGTTTTCCTCAAAGCTCCTTACATTGACTCCTGGCCAGGGATGAAGCTACTCGAGTTAACAGTCTATTAAAAGGACACCACTTGAATATTTCAGAGGGTCTCCAAAGTCTTATCCGACTTTCTATTAATAACAACCTCAATCTGAAGTGATTTTGTGTCTGTTTATTTTTCATCCACTTTTATGGTCATGAACTTACGTGCTAATCTTTGTGGATGAATTGTAGTTTCTTTTTTAATTATTATTTTTAAAAAACGGTTCCAGGAAAAGCTTGAATTTTCTGGAACTTATATGGGCAACAGTTTCAATACTGAAACTTGATTTTTTTTTTTCCTCCATGGCCATTTTATCACATCTCAGTATCTCAGCAAGCATCAATTAAGTGAGTAAAGTCTCTGTCTCGTTCCTCTTACAATTTACATTATTTTCATGATAATTCTCTGTACACTCTTTATCCTCAAGCGAACCTCATGCTCCAGTTCCATGAAGGCTGCTTTTGCCCAGTGACAGCACACAAGTTAGTAATTAGGGGAACAGACGCGTGGTTGGAGGTTTAAACTCAGAAGGGCCCTCTAAGCTGTAAAGGCCTGGGTTCACGTTCAAGTGCACTTGAGAACACAAGATTTCCACTCTGTGGTCAGTGGGGCATCGTTTATCTCTGTGACCTTGTGCAAAGCTTCGGCCCACCCTGGGCCTTTCCTTTCCTGTGTGTAAAAGGAAGCATTTGTATTAAAATTCTTCAATGTCCCTCTGGCTCTCAAATGTTCTGTGACCTGTGAAATATGGATAATCACTGTCCTTCCAGGCTAGCGGGACCCCTAAGGGAGGACTGAGATAAAGTATGCAAGATCTTTTAAAAGATTAATAGTAACAACAGTAATAATAATGTTAACCAGATGACTATGATGATGGAAGCAGAAAAGCCAAATGCCTTTTCCAGTGGCGGACAGTGGGCCTTGGTTATTTGTTAAGGGGAAGATGAAGCATCGGTTTTATGAGCACATTGCAGGTGTGAAGGTGCACACTGACGGTTGACGGTGTGCCGGTCACTCCTGCTCAGTGACAATTACTTTCCAGCCTCACAGCAGCCTAGAAGGGAGGAACTGTTGGTCTTCCCATTTTACAAGTGAAGAAGTGGAAGCCCAGCATTTCCTAGCTTGCCCAAAGTCCCATGGGTCCCTGTCGGAGCTGGAATTTGACTCCAGGTCTCTTTACCCCTGAGGTCCTTAATCTGTGTGAGTTGCGCAGACGGTGTATGGAATGGGCCAAAACATGCGTGGACAAAAGAAAAAGAGTCTTACTTTTTTTCCTGTTGCTATTTTTATTACCGTCTGTCAGAGCTCCCTTTCTCACCCTTAATCATATCTTAGGCAGGTCCGTAGCTTTTTGGTCACTTTCGGCTCTTAAACATTCAGTACAGCTGAAAACTTTATTCTCACTTCCATTTCAGAGTTGCACCTTTCCCCAGCTCAGGTCAGACCCAAATAGGAGTAAGGTGCTCAGCCTCTTCTGCTCCTCCTTTACCTCCTTCCTGTCCTGCTTGTGGCTGCTTGGGAGTCTGGGCAGAGAGGAGGGGAATTGAGGTAGAAGGCGCAAGGTGTTGTAGCTGACATGGTCATGCTTCTCTGTCTGCTAACACCAGCTGGAGACTCTTTTTAAAAAAAAAAAAAAATAGGGCTATTCTGAGTATCTTGAAAAAGTGTACAATTTCTGGCTAACCTGTTTCAGCAAACCCCCTCCTTCCTCCTCAGCCTCGGGTCCTGCTCCTCATAGCCTCTGACTAATGAAGTCCCCCCACCCCAGCCCCACCCCCGGCAGGCACTTTCTCAGATAGGTTCATTTGGGATGCTTGGGTGTGGATACCAGCTGCCGGACACAAGCGCATCCCCAGTGAGCCACACGGTGGCAGCGCACAACTCTCCCACTTCGGTTTCCATAGCCTGCCATCAAGAGGGGCTCCAGCCCACTGCCTGCCTTCCACATCTAGATTCAGCAGATGCCAGACTTTTTGTTCATGCAACGCTACCAAGCTCCAGGACAATCCAGTCAATTTGACCCAAGAGCTCTAACATCAAGCTTCTCTTGGCTCCTGCGGCAGCTCCAGGGTCTGAGCGTCCCCACTCAGTAAACATCTAGGTGGGGAGCAGGAGGCTGGTCTCCCCTTCTCTGGGGGTCCTCTAATCCCTCTCACAGCAGAGGGGAGGGAACACCCCACCCCTCCTGTGCGGACAGCTCCCTGCCCTCTCTCCTCTGTGCCTTTTGGAATTTCTGCTTTCAGAGGCAGGGAGGTAGTAGGGTTGATAGTCGTCAGGGAGATTCTGTCTTTTGCTAAGTCTGGCAAGGATATGCCTCACAGCCTGCTCTGGGTGATGGAATATTTGTCACCACTGTTTTCAGCTCTAAGACTATAGCCAAACATTTCAAGACACTCAGAAAAGTCCCATTCCATATTCTAGAAGCCTTGGTCACAGATGGGTAGTCGCTGATTGGCAGCATCCACCTCCGTTGGTGGTTCTGGGCATGTCTGAACCTGGGAAGGTGGGGATGCTTGGGGACCCAGCTATCATGCAGTTCTCTTTTCTATAGCTCCATTCCTCAGCCTTCTGCTCCAGAGAGCCATCTTCGCAGAGTAAGACATCATTTTGGCTCTTCCTCTTCCCAAATGGGAAATTCTAGGAAGGCAGAAATAGTTCTCAAGGAGTACATAGGTATCCAGGCTGACAGGACCTTCAGGGCAGCCTAAGTGATGACATCTTTCTGCACTTGGGAACACTGGTTTCCTTCCTGAGAGCCATTTGTCACCTTCTTCAACTTAAATACTTTTGTAGCCCAGGTGTCCATGACCCTATGCCAAAAAAAGAAAAAAAAAGATACATTAAAAGAAACAGACAGGATTTCTATTCTCAAGGATATTTATTGCCTTTAAACAAAGCAATAAAAATCTGGAAACAGGTGTGTACTTGGATGTTACTTTAACTTGGATGTAGTAGCCAAATCCCTGCTTTTCTCTTGGCTCCTGGTGCCAAGAAGCAAAGGCTTGGGGCAGAGTGTTTAAGGTGGTTTCGCATTTGGTCATGGCGTGTCCTTGATAGAATACCAGCGAGTTGCTGGAGGGTTTGATTTCCTTGAGACCGCTCCATATTCACCTATTTCTGACTTTGGCAATAATTCCAGTGCCAATTACCAGCTTTCTATATTTACCAGCAGCTGCTTCAGTGATGTGGAAACAATTTTCTCAACAGCTGAAAACCATGAAGATAGAGACGAGGACATTTTGTTCTTTATTAAAGAGCCTAGTTGGAACGAGCATGGGAGGCACGCACCAGCGGCACGAATCTTCTTATCTCTGCGTCTTTCCCACTTTCCCCAGCGTGACATCAGGCTTAAGGAGAAAAGACGGTTTTGTCCAGAGAGGAACGAACGGGTAGCCTCTGTGGAATAATACACTTTGAATCAGCTGACGTGGACCAGTACTCTTCCTTTCCAGGAGGCGGTCCTCATTGATTTGCTTGATTTATGTCTTAAGGTTTGAGATGGAGGCTCTCCCCCAGCCTCTGCTTCCAGCCCAGTTTCACCAGCTGGCTGGCTCTAGGCACTCACAGGCAGTGACTGCTTCTCCATGAAACATGATCAAGATCAGTTGCAGAACATCTGCCTTCCGTGGGACACTGTGGGACACTGCAGGGCGTGGACCATCCGAGAGGTACAGGACACCACCTGAGAGGTCAGAGGCTCCCAGACTTCATGACTGTGAAGGATAAGATAGGTTGCGGAGGATAAAGACTGAAGACCACGTGCCACGTCTGTAAAGCCCTCACACGGTGCCTGCCTCACCAAAGTCCTCGGTGCAGAATGATCAGAGGTTGTTATTGTGCTCAAATTGTGTCTCAGCTGCTGTTAGAGCTTCGGGGTATCTGGGCATTAACATGCTTGTAAAAAGGGCAAGAGAGAGTCAAGAAACCTGGTCCCAGGAGTCCCAGCTCGACCCCTACCCAGGAAAGGGGGAACCACATGGAGTGCCCAGCAGGTACCTAGCGTTCTAAGCACTGTACGAAGCACTTCACAGTGCAGCTTCTCTTCTTCCTCATAGCAGCCTAAGAAGTGGCTCACATTTCACAGAGAAGAAACAAGGATTCAGAGACAGCAACTTTTCCAAGTCTTCCTGATTGTAAAGCCTGCTCTCTCATCATCCCCCTGCCTTCCATCACCCTAGCCCCCACTGCTGTGCAGAGGAGGCTCCAAACAGTTCTTCCGACCTTCCTGAGCCCGACTGTCTTCAGTTGTAGAATTGAAAAACCATCTCTAAAGTTTATTTTCTGCTTAAAAAAACTCTTATCAACCAGCATCTTCCATATTATTTTAAATCTTCACTGCCATCTAGTGGGCATGATCTAATGAGAAGAATGAAGAAAATACTCCATGCAACTTGATTTTAAAACTGCCAGTTCATCTTAAATCAGTATTGTGCTCCTAACCTTTAAAATCTGCATTTATGCACAAGTATTGTGGCCTTCCATTTTTATGTTTATAGTAAACTACCAAATGTGCAATCGCCTTGGTAAGATTTTTGGTGAGATGCTGGGAATCTTTTAAACCCCAGCTTTTAAAGAAAAATGTGTAATGCTGTAATGACCGTATAATACACACTCAGCTTATAATGGGCTCTGCTTAAAGAAGTTCTAATCTGCAATATTCATAACTTGTACAGCAGATGTATTTTTAACTTTAAATATTTATTTTCTCAGCTTTTTTTATACTGTCATGATTTTAAAAATTAGCTTAAAATGAGCTTATATTATGCATACTGCTTTACAGCTTGCTTTTTTTTTTTTCAGCTCAAATCTATTTTGGGTATCTTTCCATGCCAGCACACAAATCTACCTCGTTCTTTTTAACAGTATGTAGTGTAAGCCCCAGACTTGAACAAGCAAGTTCTTAATGTTCTTAGATGGCATCACCTAACGCATGTCTGGGAAAACCTAGGGCACAGCCCCCCAACTTCCTAATGCTGGAGAGTCCTGCCGCTGACCATGGTGTTTGTGAGCTGGCTTCTCAGAGGTTTGCTTCCATTCCCAAATAAAGAATGAGCTGCTTCATACACATCTACACACACACACACACACACACACAATTCCATTATTGACTCTAATTAATGTAGCCAGTTCCTCATTAATGTCCACATAGGCTATTTTCGGTTTTATTACTACAAAAATGCTGTAGGGGATGAATGAACATATTCTTTGGGGATTACACACACACAGACACACAGACACACACACATGCACATTCTTTTGCAAATTTCTTTGTGGAATAAAATCTTAGACATGAAATTGCTGAATCTAAGGGTATGTAAGTACCCAGAGACCAAAGATCACCAGAAACATACCTGTAGTCAAAAAAAAAAAAAAAAAAAGTCAAGTGTACTTAAACTGTGGCAAGGGAGAAAGCCAGAATTGTGAGCCATCTCAAGATGACATTTGGAGAGACTTTTCTAGGATCTGGGCTTGTGCTGGGAGTGTGAGGGAGGATTTGAGGGAGCAGGAGCAGTCTGGGTTGCGTGTTGTCAAGAAGCAAGAGCAAGTCAGCGATCGGGCATCTTAACAAGTTTTTCTAGAAAAAGAGAGAATTAAAGTTGGTCTAGAAATGTCATTATTAGTACAAGATTAGCAGTCACGGATCTGGGCAGAAGAGGTGACTGTTTAATCAATTTGTGTTCCGAGAGGCCTTGTCTGCACATTTCTTTATTCTATGAGTTTTTTATGATCCATTGGGGACATCATGGGCAACCTGCCGGCAGTGCTTTCTTTCACTTTCTCAGGTACATTGATTTTAAATGTCTGTAGACATTTAAATTGCTTTCCAGAAAGGTTACCCCAATTTACAGGCTGACTTGGGAGATATTGCTTGTTCAATGAATTGGTTCCAGACCACCACGATAAAGCAAATACAGCAATAAAATGAGTCACACAATTTTTTTGCTTTCCTAGCGCATGTGATAGTTATACTTACACTATGCTGTAGTCTAGTAAGTGTGCAATAGCATTATGTCTAAAAAAGCAATGTGCATACCTGAACTAGAAACTACTTTATTGCTGAAAAATGCTGACCATCATCTGAGCCTTCAGTGAGTCACAGTAGGAAGGTCAAACATCATTGACCACTATGACAAATATAATAATAATGAAAAAGTTTGAAATATTGGGAGAATTACCAAAATGTAACACAGACACACAAAGTGAGGAAATGTTGTTGGAAAAATGGCGCCAATAGACTTGAGCAAGGCAGGGTTGCCACAAACCTTCAGTTTGTAAAAAACACATCTTCCAAGCACAGTAAAGTGAAGCACAACAAAACAGGGGTGTGCCTGTGCCTCCTTCTGGGTTCTTTTAAATACTCAACTTCCCTAACAATGACGTGAGTAATAATCAGAACAGTCAGAATAATGACAGTTGTAATAATAGCAAACATTTACAGAGCCACTTCCAAGTGTCAGCCGCCTGCTAACTACCTCATTCCATTGACTCTTCATCAGAGAACTCGAGACAAACCCTAATAGCATCCCAGCTTTCATATGAGGAAACCAAGGCTTAGAAAAGGGGAGAATCAGCCTGGGTCACGTGGCTAGTCCACATGAGTTGGGGTTCAGAACTGGGCCATCTCATTCCAAATCCCACACTCTTTTACCATGAAAAAAATACTTTCTCCTTCATTTGCTTCATGGGAGACTGCCATGGAGAATTTAAAGCTAAGGAATTAAGAACCATTGAGTGGATGATCACAAATCTTTGAAAGTCTGGTTTTGGTTGATAAGGAAGTAGAGTCTTGTTTACAGAAATGAGACTTGTTGGCAGGGTCCCAGGAACTACACATAAGTGTGAGCTAGGCATCCAGCACGGGATGTTTAGCTTCCCACGTGTGCCCTCAATAAAGGCCAATGAGAGCTTTCTGAAAATCACAGCCAAGACACTATAATTAAATCGTCTCTGGGCCAGCTGGAGCTCAGAGGGTCTTTAAATCACACCCCCCCCCCCGCAAGGAAATAAACAGATGAAGGTCATGCATCCCCTTGAATCCACTGAGGTTCCTGACGTCCCCATGCTGTGTGAGGACGGGGCCTGCGAGTCTGCTGGGAAAGATTTCGTGCAGGGAGAGGAAGCGGAGAGAAATGATGCTGAAGTAAATATTTAGTGAGTGTGTGATGGGTGCACACTGGGGTTCAGAGCAGTCCTGCCTACTTGGATTTAGCAAAACAAACGGGGAGTAACAGCTGGTGGCTGCTCTTTTCCAGACTGCGCTGGCTGTGGACGGGATATCAAGAACGGGCAGGCGCTGCTGGCGCTGGAGAAGCAGTGGCACTTAGGCTGCTTCAAGTGCAAGTCCTGCGGGAAGGTCCTCACCGGGGAGTACATCAGCAAGTAAGGCTGGGGCCCCGGAGGCAGCGAGATCCTCAGGGGGATGGGGCCGTGGCGGGCCCTCTGCAGGCCCTGCGCCTGCGCCTGCTTGGAGACCCCACCCCATCCAAGCAGGCGTCAGGAAAAACAGTCCCATCCCACAATCAATATGAACTTTTTCCTATAAAACTTTAGAAAAGAATTTTATTCTATTCTTCTCTGGTTGCCACAGTTGGCCTGCTCTAAATTTAATGCCATGTCAGTCATTGCCTATCGTTAACAGTGAGCGAAGCTGACACAACGGTAAGGCTGTATGTTGTAACTGATTAAGCCTTTAGTAATTTTACTGTGGCTCTTTTTTTTTTTCTCTCTTCTTATTTGGAATTAGTAAACCTTTGTCCTCTTTCCAGGTCTCGGACATATTTGTAGACCCCACCCCACCCCCCTAAAAAAACCCACAGAGCTCATTAGGACCCATACACAAAACAGCTTACCAGGGGGAATGAGTTCACTAGAGTAGGTGGCATTTTTATTTTTTGTTCCATGTAACCTGGAGAAACCAGTTACAGTGGTTACCTTTTAACTTAAGGGGGAAAGAATGAGCATGGGAGGGGGGAGCAGGGAGAGTCCAGTGGCAATGAGGGAACATTTTCCCCCACTTTAAAAAACGTTCTCCAATCAGGTAAATATATCACCTATTCAAAACAAAGTAACTGAATTTAACATAGGAATATAGTCAAACAAACAAAGGAAGTAGCTTGGGCCCGACTCCCTAGAAATCTAATTCTGCAGGTCGGGGATGAAGCAAACACTGGTATTGGAAAGGAGACACTCCACAGGTGATTCTAATGCACAGCCAAAGTCAGAAGGAAAAATGCTCAGCTTTTAAACTGACACTGATGGCCGTGCAGCGGTAGGTAACCGGGCTGCGTTCTAACTTTTCTGTGCAACGGCGCACATAGAAAATGAAATTTTTACTGCATCCTTTTTACCTTTTTACTTGTTCTGCTCACCATGTGACAGGCCAGTAAGTCTGGAGATGAGGTGTTGGGGCAGGCATAACAACTCTGTTTGGAAAGCCTGCAGACTGGGAAGATGGCAGACTGATGTCCTGGATAACCTTCTTACTCAAGTCAGAATCCAGGCTCCTTTTATATGAAAAAGAAGAGGGGGTGTGGTTGGTTGTTGCAAACTTCTTGGTATCGGAATCCTTGCAGCTGTCCATGTAGATCATCAGATCAGGATGTTCCTGTAAACCTCCAACAAGACAAATATTCTCTGTTCTGCAACTTTTTATCTCCATATGAATGGAAAAGTATTATACCCTTAAAGGTCAGAGCCTTGAGAATGGCCCATCCTGTATATTTCAAGCTATAGGCAACATTCTTTTACAAAAGGTGCAGAATCAGCATGACTAAGCCCAGGAAACAGAGCACAGGGTTAGAGCTAAAGGTACAGATCTAATATGGAGTCAGATTTGTTCTTCCCTGTTACATCCTGAAGTAAATGAAGGAGTTTGCAGGAGGCTGGATGAAAGGCCCTGGGCTCTCCAGGGCCCCTGAGGGCTGAGGAGATGGCATCTCCATGCTGTTGGGAGGCTCAGGCATGTGAGATCAAGGAGGTGGTGGGGGACAAGGAAGAGGAACACTGGGCCACATCTGAAGCCCGTCTGGCCTGGGAGTGCAAGAGAGTGACTCCAGGCTTTTGCTCGTTAGTTAAGTCCGAGACAACCTAGGAATCAGCAGCAGTCACCATGTGGTGACTTAGCTGTTACTTGCAAGTGGCTTGGGGAACCTCAGTGCTCGTTCTGAACCACTTGGCTTTGTGGGTTTTGATCCTGAGACCAGGGCTCCAGGCCCGTGAATGCTGGAGGGAGAGAAATACGTCCTGCTGCCATTCTGTGGGAAAGGGCTGAGAGGATCGTGGTTTGGGTGTCTTTCCTACGCTCGGCCTCCTCCAGGAGCTGAACGCTCTCTTGTCCTGCAGGGATGGCGCTCCGTACTGCGAGAAGGACTACCAAGGGCTCTTCGGGGTGAAGTGTGAGGCCTGTCACCAGTTCATCACAGGGAAAGTCCTGGAGGTAAGTGACAGACAGGCTCGCCGCAAAGCCACCGTCCTTTTCCTCAAGGCCCTCAGAAACACACGAGGGCCTCTTTTTCCATTTTTCCCAACTTCTTCCTCACACGCGGAGGAAAGAAAGTAGCAGGAGATGACTAATCGCTGAGGGAACTAAGGTGTCGCCCTGTCTTGTCAGGCAGTTTCAGCGTGGGAATTGGAATGACAGAGAATTTGAAGGGAAAAAAAGAATGGTAGGGGGTCTGACAGGAATTAAGATGAAGGGAAGGTTATACTAAACTGTTCTGTGTTGGTAAGTCAGGAAGCAGGAAATGAAGACCATGCCAGAGCCGTGTGCGTGCGTGTGTACGTATGTGCATACGTGCCTGCGTGTCCATGTGTGCGTGTACACGTGCGTATGTGCGCTGTGTGTCCATGTGTGCCTGCACACGTGCGTACGTGCGCCTGCGCGTCCATGTGTGCGTGTGCACCTGGGAGAGTACAGACTCAGGGCGTGTACAGACTGAGGTTAAGAAAAGAGTAGTGAAAGGCGGGGCGTAGACATCCCCACCCGCGGAAAACCGCATCCTGTGGGACCCAGAACATCCTGGGGCCCAGGCTGAGCTGAAGCCTGTCGAGTTCAGGCGTGACGGCCTCGCGGGCGCCTGCTTCCTGCCTCCTCGGCAGCGGCCCCACCGGCCTCTGCCCCTGGGCCGAGCTGCACTTCTCTGGGGCGGGGCCGTCTGTGGAAGTTGGGGGCCGGAGTTCAGAGAGCCACTGCCCGGCTTCTCACAGGCCAGTGGCGTGTCAACCCAGTCCGATGGAGAAAGTAAAGATTGCCCCACACCGTCCCACGTTTCAGGGCGGAGGACGTGTACTGAGCAGAGATGAGTCAGGACGCCCAGTGGAATCCTGGGAAGGTGACCAGCTGGTTGAGCAACATGTCACATCGCTTCAGCAGACACCAGGGCACTGAATCCTCATAACCACGTTCAGACTTCCCAGCAGGGTGTGTTTTAGGGACGCAGGGCGTGAATCCGAGAGGCCCCCACTTTGTCTCTGGGCAGTTTCTGAGGGATTTCACAAAGTCCAGTGTTGCCTTCCTTATCCCACAGCAAGTTCTGTGATGCCCTTCTGTCCATGAAGTGCAGATGGGCCAGGGTTGGCGATGTGCCGGGACCTAGTCCAGCTAATTAGGTTTGGGAGATGAGAAGTGAGTGTTGTCAATGCAGTTACTTCTGACACAGTGGAAGGGTGTTTCAGGAACAAGGAACAGCAACTGCAGAGGCTCAGAGGCAAGGCCGAGCAGAGCACACCAAAGAAATAAAGTCAGTTGGGCAGAAGCACACATGAGAAAAATGATGCTGGCAAGAGCATGAGGACCTCTAAAGTGACATTCAGGAGGTTGGCTTTACCCTAAGAATGGTAGGAAGCCATTGATGTGATTGTAGCTGGAGTGGCATGTGATTTGATCAGCTTGTTATGTGAAGAGTGGGTGGGAGTCCTCACACGCATGTGCCCCCCCCATGTTCACAGCAGCTCTGCCCACACCAGGCAGAAGGTGGAAACAACCCAAGAGTCCATGGATGGATGGATGAACACCATGTAGTATATATACAAACAATGGAATATCATTCAGCCTTAAAAAGGAATTCTGACACATGCTACAACATGGATGAACCTTGAAAACATTATGCCAAGTGGAAAAAACCAGTCATAAAAGGCCACCTACTGTATGATTCCATTTAGACAAAATAGCCAGAACCGGTGGCTTTGTAGAGAGAGAACGCAGATTGGTGGTTGCCTGGAGTTGGGGGGAAGGAGTAGGGATGGGCAGTAACTGCTTATTGGTACCTACTTGGGGCCACGAAAATGTTGTGGAACCAGATAGAGGTGGTGGTTGTACAACCTTTAGAATGTCCTAAATGTCATGGAATTGTTTGTCTTAAAATGATTAATTTTTTTTAATTTTCATTTTAAATGGAAGTACTGAGGATTGAACCGAGGACCTTGTACATGCTAAGCATGTGCTCCTACACTGAGCTATACCCTCCCCCCACCATGATTAATTTTATATTATGTGAATTTTACTTCAAAGTTTTAAAGAAATGGATGGAAAAGGAGTGAGAGTGGAGACAGGGCGGCCAGTTAGAAGACTCCTGCAGAGCTCTGGACACCCAACTGTGGGGACACTGGCTGGCGTCAAACCTGAAAGGTGGACTCCCACCCCCCGACACACAGTTGAGTGGGGAGGAGTTTTCATGTCCTTTGCAGTAAAGCTTTCACTGTGAGCCCAGGTGCACATCACAGCTGAGTTTGGGGCCCAGGGTGAAGCATATCCCTAGGAGGCTATTGGAGAAGATGGTTGGGACCCATCCAGAGGGCAGCTTAAAGTCCTGTAGTCTTATCACAAGACACAAAATGCAGTGGTCCTCCCCTGTCCCCCACATGTGCCCCTCATCCCTCCACGGAGCCCCAGAGCGCTGCTCTCAGGAGGAGCCATGAGTGGGGCCCAAAAACATTCCTTTGGGCTTGCCAAGTTTGATCTGCTTCACGGGGCTGAAATAAACCTGTTGAGTTGGGAGCAACTGGGAAATTTCATTTTAAAACAACAATAAGATGGGACTTAGATTTACCACGGTGATCATTTCATAATATATAAAATACCACATCTCTGTTGTACACCTGAAACTAATATAATATTGTGTATTGATTCTAATTCAATAATAAGTAAATGAAACAATAATAACACACCAGAACTATCTCCCAGATGTTCCGCTGCAGCATGAGAGGCAGGAAGACAGTGAACCCAGCCCTTAGCTTGGAGCCCCCACGTTTGTGGAAGGTGCGGATTGAAGCAGCTGTCTCCTTATCCAACTATGAAGCAGCTGTCTCCTTATCCAACTTTGGGGGAACTGTGTCCCCCCAAAAGAGTTGGGGAGACAAAAGGGCTGGTGGGGGGGGGTGTTTATTACCTTCAGATTTAGTTCAACAGCTGTGGGAGGGAATCTCTGAAATAAAACTATAGAGCCAAGAACCTTCCCTTTTTGAAGACACATCTGCTTACTCTGGTTCTCCCTGGAGGCTGGAGTTTTGCAGTGCTCACCACGACTGGGAGGGCCCCTCACCCGATTGGCTCCTGGCTTCACCTCCTGTGGGACCCTTGGAGAGGATGAGGGCTTGGATGCCTTCCGCACAGGCCCACAGAGGTGGGGCTGCCGGGGGCAGTTTCCCGTGGGGTTCCAGGCAGATTCAGGGCCCACCCAGTGGGCATGACATCCCCCGCAGTTGGGCGTGCGATCTAGAAAAATGTCCTGCACAGTGAGCATGCAGACATGTGACAGCTCGTGAGTCAGTCTGGCTCAGCTCCCAATACAAAACCGGACTGGCCTCCTCCCGCTGTGGCCTCCTCCCGCTGCCTTTGTTCTCTGTGGGTGAAGCATGATGATTCTGGACCTGTAAATACTGTAATCCTTGCTTTGGGTTTTTTTTTTTTCCCATTTTAAAAATTGTGGTAAAATCCACCTAACATAAAATATATCATCTTAACCATTTTTAAGTGTACAACAGTTCAGTGTATTAAATATATTCATAATGTGAAGCTATCACCACCATCCATCTCCATTATTTGTTATCTCTTCTAAAACTGAAACCCTGTACTTATTAAACAATATGTTCCCATCCCCCTACCCTCCAGCTCCACGCAATGACCTTCTATTTTCTGTCTATGAATTTGACTACTCTAAGTATCTCATATAAATGGAATCATACAGTTTTTGTAATTTTTTGGTGGATGGGCTTATTTCACTTAAAATAATATCCTCAAGGTTCATCCATGTTGTAGCATGTGCCAGTGTTTCCTTCCTTCTTAAGGCTGAGTAATATTCCATTATGTAGCTAGACCCCTTTTTGCTTAACCATTTTTTTGATCTTTGATTTTGTTGTTTTTTGGATTGATTTTACCCATGGAGATCATAAATATATTGTTAGTTCCCTGTGTCTTCTGTAACAGTGGTATCTTAAAACCACAGAAACTTATTCTCTCACAGCTCTGGAGGCCTCAAGTCCCAAACTGAGGTGTTGGCAGGGCCATGTTCCCTCTGAAGGCTCTAGGAGAGAATCTCCCTTGCCTCAACAGCTTCTGGTGCCTGTGGCTGCGCGACCCGATCTCTGCCTCCATCTTTGCGAGGCCTTTGCCTCTGCGTCCCCTCTTCTCTCTGTGCCAAACCTCCCTCTGCCTTTCTCTCGGCTTGTCATTGGATTAAGATCCACCGGGGTCATCCAGGGTGGTTCCCTCATCTCAGGGTCCTTAGCTTAACTACATCTGCAAAGACCCTTTTCCCAAAGATTTACGGGTTCCAGAGATCTGATGTGGATGTATCCTTTGGGGTGGGGAGGGCATTCCAGTAAACCTGAAAGCTTACACGCGTATCATCCCGGTGAGGTCTGAAGCTCTGGTGTGTCTTTCACCGGACCCTTCCTAAGCGTCGGAGGTGTCCTAAGGCTGCTTCTCTCTGTGTGGTTTGCCCTGAGAAGCCACCAGACACCTGAGGGAGCTTTGTGAGGGAGAAAGGTCCCTGGGCAGTGATCATGCAGCTCCAGGCTCAGCTGTGTCACTAATTCCTGAGTCATTTTGGACAAGTCATTTAGCTTCTTGGCTCTGAAATTCACAGCTGTGACCTTGGGCAACTCACTCAACTCCTGTGAGCCTTAGTTTTTCTTTAAATACAAATATTAAAAATATGTATGTAAATCCAAGACCTGGACCACTTAACTCCTGAAGTCTCTTTGGTTCTAAGGATCTGAGTTCCATAATTCTCCTTTCTTGGATCTAAGGGGTTTAAAGCCAGCAGTTCTTTTTTTTCTGGAAACTGGCATGTAATACTCAACACATAGCACACTCTCAGATTGTAGTTTCTATTTATCATGAGCTTGCTTTCAGTTTTGTTTTTGAGAGACATTTTGCTATAGATGGCACATTTTTAGAGCTTAAGCTAACTCACCTATAAATTCAGGAGTGTTCTGAAGATGTTTACAACCTGACTCCTAATTAAGAAGGCCAGAAGCAGGTTTGTGTGAGATAGTGGAGTTTGCCAATAGCCTTCCATCTCCACCTCCACCCTCTAAACTCTTCTCTGAAGCAACTGTGCGCCTCCCCCTCCTTACTTCCCTCCCCTCCCCCACTCTGCTCCCTCTGGCTTTATCAGCCCAATGGAAACAGGAAGCTACATGAGGCTTCAGATGTAGGTCACAGATGTCAGTAGACGTTGGGGGCACCCCTTTGGTGTGAGTTTCCTTCCATCTTTGATGGATGGTCCTAGGAGATCTCTGACTCCAACACACTTCCGTTCCTGGGTGCAGGTGGTTACCTGCCAACTTTTCAAAGGAAGAAAGCAGCAACAAAATAGTTCCAAAATGAAGGTAGTACAGGAAGAAAAAAAAAGCAAATGTCAAGCTGGACACAAAAGTCTGGAGGGTAAAGGAAAAAGGCCTGTCCATGTCCGCTTCCCTCCCTGCCTCGGGCTGTTCCATCTGCAGACCGAGGGTGGACCTGACTTCTCTTAGCCTGTCCATTCTCTTGCACAACTCGCTTCCCCAGGGACCTCAGTGTTTACTGAGCGCTCGCCTGATTCCTTCAAGACCAGTGCTCTCAGGCGTTGGCTCCTTCCCTCTGCAGACAGTGCTGCCCTGAGCAGGCACCTGGCCGTCTGCACACCAGGAGGCCAGAGACAAAGGAAAGTTGTGTGTCTGCATTCATACTCGGTAGAGGAGGGCGGGGCTCCTGGTCTTTTCTTTCTGGTCACCACCCCCAGGAAATCAATCCTCCTGTCTTTCCAGAAAAGCTGGTGGCACACATCTTTTTGTGATGGAGTGTTTACTGGGCCACTGGCGTTCTTCCTGGAAGGATGTGTGTGATAGTGTCTGTCACAATTTGAATACCGCCCAATGTAAGAGAGAGACCCTCAAATGTGGCCCAGGGCCAGTCTTCCAGCCCCATTATCACCTTTCCATTCATACCTACAGGGTGACACTGGCCTGTCTTTATCTGTTAACTTGGAAGCTATGGATTTCAAAAGGACAGGATTCAGACTTGCTTTAGACCCCTCCTGCTGGACCCCTGCAGTGTGGAAAATGAAATCACAATGTGATTCAGCAAATCCTCTCCCTTGACTCTCTGATGGATTAAATCCCGGTGGCTTTTTGTTTTGTTTTTACTCTTGGACTAAAACTGCTTTTTCATTAAGCGCAGGGACAGATGTTTGTGATGTTCCCGTAAAACTAATTCATGTTGTAAATTGGAGGCCCTGGTCCCCTTCCTTCCTTTTGCTGTAAGTATTTTAAGCATGTTCTGTGTAACAGCCATAAGCAGAGAGCAGGTCTTGTTTGAGGCTAAATAACCTGTTATCTAGTGAGAGGAAACATAGGCTATCCCAGGGTACGCACATGACGGATAATCTTTTTGTCACCATTGAAGATGTAATTTGCAAAGACAGACTGAACGCTGAAGTCCCTCCTTTCTCGTTCTGTGTATATCGTATAAATGCCAAGCAAGAAGACTAAGCTGTGTTTGTGCAGAAGACTAATTGCATTCTTCTCATTCTCCCTGTGCTCAGAGGAATTCATGCCTCCTTCCACTTAATTGTGGACCTAAATATTTTTGAGGATCAGGGAAGGGAAAAAAAATCAAATAATATTCGTAGTTTCAGTTGAGATGGTCTCTGCCCCGGTGAACAGTGAGCCACCAAAATATCCTGCTTTTGTGTAACATTTGCACATGATCTCGTAAGTATTTACCCCTCGCAGCAGGCCTGTAAAGTGATGAGGGCAGTTACGCCCGCCCTCCGCTTACAGGTGAGGCCGCTGAGCGCCAGAGACCCAGGGGCTGATCAGCAAAAGAACCACAATTAGAAGGCACATCCCTCGGTTCTCAGAAAATAGGAACCACACGTGCACACACACGCACGCACACGATGTGCACACACACTGCTTCATGATTCACTTGGCAGTGACCATTGCCGAAAACAAGTAATTAATTTGCCTCCCACCATAACTTACAGAAGGACCAAAATTTACCATTCCTGGTGAAATGGGGAGAGCCTAACTCATCGGTGGCCCTGCTGTATCTATTTTCAGGACAGTAAACATTTGCTGCTTGTTTGGTTTCCTTTTTACCCATGAAAAGTGTCCCTAAAGGTCAGGGACTCTGCTTGTAGAGTATGCTGTGTTTCCTTGCAGTTTTGCCTCATTCTGTTTTGTCTCCTTTAATCAGCTGGAGGCTCCACAGGGCATGTGGCATGGCCCGTGGACAATATTGTAGATGGATAGTGCAAATGTTCTCAAGCTAGGCAGCATGCTTTCTTCATAGCACTCTGGTCTAGGATTCTGCAGAGCTCAGTGGAAAGTCAGGAAGACCTGTGAGGCTGTTCCAATAGAGGGACACCAGTCACCTTTCCTAATTTAAAATACAGCTTAACAATAAGCTGCAGAAATGGCCTCATTTTAAATCTGAGTTAAGCAAGATGTGGTATATCCACACAATGGAATATTATTCAGCAATAAAAAGGAATAAAGTCCTGATAACCTGCTACAGCATGGAGGAACCTTGAGATGCTAAGTGAAAGACACTAGTCACAAAAGACCACCCATTATTTGATTCCTAGAATAGGCAAATCTGTAGAGGCAGAAAGTCTATTAGTGGTTCCCAGGGTCTGGGGGGAGGGGGAAATGACTTACTGGGTATGGAGTTTCTTTTGGGGGTGATGAAATGTTCTTGAATTAGGTAGTAGTGATGTGCACAACTCTGTGAATATACTAAAAACCACTTAAATGGATGAATTTTATGGGATACGGATAATATCTCAGTGTAGATAGACAGACCTATATAGGCATCTATCCATCTATGCAGAAATATACAAGGTGATAGAGAGCTGGGATCTCGTGTTTCTCAGTTTCCTCTTCTGTAGGATGAGAATACTAATCACTAACCTCATAGGGCTGCAGGATTTGAAAAATAAAGGCATAATTAGTAGCCAAGTCAGTCCTCTCTCCTCTCTCCCTCTCTCTTCTTCTTTCTTCCGGTCTTTGATAGTTTATTAGGTATAAGGAAGTGGATAAAGGACAAGAATGGGGATTCATGTCAATAAATGTCTTAATGCCAGATTGTATGCCAGCTTCTTTCCTTTGTGAGCATTTAAACTTTTCATTCTCTGCGTGGTCACAGGTCATCACACAGAACTGTGCCCTTGATCACCGAGTGTAACTTGATTAACATGTAATCTCCCCAGTGCGGGAAAGCAAACTGAAGTTTAAATTCAACATATGGTTTATGATATGTTGGTTGCAACATCTTATTTGTGAAGAATAACTCGGTGCTAATGTTTTGCCCCCTCTGTCATTAATAGATCAGAATTGGTCCAGTAGAGTATAAGGAACATGTTGACATGATAAATGATTGGAGAAAAATCTATCTGATTCACCCAAAGCTATCCACTTTGTCCTACATTAATGGCAAGAGGAAATGTGTTGCCAGGGTAACCAAAGACTTGGTTCACAGGCAGTAAAAATTTGATATTAATTTTTTTTTTAAATCACCCCATTTCTGCCAGCACAAATGGAAGGGCTTTCTTCTCCAGAAATGACACTTTGAAAAGAATTTCTATTTTGAGTTAAAAAGATGTTTTGTTTTTCGGTGTTATTTCACTTCAGAGAGTTTAGCTTATTGCTGGTGAGACGTGGGGGTGGGGGTGACAGTTGAACCAAGTAGGGGAACGTGAGAAATCAGCAAGTAGTACTGAGCATATGCCGGTGGCCCTACATTGGGGGCCACAGAAGGAAACGTGAGATTTAGGGCTTGTCAGAAAGATGAGGCATGCATTTCTAAAAGTAATAAGGTGTCCAAGTCTAAAATTATGCCCCTGGAAGTGTCCAGGGGACCTCCAGGGCTCATGAATGCCCCAAACCATTGCAGCATCTTCAGTCTGAGGATGATTCTCAGTGGTGGAATTGCACTTTGGATATAACTAGGACCCAAGAACAGAGACACAGTCTGTCTAGACAAGTGATCACCAAGTACACTGACGGGACAGATCTCTGATCTGGCCGCTGTTCTGGGCAGAGAAGTGATGACCCCTCAGAGTTGTCCTTCCTCCCCTCCAGGACCCAACCCATTGTGAGCCTTAGAAGGCTCATGTGTCTGTGTTTTCATGGACCCAGAGCACCCGTCCCGTCCCTTCTTGCTGTTGCCTACCTGCTCCCATTCCTGGCTCTGTTCGTGCCTCCTTTACCACTATAAACCTAAAAGGGATGATTATAGCCCTTCTTCTAAGTGATCGATTCCAGGGTGCCTCACCTGCCCTGCGGAAGTGACCTTCAGTGACTTCCAAGGTAATTTTCATGACCATTATTTTTTGGTGGAGCAGAAAAAGAATTTCATCTTTGGCAGTGTATCTCAGTACACTAAAGGTATCTGGGGGCCCACAGTCGTGTGAGGCCCAAGTAAGAGGCACACACAGTAAATGTCCTGAAGTTTAAAAGAGATGCTTGTCAGTTATTAAAAGTCAGCTTTGGATCTTGAAGACTGGGTAGGTACAGGCAGGTGAGAGTGAGGAATTTGTCTCCATTTGCACTTGTTACCAAAGTCTAAGGTCACTTTTCTTTCTACCTTGTTTGTTTCTTTGATTTTAAACATGTGGCTTCATTTTACCATGTGGTTTAATCGCATGCTTATAATGTGGTGTTTTCTACTTCAAATCATTTTTGTTAGGTTGTAAACTTTAAAAATTTGAAAAAAAATTTCCATTGCTAACTAGCATTATTTTAACTTAATTATGAGGTAAACTGGCTTTGTGGGTCCACCTGGGTCCATTCTCCATCTGAAAGTTCGTCCCTACTAGAAAATACCTGCCATCCTCTTGGATCTGCCTACCTGGCCGATAGTTGGTGGTGAGAGAGGCAAAGGGCTCTCTACACCCAGATCTGGCCTTTCTCCTGACACTTGGGCTGTGCTTCTGCTGGGTATTGTGACAACCCTTTGGGTCTCAAGAAATCTTTTCTAGCTTCTGGATTCATAACAACTCAGACAAAAGGTGCTGTCTAAGGCTACCCTCGCTCTATTTTGTCCTTATGTTTTTGTCCACTTAGCCTCTTAAAGCAAGTGTTTAACTTGGAGGTCTGCCTTGAAACAGGGCGCCATCCACAGGTCACCAGGACAACTTCTGTTCTGGGTACAGTTTTCTCTAGGTGAGGATGTGAGACATTCCATGAGGCCCAGGAGATGATGAATGTCCAGGGGAGATGGGAGCCTTTGGTCCCTGCCTCTGGCAGTGATGCTGCCTCATAGCTGCAGGTTTCCTCCTCTTCTGTTTTCCCCCTGAACATGCTTGCTCCCTGGACCTCACGGCTTCCTACGTTGTGAGGGATGTTATGCCAATTCCAGCAAATGGACCTGCTTAGAATTTTGTTAGGAAGAGTGACGGTTAGGGCTGGTGCCCATCCATCCCAGCGGAAATGAACTGGTTCAGTAATTCCCCTCCCAAAAGGACACTTTGGAGTAAATGAACCCTGTTTATAAATCATCTATTTTCATGGCCTTGCAGCAAAACTCAAAACTGCAGGCATCTTGGAAACACAGAATCAGGAATTTTGAAGCTTGATGTGGCCTTAGGTGAGGTGGGAGAGGGAAGAAGAGTGGTTAGCAGAAAGAACTGATATAGCCAGAAACAGCAGGATTTGGCTCTAGCAGCTACACTTAGAGCTGAGCAATGGGTAGCAAGTTGCTTGAACTCTTTGAGCCTTGGCGTCCTCATCTGTAAAAAGTGGATAATCTTTACCTCTCAGAGGCTTAAATTGGATTATAAATGCATCATCTGGGACAATGCTTGATATACAGTGCTTCAGGGAATCTGCGCTCCCCCCCCCCCCATTTTCTTCCTTCATACATGAAGAAACAGATTTTGTAAAAGCCCAGTATTTTGAATGAGCTCATAACTTCCTATCTGTATGAAGGAGTCGGGCTCACCCCCTATCGATTTATTCTCTGATGTAGTCAAATACGTGATTACTACAGATGCACAGGTCAATAGTCCTGTTGATGGTTTGTTTTGAAATTTTCTTCAATCACTTAGTTTTAGACATTCACTTGCCCGTAAATTCAATCTATCATTGTTTCAGCAAGTTTTTCTATTACTTTTTATAAGGCATCTAGTAGCTGCTAAATAAAGATTTGTTGATGAATGATTGTTTTCCCCATTATGAATTTTTGTCATGGCCTTTAACCAAAAATTAAAGATTTCTCATACTCATTGGGCATAAATTCCTCACCACCCTACTAATTACTGATTCCTTACCCTCACATGTGAAACAAATGCCCGTGTGTCTTTTTCCTGTCTGTTAATGTCTGTCTTACTGCATCCACTTGAGTATGGTCTGTGCTAAGTGTAAACTCCTGGGGGATTTACACTTTCTGTTTAATTGTTCTGTATAAGGTCCAGCACGTTTGCCTAAATGGGGCCTTCGTCAGTATCTAGGTTGACGATGAAGTGACCTCTTAGCTTCTAAGGACTGTAAAAGCTCCAATATCAGCTCCCTGATATAGACTGAGTCCCTTTCGAACAGATGTCAACCAACTGCCCCTTTGATTAGTAACACCTTTATTTACATACCTTACAATTCACTGGGGTTCAGTGTGTGACTCAGTATTCTTTAGTAAATTTACAGAGCTGTGCAAGCATCATTACAATCCAGTTTTAGAACATTTCCATCAGCTCCAACAGATCCTTGTGCCTTTGATTCTTTACTCTTCACTTTGTTTCCCAAAATCCCATCCCACATGAATGTACAAAAAGGGCAGGTCGACAGGAAAGGCATTCATTATTGCTCGCCAAGGGCCGCCCAACCAGGTAGGTTTCTCTAAACTCTTGACTCTGTAGTGTGGTGATATGGGGCCCTTTTCATTTGGAAACTCACAAATTAGGAAGTCTACTTGGTAAATCTGAAGATGAACTACCCCTATCCTGGAAGACGTAGAGGTGATTAAATAAATAAAATCTGAAAGAGGAGCCGATACTCCACACGTGGAAGAGTAGAAAGAGGATGATGAAGTCTGGGGGACAGTGAGCCCAGTTCTTATGCTCCGTGACTTCTAGGGCTGTGCCCCGGAGCCTCGCCGAGTTTCCCTTTGTCTTTGTAAGGAGAGACTCCTTCACTCCTCTGACAAACAGCAGACTGCCTGATGATGCCTCAAACAAGAGGCGAAGTTCTGGGATTGTCCAGGTAACAGGTAGAGTGCCCGACTGCTGAGGTTTTACAAGCCAAGGCTGGTGTCCTAAAACCACCGCACGTAAGAATCACCTGGATATCTTGTTAAAAGTGTGGGTTACCAGGCTTCACCCAGAGGTTCTGGGGGTCCAGCCTGGGTCTGGGAATCTGCACATTAACATGTCAACGCTGCTGTCGATGATTCTGGTAGGGGCCAGGGGATTACAGATCACACTTAGAGAACCTCACCCTACAAGGGTGTGGTGAAGGCACATTCATGGGAGCTTTCGACTCCTTGGAAGGAAAATGCACTAGAAATTTAGCTAATGCCTTGTAATTATGGTAATGTGTAACCCAGTAGCTTCCTCTTCATTGTAGAAGCATAGTTTTATTGCTAAAATCCTTACAGTTTCTTCAGCAGTGTTTGGGATTGCTTCCAAACCAGCTTAAAGAGATTTCACACACATACACACAAAGGTCTTTTTATTAGCTGATCTTTACAGGCCAATAATCTCCATGAAAAATTTCCCTAAATCACTTTAGCCTTGGTAAAAATGACAAGAGTTGTAACAGAATCTTGCCCTAGTCCTAATAAAGGGCTGCATGGAAGGGGCTGTGCTGTCAGGGTAGAAAGCTCTGGTTTCTCTGGCTCACATACATGCAGAGCATGTGGCTTCGCCTTCTGTGGTGGGTTCATCTGGGATTTCTACAGGACAGTTTAGTGAACAGTGAGGTAATGCATGTAAAGTGCCTACAATGTAGGTATCTAGTAATTTTTTTTTTTGCTGCAATAAAAGAGCATATTACAAAATGTACCAACAATATGAATCATGGAAGCTTGGTAAACAAAATTGGGGGGTGGGGGGAACGTTTCTCTCAAAAAATATGAACGTGAACATTCTGAAATAGGAAACTTTTGAATAACAACTGGAAACCAAAATCAAGTTGCACTGGGTTTTATTACACTGACATGAAGGATGTCACAAAGTGTGCCTCCAACACAGTGACTTGGGAGAGGAGGCTGCCAGCTATTTGATCCCTATGTGTACCTTTCCATCATCTCAAATCCAAGAAAGAAACTTAAAAAGAAGGAGGCTGATTGCAATGCAAGCCTCCGCCTCGGGGATAATCACTGTCAGATTTACGGTGCAGACAGCCGTGGATGAACGTAAAGAAATGGTACTTTCCCCACCTGCGTTTAAAAAAAAAAGAAAGAAAGAAAGAAAATCTACCCCCCTCCTTTTTTCAGAAACATGGACTGGCCCGTCAGTGGCTGCTGGTATGTTTAACTAGTAAGCACAGCAGGAGAGGGAGGGTGGGAACGCCTGCCTGCCTCGCTGTGTTCTTTTTTTCCCGTGTGTGCCTCGGGAGAGATGCACGTTTCAATTCGTTAGCCTAGCTTCCGAGAGGAGCCCGCTCCTGTCCCCCAGGCGGGAGCCACAGTCCGTGGGGCTGAGGCTTGGCGTTTCCAAGCCTTGTCGCAGGGTTCTGAGTTTGAAACCCAGAGGAGTTCCCTGCTCAGCACAGCCAGAACAGAAGTAGAAGAAAAGGAGCCCTGGCTTAAGGTAAAGTGGCAGTGCTGGAGGTCCTTTGCTTTGCAGGGCGGACATGAGAGTCCCGGCTTCCTAGGCGGCATCTGAGGCCCCGAGGGCTCTGCTGGATGCTGGCGACAGAAGCCACTGGCATTGGCCTGAAAGACATTTTATAAACTTTTTGCATTTCTTATGCTGCAAATGGAACTACCAGGCTTGTTTTTCATTGATCCACTACTAGACTAAAGGGCAGGAAAAGGCGGGCTATTTGACTGAGAGTTATAGTTTATTGACCTTTTAAGCAGTATTTGTAGTTTTTGTTTGTTTGTTTGTTTGTTTGGTTTTTTTTTAGGCTGCTATTCCTAAGATTGAAAGGAAGAGGAGTGTAGTTTCCAGATTGTTTCATTTTGTTTTGTCTGTGGTTGGAGAGCTCCATGGAATTTATATTTGAGATGAAAGGATTTAAGAGTCATTTGGGGAATCGGATGGTAAAAGTGGCTAGAGGAATTGAGTCAATTTATCTGTTACTATAAATGTGTGGATTTTTTTCCTTTAAGAAGGTCCCCATGCATGAATATGAGGTAGCAAAACATTTGTGCATTATTCATCTTTTGTTACAGCTGCAGGTCGAAAGAGCCTGATTGTGGCCTCTACCATCTTTGGGCAGGAAATGAGAGAAATCTAGAGATTCTTGCCTATACAATGCAGTTTTTCTAAAAACCTAGTTATTAATCAAATCATTCTCCAAAGTTTATTTTGGAGAAAAAAAGTTTTAAAGTGTGCTATGCGACCACTAAAGAAGGAATGAGACAAGAAGAATCATCTCATCCCTGAAGGAAATAGATTTATGACTTAGGAAAGGTTAAAAAAAAAAAGAGGGGGGGAGTCTAGCCAAAAAGCCAGCAGGAGTGTGGTCGCCATGGCAGCTTCTATCCCTTAACTGGGATTGGGGATTTAA
This sequence comes from Camelus bactrianus, assembly GCF_048773025.1. NCBI lineage: Eukaryota > Metazoa > Chordata > Mammalia > Artiodactyla > Camelidae > Camelus > Camelus bactrianus. The sequence continues at coordinate 30,735,024 of NC_133549.1, forward strand.
AAGAAATTTGAGCCTGCTTTCTCAGAGAGGGTCCAGGAGGTATGTTAAGAGGATGTGAAGTTATTTGGATTATACAAGCAGGTTCTGACAAGTAAGTGAAAATAACTAATTAAAATATCATTGCCATTCTACAATGGATCAAAAGGCTTGTTGAGTCATGATGTCCTTATAGAAAAGATGAATTTGCCTCGGCTCACTGGTATAAATTACTTCTGAGGAGGGGTTTTAAGAGCAAGTGTGAGACCCGGCCAAGCCTCTTTGAAACAAGTTTTAAATGGGTGTTTTGACCTAGTGTTTTCAAGTGGGTTTCCTCTGCCTTTTCACGTGTCAGCGAGTGTCACCGTGGCATCAGTGGCTTATCCAGCTGGTTCAGGGAATATCCTATCATGACAACAGAGGTCTGCAGGTTTTTCCCTCCCACTAAATAATAGCTCATTTAAAAGGGTAGAAAAGTCCAAAATACTCAGTACTTGCACCTCCACTCTGCAGAGGGACGATCAGGATTTTGCCTCCTGTCGATCAGGTTTTCTCAGCCTCAGCACGACTGACATTTCAGATGGGATGATCTTTGTTGGGGGGATTGTCCTGTCGGGTGAGCAGCAGCATCCCTGGTCGCTGCCCACTAGGTGACAGTCCCATTCCCTCCCCAGCTCAGCAACCAAAAATATCTCCAGACATTGCCAAACGTTCCATGCTGTGCAAAAATCAACCCTCAGTTGAGAACCACTGATATAAAGAAGCCACTTTTGAGACCTACTGCTGCAGATGTGGAAGAGAGTGCTGAGTGCAGGAGTGGGGGGGCGGAGGGGGGGACTTGTGCTGGACCCCAGGGGAGGGAGGGTGGCTCTCAAAAGAACAGTAACAGGACAAATTTTTTGTCCTGTGCATTTTGGTCTTTGTTTTGTCTTGTTTTTGTTTGAAATCACATCCTGGGCTGGGTAGGGGAGCAGAGGTTAAGCACTGTTCTCGATACACATTCTTCTGCTCCTGGCCTCTCCCCTCATGGTCCTTTGTGGGCCTTATTTGATACAGTGCCTCATCAAACTTCTCTAAATTGAATCCTATCTTAAGTGCATCCCATGAATGTACTAATTTTTTTTTTGAATCTCATATTATAGCCCATTGTATAAGGCAAATAATTACCCATAACTTATCAGGTCTGTAAATAAAGGTTTTTTTGATATGTGAGCTTTGAGTAAATCTGGGAGATGTGAAACACCCATTTGGATTTCTTCTGGAACCCGTAGCTAAATGCTTTCATTTCTTTTTTCCTTTCCCCTCTCTGCACCAGTGGGTCTCAAACTTTTTTTTTAGTTTTATTTTTTATTGAAGTGTAGTTGATTTACAGTGTTAGTTTCAGGTGTACAGCATATATATACTTTTTTTTTCAGATTCTTTTCCATTATATGTTATTACAAGAAATTGAAAATTGTTCCTTGTACTATACAGTAGGTCCACAAACTTCCTGATTGTTTAGGAACTGGGTCTCATTTTGTCAATGAAATAAAATAGTCACAGCCTTTTTCCAACTTTCAAATAAGAATAAAGTCAAAGGCTGGAATTTTTTCATTTAAAAATTTTCTTACGCCTTTAGCACGTGCTGTTGCTTATTTGCTCTCAAAGGTTAACAGGTTACAAAATGAATGAAATCATGACAAATACTGGAACAAAACATTTGAAATAGCCAATTTTGCTTAGTTTACTTTTTTTTTCCCCAGTGGACCTATGTTCCAATTATAGCTTTAAATTTCATAAGTATACATCCATAATCTTATTAAACAGTTATCTCTGGCACACAAGTTATATGTGTCACATTTTTTTGGCATGTCTCCAAGAACATGGTACGTTGCACTGAACAGTGCGACTTCAAGCAGCTACACAGGCCACTCAGGGAGGTAGCCCTCCTCAAGCCCAGCTGAGGCACGGGTGGCATCTGGCGTCGGCTGAGCATATCAGGAAGCACCTCTACTTGATGGAGTCCTTCTTGGTGATAAGGTGGGAATGGCCCATGCTGTTTTCTTCTTTTGGTTACAAAGCAGATCTTCCATTTTCCTCTACCTTGGAGGTATCTTTTCCTCAAATGACAATCCACCCCCTCGTTCACTAAACCCAAGATCTGTGAGTGCAGAGAACACTAGTATTTTAGGTCCATTCTATCACCAGGATGGAGCACAGTGCCTACCAACATTGGTTGCTCAGTAGTTGATGAATAAACAAGTGAATGTCAGTGATTCCCATAGAAGGACCACCCAGGAGCTTGGTCTGCCGGAAGCTCACATGTCTGTGACCTGTGTCTTGTCCAGGTAGTCTGTGCTGTGTATTTTTTTTTTCCAAAAGAACATATCCAATCCCCATCCAAACAGCCTTTAATCTTCGAGGGACTACCAGGGGAATCTTTTTTTTTTTTTTCTTTTCTTTTCTTTTTGTTTTTAATTGAAGTATAGTCAGTGTACCATGTTGTGTCAATTTTTGGTGTACAGCACAGTATTTCAGTCATACATATACATGTATATATATATTCCTTTTCATATTCTTTTTCATTCTAGATTACTACAAGATATGGACTATAGTTCTCTGTGCTGTACAGTAGAAACTTGTTGTTTTACCTATTTTATTTATAGTAGTTAGTATCTGCAAATCTCAAATTCCCAGTTTATCCCTTCCCATCCCCTCCCCCTGCCAGGGGAATCTTTTAAGGATATAGGAAAAGTTATTCTGGGGGTTGTAAAATTTGGAGGGGGACCTTTATAGACTTTTCTTCATGAGGCCCAGAAATTAAATTTCTGCTCTTATTTCAAGCCCTACATGCTAAAGCTGCCTCGTGGCTTCAATAAGAGAAAGAGAGAACCAACCCTAGAACTTGACCCAAAGGCAGTGCACTCCCATCTTTGTCCTTAAGAAAATTATCCAGTCAAGTGAACTTGTAGATCACAAATGAAAAAAAAATATGCCTTATATACTCTAGGTATTGGGGTATGAAGTCTTAGAGAATTGGGAGGGTCTACTGGGAAATAAGAATAGTGCTGCTCAAAAGAGCCCACATTTCTTAAATCAGATATCAGGACATGGGGTGTCCAAATGAGACAGATGACTTGAAATGCAACTTCCCTGAAATATGCAGGATACAAAGATGCAGTAGTGAGAGGTAGAGGAGCCCAAGATGGTCTTAATGCTAGAGTTCAGAGACTCACTCCAACTCCGTTTTTCTAAAGCAGAGCCCCTCGTATGAGTCTGTATGGGCAAGAATGAGTTGAACCAGTGCCTTAAGCTGCCCAGGCTTAAAGTGTGGCCTTGCGAGGAGGCCCTAATAAAAGAGGAAACAAACCCCGCTGCTTTTCTTGTTCACCAAGTTCCAGTCTTTGGCAAATATGTTATCTCTGTCTCCTTCAGCATTGCTGGTTCGCATGGAGGTCATTTTCTGCTCATAAACATTAGATGACGCAGAAATGCTTGCTTACGCTTAAGACCGCTTTTATCTTTCCCTCCTGCTAAATAATAATTGTGTGAGTCTGCCTTGTGCTCGGCAGCTGGCTCCTTGCATCTGTGCTTATATCCGTATACCTCGTCCAAATAAACATACTTGAAAAGACAGAGAAATGTGTTTTGAACAGTTTAGAACATCCTCTAACAGAGAGTTTTAGCTCAGCTTTCTGCTTTGTTTTGGCAGCTTGTTGAGGATGCAGAGTGTATCTGGTTCTGGCAAGAGATTAAAGAAGGTGTTGGTTCTTACATGACAGAGTTTAAGGCCTAAGGATGGGAGGGGGGCCGAGACGGGGGCAGGGAGGACAGGTTTCCAGTCTTCCTTTGTGTTTTCTAAAGAGTTTTAAAGCACATGGGGAAAAAAATGTGCCTGGCTGGGTTTTTTGTTTTGACTTTAAACCTCAGAACTGTAAAAACCTATTGAAACATGTTATCTTGGCTTGGCTGGCTTGGCTGGCTTGGCCAGCCCTCTGTGATTAAGTTCCTCCCCTGCCTCTTGCATCACCTGCCTCTCTCCCCATTCGCTCCAGCCCACTGGCCTCCTTTATGTCCCTCTAGCACACTCTCTCTTGCCAACTCTAGGTCTTTGCACTCTCTCTTCCCTCTGCCTGGAATATTCTTCCCCCAGGTTGTGGTCTATCCCCTGGTTCTGCTTTATTTTCTTCATGGCGCTTTTTTCCCCCATGCTTTGAAATTCTTCTCTGTTTGTATACCCGTCATTGTCTGTTACCTGTTGCTAGAATGGAAACTTCATGACACATGCAGCCACATTCCCAGCACCTAAAGCATAAGGTAGGTGCTCGATACATGGATGGGGATGGACAGGTGGACAGATGGATGGCAACGGAAAGAGGGAGGCTGGGAGGACCACCTGTCTAGTACACTCCTCTTCCCCTTTAAATCTAAGTGCTCCTCTTCTTGGTGCCTCCCTGGCTCCCCAGCACAGTTATCTTGGGTGATTTTTCTCCCCCACACCCACCTCGCTTGGCACGTTACACCAACAGTGTCATCTTGTTGGAGTCCCTTGTTTTGGGAGCAGCCACCCCTCTGCAGGGTAAGCCTCTGGGCAGAGATAGCTAATAAAGGTTGATTTGGGCTGCCTTCACACCTTATAAACCTGTCTCATTCAAGTCCTTTCACCAACTCCCTGTGCATTACTCTGAATATTACTCTCATCTTTGTTTTGCAAATAAAAAAATGAGGCCCAGAGCGGCTGCCCGATGGCATACAGATGATGACCGGCAGGGCCAGGGTTTGAATCTATGATGTCTGTCTGCAAAGCCCGTGTTCTGTGGCCTTTGTCTCCTCTGCATCAGGGGTCTGGTGCCTGACACGTCCGCCAAATGGACGAAACGTTAACACCTCACCTCTTCCTTATTATTTGAGCTTATGAACATTATTTATAGTGTCTGCAATATTACATAAATACGATAAATATGAGCTTATTAGCTCATCTCTAAGGACAACTAGCTGGTGTATCTTAAGTTACTTTTTTTCACGGATAGGGCTTAATTGAGTGTTGAAACTCTCATTTTTCTTCTGTAAGCAAACCCATCAGTTAAAAGTTCAACTCTTGTCGAGTCACCCATGTAGACTTTAACCTAGGTGGTTCCACTGGGCACTCTGTGAGTCAATTTCCCGTCTTCAGCTCCCAGCACAACACTGATTTCACCCTTAGAACATAAAACTTCTCCTGAGAAAACACCACAGCTGCCTTAGATAGACATCTCCAATGAAAAAGACTAGGAAAAAGCCTAAAAATGTAAAAAGCATCAGCATTTCTTCTATATTTTTAATATAACCAAGTGCTCCCAATTGCCTGCCCGTCCTGGACCTCAGTCTTCGTGAGTTCGGTTGGCCCCACGATGTTCCATTGCTGAAGGAGAAAGCCAAGATCAGAGGACTTTGCCGACACATGAATGTAATCCTCTAAGCCCATTCTAAGATGATAAGACTGGAATTTTCATAGTGTTGAGGTGGAAATGGTTTACTGCGCTCCTGCCCGGGGCGCCCACGTCTGTGGTGTGCCTTGTAATGTGAGTCTTCGCATGGGAACAGGGCAGCCTGTGCTGGTGTGTTGGGTGCAGGTCCCTCATTGTCTGGCAGCTTGAATTGTCCGGCACATGGCAAGTCCTGATGACAACTCCAGCGGGGCAGAGTCTGCAGCCTCGTCAGGCTGGTCCATCAGAACTTGCCTTGGTTACAGAACCAAGTTTCACCCAGGTTTGGGGCCAACCCATCTGGTTCCCATTTTCCTCGGTGGGAGGATAAGCAGGAAAATGGTGTCCATGTGCTATTTGTTGATGTGCGAAAGCTTAAAAGGCGCTCGAGCACGGAGAGTGGGACCACCAAGGGGTGCTGGGCTGTGGGAGACATGTGTGCAGAATCTGGTGGTGAATCCCAGGGTGGAACCCGGCTTCTCTCTCCATCACAGCCGCTCCCTGGCCCTTCAGCCATTCCTGAGCAAAACTGGAGAGACTTTGACTTTTTTTTTAACACAACTCTCAAGCTGTGTAATGGCCTTGGGTGTGCTCATTAGTAACTGTGTCTTGTGATTTGAATTTAACTGACTGGGCAGTGAGAGTACTGGAAAGGAATTTCTGACTGAGTTCACTCACACCACGTCCAGCCCAGAGCCTTTTGGTATTTGGGGCCTCGCCTAATCTGAACTCACACCACCAAGGGGCTGCAACACAGTTGGCTGGTTCCCGGACCTGGCCTGGCAGCAACCAGAAAGATCTCTTCCTGCTTTTCTGTGTTAAAGGTAATTCCTGCTCCACACTCCTAGAATTATCATGGCAGGAAAGTTCCATAGATTTAATCTGGTCTGACTTTATGCAGTTTAAGGACATGGAGAGCCAGGCAACACAAGAAGGCACAACCCATCGGTGAGAGCCGAAAGTGGGCCTCGGAGCAATCCTGTGACTCCCCCACCCCCACACTCCCCAGCCTTACCCTTCAACTACTTCTCTGCCAATTGTACCCCCCCCCCAAAAAAAAAGTCAGATATTCCAAAAGGCCTTTGCAATAGTAAAGCTATTACATGGGAGCAAGGTGCTAGGAAATTAAGTGAATTTCTCCGTTGGGCATTCAGTGGCTATTCGAGAAGTTTTTGCTTAAACCTTTATTTTATATTATCTTTGTTTTGCAACATCTTCCCTTTACAGGCCACCAGATCCTTTCTTTCTCATCCTGAAAACCTCTGAGTTTCCACCTGCTTCCAGGAAGATCGTTGATAATCGCCCTAAGCAGAGAACTTCTAAAAGTTTTCTTTACAAAGTAATGTGTGCTCATTTTAAATAACTATATGAATAAACAAATAAGTACATGGTATAGAATCTTACAAGGCAGAGGGCAAATAATAACTCTGTGCAGACTGGGTAAGGGGCCAGGTAGTAAATATTTTTAGCTTCATGCACCATTGCTCGCTCTGTTTCAACGACTCAGTTCTGCTGTTGAAGCAGCCATGGACACCACCTAAACGAATGGACACGAGTGTGCCAGTAAAGCTTTATTTTAAAAAGCAGGGCCACAGTTTGCCAACCCTGGTAGAAGGGAAAAAGTAAGCACCCCTTACCCACTCCCCAACCCGGCTCTCCAGAGATGGCCGTTGTTGGGAATCCATCTGTAAACGCCCTGGCATCCACAGAAGTGTTTACGAATATGGAGTTTAGTCACGTAGGTTCTGTGATACAGAATGTAATTCCCTGTCTTACTTTTCTCCTGTTTCCAATGCACAGAAACACATGGGAGGGTATATATTCTTGTTTAGACAAATAGGGCCATATTGTGCATATTGTTGTGTAGTTTCCTTTTCTTTAGTTGGCAATGATTTGGGGCCAGTGTGTATAGATTTATGACATTATTTATTTTTTTCCCACTTGCTATTTAATTTATTTACTTATGTCTCATATTCTTTTATGGTTTTATGTAAAAACCAATTTTGTCTATTTTTAGTTACACAAAGTTCTATTTTAAATTACGTTTTTTCAGCTTTAGGTTTTTATTTTTTTTGTATTTTTTTAATTTTTGAAGTTTACTCTGTTTACAGTGTTGTGTCAATTTCTAGTGTACAGCATCATGTTTCAGTCATACATATACACATATATATTCCTTTCATATTCTTTTTCTTTATAGGCTTCTATAAGATAGTGACTATAGTTCCCTGTGCTCTACAGTAGAGACTTGTTGTTTATCTGTTTTATATATAGTAGTTAGTATCCACAAATCCCTAACTCTCAATGTATCCCTCCCCACCCCCTTTCTCCCTGGTAACCATAAGTTTGTTCTCTATGTCTGTGAGTCTGTTTCTGCTTTGTAAAGAAGTTCATTTGTGTACAGCATTCTTCTCAATAGCCACATAGTGGCCTCATTCTTTCCCTTACATGAAGAAATCATAACAAATACAAAAGAACAACTATAGATGTAAATAATTACAGGCCAACAGTCCAAGATGATATCTTGTTGGCTTCACATTGTCCCGTATGTCTGGGTGGCACAGGGGCAATTGCTGCAGCCTCCTTGCTCCCAGCCCAGCACCAACTGCAAAGGGGTGAGTTAATAAATTGACTGTGTGATGATGGAGATTTCGAGCAAATTTTAGGGTTAACATGGTGGTTGATTGCAAGGAGGTTTCTGTGAAATCCTGAAAATGTGGAGTTTTGTGTTGTCCTGTGGAATGTGCGTTGTGGTGAGCGAGGGGAGGCCCACCCTGTGCCCACCCTCTAACGTCTGTGTTTTCGGAGACGCTCTGTGTTCCTTTCCTAGGGCTGCTCTAACAAAGGGCCACAAACTTGGAGGCTTAAAACAACAGAAATCTCTTCTCTCACAGTTCTGGGGTCCAGAAATCTGAAATCAAGGTGTCAGCAGGGTTGGTTCCTTCTAGAGCTGATGGAGAATGCATCCTGTGTTCTCTCCTAGCTTCTGATGGCTGCTGGCAGTCCTGAACATTCTTTGACTTCTGGACACATCACTCCAATCTTTGCTAGTCTTCCCATGGCCTTCCTCTCTGTGTCTCTTATCTGTTTCCCTTTCTCTTTTCCTCTAAGGGCTTGTCATTGGATTTAGGGCCCAGTCAAGTCCAGAATGACCTCACCTCCAGATCCTTATATTAATTACATCTGCAAAACCCCTTATTCCAAGCAAGGTTATATTTCAAGGTTCCAGATGGACCTACCCTGTAGAGACCACAATTCAATCACACCATGTCCTATGTCTAAAAATCAGTGTTCTTCCTTCTCAGGTTTTCCCCCTGCCTCATTCTTGTCATAATCAGCAGCCCTACTCTTTGAGGAGAATCCTGGGAGCCCTGGGAGCAGCATCTGCTGTGAGTTATTTGCAAGTCTGAGATCAGTCGCAGAAAAGCTCCAGCCGGAACTGTGAGGCTTCTAGGAATTTTCTTGCCGAGTTTAGCAAAATAAGAGGGTAATGAGAAAAGTGTTTGCATGTCTGATACTTGAATTGAAAAGTAAGCAGAAGGAAAACTTTCTTCTGTAATCCCCAGGGCTTTTCAGTCCAGGTGGGGCCAGCGGAATGGTGACCTTGCCCTGAAATTAACAAGCACTGAGAGTTGAGATTTGAAGTCTGACTGAATCCAGCGTGACGTCCGGATTAACAACACCATCTATTTGTATAATTCTTCAGAAGAAAGTTGTATGAATGCAAAACTAAAGGCTTGTGGCTGGGTATGTCATCAGTTTTTAATAGTTTGAGGAAACAGCTGTTACTTGTGTTGCGCGAGGCATTTGGATGCAAAAAGTTTTTCATTTTTGAAATTGAGAAATGAGGCCTGCCCACTTTAGACTCTGAGGCAGCATCTTTGGTCAGAAGTGACAGAAACTCACCTCAAACCAGCTGTCTTAGTGTCCTAGGGCTGCCATTACAAAGGGCCACAAACTTGGTGGCTTAGAACAACAGAAATCTTGAATCTCACAGTTCTTGGGGCCCAACAACTGAAATCGAATTGTCAGTAGGGTTGCAGGCCATGACAGAGAATCCATCCCGTCTTCTCTCCGAGCTTCTGGTGACTAGAAGTCTGACATCAAGGTTGTCGGCAGGGCCAGGCTCCCTCCGAGGCCTCTGGGGGAGGGTGCTTTGCCAGGTCCAGATGCTGGTGGCCCCGGCATTCTTTGGCTTGTGACAACATAACTCCAGTCTCTGCCTCCTTGTGACTTGGCGTTCGACCCTCTCTGTCTCCCTTTCCTTGTCTTGTGAGGACACCAGCCGTGTTGGATTCAGGCCCAACCTAACTCTAGAACGATCTCGTCTTAACTAATTACATCTGCAGCAACCCTGCTTCCAAGCAAGATTGCATTCTGAGGTTTTGAGGAGTGGAACTTCAACATATCTTTTTAGGGGGCACCATTCAACCCAGAGCACCAGCTGAAGCAGAAAGGGGCTAACGTAACCCAGCGGCAGGGATAGGAGGGGCTGAAGCCAGGGCCTCAGGTGCCATCTCTCTGTGTGTTCACGCCACCTACCTGCTCTCCCTGCGTGAAAGGGGTGCGGCTGCAGCAGCTCAGAGCTCCCTGACCTCAGCAGGAAAGGCTCTGCTCTCCCCTGCTCTCGTCAGGAAGTCCTGGGGAAGGTTCCGTTGCCGTGGTTTGGTCATCTGTCCAGCCTGGATCATTCGCTGTGGCCAGAGGCAGGTCATGGAGTCAGGGCAGTTCCTGTGACTGGAGTTGGGGGACGATGAGGCTCCCCCACAAAAGCAGGGTGGCCTTGACATGCTCACTGGGTGAATCACGAGTATGGAGTAGCTTCAGCCACGTGTTATTCTTTTTGTTTGTTTTTTTAATTGAAGTATCCTTGCTGTATAGTATTATATGTTACAGGTGTACAATATAGTGATTCATTATTTTTAAAGGTTATACTGCATTTATGATTATTATAAAATATTGGCTATATTTCCTGTGTTGTAGAGTACATTCTTGTAGTTTATTTTATACCTAATAGTTTATACCTCCTGCTCCCCTGCCCCTGTATTTCCCCTCCTCCCTTTCCCCTAGTGTGCTCTCTGTAGCTGTGAGTCTGCTTCTTTTTTTGTTATATTCACTTGTTTGTTGTATTGTTTAGATTCCACATATAAGTGATGTCATACAGTATTTTTGTCTTTCTCTGACTTATTTCACTTAGCATAATGCCCTCCAAGTCCATCCATGTTGCTGCAAATGGCAATATTTCATTCCTTTTAATGGCTGAGTAATATTCCATTGTATGTATATGTGTGTGTGTGTGTGTATGTATATGTATATATGTATGTATGTATGTATGTATGTATGTGTATATATATATATATATATATACCACATCTTTTTTATCCATTTGTCAGTTGATGGACACTTAGGTTGCTTCTGTATCTCAGCCACGTGTTACTTTTAAATGACCCTGATCTTGACTTGTATTAATGTGATCTTGTGCGTGGATTTGTTCTTCTGTATCCACCGTGCATTCACCTGGAATAACTGACTTTCGGGGAGGTGTTCTCAATGTGTTTTAGATGTTTCCTTCCAATGAAAGCCCAATGCACTTGCCAATTCAGGCAGAAAGAACATGGAAACTATATTAATTTAATCTTTAATCCCTAAGGATGCAATGGTGGTAGCTATTGACGTCAGGTGCTTGTGCCTTTTATTTTAGTTTTCAAACTAACGCTTCTAAATGGGATCACACTAGTGTAGAAACAGTTTTAAACTGTGCTGAATGGCCTGTGAGAAGCCCATTTCCTGTACTTTGAATGCCTTTTTGTATGTGTTTTTATGCACTCATTGCTGAAAAGGTAGGGTTCTAGTTCAACTATAAAAATTAATTCAGGGGAATGACTACATAAATTATCAAAACAGCTCATAATTCAGAATGCCCATTTCTGCTTTCATTTTGTTTACTTCTAACTAATATTAAAAAATAACTTTTTGTTCTCTGAGTCTACTGTGAGCAGCACAGAGCAAGCCACCTGGGGTAACTGACCTGTACCTAGTCCAAGAAGATGCCCATGTAGCCGAGAGGCTAGACACAGTGACTCCCTGGGTGTCCTCATTTGAGGAATAGCATCATTTGAAAACTTTTCAGGCTTGTGATGACATTTTCAAGGGTCCCTCTGTCTTGGTAATTGAAATATGACCCAAACTTGGCAGATCTCAGCAGCCGGCTAGGCTCTGCCAGGGCGCTAATCCTTGCCGTCTCTTTGGTAAAGGGTGTATTTCTTGGTAGCACTGAGTTCATCACCCTTTGTGGGAAAATTAATCACTTCTATCTACCCGCTCCAGACTAGACAGGAAGTGCTAAGAACCAATTAGCTGCTCTTCTGTTCCTGGTTAATGAGGAATGCCCTCTGCTCTCACCAGCCACCAGAATGAGTGAGGGACTTTAAATTCGACTCTGAGCGCACTAGTGCTGCAGGCTGATTTGGACTTTTACTGCTGGTCACTCATTCTAGGCTAGGAAGAGGTGAACCGAGGCAAGTCGACCTGGTGAAATTGCTGTGGTGTGGAATAAGCCAGCTCAGCATAAACTGAGTGTGAAGTCATCACTATTGGATGTTGCCTGCCAGTGGGTTTTGTGTGTGTGTGATAATTATTTTTGCTTGATTTAAGAGGTGGTAGCATCCTGGCTGTTACTGAAATCAAGCTAATTTCTTCCTGTTCTGAGCCATTATATTGCAAGGTTAGGGCATTTGAAACACATTTTTCTAAGATAGCTGCTTTTCTGCAATGAAGAACCAATATTCTCTCTTCTGTTTCTATCTTGTCTTTGATTTTTGGTCTCTAAATTGATCCCATGTATCAGTTAAATGTACTAGGGGTAAGAAATGAACTTTCAGCTGATCATTGTACTTGGAAATTATACAGAAAAGTAACTTGAGGTAAAGAAATGTCTGGTTTTCTGAGTTTGCACTTGTGTGTTGGGGGAAGGGAGGGTGGAAGGAGTGGTGCAGGTACCTTCTTGACTATAATGTGAGTGATAGAGGAAAAGTCTTCAGTTCTGGTACGTAAAGTAATGAAAGGGAGATTCTGCTTTTCTTTCTAATCTCCATTGGCAGGTCCATTTCCCATGAAGTCTTCTCTGACCCTTTGAATCATCACTAACCACTGTCCCTTCCTCTTGATCCAGGCACAGCATCTTTCATTCAGTGAATGCTTATTGAGGTCTTACAATTTGTACAAACTGGGGACGCAGAGATGAACAAGGCTCCTGCCTAAAGGCTTTGGCCTCGTGCAGACTGGCCTCTGGCCCGGAGAAGACACAGCATGACATTACTCTATGCCAGGTGTTCAGCATGTGTGTGTTACCTTGGGTTGTAGTACATTTCCTTTCTCCAGATCACTAGTTCTGGCCCTGATTATGCACAGAAGAAAACAGCATTTTGTTCATTCTCTCGCCTTTAATAGACTCATTATTTTTGGAATAAGTATCCCCCCCAAGGTTTACAAACCTAAGTCATCTTGTGTTCATCTCGGCTGGCCTGCAGCAAGGAAGTGGGAACAGCTTTTCTGTCCTAATTGGACAGAAGGCAGTTGACTTGCCTTGGATGGGGATTGCCTGGACCACTATTTCCAGGGAGACGCTGAGAGAGCATCTGTGCACCTGAGATAGTTTGTTGATAAGGAAGTGATGCCACTGTCTTCATTTTAGAGAGAGTGGCAAAGGGACAACTGCTTGGCTCCATAGGAAAGCGAGAGCTCTAATATCAGAGGATCTAGACAGATCAGTTTTTCTGTTGCGAGTCAGGAGTATTTTTTGCAGGTGACCTGTTTGCATATGTTTTGCAGGCGACCACACTGAAAGAATTAGAATTACTGTTTACCAGAAAGCGTACTCAGAGTAAAATTGCAGGAAATAGGACTGTTCTTGAAGGAGGTGAGGAGAGATATAAAAAGAATTTTTAAAAGGAAAATATAGCGTAGAATAGAATAAAATCCAAATGTGGATTTACCGATAGAGTTTGCTCTCAAAAATTTATTCTGTCATTGCTCTGCAGCATTATAGTTCTTCTCAGCACTGTACTTGCCTGACATATTTTGGGTCTGCTAGTTTGGTGTATAATTCATTCTTTAAACGAGAATTTAACATTTAATGCTTGCGCTGTGCTAGCTGATTGCATAACTAGAGTTGTAATATACGGTTATAAAAGACACAGTCCCTGCCTTAATGGAACTTAAAAGTTAGTAGAAGTCTTAAAACACATAAATATCTACAAGTTTAAGGCACTATATGAGTGGAATAAGTAAGTGCTATTTATTTAAGAGTGCAGAGGAAGGAGGGAGGGATCGTTTCCAGGTGAGATTGACGAGAAAAGGTCCCTAGAGAAGGCAGCGTTTGACTCACACTGAGCGTTGGTATTTTATTATATAAAGTAGATTAGATTTACAAAAAATACCTGAAACATGCTCTTACGGGACTCTGGAACTACGGGAATGAATAAGACAAGTATTCTTGCTTTTGAGAAGTGAAAAGTCCGGTTGGGAACTGAGTAACTAACAGTTATAATTTATTGCATTTGATAAATGGTGTCACTTTTTATCAATGTATGAAAAGTGTATATTCGGAGTGAGAAATAAATGCTAATTGAAGGGACTGCCTGAGTCTGGGGAGTTGGGGAGAGTTCATTCTAGTCTAGGTGTTCTCTGCCTGGGCTGCGCCTGGGGATCACTGGAGGCTCTTGTTCAAGGTGTTGGTGGCCAAGCCCTTGCCCAGACCTGCTCCACCTCTCCCGAGGGGCCCCTGTGATTTTTTTAAAAAGCTGGACAGGTAGGTGGAGACCAGATTGTGGAAGCTGTTGAATGCTGGGGTTAGGAAGTTCAACTTTTGTCAGTAGGCAATGGAATGACATTAAAGACTTCTTATCCAGAGAGTATTGTGTGTGTGGTATTTAATAAAAAATAACCTGGCATTTAAATGTCCTTAGCTCAGTGAAGGGCCTCTGGTCCAGTTACTGGGCAGTGGGGAAGACTGACCCAAGAGGTGCCACCAGCATTTCTTTGCAGAGCGGCTACTTTGCCTGGGCACTGGGTTTTCCATCTGTCTGTCTGTCATCAGAGGAGTTGGCTGGCTTTGACTAAGTTCACTAGACTTTGTTAAGGAGCACTGGGATGCCTTGACCTCAGAGCTCAGGCCAGTCTGCTGCCCTGAGGCAAAGTGCAGGCTTGACACCGGCTGTGGGTGTACAGTCTAACACTTTGAAGGTTACGGAGCTGTGGGACTACACAGCATCACTGGTGGATGTCTGTGACTCAGGCTGTCATCTGGGTCCCAGTGTCCCGCCACATCAGGGTCACTGGCTCCCCTCTGACAGGCCCTCTGTCACCCGACGTGATGAGTGGGAGGGGCAGCAGGTGCGGCTGGCAGGGTGCTCTCCTGCCCAGCACTCCTGGCTTATCCTGGCTCCGTGCCCGAGGCCTGCCCTTCCAGAGGAATCCAGAGGACCCGAGGCAGGGCAAGCACCCACCCAGGGTGTAGAGTCTGGAATGTGAATCAAGTATCACTTTCTTTGTAGGACACAGGAACACTTTGGTTGTCATCCAAAAGCATGAGCTTTGCTTTACTTTGAGGGGGGTGGGGAGAGGAAGTAATTCAGCTTATGTATTCATTTATTTGTTATTATTATTTTTTAATGGAGGTACCAATACTGGGGCTTGAACCTAGGACCTCGTGCATGCTAAGCACTGCACTCTTCCACTAAGCTATACCCTCCCCCTTCATGAGCTTTGTTTTAGATGGGCTCTGATTTGGGTACTGCCAAACCTGGGGGGGCCTGAATTCTTTCATACATCTCCCCCTCCCTTCTTAGAATTTACTTTACACTCTGTTTCTTCTTCCTGCTGACCATTAGCACTGACACTCAGTGATGGCCAGAAGTACCCCTCCCCTCTGCTCCCAGAGAAATGGCAGAGTCTGAGCTCTGCAGGTTTGGGGCTGGAAGGCTTAGTTGTTTGTTAAAGGGGTAAAGTCCAGCCACAATGGGAGAGGAAATCAGACAAGGATGTTTTTAAAAGCAAGCTGTGTTTTTCTGACTCCTCCGGTATTGGTTCCCACCCTGAAGACTCCTCTAACCCTGGAGAAGAAAAAATATTTTTAGTCTGATAGTGGGCTGTAGGTGGCCCAGAGCTGAACTGTATGTGAAAGAGTTGATAACTCAGAACCACGGTCTTAGTGGAAATAATTTGTAAGGATCACCCAAGACTCCAAAGCAGAGCAAGGGCTGCCTACAAAGCTCTGTGTTTGACGCGACTCTCGTGAAGTCCTTTAAGAGTTATGTTAGTACAGAAATCCCAAGGAAGGAAAAAGAGTGGGGCAGGATGGAGAAATGTTTGTAATTCCCAGAGAAGGATAAAAATCACAGAACTGGAATGTCCTTTAGAGATAGCAGCTTGGTGAGGAAAAGCAGTTGACAGACTGGAATGTCACTAAATCAGGAGGATGTATTTGCTATACACTATGTAACAAGTTTAGATATTTTGATTAAAAAAACACCCTGCTTTCTGCATGTTTCCTACAAGTTACACAGTCATTACTAAGATATTAAATAAAGGGAACCTGCCATGCCCTTTCCCACCCCCTCTCCCCCTTGCACTTACTTGTGCCATTTGGCCACCAGGACACTTGTATTGATCATCGATTCCCTGGGAGCAACTGGCAGGGAAGAGACCCTTTGGATTGCTGTTATTGTATATTCCTGACTCCAACATGCTCTTGGCTTGGAAAGGAGACCAGAAATGAGATCATGAGTAATAAGAAACCTGCAGTGTTTGCCCTTGCAGAAGAAGCAAAAATTATCCAATTGGGATTAGATTTCAAGAATGTGAAACTTGAAGGCAAATATTTATCTCCTGGTGTTAAGAAAGGAAAAGATGTAAAACCTTTGACCTTGACTGTAGGGTGGTGTCTGAGTTGGGAAAACAGGTTTTGTTAAAACAGAAGCAAGATGACTTTTTCATGGTTCCTTCCCTGGAATTTTGCTAGTAGTTTTTACCACACGCAGAGCTGCAGCTGACTTGACAGTCTACTCAGTGTTCACAGTAATATTCCATTGGATTCCGAGAGTCTGTCCCTCCAACTTCCTAAAGAGACCCCTTTAAAATCCCTTTTAGAGTATAAGTATTTGAAAAGAAAACAGTCTGGAATCAGCTGGTGTGTTGCAGCCTAGTTCATGCTCTCCCTGTGTTGTATTATTCAAGGTGAATTTTTATGTAACTAACATTTCTTTTACCTACACAACAATCTTGCAAACGAGGCAGAATCAATACTTTCGTACCCTTTAAACATTATAGCACATACAAGTCTTTTCAGACAGTAGATAGGACTAGGGGAAAGAAACTGGGTCTCAGTACAGCCAGTCATTCTGAAAGCTCAGTACAGGGTCCAGCCTAACAGATTTCTTGAATACCCACCTTACCGTTCCTGACATTGCATGTACAGAAACTGGGAGGCCTATAAACATGTCTAAAATGGGCGAGTAGACCCCCTCCTAAGGGGGCCCCAGAGCCAGGATCCTTCTCCTGTCTACAATTTCAAAGTGCCACCCCAAGTGAGTTATTTTTTTGCAAGGGGTAGTCTTCAGAGATCACTTGGATCTTACCTGGGTGGTGAGCTGCTGCACTCACTCCCTTATGAGAGTTGGTAGAAGAAGCTAAATAAGTAAGTAAGTAAGTAAGTAAGTAAGTAAGTAAGTAAGTAAATAAATAAATAAATAAATAAATAAGTGCTTATTATCTTTTAGCTATCCAAGTTACCAAAGTAATTTCCAGTCTTTCTGACCCTTGACATATAGCAGGATGTGGGGGGAAGGGAGAATGAACTTAATCAAAAACTCTAGATCGAACACTAGCTCTGTAACTCTGAAGACTTTTCTTAGCCCATTAATAGACCTAAGAACGACAGCGTACCCGCTGAAGCATTGGGTGGGTTAAATAGGACGGTACTTTACAAATGCCCAACTATGAAACAAATGCAAAGCATATTATTAACAATAAACATAATGGATAAGAAATGCTGAAGCTCAAACATGAGAAGAAAAGTTCAGTTTTTTAGTAGCCACTGAAGTCCTCCCCAACCCAGTTCTTTTTTTACCCCTTCCACTGGGCCATGGCCCTAACTGGAAGAAGCCACTTTTGAAACTTCACGGCCAAGACTTATGCAGAGTGATCCAGGCAGTGCCCTGCTGATTTTGAGTCAATTTAGGAATTAAATATGAGGGCTGTTTGCATTCCATCCACGTCTCTCCATCAGTTCAAAGGATTCTACCAACAGAAGGACAAGGATGAAAGGAGAATTGGAAATTGCTTGGTGGCACTCTCGATGTCCCGAAATAATGGATACCTGATGGGATTAAACTACAGAGCTTTCACTTAGAGAGCATTTTATTAAAAAAAAAAAAAAATTCACTTCACAGAGGTTGGAAAAACACTTTGGGAATCCATTCAGTAAAGCGTTCTTAATTTGATTCTTCTTCTTTAATTCCTTTGAATTCCTCTTGGATTAAAATATAATAAAAGGCAAAAACTACTTTGAATAACTGGAAGTACTCCATCTGAACATAAACATACCCAGTAAACTTGCCAAGTATCATCTACTTTTATGTAGATGTACAACTCAGATGTGTATGTAATTCACCGAAAGACGTGGACTGGAATTTTCACAGTAACACTGTTCAGAACAGCCAGCATTTAAAGACTACCCAAATGTCCATCAAAGTGGAACAGATAAATAAGATGCATTATCATTACACAAAGGAATACTATGCAGTCATGAGATGTGGTGAAGCACAACCACACAGCATTCCTGCATGATTCTCATGGTGTCAAGTAAAAGAACCCAGCCATGTCTGCTTCCAGTATGTAAACTGCAAAGATGGGTAAAACCAGCATGTAGAGTTGGAAGTCAGCAGTGGTTATAAGTCAGTGACTGGAAGAGGGCACGAAGGGGCTTCTGGGTACAGACACTGCTCTCTTGCTTGGTCTGGGCGCTAGTTACAAGTTGTGTTGCATTTATCACAATTCATTGAGCTGGAAATTTGTGATATGTGCATGTTTTTCAGTGCGTGTTCTTAATAAAGAAGTTTACTTAAAAGAAAAAAATTGAGACATACCTCTTGCCTATTCCAAAGAAGGAAAAAAAAGAAAAATGCTTTCAGGACTTCCTGCCTACCTTATAAGGGAGAACAATGTGATATAATATGTAAAATGCATGACATTTTGGGGGGGCAAAGAAAAGTTAAAAAAAAAAAGCCAAACCGTGGAACAGACTGTAACAACCACAAACAAAACCCCTGGTCAGGGAATACCAAATTCAGCTAACATTCAAGGGTCCTTGGTTACCCTCTAAACTATGTTGTATTCCTTAATAACTTACCAGAAGAGACTAATGAGATGATGTTATCCATGCTACTTAGTTTCTGGTTTCAGGGAGGCACATTTAATACCTGGGAGACATGACGTGGCTGTTGTTGAATTTGTAAATGACGGGCAGGCTGGAGCAGCCAGGGCTGCTTTACAAGGTGTTAGGATCATGCTGTCTCATACCATGAAGATCACCTATGTCAAGAAGCAACATTTGGGGTCCGGTCTTTACAGGACTTGGTGTTATTTACAGTGCTTTTGTTTTGCTTTGTTTTACAACATTTGATCACACCATTTAGTAACTAAAGGCAGGAGGGATCGTGAAAGTAAAAATTTTGTGAAGGTCTTAAAAAATTATCTAGTCTTTTTTTAGCCTTAGCAAACTGTAGAATATGAAGACCTTAATTTGGTACAATAAACCTTTATTTTCATTCTTAAAAAAAAAGAAGTTGAAAGATGATGCTGTAAAATTATAGGAAATACTTTCAGCCAGGGCCTCCCCTTGTGAACAGCGCTGCTGAGAGGTGGGAAGGCTCCAGGACCTGGTGGTTCTGAGTACAGTCTGGAGTTGGACAGACCTGAGTTCAGACCACAGCTCCATCCTTTGCTAACTAAGCAACCTTGGTGATTTCTTGATCTCCCTAAGCTTTGATTTCCTCATCTGTTAAATGGATGTGATGCGTAACTCACAGGGCGGAGAGGATCAGATGGGATATGGTTTGGGAGGTGCTTTAGCACAGTATCTGGAAACAAGTAAATCCTGACATGACAGCTGAAACACAGAAGTTCATCCTTTACTTCTCTTTTGACAGCCAATATTGTGTAAGAAATGATTGCTCATCCATCTGGAGGTTTTTGGATAAGGGCTTCTGTTGGCCTATTAATTCATCGGACATTTCTAGAGAACTCGCTCTGTGAAAATCAAGAGAGATCCTGGAGTTACGATGATGTAGGTGTGGTCCACGTGTTTGAAGGGATGTCTAACGTGGAAGAGAGGGAGAATGCTCCCTTGCACGGACTGGTTCCAGGTACTTAACTTTGGTATGAACTGAACTTACCTTTGGTCATTTAGTTTCCGTAACAATCCTACATGGTAGGTTTTCTTATACCAGTATTTACAGATGAAGAAATAAGTCCAGCAAAGCACCCAAGGCCACACTGTTGGCAAGGTCAGAATGCAGATCCTGGGTTCTCTTGTTCCAAAGCGCATCTCCTTCCACTCCATGCTGAGCAGTGGGCTAGGGCAGACAGCCCAGCCATGGCAACAGCGGGGAAAGTCAAACACGTGTGTCAGTTCAAGCACAGAGCTGGGGGAGCGCCAGGGAGAAGAGGCTGGTTTCAAATGCGGCCATCCATTCAGATTTATGTTTTGCCTTCAGTGTAATTATTTGCTCTGCCTTGAAATTTGGCAGAATATCCAAGATATGTGTTGATCAAAACCTCCTCAATTATCTTAGCCATCTTTTTATATCAGACAGGAGTTGTTTTTTCTAGTTGTCTAAGATTTCTGAAACAAGAGAAGCAGTGTAATGGTGTAATGATATTGGTGCAAGAGAATCAAACCTGTGTTGGAAGATCTGGGAGTTTCCTAGTTCTGACACTGACCTTGGTTTTGGTGCAATAAGTCCTTTGGCCTCTGGGACTCGGTTTGATC
The DNA here is from genome assembly GCF_048773025.1 of Camelus bactrianus. Taxonomy (NCBI): domain Eukaryota; kingdom Metazoa; phylum Chordata; class Mammalia; order Artiodactyla; family Camelidae; genus Camelus; species Camelus bactrianus. The sequence goes on from NC_133549.1 coordinate 30,755,490, forward strand.
ACCATAAAACAAGAAGGATGTCACCTGTTTCAAAACTTCAGAGAAAAATCCCATCAGGTATCGTGTGTGAAAGCAGACAGCCCAAGAACTGGCCTGAGAGTTTCCTAGGAACGATACCGAAGTTAATGGAGGAGCCCAGGTTTTCATTTCAACTTCTCATGTGGTTCCGGGCAAGTTACCTCATCTCTCTGCATCTCTGTTTCTCCTCTTGTGCAAGAGAATAGCGACTCCTCTGACGAAAGAGAAATAATGATTTCTAATCCTTTTGAAAGTGTTCCAATCTTCAGGCAACTGTTAATAGTACAATGTTGCATGCATATATCCAGCATTCAATGCAGGTGTATTTTGTTCTGGAAAAAAAAATCTACTATTTTTAACAGCTTCCCAAAGGAATCTGGACCCCCCAAAAGGGATGGACACATGCACGCCCTGATGTGTCCTTGTGGATAGTGAATAGGAAAGTTCCTCTTGTCTTCCTGTCTGGCCTTTTTTTTCCCACCTCTCTCCCTCCACTGTTGTCTTTCATTCTTCTGATTGTCATGTCTCTTTATTGAAGAATAGTTTACATACCATAGAATTCACCCCTTGTAAGTAGACAGTTTATTTTTATTACATTTAAACAATAGTACAGCCGTCAACACAATGCAGTTTACAACTTTTCCATCACCGCTCCCCCCCTTTTTTGTGGCTTAAACAACAGAAGTTTATTTTCTCACAGTTCTGGAGGCTAGAAGTCCAAGATCAAGGTGTTGGCGGATTTGTTTTCTTTCCTTGGTTTGCAGGCGGCCACCTTCTCACTGTGCCCTCACGTAGTCTTCCCTCTGTGCCAGTGCTCACCCCTGGTGTCTCTTCATGTGTCCAGTTTCCTCTTCTTATTAAGGACACCAGGCAGATTGGACTAGTGCCCACCCTTACAGCCTCATTTTAACTTAAGCATTTTTAAAGGGCTCTTTCTCCAAGCTCAGTTACATTCTGAGGTACTGAGTCTTGGGATTTTAGCATATGAATTTTCCATCACCCCAATTTGACTTCTCAGTCAACCCTGCTCCCAGTCTTATTCCCTTCCCCCATCCCCACAACCACTGATCTACTTTATATGACTTTAGTTTGGCCTTTTCTAGAAGTTTCATAGAAATGGAATCATACAATACATAGTCTTTTGTGTCTGGCTTCTTTCACTCAATATAATCTTGTTGAGGGTCATCTACGTTGTTGAGTGTGTCAGTAGTTTGTTCCTTTTAATAAAAAGCAGTAGCTTCGCAGTAGTCCATTATTTGAATGCTCCACATTTTGTTTATCTGTACCCCAGCTGAGAGTCATTTGGATCATTTCCAGTTTGGGGCTATTATGAATATTGCTACTGTGAACTTTTGCATGTAAGTCTTTGGACATAAGTTATCATTTCTTTTAGTTCGAAAACTGGGAGTGGAAGTGCTGAGTCACGTGGTATATTTATGTTCAGCTTTTTGAGAACCTGCCAAAGAGGTTTCCAAAGTAGCTGTACCATTTTTCATTCTCACCAGCTGTGGATGAGGGTTCTGCTTTCTCCGTATCCCCCTCACGCATGCTGTGGTCAGTCTTTTTAGTTGTAGCTGTTGTCGTTGGTGTGTAGTAGTATTTCATTGTGGCTTTAATTTTATTTTCCTAATGACTAACAATGTTTAAAATATTTTCATGTGCTTATTCAGCATGCGTGTGTCTTCTTTGGTAAAGTGTTATTTAAATCTTTTGCTCATGTTTTAATTAAGTTGCTTGGCCTCTCGTTATTGAGTGGTAATAGCTCTTTGTATATTCTGGATACTCCCCTCTTTAAAGATATGATTTGCAGAAATTTCTTCCAGTCAGTGGCAGATCTTTCCATTCTCCTGATGTTCTTTGAAGAGTAAAAGATTTTAATCTTGACAACATCCAACTGGTCAGTTTTTGTCTTTTATGATTATGCTTTTGTGTAATATTGCCTAAACCACAGTCACAAAGATTTTCTTTCATGTTGTTGTCTAGGAGTTGTATAGTTGTAACATTTATATGTAGGTCTGTGATCCATTTGAAGTTAATTTTTATGTATGATGTGAGGTAGGGGTTTGATTGGATATGTAAGTCCAATTGTTCCATCATCATTTGTAGGAAAGACTATCCCTTCCCCATCAAACTGCCTTGGCATTTTGTTGAAAATCAATTGACTGTAAATGTGTAGGTTTATTTTGGAACTGTCTTGTCTGTTCCATTAACCTTTATATTTGTCCCAAAGCCAACACCATGCTGTCTTGATTACTTAACAGCTTTATAGTAAGTTTTGAAATCGGGTAGTTTAAGTCCTCCAACATTATCCTATTCTTTTTCAAAAATTTTTGACTCTCCTAGGTCCTTTGCATTGCCATATACATTTTAGGATCAGCTTGTCAATTTATGAATCATCTGGCTGGGATTCTGGTAGAGATTGAACTGAATCTATCAATTTGAAGAGACTGGTTAGGTCTTTCAGGAATGCACACATTTACAGATAATGATTATCTAGCACTGTTAAATTGCAAAAACTGCTTAGAAGTTTTTGCACTTAATTCCTTGGAAGGAGATGAGAAAGCAGTAACCATCTCCAAAAAGCCAGTATGCTTTTATGCTGGGATATTGCTGCCTTTTAAATTCTTTTCTGTTTTGAGCTGGTCAAAGGAAACCAGAGCATTGGAAGGCAATGGTATATATCTCTTTGCACCGTTTTATGCATCTTCACTTGGGGCCATGAGCTGCCGCCCCTCCTCCTGACGTGACACACGGTTTGGGGCAGGGGCTGCAGCGGGTGAGGCAGTGGGGCTGCAGGATGCTCTTCTCCATGCAGACTGGCTTTGCGCAGACTTGTAGAGAGCCCTCTGGGTTTTGTGAAAGCTGCGTAGGTGGACTGATTTATCCACCTTTGCCCAGAAACTGACTTTGGGCCAAGGCACACCCTCATTATCCTTCCTGATTAGGATGCTGCATCAGGAAAAAAAAGTCTCTCAGAACAGGTGAGTGGCAGCTTTGAGATCAAGCCAGTCCAGTTGCATTGGAAACCTCTCCCATTTCAAGGGAAAAAACAGCAGATGCCAAGAAGGCTGAGTCAGCCCCCACACTGCCTTTCTGGAGGAGCAGAACAGGGAACTAGCATGATTCTGCCTCTCCCTCCCCACCCATGCACCTGCCACATAAGCAACACGTCCTTGCTACTCCCTTTGGCTTATTCATCTACTATCAGGTTTCCAGTTCATGATGATCTGCATAGACTTATTTCAGTGCTTATAAAATTAAAAAAAGTAGCCGATTTCTGGGCCCCACCCTGGGGCCATTGATCCCATTTTAAAAAGGCACCTGGGTGTTGCTCATGCAGAGTGAAGTTAGAGAACCCTTAATCTAGGCCAACACATTAATCTCCAAGTGTTGGCTTGTCCTTGGTCTGAAAGCACCATCAAACAGAGCTGTGTTTGTGAGAGTCTGAGGGACAGAAAAGCAATTTTTATATTCCTTTGGGTTTCTGAGCACCATCTCTGAATCAAGTTAGATCTTTAAAAAAAAAAAAAACAACCCTGCAAACCTAGACCTTGATAGTTTAACTTCCCCTGTGAAGATGACTTCATTCAATGCCCTTTTGACCTTTTAGTGCGGCTCCCTTGGTTTTTCTCAAGGGTCTATATGGGAGACAACTGCTTGGACTTTTCCAGCCATCAGCAAAGTTCGTGTGGAAGTTGTCTCACAGTTCCAGAGCTGAGATCCCCCGATGGGAATCCCTTTGGTGCTTTGTGGAAGGCCTTTTAAGCAGGAGTAGGCTCAGAGTCAGGCGACCTGGACTCAAAGCCTGGCTCTGCTTTTTGGAAGCACTGGGCGCTTTGGAGAAATTGTTCACTTTGAGCTTGCATTTCTTTGCCTGCAGAACAAGACTGTAAAATAGCAGCCACTTCACAGGGCTGTTGTGAGACCCGTCCCTCAGAGTCCTTGGTGCCACGCCGGGAACAGAGCAAGGCCCTGTTGCACTTCAGCCGACGCTGACTGTTATTAATTTAGAATCAGGAAGCCTTGCCTGTGCAGTGACGATTGTCTGTGGCCATCTGTTCACACAGGGAGACTTTTGTGGCCCATTTTCCCTTTTGTCTTCATCTACTGAGAAGCTCAGATCACAACAAACATGTTTGCCTGAGTTTGGAGTCTTTTGATTTTTCTTTTCCTCTAAGGTTTTTGTTCCATTGTTTTCAGATCATGGCCTTCTCTGATAAGCATCTGGAAGTCCTTTTGGGAAGCAGGCGTGGCACAAGTTATAAATGGCTGAATGTTGACCTCAAGGGCCACATTCCCTATCTCCTGGGCTCGGATCAGGTGTAGAGCACTCCAAGGGGTAAGGAGAAACTGAGAAGGACAGTTAGCCGTCCAGGAGCTAAGCAGATCATCTCTCCAAGGCCGGGGTCTATAATTACAGTCCTCTGTTCCCCTCCCGGTGGCCTATGACGTTGGTACAGGGCTTAGTCAGGATGTCAGAATTCCTCCTGGCTGTCAGACACTATGGAGTCTTCCTTTAAACTCTATTCTCTGCTGTCAAGAATGTCCTTTCTCTACTCAAATTGCTTTTCTGCTAACACTGCCATGTGAGCTTGTAGAGGTACAGGATTTCACAGAGAATCATAGAATTTTACAGCAAAATGGGACTTGAAATTGTCTAGTCCAGGCCTTCACTTTTTACAGATGAGGGGCCTGGGGCTTGGAGAGAGTGAGCAGTGACGTAACTGAGGTCTCATGAGTCAGAAGTAAAGAAGTAATACTCAGATCTCCTGACTCCAAACCCTGTAGCCCTTTCTTTACACCCTGAGTCCACAAGAGGTTCAGAACTCCCTTCTGCTCTTTCCGACGGTGGGTTTCAAAACAAATTTGGTGCCTTGTACCAAATCCTGCCTTATAGCAAATGGTATTTCCCCAGGTTCTAGCCTGTATGATGAAGTTTATACTTCAATTTAGAGATTAACTAAGTAAGAATAATAATCACAGAAGTCTGACTTGGTCAGGACCATTAAAGGTAAGCAATTTTTAGCACTTTGAATGTGTATGCAGGTGCTTTATGAAACTCAGCTAAATAAGCAAATCATTTGTGGTCCATAGAGTTTAATACCAGCCAAAGTGTGGAGTTCTAAGGTGTGCATTTTGAATATGAAAATAAAGAAATAAGGTTGTAATTTTTTAAACAGCAGGGTACAAAGATGGGTGGAGAATGGTGAGGACAGGGCTATGGCGAGCCCTCGGGGACATCTGGGCTCTCAGGCTCAGGCGGAGCTGGAATTGCAGGGTGTGGGCCTGGGGCCAGGTTCCCAGTAACCACTGCTTATGAAGTCACCTGTCACCACAAAGCCCGCACTGTGCTTTCAAAGTTTGTCATCAAGAGCCTCCTGTCCACAATGAATTGTATGTTCGTCGTCTGTTCTTGTATAGGCACTGTTTAGTCTCATTTTGCTCGTGACCTGAAATACTTTTCTTTCTTCTTAAAAGCGACTCTAATTTAATGGATTTGGATTCCCCTACATCCTTTTTGTTGGTGCATTTGCATATAACCCAGTCTGTGTTCAGCTCTGATACTTTTCCCAGCCCAGTGCACGGGGCTTGTCTGTGAACCGTCATGGGTGCCTGTGTAGGAGGAAGTGAAACAGAGAGGGGGCGGCTCGCACCTGCAGAGGGGCTGCCTTATCCTGAGCACTTGACCCCGCAGCCCCCACCCCTGCCTCCCAAAACAGGCTGGCACTGCTGCAAAAACAGAAAGATTTTTTTAACGGCTGTGCAACTGCCCTTTGGTTCTGGCACGTTCAGCATCGTGGGGTGGGGCAAGCACCGGGGTCAAGGCCGATGCCCCTGGCACTTTGCTGGCAGTGCTTCTTTGCAGTGTTTTTGCCAGTGATTTATGGAGCAGAGCTCTGCCACTTAAGGCCATGACGATCTTCCATCCGTCTTGTATGACAGTTCATATAACACAGTTCCTCTCCTTCGCCTGTCCTTGGGAGGGGGTGGCATCCAGAGAGCCTGTTTTCGGCATCCCAGACCACGCTACAAGCCTTCTTTTTGTGGCTGGCCCTAGACCCGTCCTTGTGCAGAGGTTATTATGTTATTCCTATTTTTATGATTATTGTCATGCGCAGTGCATCACAGCATTTTCAAAATGTCATGTGATCGTCATGTGATCATGTGATCGTCCACATCACCGTGAGGCAGATATAGCAGTGGGGTACTGTATGGTTATTAGTTATGGTGCTAGTTAAGAACAGGTGCACCCAAAAAAAAAGAAAAGAAAAGAAGAAGACAAATGAACATAAATGCAAAACAGAAACAGACTCAGACATAGAATACAAACTTGTGGTTGCCAAGAGGGGAGGGGGTGGGAAGGGACAGACTGGGTGTTGGAAATTTGTAGATACTGGCAGGTATATATAGAATAGATAAACAAGACTATACTTTATGGCATAGGGGAATATATACAAGATCTTGTGGTAGCTCATGGTGAAAAAGAATGCGACAATGAGTATATGTATGTTCATGTATAACTGAAAAAGTGTGCTCTACACTGGAAATTGACACAACATTGTAAACTGACTATAACTCAACAAAATAAAATTTAAAAAAAATAATAAAATAAAAATAAAATTAAATAAATAAAAGAACAGGTGGGTTTGCATCCTGACTGTGCCTTGGTTTGTACCTGGCTGTAGTTGTGTGACCAGGGACAAGTTCAGAACCTCTCCAAGCCTCTGCTTCCTCCTCTATACAGTAGGGAATGATAGCCTTAGTAGGTTATTATGAAACAAATAACTAAATATTTATGACATTTAATGTGTGGAACAATGACTGACACAGAATAATCACAATAAAAATGTTCACTTTTATTGTTATCGTCACCATTAACATCATCTCTACTTCGCTGTAGGGTTTCCAAGAATTTGTGATTTGCCCAAGATCACATTTCCAGTACAAGGCTGGGATGAAAAACTCAAGCTTGGGTGTTATGACCCCAAGAGACAATGGAGTTTTTCCTTCTTGGTCTTTATTTCTTCATTACACAGTAAGATAAAAATGAATTCTTGTTGTAGAAGATCAACGCGATGCAGAAGCATACCAAGGAAATAGTGTCCCATCCCTACTCTTCCTCTCTTCCCACAAGTAGCCACAGAAAACTACTTGGTGTGCTTTCTCCCTGGAGTGCCCTGTCTTCTCCCCGGTGTGCCCTGTCTTCTCCCCATGCAGGGCACACACATAACATCAATGTACATTCACATATGTGTCCTCTCCGGCAGAAATCATAGAACAGTGCCTGACTTACAGGGCTGATGGATGGAAGTGCCAGGCAATATACTAGTCCTCTCATTAACTTCCTGAGGTCAGTACTATTATTCTACCCATTTTACAGATATGGAAGTGAAGATTAGAGAGAATGTCACCTTCACAAAACCACATAGAGCTGAAGCTGGATTTGAATCCAGTCAGACCTACCCCAGTACCTACACATTTTTGAGTCCTACTATACGTGGCTGTCTCATAGGCATTATTTTTCCATTTGATTTTTTTCTCTTAGTAATATTAGTTTGAACTCCTTCCATGTGAGTACATGTAAGTTTACTTTATTCTTTTGATGGATACATGTGATTCAATATTTTGTTTCACTAGTTTCTTATTTAAGTCATTTCTGTTTCTTTGTTCTTTCCCCTTATAAATAAGGTAGTACTGAATATCCTTAATCCATACACTTTTGGGCAGAGCTGTGAAAATTCCTGCAGAATAGCTTTTACAAGTGGAATTGTTCAGAGAGTAGTATGTACATATTAAATTTCAATAAATATTGCTTTCCAAAAGTAATTTTGCTCACCAACAATGTGAGAATGCTAATTTCCTCATGAGTCTTTTTTTTTTTTTGCCAGTTTGATAAAGAAAAAAAATCTTTTTATCTTTGCCAATTTGATAAAGAAAAAAATTTTTTAGTTGTGTTTCTCTGATTCCTGGTGGAGCTGAACTAATTATTTTGGGGGGTCATCTGTAGTTCCTCTGGAAATTGCCTTTTTCCCATATTACCATTTGTTTTTCATTATAGATGCTCTTTATATATTCTGGATAATAATCTTTCTTCTGAAATGCATGGCAAATATTTTATCCCTGTCTGCTACCTCTCTTCTAACTGTGCTTTATGCCTAGAGTGTGCATGTGTGTGTGTGTGTGTGTACAGTCAATGTCTGTCTTTATTGTTTCTAGGCTTTGCCCTGCTTAGGATAAAGCCTTCCTACCCCGAGTTTGTTAAAATAATCTCCTATATGTTCTTCTAATATTTTTATGATTTTGTATCTATTTTTGACTTTGTACCTCTCTTGAATTTATTTTTGTATGGGTTGTGAGTTAGGAATCTAGATTTACCTGTCTCTAAGTGGAGAACCCATTATTCTCACCATCAATTGAATAATCCATTTTTTTCAACTCATTTGAAAACATCCCCTTTTATCATAATTCTCTTGTGTAAGTATGGCTGTGCACTTCTCTTCTGTTCCCCTGCTTTATTTTCTATTCCTGAACCAACATTAAAACACTTGAATTATTTTAGCCTTGGAAGAACTTTTTAATTGGGAAGGGAAAATCCCCTTTCACTGCTACTCTCTTTTTCAAAAACAGTTTTTTTTATTTCTGTGCATTTTTTCCTCCATGTGAACTTGTAAAATCAGTTTGTCAGGTTCTGAAGAAGAAACTCCTGATTGATTGCCAATATTTTACATTAATTAGGTTTATTTTAGATAAATTGGCATCTTTACAGTATTTAGTTTTCCTATCAGAAATACCATATGTCTCTGTTTTAGTCTTTCATGTCCATCAGTTAAGTTCTACAGTTTTCCTTATGTACACTTTGCACTGAAGCGTTTATTTGTTGCTATTATTTACAAATGGAATCCTGTCTTCCCATCACACAGACTTAATTTATATTGCTAATAAATAGGGAAACTATTGGGCTTATATATTAATTTTTAATCTAGCTACTTGACTGCACTCTTTTATTAGTGTCCTTTATACTTACTTCTTTTCCTTGATCTATTACATTGTCTGAGACTAAAGCAACGTTGAAAAGCATTGGTGAAATTGTCCATCTCTGCCTGGTTCCTATCTTTAATGGGAATGCTTCTAATGTTCCACCACTAAATATGGTAGATACATTTTATCAGCTTGAAAAAATTTCTTTCTATTTCTAGCTTACTGAGGGGTGTGCTTTTCACTGCAGACAGCACCAGATTCCTGTCAAGGGGCTTTCATTCTCCCCTACATTTTCCTTGAGAATTCAGAGATTGTCCTAACTGACTAGGACCTCCCAGCATTGACACCCCAGCTGACTCAACATGGTTTAGAACTGAGTAATATTTTCTCTCTTCCTCCTCTCAGTCACATAGGAAGGCTTAAGGGAAGGAGCTGCTTTGTGGTAATATTTCCCTTCACCACCACCACCACATCCTTTAGAGAAAAATAAACAAACAAACAAAAATACTGTGTGGTTAAGAGCAAAATTCCACTTCTGGAATTTTCTGGCAGGCACCACTGGAAAGACTTCATTCCTGGCTTCTACTTTTAAATAACTTCCATTTTTTTCCCACTTGGCTATCTTGAGTAGCTGAACACCATCTCACACTCTAGTTGGCTAAGTGGTTTCATGGCTTCTACAGGAGGGTGTGAGAAAGGAATCACTACCTGACCTCTGATTTCCTGCAGGCCCAGGGTGCAGCCACTTCTAACTCTAGGCTCTCAGCACTGCCTTGCACACAGTTAATGCAAAAGAAATGTTTTCACAGTTGAGTAATGAAATATAATTACAGAGCACATTTGATCATTTTTAGGTGGTAAGTTTTCTTGCTTGGCTATGAACGAAAGGATCTCATTCTGTCAAGCGTGCACTTGCAGCATGGCTCTAATGTGACTTGGCACCTGTCTCGAGAATTATCTGTGTGTCCAGTGACATTTTGCTTTGGGGAAGTCAGCACCTGCTGTGATGGCATCTGTCATATTTAAGAATGTGAAATGCTGATGAGTAATGCAGAGCCACCTCAGTAAAATGCCTTCTTTAGAAAACAATTAAAAGGAGACTTCAGCAAAAGATAATTGTATACAGCATAGAGGAGAATTGGGGCTTCTTCCAAGATAAAAAGCAGTCTCTCATCTTGATGTAAGCTGGGAAGATTTTATCATTTTCAGACTGTTCAGCTGAGAAAGCAAGAACCTGCTAAATAAGGAGCCTTTCTTTTTATTGCTGTAGTACAAACCAACACTGGCCTCCAACATCAATTCAGATGTTCATGTGTTTGAGGTGGAGTTTCTTGGGAGATGGAGTGGACTCATCTCAGGCACATGACGTGTAACTGGCAACCAGCCAGGAGCACGCAAGCCAAGAGAGAGCTGGCAGCCAGAAACCCCAAGAGGCAAGGCAGCCCCACACGGCAGGCATGAGTAGCTGGTCTCTGAGCCCCTCCCAGTTCCAGTGGGGGCAGCTTCAGCTTCTAGGGCTGTTGGTATAGGAAGTTTGGTCAGTTGGACAATTATTTTTTCCTGCCGTAGCCTCTTCTCTTTTCCTCTAACTTCCCATGTCCAGAAAAGAGGCTGGGAGCAGTGACCAGGAGTAGGCTAACTATCTCCTACCTCTTCTCCTCCAGGCAGGCGACAAACACTACCACCCCAGCTGTGCACGATGCAGCAGATGCAACCAGATGTTCACAGAAGGAGAGGAAATGTATCTTCAAGGTAAGGTGGACTCAAGAACCCAGTAAGTTCTTCCCACCTGGAGAAAGAAAGCCTTGCTGTAGTTTGTTTGTTTTTAGAGGAGGCATTTCATTAGCTACAAGGCTACCCAGAGCCAAGATGAATGTAGCCAAATGTTACCGCATCAGTTAGTGTTAATCAGCCAAGCATTTGACATGCTGGCAGTGAGCCTCTGAGGCTGTTAACAAATGAATCTGCTGCTTCTGGAATGAATGAACTGGACTTGATGTTTGGGGCTGTGGAGGTGTAAGGCAAGACTGAAAATCAGATATTCCTCTCCTGACCCCACCTTCAACCCCCTGGGAATATGCTTGGGAAACAAAAGATAAAAAGAGGAAAAGCCTTTCTAGAAATGCTACACAATGGATGGCTACTTTGTCTTTTCTCACTTCACTATCCTGGGAGAAGGATTTTTTTGCAGGGGGGAAGGTGGGGTGTACCTCCCATGCTGCTCTTACCCAGGCTTTCAGGAAGAAAAATAATCTCATATTTTGTGAATTGCATAACAGATGTATTTCATCCCACTAAGATGGTATAACTGTCGTATTGAAAGAATGAGAGACAGAAAGTGAGAGAGAACACACTCAAAGTCCCTGAAAGAGAAATTGAGAAGTTTCTGGTGCCAAGAAAGTGCTCATTACCAGAGGGCTGGGTTTTTGTTTTGTTTTTTTCTTTTTTATAAAAAATAATTTAGAGAAATTTTCCTAGTGTACGAGTGTCATTAGTTTTTATCTCCTTCTCTAAAATTCTGAAGATGCCCAGAGAGCTTGAGGGGAGGGTTCTCCCCCAGTCAAACAGCACCATCTGTGCAAGCATTTTACTATTTTTAGCAGGAAAAGGAGTCATTAAATAGACAAGGGCTTATCAGTAAAAGTAGCAAGATCCGTAAGAGCTATTGCTTGTTCATTTTTGCTAATTACCCGGTCTCATCGGCCTTGGTGTGCCATTTCTTCATCTCTCTCTGCATGTAACACTGTGTGTAGTTTTAATGCATGGTTTGCTTGGCTCTCGGTTTTGTTTTTACGCAACTAAGAAAAGTCTCCAGAAAGAATTCTTAAGTATTAGAGCAAAGCTTTGGCTGCTCTTCCGTTAAAAATGCTATCTCTATGAGACACTGACAACCCAAACATCCTTTTCGCTTTAGAATGATCTCTCTGAAAAAGTATAATTAAAAATATCACTGAATTTTAAAAGCCCCCGATAAAGGCAAGTGACAAGCACCACGCCCGTGGTCTCACGTGGGCTTTACAGGACATATTTCCCCGAGGACAGTCTGTGAATCCGTGGGAGCAAGAGGCAGGTGTCACTTTCCATTTTCAGCATGGAGCAGATTGATTCTTCATTTGGTCTCCAGGCTCTGTTTTAGGTTTGAGTGCGTCAGTGACAGCCCTCAAAATCCAAGACCCATGAGTGCATATCACCCGTGCATCTGCTGAGAGCCAAGGCTCAAGGCTCTGGGTGCGGCTCTGCATGGTTATGTGGTTCTGGAAGCCGAGCAGAGTGATCTCAGGCTGCGCACAAGCACAGCACGTTCGTACGACAAGTAAACGGCTCTCAGTTAAGATGGGCTGCAGTCAGATTTCAGGGATTGTTGTAAATCCCTTCTGGAATTAGGCTTCGGCATTCTTCACCTGCCCTCGGCACGTCTTTGAAGAATGAGCAGTTTCATCTTCCCCAGCATCAGATGTCCTCTCTGGGTCACGTTCCCCGTGTGCCTGACCTCGGGAGAACAGTGTGATGCCGTGTGCACACCCGGGATTCTGGGCCAGGACTCCTGCTGCATAGAACCTCCACAGCACAGGCTGCCCCTGGGCCCGGCCCCGGCCCCCAGCCCTGGGCTCTCCACATTAAGAGGATGTCCTGTGCTTTGTCGCCAGCCCCAGAGTAAATGTTAGCGCTGAACAGACTGTGTGCCTGTCTGGTTTTTGTTTGTTTGATTTTTTTTTTTTTTTTTGGCCCGGAGTTAAGCAAAACAGAAATGATTGTTAAATAGGGATTAAAGTATTATTCTGATATAAACTGTATTTTCCTAGTCATCAATTTAATAGTAGTTTAGCTCAGTTGGTATAAAATAATTCGAGTTATTTTAATTTGATAGCTTTCTGAGTACACACAGATTGCTGCTTGAAGAGAGAAAGATTTCAACAGCGAAATGCAGGGAGTCTAATATTCATACTGAGACTCTTATTAAATTTACATCATTCGCTGATGGCTTTCAATTTAGTAACTTTATTTGCTCAAGTCTTTTTAAGTGCCCCTTCAAGCTCTTCTGTCCATCCCCACATTTGGACGTACCCTTATTGGAACATAGGACGTGCATATAGGTCTTATCCATAGTCGTATGACTGCATGTATTATTTATAGAGGCATCTGAAGTCATATAGGCAGGCACTGGATTCTTATAAGAGCTTTCTGTTGAGTATTAAGTGTTTTGCTTAGTTCTCTGCTACTGGTACCCTCCAGGAAGGTGCTTTACAGTCCTAGAGTGAGGCATTAATCCAGGAACACAAAATGATGATCAAGTAGTAACTTCACTAGTTTAAAACTGAAGACTTTTTAAAAGTTAATTAAAAGGTTAAAAGTTAAAGGAAACTTTTGAATTTCGAATGTAACTTTCAACCTTTCTGCTAGTTGGATTGATTTCCTGTATCTGTGTACATGACTATGGATAATTGGATCAACAAAAAAAATCCAGTGAGGTTTGCTTCTGGATGTAGCCGGTCTGGTTTGACTTTATTTCCCTCTAAATTGCTTGATTGTTTTGATGGCTTGTGGCTTGTATTTCTGAAATTAAACGCAGCTGTTAGTAAGCACGCAGACATTACTTTTAAAAGATAATGATATGGTTTTTAAAAATCACCACCACCCAGTCGAGAATTAAATGTCTCTTTCATCAAAACATTCTTGTGCCCAGTTAGTGGTCTCTGTGGTCTAGGATTATGAGTTTTATAGAACAAGCTCAGACGAGATGAGGGAAACTGACCTGGAGTTGGAGTTGTGATGATTCATTTGGGCACAGGCCGTTCTCAGAGGTTCTGTTTACTAGGACTGTGGCTTCTTTCTATTTTCTTAATTCTTAGCTGTGCGTTGTCTTTCCAGGTTCTACCGTTTGGCACCCCGACTGTAAGCAATCCACCAAGACGGAGGAAAAGCTGCGGGTAAGGAAGCCATTCGAGCTGTGATGCCTGATGCTTGGGACTGGAGTTTGGATGAAATTCCTTTATGATTTTTTTTTTTTTTTTTTTTTTTTGCTCTACAGCAGACCAAGTTGAAAGGCCATTTGGCCAGAAAAGGAGGTTCCCTCCTACCTTAAATTGATTGTGGGTTTTGTTCCAAATGCTCGTGTTGGACAAAATAAGCCTTGCCTCTTGAGTCAGGTTCTTAGGAAAGCATTCAAAGGAGAAGTCAGACTTTACAAGTGTTTCATCAAATTCTAGGTCCAACATCTGGTGACCTCCTCACCAGGCTTTTTTGGGCTTAGTCCAAAATGCACCACTCCAACCCAACCTCTGCAGCCATGGCTCAACTCTTGCTACATTTTACTAGCCTCTCAAGTCCAAATTGCCCGAGTGGCCTCCATCTCCAAAAGCTGATGATTTGTCAGATAAAACCTTTGGGGACAATCAGGATGAGCCCAGATGTGACAATGCGAATAAGTGTTCTTGATTGTTTCTGTCACTCAACCTTAAGTAGCACCAAAATGATTCCATAAACCATCCTAGAACATTGAGCACATGGGCAAAAGTTCTCTCTCACTTGTACAGCCTTCTGTACAATACTCAGATCACCTCCAGATGACAGTATTTTATTTGTTTCAGAGGCAAAGAGCTGTACACAGTTGGAGGGCCATGATCATAATCTGTATCTTACTCAGATGCCCCCAGTTTCTCACCTGGGAGTATTTTTCAGAGCAGTAATCAGACTGGACTCCAGTCCACTGTCTCTAAGATAGTTTAACTATCTTAGTGGGACCCTTGGAAAAAACTGGAGTTCGACTTCTCCACCTTAGGGAGTAGAGTGTCTCAGGGAAAAGAATGGCCCAGACTTATTTTGGAAGCCAGACTCTAGAAAGTAGTATCATTTCATCTTGATGGAGCTATGTATGTAATCCCCAGCAGTGCACAGATGGTCCATCACTGTGACCTAGCCACTAAGGTGTCACTGCTGAAGGAGTGACTTGTCTTCAGAGAAATGATTATCAGCAAGACCCAACTTTTTTTTTTGGCCTGCCACCCTGGGAATGTCAGCTCTTATTTTCGCTTTCCACTATCTTCCCTTTATTCTCAATGAAGCCCATGTCTGCCTGGGAGCTTTATTTTTCTTTTGCTTTTTTTCTTTTTCCCTCCCCTTCATTTATAAGATCAGAGGGAGATATTTTGCCATTCAGATAAGTTAGAAACTTGTCCCTTGCCTGTGACCCTGAATAAAAGGACTTGTCTTAGAATTCACAATTAATGTGAGCATATTTTAAGTAGAGGGGGAAGAAAATCACTTTTCTCAAACTAATTGATTAAAGACCAAACTGGAGAGGAATTTGTCCACCAGTATTAGAATGATTTGGTCCTTGTTTCAAGGTACACCTTCAGGTTGTGTGTGTGTACTTAACTCTCTAGCTCATCAACCAGGAACGGTCACCAGACTCTGGGATTTGAGAGAATCCATGGATGCTTTGAAAATGGGGTATCATTGGTGAGGGGAAGGGTATAGCTCAGTGCTAGAGTGTGGGCTTAGCATACAAAAGGTCCTGGATTCAATCCCCAGTACTTCTGTTAAAACAGTAAATAAATTTAAAAAAATACCTCCACCCAAAATTAAAAAAAAATTTTTAAAGATTAAAAAAAGAAAATGGGTTATCATTATAAAATACTAGAACATTAAAGATAGTGCATATTGTCACTTGTATTATAAGAATGTAAAATTCACATCAGAACTTGTGGATGCTACCCCCAAACCACCCAGCTAGCTAGCGGTTTGCACTGCCTCTGCAGTATTGCCTTCAGTTTTTTGAATAATCATTTTTACTTCATCTCTGATGAAGTCTTTTGGGAGACGAGAAGAATGCTAACGAGGCCAGACTGAATAGACCATGTCTTTTCTCTGTAAGGATTGCTTGAGTTTGCAGGTTGTGTTACTAAAATGATTTTGTTTTTAATATCAACACTGTTGATCGCATCTTGATGGAACTGTTTTGGATAAGCTTACAAAAACAACTAGTGAAATACTTCCACTCATTCTGGCCAAGAGGAGCTGTTGTTTTTTTCTTCCTTTAATGAAACTTTCCAGAGAATTCCAAAGCTCTTCTCCTAAAGCCAGCACTTACCACTTAGGGGATTAGGCCAGCCTCTGCTCCCTCACCCAGCAGTAAGGAGGACCATACATCTCTGCAGGGAAGAGGTTCTGATGCGCCCCAAGTGGGATACATGCTGACGTTGGTGGGGCTTAAAAAGGGGTAGGTTTTGAAGAAGGGAGTAGATCTTGTGATCTCTTAAGGGTGTGTCTACAGATCACAGTCTTGAGCCAAGATTTCCAGGCTGTCACATTAGTGCAGTTACCATAGCAAAATGAAAATGTTTTAAGAATCTTTCAGTAACCCCACTGAGTAATCCACATTCTCAGCATCTCAAGAACTTGTAGGGCGTTTCTAACAACAGATTTTTAAGAACAGCGGTTGCAGTGGCTTCTTACCCTTCATATATAAGAATGTCTAAGCCAAAATAAATGGAAAGGAATGATAAGGGGTTGGAACATAGGGAAATATACTGCAACTTGAAGACCAGTTACTCTGCTTTTCAACATGGACCCCAAAATATGCACACAAACATACACACAGACGTCAACTCAAGTGATATCACTTGTTGCTTACTGTCAAGTTAGTTTTCCTAAGGGTCTTTGCTTTTTTTAATAGTGTTTCTGAATTGAGGCTATTTGTTTGTTTATTTCATTCTTCCCTTTTTCATGTTTCATGGCAGCCACCAAACATTCGTCGCTCTCCATCTGCTTTCTTTTATCCCAAAAGTCTGATTCGACGCACAGGACGGTCCCCGTCTCTGCAGGTTGGAGCTGCGTCCGGGCGGAGGCTGGAGCCGCCGTCCTGGGCCCCAGGCTTCTGTTGCTTTTCCTCCCTGTGCTGCTTTCCCCGCATAACTCTCAGCTCCCGCAGAGGCAGATGCTTCTTCTCACCCCACGGAGTGCATCTCACACTCTGATTCCGGCTGTTTTCTTCTCTGGACAATGTTTTCCTTTAGAGCAGCAGCTAAAGCATTGTCTTCAGTGCAATGAGCAGCCAGCACATTAGTTGTGTGTTGTGTGTTCACACATTTGTTTGCTGAACACATATTTGCCAAGCATCTGGGTATAGTCAGGAAGAAAAGACAGGTACATAGTTATAATATGATACAGAAACGTACCACAGGATATGGATCGTGAAGATCAGGGAATGTCAGGTGAAGAAAAGGAGCCCGAGGGACACTTCCTGGGAGGAGTGGTCTTTGAGTTGCATTTTGGAGACTGTGTGAGATTTGAACATGTAGAGATGATGAGAAAGGGGTGGGCCTGGTGATGAGAGCTGGGGAAATGCCGCGCTTGGGGAGGGAGGGGTTTGGCTCAAGGAAGGAGTAGCAAAGTGGGAAAGGAAACAAACAAGACCAGGTCCTGCTCTGCAGAGACCGGGGGATATACATAGATGCCCGTCGGCTCTCCCTAAGAATTCCCATGAAGTAGCTCTCCTTTCCCACCTTAAAGATGAAGAGACCGAGACCCATCGTAGTTAACTAACTTCCCCAGAGTTAGCAGCAGTAACGGTGAGCCCATCACTCAGGTTTTTTCCTTGTTCTACAAGGAGAGAGTGAGAGAGAAATCTGGGAAGACAAAAAGAGGAGAGCACGGAAGACTGGCGAGTCCGACGGTGCATCAGGCAGAGATGGTGTTTAAGGGCGGCGCCCACTGCCCAGAGCATCCTACAGGAGCTGGGAGGGGACTCGGCCAGCTCTCCAGATGAGCAGTGAGGCAGGAGACTGTTTTCCCTGCACACGCTTGACCTTCTTTCAGCGTTTCTTAGAATCAGATGAAACCTTGGCCCTTGAAATTACGAGTGACTTCACAATCCCGTCTTTGTCCAGATGAAACCCATTTTGTAGGGGCTGTTGACAACTCAGGGTTGCAGCACAGCTCTTTAGTCTGGCCTTTGTGCCTCGGCCTGTTGCCTGTGCCTGCCAGGCTGCACTGCGGCCGAGAACAGTTTGGGTTTGAATCTACTTACATTAAAACTTCTCTTTCTTTAAATGACTTGGAAGATACTTAGAAGTACAGAGATTCAGAGTGGAAAGAAACCTTTTAGACACCAACCTGCTAACTTTTCTCATCTGTAGAAAGAAGTCGGCCCAACGCTATGCAGATTATGAGCAGCAAGACTTAACTGCAGATTCCAGGCCTGGGGTGCATTGCATTGGCCTGTGATGCTGGATGGATTACATCCAACATGTATTTGTCAGATAATCTTCCTCTATCTTAAAGTTGGGGGGCAGGGTTTCACATACACTGAACTCATAATGTCATGAATCCAAGAAACAGCCAAAGATCGTTCCCACTGCAAGTCAGTGCTCAGAATTAGTGCCTACTTGGCAAGAAGGTGCTTTTTCTATAGCTTTTGGGGTTTTTTCCCCCAAAAGTACACTTTATAACTCAAATAGTGTTCTATTTTATTAGCCTAAGGCTATCGCCAAGTAATTCATTTTCACAACTTGAGAAAAATACCATCATCAAGTGTGAAATTTTTGGGTTTGCTCCAGATCATTAAGTATAAGAGATGTAAAGCATCTTGAGAAGTGATGGGTTGGTGGAGGAAAGACAGAGAGAGAGGTCTGTTTTTAAAAACCTCTTTCTTCCTATCCTGTTGTTCAAAAGAGGCATCTGATTCCCATTATCCAACCTTAAATATTGGTGAAGTCAACCGTAGCCCCATCACAGAAAAGCATAAACAGCTTGGGCCCTGGCAGAGAAAATGGGCCCTTTGACAAGGCCTCCCTTCACCCATTGGCCATTAAGGAGCAGTTCACCAGAGCCTTTGAGAAGCCTGAAAATGCCAAAGCAATTCTCAGGTCACCCGGACGTTTTGATCTTCTAAATGCTGTGGCTTACACAGCAGCTCATCATCTCAGCAGATCAGGTTGGTGAAAACACCTTTAGTTGTTAGCTAAACTGTACTCCTTGCAGGGACATTCAGCACTCCATGCCCCAGAAATAAGCCTGGCTCTGTTGTGGAGGAAAGTCATTTTATTATTTTTATTCTGAAATCCCCCGCTTCTTTCCTCTTGATGAATTTTAGGTAAAAGAAGTTGATGAAAATATAATTACCTAAGAAAAACACACTATGATTTTGCTTACTCAGAAGAGTTTTAGAGGAATAGTAAATTTTGACTGTAGGTAAAAGTCAGTACTAAGCATTTGTAATTCCTTGTTGTGATTCACCAGAGACAAAGCACATGATATTCCCAGGATCGCGTTTGTAACAATCGAGTGGATCACTTGCTTTCATTCTAAAAAAGGGCTTTTCTGCTGTGCCTTTGGAGGCTAAAGCATGAATGACTGCCATTCAAAATGGGCATGAGATTTTTTTTTCTTCAGAAACTAACATTCACTGTATTGTAACGTATGCACTTGCAAACCTGTCATATACCAAACACTGTGTGTATATTTCTACAGAGGAGCTAATTAGAGGCTTTAAGTATGTCTAGAACAAGGAAATAGTGTTGTTGGTTATTGTTTTATTAATGTTGCTACCATACATACTGCTTTTTTCCCCCAGCTTTTGCTTTGTTTGGATAGTTTATTGTTTTTGATGTGTCTTTACAATTCATCAGAACATATAGGTGTTCAGATTTGTACTTTAAGGACAGAGAGGCCTCTTGGCCATGGTAGAGGCAGTTGTGCAACGTGCCCAGAGAAGGGGATGTGTGCCAGTGAGCCCTTCCTACTTCCTCGCAAACACAAATTTCTTTTTCTAAAGGGAATTCCTTTCCTGACTTAGCAGTGAACACTTAATATATGCAGATTTTAAAAGTATTCCTTCTTCTGCAGCTATTACCGCCACCTTGTCTAGTGAACTTCAACAGAAACCCAAGGCAGGTACTGTCCACCTTAGCAGCACTTCGTATAAGGTGTCAGTCACCTTATATCAGTAGTTGCCCCATAGGTGTTCATCCGATCTCTCTGGTCTGGTTGCCAGTTGCCTGTAGTTTCTCTCCCTTCTTAGAGCATGGCTTTGGATGAATGCAAATTAGATGAACGTAGTTGTTGCATCCCTGTTCCTGCTGAGTGGGGGGAGGGCAGGGACAGCAAAGAGCTCTCCCACAGTTTCCTGCTAAGAAGGGACCAGGCGTGCATGGTGGCCCATAATTGAAAATAAATGGAAAATGTCATTTCCCTGCTTAATCTCCAGGCAGAGCTCTGGTAAGTGTTTTTAATGGTCAGTATCTGAAAAACGATGAGAACTGGGGTGGAAATATAAAAAATTCTCTTCCATGTAATTTACCTTCTGTGATTGTGCCTTCGGAATTGACAAAAGTTGTAGAACAGATGGACGAAGACCAGGCGTAGGGGGAAATGTCAAGTGAGAGGTAGTCAGAGGGATTTTTACAAAGATTTCGTAGAGAAAACAAAGAGATGTGCGTTTTCAAGCATCTACTGTTAATGGTCAGATGCCATTTTTTCTTTTTCCTGTTGAAATGAACAACTTGTCTTATGGTGAGATCTCTCTTTGTTGATTTTTTTTCCTTTGAGAAAAATAGAAAGCCTTTTTGGAGCCAAAAGTAAGTATATGAAGATGTGCTGGAGAAATAAATGTAGATGGAAACCCCTTCCTCACGCGAGATTGAGGACCACCACATACAACTAGAAGCTTCTTACTGAAGGGGCCTTTCCTCTTGTTGCCAAAACAAGGATTAACTTATTTGCCTAATCTTGTTGGCAGAATACTTTGAGAGATCACAGCCAGTCTAAAACCCTTCCTATGTCTACCTTGTTTTTTCCACCCTTCCTCCTACTCTTTTTTTTTCCCCCCAAAGATGGCATCAAAAGAAAGAATTGAATTTTTCCAACTGTACTTTCAAGTTGTTTTTTTTCTGTAAGGCATGAAAGAAAGAGGGATTAAAGGAGAGTAAGTAAATTATATCTGCTTTAACAGGTCCTTGTTTCCTTTTCTGTGTACAGCAGAGGTGAGCATACCTCTGGGGATAAATATTTGAAATTATCTTCATTTATAATATAGGCAAGAGGATAATTTTGTTCATCGTAACTCTTGTAGAGAATGCCAGAAACAAAGGCTATGGACCTCTTTGGGTTATTGACTTAATTTGGTGAGTCAGTATTGTTTACTTGGCTATTTGAACAGCTCGAAATACTAATTTGGGTTAAATAATTGCCCCTAAGGCTCATGTGGGAACATAGGTCATCTGTAACTTTGTAACAACCCAAAGAGGTGACACTAGAATTAAGTTAATGATAAACAAGAAGCTGTCAGTGGGATTTGAAACAGGGAAAACATGTCAGTAAGTTGTTGGTTTTGAGGTGAAGGTGAGCTTTAATTTGAGTGACTGGATCTGAGCTGCTATGTTGGAAGACAGCTTTGTGCCTTTTGAAGATGAAAGCCATCAGAGACCCTCAGCAAGTTATGTTTTAACTAGGGGGAAAATACAGCTAGAAGGAGAAAAGGGGTCCTTTTAGTAATGCAGAAGGCGTTCATTGAAAATTCAGCATGTTTATTGCCTCTCTTATTTTAAAATACTTCTCTCGAATTACATTTGCATTTGGTCTTGAACCATTTGGATTTCTTTTGTCCTATGATGTAATACTAGGATTTGGCTTTTTTTTTTTTAATTAACCCCTTAAAACACATTTAAAAAATAAAATTCACCGTGTTTAGAATTCTACATGGTTAGAACTGAAATTCTAAATATTTAAGATGAAAACTTCAACAGTAATAGTCTAGTTTTTAGAAGTAATGTTATTATCTTCATAAGGGAGAGACCTCTACCCTCTGCTGGTTGAGCAAATACACCGTGGGAGCCAGGAGGGGCTGTGGCCAAAAGCAGGCAATTTGTGTGTGCCGTTTAAGCTTAGAGCACAGTTCAAGAGGCAGCAAACCAGAGCTGCTGTGGCAGCTAAGACAGGCCTGTGCAAGCTCTTTGCCATCCGGTGTGGAAAGGCGTTAGTGACTAGAGCCCAGATGTGAGCAGGAAGTCACCGTCTGGGGAGGATACAGAGTCACTTCCTGGAGTTCTCCAGAAGGGGAAGGACATCTCTCAGCTCCAGGTGCATCTGCTGCCCCACGTGCAGAGATAATTAATGTCTCTGAGTTCCGATGGGAAGGCGTCCAAGGGTGGTAGGTACAGAGAACTCTAGGGAAGTCCCGTCTACAGAGCTCACATCTGAAAGGACTACCCTGTTGTGCAGAGCCAGATAGAGGCAGCGCTGGCCTTCGTTATAGGAGACGAACTGGCTAAGAACTCCAGTCTGATGTCAGGTGTCTGGGAAATGCTGAATAGTTGCCATGTGCCAGGCAAGGTGCTTGAAGCTTTATGCGTAGCATCTCATTTATCCCTATGAAGTAGGTGCCGGAAATACCGTCTCCTCCATTCTATAAGGAGAGAAGTTGAAGCTCAAGGGAGTTAAAAGGGGGAAGAAAAGAGAGAGAGAGAGGAAAGAAAAGGACAAGAGACACTCATGTAATGTCACACAACTAGTAGAGCCAGTGTGTGAACCAGGGTATTGGACTCCAGAGCCAGCCTTTTAACCCCACTGGGTTAACCCCACTAGATTATACTAGACAGAGTTATGTGTTATCCCACTATTTCATTTTAAACAAATAATGGCCAAAGTAAGCAAATAGGCAAGCAAGAAGGTAACCCAACCCATAAACAAGATGCCTGCAGAAGTAAACTTTACAGTAAGGTTAGGAGGTCAGAAGAAAATGAAGGCAAACGGTGGCAGATGCAGTGAGAGAGAGAGCAGGTTCCGAATCTCTGAGAGACAGCTGGAGCATTCCTCCAAGACGCTAAGTTGATTGATGGTACACCTGGCACAGGGAGCTCTCTGACAAGGGCCAGAGCAGCCGCGGACTTGGTGAACGTCAGCTTGACTTTGAAAACTGACTATGAATCTCTGAAATCTTTATTTTGGAATCAAAGAACTCAGGGCAGGTGTATGCAAATTGAAGGTAATTCCAATCTGAGATCTGAGAATCTTTGAAGAATTAATCGGACTTGACAAGAATTCAGATCATCGGAGAACTCTTAAAACCTTTAGTGCAGCAATATTAACAGGGTAAATGAGCATGATAAATGCTTCTGAGAAAGCCTGTGTAACTCACAGAGCACTGTGCAGTGAAGAAGGAAGGGAGAGAGAGAGAGACAGCTGGGACAGGCTAGTTCAGCCAGGAGACCTTTTCCTTCTGTTGTCATCCCTGGAAGGGAGCAGGAGAGACCCCTTCCTGACGCATGCTCGCATGCTCGCATTCTCCTGTAACTGTGTCCCTATCAGTGTGTGCAGGACACGCGAGCACAAAACACTTCAGAGCCATCCCCAGGTGCATCGTTACAGCAAAGACAGAATGTATCCCTGACCCACATTTGGCAAAAATAAGGATGAGTAACATGGGAGAGACCCCAAATCTCAGCGTGCACTTAGGCTATTCCCACAGTGTCCTCGCTGCTTGTTAATGAAAACAAGGCTTTGTCATAGCAACGCCAGCAACCGAAGACGTCTGACTGTCCTGGGGTACACCCTGTCTTAACCCATCCACCCCAGCGCTGAGCTGTTGCAGGCTTCTGATAAGCTGGTGGCAGTAAAACCATTTTCAGTTAGCAGGCACTCTTTTCCACCAGTTCATCTCGATATTTTTCTCTTGCTTTCACTTTATTTGTCCCAAAGCTATGTTGATGAGAAATAAATGGTCACACTCGCCTGACAATATGGGCAAACCATTTAGTGCTGGGACGAAGAGCTTGGGCTCTGCCTCCTGACTGGCTTCAAATCTTGACACTCGCCTACCTGTACATGACTCTCCCCAGATCCATAAAATAGGGTTGGTAGCAGAACCTACTTCACAGGGTTATTGAAAGAATTAAATCCGATCATTCCTGGGAAGTGCTCAGCACAGGGCCTGCCACGTGGGATGTGGGCAGTTCATGTTAGGTGCTATTCATCTTCTCATGACATCTCTTTTAGGAGCGCTGCGTGGTGATGGTGTCACTTCTCTTGTTTTGATTGGGAAATGGACTGAGAAGTCGGACTTTTTGAGTAGTGTTTTTATGTGACGCCTTTTTTTTTTTTGCATTGTACTCAGATTTGGGAATTTTCTCATTCTGAGATATGCCTGTGATTGGAAAATTGTCACTCTAGGAGGAAACTGCTTGTATGCGGCAGGTCTTGGAGAGGAGGGCCAGACGTGTGGAGTGTGAGTTCTCCAACCCCTTCCACCCTTGTATCTCAAAGATACCGGGGACACTGGTGAGAAAAATTGATCACAGCCTTCCAGCAAATTCTTACTGTCAGAGTGAGTCTCATCACTGCCTGACCCGAGTTGGCCAGACGGGTTTGCTTTCATTGTTTCCGATGTGAGTTACAAAGTGATGCCACATCCTTGTTTTTAGGAGGTTTTGGTTTTGGTTCGGTTTGGTTTGGTTTTGGCTTAGTTACCCTCATATTCAAGGTACCAAAATATCAGGAGAAACAGTCCTGAAGAGGAAAAGTTCTGTTCCTAACATAGAACTATAAATTATCCTCTCCAAGAAATAGCTGCACGGAGGGGACCAAATCTTCCGAGACCAGGCCTTTGATTTTTCTTTGCAGAGCTTTCTAGAACATACCAAGCAGAGGTGGGGGGCAGTTAATCGTAGTTCGTGCATTTCTCTCCCCCTCCTGTCACCACGCACTCTCTGGGTCTTCTAGGTCTGTATGACAGTATCCAGTTGATTTTACCTTCCCTAGTGGCCGACCACTAACCCTACCTCTGACCTGCCGTGCGGTTAGGCTCGCATCATGCAATTAACATGAATCGAAGTACCCACAAACTGAGTATTTATTTACAAATAATAAATTCTAGCTCATTCCCTCAGCACATATGTATGCCTTCTATGTACTTGTGCAAAACATTGTGCGTATACAGTGGTGAGGGAATAAACCTTCTGAAAGCAGGTATCGTAACTAGAGGTACTGAGGGAGATTGACACGATGATGAAACCGACAAATACAGGATTATTAAGCATTATCCATGAAGGAAAAAGTAAGAGTGATACTATGAGAGAAAATGGCAAGGTTATCAGCTCTGGATTGAAAGATCTGGGGAGAGTAGAGCTCAGTGGCAGAGTGTGTGCTTAGCATGCCCGAGGTCCTGGGTTCAATCCCTAGTACCTCCTCTGTTAAAAAATAAATAAATTAAAATAAATAAATACATAAATAAGTAAACCAAATTACCTCCCCCCAAACAAACATACAAAAAGATCAAGAAAGGTTTCTTTGAGAAGGTGATATTTAAGCCAAGATTGAAGGAGGGAAAAAAAAATCAACCAAGTGAAAGTGGAGATCAGGGCATTCCCAGCAGAGGAAGCAGCAAGGGTAAGAACCCTGTGGGAGTGATACGTACCATGTCCTGTGAGTGATGGGGGAGGAAGGCAGGGACAAAGTCCCGAGGCCCTGGGAGTTGTGATTTTATTCTAGATGGACGCGGACGCCAAAAGCAGGATAGTGATAAACCCAGTTGTGTTCTTCAAAGAGCTCTCTGGCCTCTGGGTGCCAGGGGGACTTGAAGAGGACAAGAATGAAGGCTGGAAACCCACAGAAGAGGCCACTGCGATAGTGCAGACAAGCAGAGGTGGTGACTGGGGCCGGGATGGTGGCAGTGGAGAGGGGGAGGAATGTGCTCGCAGGTGTGGTGAGGGACAAGTGAAAAAAGAAGAGCCCCTGAATGCGTTTTCCAGGCTGGTGGCACAACCAGTTCTCACTGACTTTTCTTGGATGCATTTTCCCTTTTTGAGAAAAGTTAAAGATCTTTCTCTTTTTAACCAGCTTAGTTTTTAGGAAAGTGTAGGGACTTAGGCCAGGCTTGATTCTGAAGCCATGGTCTGGAATCTGACAAGTCACTGTTTATTTTACAGCCTACCAGGACTTCCTCCGAAAGCATCTATTCTAGACCAGGCTCCAGTATCCCTGGCTCTCCCGGTCACACTATATATGTAAGTACTGGGAGAGAGACTTCCGGGACAGGGAAGGTGGCAAGGTGGTGAGAGTGGGCTGGATGATGCAAAAGAGAGTAATTCAAGATGATTTCTATTTCTGTGATGAAATCCAGTTTTCATTTTTGTAGGTCAGTTTTACATGTGAATGTGACCACTGGTATAGAGTAATCACGTAGATGACCTAAAAATGCAGGAATATGATGCAGGACCTAAAAAATTGGTTGTACCTAATTTGCAAATAGATACTTGAGGATTAATTATACATTTTATAATGCTGATACTGAGTGTTCTTAAATTCTGCCACGAAGATCTTTAAATATTTAGTTTTTTAAATATGCAGTTCTTGTTTTTAGCCATCTGGGAGAATTGTTTTTGACCATCTGTTTAAGCTTTTCTTTCTTAATAAATTTAGAAAATTATCCTGAAGTTTTGCAGACTTCTCTACTTGATGGAATCTACATAGGCTTTTTCCAAAGCTTTTGGTGACTTTATTTAAAAACATGATTAATATCTGGTATAAACAGGCAATTTTATAAAGAGTATGACCATGCTAAGCAAAGTGTTTTGGGTTTTATTTTTAAGATCTTCACTTTTTAAGCAGGACATAAGATGCACTAAAATAATTCCCCGAAGATGAGATGGCAGTGTAATTTTTCCTTCTGTTTAACTTCGGCAGGCAAAAGTGGACAATGAAATCCTGGATTACAAGGATTTAGCAGCCATTCCCAAGGTCAAGGCAATTTATGACATTGAACGTCCAGATCTCATTACCTACGAGCCTTTCTACTCTTCGGGCTATGATGACAAACAGGAGAGGCAGAGCCTGGGAGAGGTAATAAGTTCCCAGAAGTTGTGAGTGAGAGACTTATTTCTCTTTTGTCACATTTATAAGAGCTACTGATTGGAATCAGAATAAATCAGAGAGTCCTTCTGATTGCCCACAATTTGCAGGCTTCTATACCAGGTGCTCTGAGGTAGTCAAAAACCTATCACAGCATCCCTGCCCTTGGGAGGTGATGGAGAGGTAGGGGAGCAGACCAACCACAGAAAATGCATAAGCATTAGTACCAGGTTGTAGGGTACAGAACCAGCATTCCGGGACGGAAGCCCAAGTTGTCAGGGGAGAGTCTGTGGGCGGGGCAGGGGGAATCATGGAGGGAGGGTCCGCGGTGGGGGCGGGGGCATCTTGGTCTCGGGCACCAAGATGGGGACCATGAGGAGAGAGACCATGACATCATGTGGACCACGAGGAGAGAGCACACCCCCTACATTTGGACAGCTTTAGTTTTCAGCATTGCAAGACAGAATGTGCAAGAAAAGAAAAAGCAGAGAGAGTAGGGCCATGACACAGCACAGTGGTAGGAGCCCGGGTTCTGGAATCAAGGCACCCGGACTCAGCCTAGGCACTCCACATGCTGGCTGTGTGACTTTGACTGTGAAACAACCATTCTGATCCTAGTTTTCTCGTCTGTAAAACAGATAAGATGACAGAATCCACCTCATGGGGTGTTAGGTTAAAATAAACTATTAAAGATTAATATCTGTGTATGTAGATAATTTATCATCTGTTAAAGCCAATATCATTAACGAATTATTAGAGCAATTAACAGAGAGCCAGACTTGGGGTAAATGTTCAGCAAATGGAAGCTACTACTCTTGTTTCCACCTGTCCTCCTGGGGCTTATTAATGCTCTCCCGACATTCATGGCCCACAGGCTGGAGCGCAGCCTCAGCCCCTTGGTGTCCTCCCCTCCCTGTCCCCGAGGTCACGTGGGCTCTGGTCTATTTCCCGTGGCCTACTCAACTCACTCTCATTTTTTCCCCTTTTTATTTTTTTTTTTAAATTGGAGTCATCTATAGACTGACTTGAGTTCACTCAGAGGTGTTTCCCAAGTAGTGGACTGAAATGAGCCATTCAACCAAGGCTAAAACCGGCAGTAAACTATCTGTAAACTATCACAGTGCTTTGAGATCTTAGATGAAGAAAGGTCATGAGGACGTGGTGATTCTGTTTAATTTATTCTCAATATCTAGGTATAATTTTATTTTATAATTACATGTATGTTTAATTATAGTTATATATATTTTATATATAATACATATATACGTATATATATTTCTTTTTATTTCTTATTATCCAATCTGGGTTTTTATTCCTGAGCATAGCCCTGCATAGAAATGCTCCTTTGGGCAGAAAGCGGTGTTCGTTTTTGTGTAGTGCCACCTAGTGGTCCCATCCCTGTAACTGCATCTACAGCAGCTCTCAAATGCAGATTGATAGGCCTGGGTTGTTCAGTTGCTTTTGGACTGCGCAGAGTTTCATAGGGGATAAAGTGCGAAGGAAGATTCCTGAACAGATCGTACAGGGGCTGGTCCTAGAGCAAGGAGATGAGGACCTCCTAGTGTTCCAGTCATACGAGCAAAGGGGAGACGAGTGGTTTTATGACATTACAGATTTGGCAGATGTGTGTATGTTTCTGTCTTTACCAGTGGCTCCATTTTGGGCAGTAAAATGAAGCCTGAAA
This sequence comes from Camelus bactrianus, assembly GCF_048773025.1. Taxonomy (NCBI): domain Eukaryota; kingdom Metazoa; phylum Chordata; class Mammalia; order Artiodactyla; family Camelidae; genus Camelus; species Camelus bactrianus. Next base: position 30,784,012 of record NC_133549.1, read on the forward strand.
GTTTGGGCTTCGAAGTGAACATTTATGGGTTTAGGACCAGACTCCAGTATTTACTCTCCGTATGACTTTTGGGAAAATTACATATTTCAATCTCCTTATCTGTGAACTCAAGATAATAACACCACCTACCTTAGAGGCTTTCTGTAGGGATTAAGTGAAATATTTAGGTTACAGCAGAACCTGGCACATAGTAGGTACTCAACAAAAATGCTGGCTGTCATCATAATCAGCACTGTTACTGTCACCACCTAGAATGATGACCTGTGGGTTTCTCTGAGCATAGAGTCTGGATGGGAGGATGCCCCCACCCCGATAGGAAGTCACACGTATCTGTGAACTCTTCCCCAACACGTGGATCTGACAACTTAGAAGAGTTTACAAGCTACTCAGTTATTTATTCCTTCAGTTATTAACACTTATTCCATAGAACCCATGTATTGCCATTTTAGAAACACTAGAAGAGCAAGCTTGAAGTTCTGTGTAGCCATCTGTGCCTTCAGAAAGCAGTAGTGTGGATGCAGAAGGCTGCAGTCAGCAGGCGCAGACCTGGCTCCTGCCCTCAAGGATCCCGTCTTCACTTGGCTAAGCCACCCCAGAGACGGGCTGGGCTGCAGATCAGACCAGACCCCGGGGCTTCAGGGAGTCTGGAGTACAAGAGAGCCAGCAGCATCTTGGAAATTTGGGGAAAGGGCAAATTCTGAAGCTAAGAAATCCATTGGTGGCTGTGTGCTTCAGAATGCTTTGTTTGCATTTCATTTCTATTTGAAATCTTCTTGCATTTTAATTGTAGACATTTCATTCATTCATTTGGGAAATATTTGTTGGGTACCTAATACATGCCAGTTGCTGGGAACACTTAGTCATAACTGAATGGAGTCCTTGCCCTTGTGGAGCTTGCAGCATAATGTAGGAGACAGATAATAAACAAATAAATATATAACAATTTTACAGGGTAATGGAGCAATGAGGGAAAATGAAGCAGAGAAAGGAGAATGCATACTGGGGCTGAGCTGTTACTTTAAATAGGAGGGTCATGGAAGGCACTGTGTGGTAGTGCATTTGAGCAGAGACCTCACTGAAGATGGGGAGTGAGCCCAGCAGGTATCTGAGTGGAAAGCACTGTGGGCAGAGGGGACAGCAAGTGCAAAGGCCCTGAGGTGAGAGAGGGCTTGGTCAGTTGATTACCTCAAGGAAGCCTGTGTGCCTAGGAGGATGGAAGCCGGGAAGTGAATGGTGATGTCAGCAAGGCCACCAGAGCAGGAAGCCACAGATCTGGTCATCATAACATATTATGTGACTACTCTGGTTATAATTTAATTAATAACCATGTTTACATAATTCTATGTTTCAGTAGATAATGTAACTCATAGTAGTAAACAGTGTAGTTTGAACATATAGGGGAAATAGTTCCCATTTGTCTAACTTAATCACCTAAAGCATCGCAGCATATTTATCAGAACCCATGGTCCAGAGGCAGAGGCATGTGCCCCAGTCTCCCTGGAGCTTTGTTACTGTGTGCCCGTCTGAACTTCACTCTCCACTTACTGAGTCAGAAGATGGGGGACCAGCAAGGGTGCTGGCATGTGTATTTTGAATAGTGTTTCCAGGCGATTCTGATAAGCAACTCTAAAACTGATAATGAGTTAATAAACGTTGTGACGTTAGTTTTTTATTTTTAAAAATAAAAATTTTTATTCTTTTATTCTTCTAGTCTCCAAGGACTTTGTCTCCTACCCCATCAGCAGAAGTAAGTACACTTTTAAAAATTATAATGGGTGGAATTGGGGAGTTACTTGTTCCTTCCCTAGACTGGGGTTTTAGCAAAAGAACATTAAACAAAAAAAACCCAGAAAAACTGCATGCAAGATTATGTTGAATGTAGGATTCCTTACACGTAAGATATGACTATAAGACACAGAAGTAAATTTCTTTTTAAATGAAGACTAGAGAATTAAAAACAGCCTTACATGGTGTCTCTGAGTGGGAGGAAAGTGTTTGCCGGGAGTGGAGCCACTTGTTCAGATGCTGGACTGTCTCCTCCGTCCATAATTAATTGATCTGAATCCTGGCTTACGGGATTATCTGAAATAGCCAACAGCAGTCATGGTGTTTCTATAAGCAGGGCCGTCTTTATGTGAGGCCGCTCCTCTTAGTCTAGAATCAATAGTCTTGCCCCCCCCTTCTCAGGGTAAACAGACCTTAGAGTGGCCTTTATCCAGTCCACCAGGCTGACCATTCCCTGCGGAATAAGCTCTGCGTGTGTGGACCACACGTAATCAGCAGCAGTTACCCCGTAGTGAGCCGTGGGCCCCATCTCAACCCAGCATGCGCTTCCTCGCATTCAAAACCAAAGACACAACCTCCCAGTTAGTTACTCTCCCAGCCCATTTGATGAGCGTTCTTCAGAAAACTGATGCTGCTGATCTACGAAATGAAACAGCTTCTTCACACTGCACCCCTGGTTCCCGTAGTGTCTTGCTTTTGCCCCCAGCCCACGTTGACTGCCTGCTTAGTGGCCTTAGCACTTTCTGTTGTCCCTGCATGATTTTTCTATTGGAGACTAGTGGCCAAAGTTCAGATCTGAGCATGGTCCAGCACCAAGTCCGACCCAGCACTTTCTTTCCTATAAGCTGTTACAGATAATAATCAAGGAATTGTTCATTTAGCATGCTTCTACTATTTTGCATTTCCTTGTGCATCTAATGAGCTAGCTCCTTAGGAGTTAGGTCTACCCCATCTAAAAATAATAATCATAGTAATAAAATTAATAGTTTTATCTTAAAGCCAAATAACTTGCTGGATAGTCTGTATAAAACTGGACTGGTAATCGCTCTAATTTGAGATGAAAAAACCTCTAGTGTTGTGATTGTTTATAACCGAGTGCTGTGACTCAAAGGTGAACAGCACTTGGTCATAAACAAAATGCATTAACCATGGAATATATGTACTTAAGGAATACGGCCCTAAAATGTATACATGAACAGGTAGACATGGTAGTTCCTGGGCAACCTTGGTGCAGCTTGATTTCCCTTGAACCCAACAACAGCCTGAATGTATGTCTTGTGCTCCCGCTGTCTCGCACTTGCTTCCAGGGGTACCAGGACGGCCGGGATCGGATGATCCACCGGTCCACCAGCCAGGGCTCCATCAACTCCCCGGTATACAGCCGCCACAGCTACACTCCGACCACGTCTCGCTCTCCCCAACATTTTCACAGACCTGGTAAGGGCACCTGTTTCCGGGATTCACTCTATGTAATACTCTGTGTTTCTATGTGATTTTTAACTCCCACCACTGATAATATATTTAAAAATCTGGCTGCCAGATTTAAAAATCTGCTCCCCTCTCCCAGAAAAAAAGTGAAAACGCCTGTCCAGCTATAGTTTGTGTTATTTCTCTTCTTGAGACAAGAGTCATTTTATGGTTATATTCATTAGGATTTATGAAAGAATTATATTTGGATAGTGAGTGACTAGAAGCAAAGGGAATTTTTTTTTCTTAAGACTTGAAGAAAATCTCAGCACTTTGAGACTTAGAACAGAGAGCTCCAAAAGATGCCTTTTGGGCTTACCAGCATCACCTAAAATCCAGTACTAGCCACTTATTGACCTGTTCATCATGCTCCATCCAGGCACCTGGTGTTCCTGAGCCTGCTCAGTTAAGCAGCGGCTGGAAGGAAGTATCCTATCCAACCTCAGGGTTGGGTTTGGTAGTTTTTTAGGATGGCTTCCAACCCAAGACTTTTGAGTCAGACTTGGAAAACATAAACACATCAGAGATGTACTGTGATAAAGAATATTAAAGGGTAGTGGGCTGCATTTAACCTTTGTTTCTGCAGAATGTAGCTCCTTTTACTGTTAGTGGGTGTCTCCTGTGTGCCGTAGAAGGAGCATGGAGATCCCGGCACAGACCCAGGATTCCTGAGGAATAGACTCCCCCAGGAAGATTTCAGCCTTCTAAACAAACTAGGGGGTGATGTACATCTACGAAGACTTCATTTTCAGCCTCTTGCTTTTGTGCAGGCTGGTGAGAATGAACTCCTTCATATGCTAACTTATTTTATAAAATAAAACCAAAGGTACAGAGTGTAAAAAGGCTGCAATCTTTGCTCCAAAGCCATAGGTTTAATGCTTGTAGAGGATTAAATTTTTACTCTGTGATCCTTCAGTAACGTATAGTTTTGTCTTGGCCTGTAAATATTTACTCGGTATTTGTTGAGTTACATGAAAGGAGAATTTTCAGGAAATACACTCCTTTCATTTTTCATGTACAATTATAGTTAATTTATTCATGTCCTGGACCTGGAGCTGGGTGTAAGCCCTTGTCTCTCTGGGTGATGAGAAATCCTTTATGCCACCACGGACTAAGACTGTAGCCGTGACCTTCAGAATGACACGGTTGCAGGGAAATCGTTGTTCCAGAGACCCCTGAGTAGTGAGGGAGTGGTCAGTCAGGGATATGGTTTCCCTAAAAGGTCATGTCCTCATTGAGCGGTGGGAAGTTTCCTCTGTTCCAGTCATGGTTCTGATGCCAAGAGCCGTTAGAACAGTCCCCGTTCCAAGCCCTTCTCCTCGCCCTTCGCAATATGTTATAGACACATGTGATGCCAGTTGTTAGGGTTCATAGTTATTTTTTCAAGGTGGGGCTCTGCTGTCATAGTTGTGGTCCCCAGAGAGCACCTCAGATGCCAGAGGGTGATGCAGATCCCTAGGTCTGGGCTTAGGTGAATGGACCATTCCTCTTCGAGATAACTAAGTTTCCAGCTCGCTGGTGCCACCACTGACACAATTCTCAGGATCATAAGTGGCTCTTTGCTGCCCAGTGAACACAGACAGGTATCCCTTCTATGCAGGCAACATAAATTAAACTTCCATTAGAAGCTCGCAACTTAAAAAAAAATGAATTTGACCCTTACATATAAGTCCTTCTTTTCAAAGTTCTGGAAATGATAGTCATTTTTTTTACATGCGTTTCAGAGGGTTCTGTTTTGTCAGGCACCTTTTTAAAACCAGCTGTTGTTGAGTCTAAGTGATGTGCCCAGTACTGGCTCAGCGGTAGCTGGTCTCATCCTGACAGAGTATCCTGGTGGCTGGCTGTTCCCTCTCACGAAAGCCATTTATTCTCGGAGAGTGTGCTGACCTGACCCTGTCTGCGAGCTCTCCCCACTGTGCCTAACCCTTTGCAGGTGCCTTCTTAACCTGTTTTTCTTCCTCCTTTTTCAGACTCCTGATTAACGTTCTTTATTTATTTTTTTTCCTCCCTTGGAACGATGGCGTGGTCCCTGCTCCTGTGTTAATTTCTGCTCTCCTTTTCTGTTTCCACCTTGTCCTGCCCCTGACTCTTGCCGCACAGAGCTGCTGTCTCCTGGTGTGCAGAGGTTGTCCCACCTGCGCACCAGCAGCCTCAGCTCCACCCACAGCGACTCCCGCCCCAACTCCCCCTTCCGACACCACTTCATTCCCCATATCAAAGGTAAGGAGGCAGGCTTCTCCAGGCAGCACCCTGCATAGTGGAGATTTATTAGCACCCTGGGAAGGCTAATAAGGTGTATCTCCACGAGTTAGCTCCGAGCTTTGGACCTCTCAGCATGCCTGCGTGTGTCATGACTACACCCAGCAGTGTCTTAGAACTGGCATAGCCTCTCTCCTTAGGAGAAATGTGCCATTTCTAAGGGCTCTAGATGAAGGAACAGGAAGGGTGTTTTAAGACCAGAAGATTTGTTATCAACTGTTTAGGGAAAATATATATTATGATTTTGTTTTTCTAAGCATCAAAAGCAAAATATAATATATAGTTGGGGGATTTTCCTGGTTTGGGCATGGGATATGGCTCAGCAAAACACAACAGGATTCAGCAACCAGTATCCCAAAGTTGTTTTCCTGGTGATAAGCCACGTAACCACGTAATAATATTCAAATATTCGGACAGTACAAAAGATCTATGGCAATGTAGCTGAAATTTCTATCCTTGAGCCAACCCTTAGGGTAACCTTCCTTTGACTTGTCCTGATTTCTGCATGATGGAGAAGAGGGGCTTTGCTTTCTGTTTTCTGTTCCTGCCCATTTCTGCCCTCCCCTTTATGCCATTCCCATTGCTCTCATTGTCCGTCATGCTTCCGTACCAGTCCTCAATCGGAGTTCTTCATCCTCTCTACCTGGCGGGGGAGCCAAGAGCCCCAAAGGGATTATGAAAGGGCCATCATTTAAAATAAGTAGGAGCTCCCAGAGGATGCCGGCTTTTCCCTTAGTCTTGATTTGAACCAAATTAACCAAAGGAAGTAGCTGAAGGAGAGAGTAGCAGGCAAGCACGGGTCTAAAGGATCCGAACCCCATGCTCCAAGAACTCACATCAGTAACCCTTTCTCGAACAGCCTAAACATTGTGCTCTTTGACTGAATTTCATTTGCAGTCTACCCAAGCTTTTTGCTCACTTGGATTTTGAAGACTCAGTTGAGTCCTAAAATATAAATTTCCTGCATTTGTCAGTATGTAGTTATTTTAGAAGTGTGCTATTTTAGCATTTTCTATGCTGCAAGAATAACATTGCTGACATGCTTATTGAAGACAGTTTTCGCCATTAGCAAAGAGATTGGCTTTTTTTTTGGCAGGTGTAGCACTTTCTAAAATTCTTGGATTATTTAAAATTGTTACTGTTAATTAGTATGAGGGGAACTTTTATTATTTAGATGTCAAGATGATATTTTAGAGAATGTTTATATAACCATAAGAAATTATTGGGGGAAAAAAACTTCAGAGATGTATTTTAAAGAGACTTTAATATAGAAGTCCTTGGCCAAATTGAGATTTTTGTTTGTTTCTAATATGCAAGAGAAAACACATTTTTTTATTCATTAAAATGTAAGCAGCCTTGTTTGGTTGTTATATGTTTCATCTTTCAGAAGAGAGACTTTTTGTAGGAAGAAAAATGTTGTGTGCCCTGTAAAGTTATACAAATATGGTACAAATAACACATCACAAAATATCAAGACTTGGGGAAGGGTATATAGCTCAAGTGGTAGAGCGCATGCTTACCATGCACGAGGTCCTGGGTTCCATGCCCAGCACCTTCTCTAGAAATAAATAAATAAATAAACCTAATTACGCCCCCCCCCAAAGACTTAAAAAAATACCAAGACTAGCAACACCTTGTGTCTGTGAGCAGCCTTATGAAGAGAGGGACACCCCTGTGGACACTGGAGTCCTGGGTTTGAATATGATCTCTGTCACTTGCTGGCTGTGGGACCTTGGATTGTTGACTTCACCTTTTGAGTGCCACTTGCCTCATCTGTGAAACCTCTCCGAAGGCATCAGCGGTGTGCATAGTAAAATGCCCTGATGAGCGGTAAGCACTCAGCTCATGAGGTCTATGGTCCCTCCTCAGGATGGAGCTCTTAGCACTTCCGGTTGCATCAGTCCATCACTCTCCACAGCATCCCTGTGAAGTAAAGCAGCATGGGCGGAGGTGGGGGTGGATGAAGAGCTGAGGTCCTGGTAAATGACCCCGCCAAGGACGCACGGCCAGGAAGTGGCAGCCCCAGGGCTAGACAGACCCCCAAGCCTTCTCATCTCACATTCCTATTAGGGGTATGTGTTTTAGTATAAAGACACATGAGGTATAATTTTGAAAGCAGACTTTTACTTTCGATCTCTTTTTAACTAGAAAATTGGCATTCTTATGGAGGCTAAGATAAACAGCTACTTTCAGTCATTTAAATCACAATATTAACAAATGTTTACTTTTTCATAGCAATACCAAGTGGTTATGAAAATGGCAGGACCTCAGTGTGCCTAAACGGTGCTTTATCAAGAATGTAGAAATACGTTCTTTTCTGTTTTCAGTCTGAATTTGATGTTTTTGACACAGTCAAAAAGAATAGGTTTAAATTGTAAAAAGCATCCATGTGTGACGTGGAGCTTACACTTAAAAAGTATCTAATCGTCTCTCTCCCATTTTCTTTTTACTGGACATATGCCTATACTTTGTACATGGCCATACTTTCAGATGAAATAGTTTATAGACTTCAGCTACAAAATATAATGTATATAAAATATAGGCTTAGTTTTAAAATCAGATGAGCTTTTTGGTAAGTTACAAAATCAATCATGGAAAATTTGTATATTAAAGATATTGCTTTAAAAGCCTAGTATAGTTGGAATAGCTAAATACGGATTCTCCAAGGATTTATGTCTTAGTTATGTTGAAAAACATGTATCCATTTACATGGAAGGCCTCTCTATCATGGAGGGAACTTATGGCCATTGGAGAAACACATCTAAGATGTCTTTAAAGGAGCAAATTCTTCCGGAGTTTTCCACGGCTCTTCATTTGAACATTCCCTTTTTTTGGTTTTTTTGGAGCATGTCTTGTAATCTTGGGGAAATCATTTTTAAAATAAGTGGAGTATTGGGGGAGGGTATAGCTCAGTGGTAGAGTGCATGCTTAGCATGCAGGAGGTCATGGGTTAGATCCCCAGTACCTCCAGTTAAATAGAAAAATAGTAATAAATAAATAAACCTAGTTGCCTCCCCCCAAAACAAAACAAACAAACAAACAAAAAAACCAGTGGAGTAACCTATAATAAAAAGGAATATGTGTGTGTGTGTGTATATATATATATATATATATATATATATATATATATATATATATATATATATAAAACTGAATCACTATGCTGTACACCAGAAACTAATACAACATTGTAAATCAACTATATTTCAATTTTTTTAATGGGAAAAAATCTATTTGTGGAAAGGAAAATTTTTTTTAATTAAAAAAAAAATAAAACAAGTGGAAGCCAAGGAGCTTGAGGACCCCAGGATCCAAGGATGTCCATCTCAGGAATGTGGAGCTGAAAGTAGCAGCCCCCTTTCCCCTCTGACAGTCAGAAGCCCACCTCCCACTGCTTAAGTCCAATTCTTGACCCTGATTTTGGACGCTTGTGTCCCGGGCCCTCACTGTCCACTGAGCTGAGGAAACCTAAGTGGATGTCAAGATGAGACTCACATCACAGGCCGTCTCTGTGTTTCATTGGCTTCCCCAACCGTTTCCCGACAATGCCCATCTTGTTTTCCACTGTGTTTTTATTTCTGTTCTCTGACCTTCCAAACTTGGTCTAGTATCAGTATGTCATTGTTGGGCCATTCGGACAATGCATGCCTATTTTGAAAAACTATTTTCACCTTGTTTTGGGCTTTGTGCCGTGTTTGCTGAGTTTCTCTTCCTTTCCCTTTGAAATACTGCTAGACATGACCTTCTGGGTCCATGGAGTATCAGTCAGATTTGCAAACAGGAGGGCTACATATATTAAGTCTCTTTGAAAGGAATCTTCCCGGTTTTGCCATAGATATGAGTCGCTAAGCTGCAGGTATATATTTGACACTTGCTGAAGGAAACCGTGACACTTACTGAAGCTTCAGACAAGAATCTTAAAACTCTGTCATGAAATTCTGGATGCTGCCAACTTTAGGGTTCCCTCAGAATTTATTTTGGAACGTGAGCACTTAGAGTCCAAAAGGTGAGCAGTAAACCAGCAGGTCCCAGAGCACAAGCATTGCCATTTAGATTTACTTGTCTTAGAATTTGTCACTGAGGCTCTCAGGGTGCCAAAAAGAAGAATGAAAGTAGGACACAGAGCATTTGAATTTGTTAAATACTGTGGGAATCCTGCCAATCAATGATCTCCCAAGGATTGAGAAATAGGCATATTAGGCTGACATGGAAGGAGCTAAAAACGAAGACCGAGAAATATATTTCTATACATATGGGAGCGTCTCATCCCAACAGCTAAGATCGCTAATGACTTAGAGGGAACCAATGCAAGGCTTTATTTAAAGGGAAAAAAATGGCTATGAATGTGATATATACAATGTTATATGATATATATGCTATTATATTATTTTTAAACAGTGTCAACCCCAGGCTGATAGTTGATGACGATGACGATGATGATGATGATGATGCTGATGATGATAATACCTTCCACATTTCATCTGATGCCTCATACATCACTTTGCCTAAGTCATTACTAAGCACAAAAATAACCTTTTAGGGTCCTCATCAGTTATTTCCATCCAAGATAAGAGTTAAAAGTTTTATCACTTAAAGACAGGGTGTTTAACTTAGAAAAGGCCTCATCTTGAGAATTTTTTTTCTTTTAAAAATGCCAAAATTTTTAATGCCTTTTGTATTTCAGGGACTAAGAATCTGGTACCTAGCAGCGTTGTGTGTTTCGAGGCCTTCTTCCCATTGAGCCCTTGTGATGTGTAGAAATCGTGCCGTGCAGGGTCACGTAGATGGCTGTGTTGCTGAATATCTGTTCACCTAGTGTTTTAAAGTGCCTCATGGGAGGTTTTAAATGATGATAGTTAAATCTATTTACAAAGACTTGAACACACTGGTGTTTTTTCTAGCAACAGGAAAGGTCAGTGGTTGCTGAAGACGTGCTGCCCAATAAAGAACTCTGCCCAACTGGAGACAGTGTTCAGCCAGAATTCAGACAGTCACTCCATAGCCTTTGAGAGCCGTCAGCCATAGAAGTGACGGGCTCCTACTGCCACTCACCAGCAGAGCTTATGAATGCTAGAAAGCTTTTAATACTCGGGCAAATGTGAATTCTAATGACCTTAAACCTTGGTGTCCTATATACGCAGCATGCATAACACTGGCTAATAATTATCCAAACAAACTGAATGGAGTTTCTTCTGATTGAATTTTATAACCAAAACCTGTGAGAACATTTCCCTGAAAACTCAGATGCTCTAGAAGTCCAGGAAGGGGAGAGGGGCAGGATTAAGGGCAGAGAGCAGTGTGGTTCCGGAGCAGTAGCAACCAGTGCTCAGGAAACGTCGAGTCTTCAAAAGGCAAACACAAATGAAGCCAGAAAGTCGAGTCTCTCTAGAACCTCCTTTGAGACAAGCCCACAAGAGTTGTTCTGTTTTTCCCTGATGGATTGCTCTTGGAAATCATTTCTAACGTTTGTGGGAGTAAATCATTCCTCTGCAGTGAAACAATTAAATTGGAGTTATTGAGGATCAGCTCTAATGGGAAAGTTACTTTAAAAAACAGAGAAAGGTGCTACCATGATTCCGGGTTCCCATTGCTGTGTGTTAGCACCTGGCTGCCTTCAACTAAGAGAAAGCTGGTGGGTGGTCCCAGGGCGGCATTTACTAAGTTAGGCCGTTAATCACTGTAGAATTAATTAGCTGGCCCACTTCAACCATTCATTCACAGGCATTTATTAAGCACTTACTCTTGGCTGGGCACTGGACAGAACCCACAAAGATAAACGAGACCTAGTTCTAATTCAACCTGAGGTTTAAAACAGGATTCCTTCTAAACATAAACTATGTTCTTCCTTCCCTGTTTACCTCTGCCTGTGTTTTCTTATTCTCATTTTTTTCAGGCAGGAGCTGGTTATTTCTCTTTAGGAGAGTGGTAGTAAATGAGATAACATTTTTTTTCAATGAGCTTTTTTATTAATCAGTGGTTTGGAGTGAAGCTTCATAACCTCTTGGGAGCTAATATCTGACTTTAGTAAAGTCAACATTATAATATGTTGGGAGCTAGATGCTAAACTGACTCTTTAAAAAAAAAAAAAAAAAGGACAAAAGTTTCAGAACACAATAACCAAAAACCTGAAATGTAAATTGGAGACAATAACACATTCAGTTCTCATGTTCAGAATATCTTACTGCCCATGTGGTACAGATCTGTGCCCTGCTTACCTAAAACTATACATATTGAAAAATTAAAACTCTATTAAACATGTTATTTTGAAACTCCAGCAATTGACATCTTTCGTGTGTTGCTGGCCAGATTTAGAACAGTTTGACTTACTTGAAGAAATTGGCCCTTGAACACCTAAAACTAACACAATGTTATATGTCAATTATATCTCAATTAAAATAAAATTCATAAGACAAAGTAAAAAAAGAAAATTGTTTCTTGCTCTATTCTCTGAAGATCTATGATTTATTTTAAATTGTTAGCCTTAATTGATAGATAAATTGACTATTAAAATTTAAAGCTTCTATGCTTCAAAGGACACTGTCAGGAAAGTAAAAGACAACACACAGGATGGGAGAAAATATTTGCAAAGCATATATCTGATAAGGGGCTTGTGTCCAGAATATGTAAAGAATCCTTACAATTCAATCATTAAAAAGTTACATTACTAATTCATGAACTTTTGATAGTCCTGTATCTTCTGGTGTATTCTTGGGGTGGATGTTTGCCCAGTCGTGGGGACCGAGGACAGTAAGGGTGGAGCTGATCGCTTTCCAGTTTTGCCTCAGTTGACCCTTGCAGTTCTCAGAAGGGAGTGATGGAGGCTGTGGTGGTGGTTCTCACAGCTCTTGCAGCCGAGCCCCGCGGTCCTTCCCGGCCTCGTCCTCGTTCCCTCCTCCAAGAATACCATGCTGTCCCGCCACAGAGGTCTGTCCTGCTGCTCCCACGCCCCAGTGGCCCGCCCTCCCCTGTGGTGTTCCAGCTCTCTAGAGCCCGGCCCTTCTCACCCCTCAACCTCCCCCCCACCTGGTGAGCTTGCTCTTCAGCGACCAACTCAATTCTAGCATCTTTCTGTGGCCTTTCTGAAAAATCAGTGGCACCTTCATCTGAGTTTCGTAGAATTTTTTGTGTACCCCTGAGCAAGCACTTACCTGGTATTCCATAACCTTACTTGGTATAAGTCTGTCTCTTTTGGTAGACAGTGAGCACTGCATCTCATTCATCTACTTGACCTCAGCCCAAGCTCACCACCCAGCCACAGTAGGTGTTCAGTAAATGTCTCATTAATGGAATTGTTAGACTGGATGGAGCCTTGTCTTTGAAGAAAAAGATGGAGACAGGTATATGTGGTCCCAAAGGACCTAGAAGAAAGGGGTCTGACTCTATCGTGTGTATTTCAAAGTGAGGAAACAGAAACACAGGCTGCAATGAAGGCACTTTGTGTTGCTCAGGGGAAGGACCAGGTGACCACACAGGTTCCCAGACTTGACCTTCCGTTCAGAGAAATAGATTCCGATTGCCAGCCTCTGCCGTCATGCCTGGAAGTGACTGTATTTGGGTTTGCGTATCCCACCCCTCTACATGCTTGGGATTTAACCACCTGACGACTGACCCTGAGTCATGAGCAAGTGACTCTCCATTCTTCTTAGTGTACTTTCCATCTAATCAGTTTGCTGCCAGCTCACAGCCTTCAACCGCATGCCATTGGAATGATGCTTCTTACTGCTAGCTGCTTGGAACCTAGCTCCACTCAAACTCAAATCTCTCCTTTGGAAAATTTAACCTTATACCAGTCACCTTTGTGAGCCAAGCTGATGAATTGAGTTTGTTTCTTTGGTTTCTCCTTTTTGATGTACCTCCTTCCGGTTTGTTGTTTTGAATTTTTTATTATGCTTGCTTTGTTTTCTTTCTTGCTCTCCCTTCTCTCATTTTGTTTTCTCCATTCTTCTCATTGGAGGCAATGAGCCATCCAGCGGCCGGAACTCCCCTCTCCCCTACCGGCCGGACAGCCGCCCTCTAACTCCAACTTACGCTCAGGCCCCTAAACATTTCCATGTTCCAGGTAGGAGCTGACACGGTCTGTGTCTTGGTGTCCTGTCACCGTGTAGAATGTAGGCTTGTCACCTCTGTCTCGTCTCCATCTCTTCATGCTCTGTTCATTAAGACGCACACGGTCAACAAACCCTAAATTGCAGGATCTGACCCAGGGGCCTTTCAAAAGTTTTGTGTGTGAAATACTAGGATTGTATTGGAGGTTTAAGTTTTCTCAAACGTTTTTGAAGGGGGGAGGTGGGAGGCAGAGGGTTGAAGGACTGAGGGTTGAGTTGCTTTGTTTCATTTTGTTTTACTAAAATTTTAATTTTACCCTTACGTTAGTACCTTTGAAGAAACCAGTCTGTGGTTTGACTAATTATCACAATGATAGTCTATTTGTTTTCTCATCCTAAAGGCTGAACCACAGCACTCTTAAGGGTACTTTTATTTTATCTGTTTGTCTCCAGTGTGGAGATTCTTTCTGTGAACTCTTCAGAGAGCTGTAAAATTGGGTCAATTGGATGGATGGTCTTTCTTCAGTGTCCAACTAACTAACCCACTCCGTAGCCCACAGAGATATCTTGCAATTTAGGCTTGGTGCTTATAAGCTTTGCTGTCATGGTACAAATAGCAATTTGCTATCAGGAACTGGAAAAATCAGAACCCATCATTGTCTTAATGTTTGGGGTCAGCTCAGTATGTGAGGAGAAGATGGGCCATCAGAAGTCATGACATTTCTCCATCAGAAGTAGATTGTTCCAGTGCTTTTAGCTACTGCAAGTGGTTTAATAATTTGCCTACTGTGTTCATGTTAGCATACATATTTGGAGACTAGTAGTTCTTCTCTTATGCATTCCAAGCTTACCTAATAAAATAGAGGAAAGTTTAGTGGGATTCCTACCACTGAGATAGGACTGCCTTTTTTTTTTTAAGTTTCATCGAACCTTGAAAATCAAGTTGGTACATTCGTGACTTTTTTGCATAAATAATACCCCAAGATACAGTGCCCAAGATTCTGGGGAAACAAACCTTTTGACATTTCTGGAGGATTTGTGATCCAATCAAAGTGAAATGGTATCATAATCAAATGGGGTCCTATATAAATATATAAATAAGATTTGGCATCTCCTTTCTTTTTGTTTCTTTCTTTTTAAAATTTGGCCTATGCAAAATAGGATTTTGTCGAGCATCCATCCTGTCAGCACATCAGACTAGCCTTGCACATAAAAACTGTGTCTATGTTTTACAAAAAGATTCTCTTCATTTTACTGCATTGCTTTCCACTCTTCCACTCATTAGTTGAAAAGTAAATTGAGCCACTGGTCTCAACTGGGAGCTCAATTTCTAGACAGTAGCAATTTGGGGATTTTCTCCAAACTGGTTACGTTGTCCTCACCATGACAGTATCTCCACTGCTTCCATTTCTTCCTGTTTTAACCCCACTTTTAGTGAAGCGTGTATTTGAAATAAATGGCTCATGAGTGAATGACATCTCTCTATAACCTAAGATGTATTACAAAGGATTCCATATCACGTGTCTATAGTAACTGGCTCGTTCCTGTAATCTCTTCTTCCAATAACCTCAATCCTTGTAATACAAGTTAACCTTCTGGGTTATTTTTGTTCAAGAGTCTTCAGTTTGGTTTGCCTCTTGGTTGATCTGTTTTCCCCATCGCTGAATAGGTTCCCATAATCACACATCTTTGCTTTTCATTTCCACAGATCAAGGGATCAACATTTACCGAAAACCACCCATCTACAAACAGCATGGTAAACCCCTCTTTCCTCCGCGTAGCGTTTAAGTAGCAATGTCAGCCGAACTCTCTGCTGTCCTCTGAAAGGCTTACCTGCTGCTGCTTTTGAGAATCAAACTGGGGCGCCCAGCATATTACACCTTGACGGTCTCCTAAGACGCAAATACGGTGAAATTGGTTTTCCCGGATAGAGAACACTTTGCTTGGTTAGGAAGCGTCTAGCCATTTTTGAGCCCACTAAACCAGGTATCACTTCACTCAGAGAGAAGGGGGAAGTCCTGGTCACATAAAATAATCCACAAACCCCTTACCAGACTTCTTTTGGAGGGCATCAAATAATTCCACCAACCTCAATAATAATTTTGATGAGCTTGCAGCTAGTGTAACTAATTAAAACCAGTGATAGCCAGCTATCTAAAAAATGAATTTGATCGAGCCTATACCAACCCGACTGTCCAGTTGCCCAGTTTCTGATGGGGTGTGCAGAGTCTGTGCCCTGTGGTGGGGTGTCCAGGACACACGCTGAGACAGAGGTTCTAGGCTGCGTCCCAGCTCTTCACCTAAAAGTCTCTGTGATAGCCCAGACGTAATCTCTGTCCCTCAGTTTTCTCGTCTGCAGGAACCAGGGCATTAGGCCAGCTTGTCTCCGAAATCCTTGCAAACTAAGAACCGCTGATGTGGACTGATAATTGTGTTTTCCTTTTCGGGGAATATAGGATTTTTAAACCCAGGAAATCACATTACTATTTGTAAATCCCATTTCCCTCCACCACGATGGGTCTCTTATAGATTCAGCCGTTACAAATCTTTGTGAGTGGCTAGAAAGCCAAGACTGGTCTTTAGGTGATTTCAGAAAATTATACGCAAATTGTTCCTGGAAATTTGAAGGCTGCCTTTAGAATCCTGTTGGTATGCATGTGTCCTGAAGGCCTAGGATGACATAAAAAGCAAAGTTGAAAATGCAAAAAGGAAAAAATTTTAGGCCAGCATCCTAGGGGATAAAAAAGAGAATGTATGTATTGTAATAGTTCTAGAACTGTCTTTTTATTTTTCTTCATCTGTGTGTTTTTTTTTTAAAGAGATTACACCCTGTGCTTGCTTTTTTAAGTTTGTTAACATTGTTTTTGTTTGCTTTTTTATGGTTTAATGTCTTCTCACCCACTCATTAACATGTGAATGTTTACTGACTTCACCAATTCTAATGCGTAAGTACTGTTTGAAGTCCTGCTTTGTTCTGAAATTTAAGAAAAAGATTTGATTTATCAGTTTAGGGACTTTTTTCTTTAATACTAAAAGCTCTCGCTAAGACCCTACCTCTCTAAACAAAAATAGTCAAATAGCTAAGATTTAAAGAGATTAGACAATGTTAGGTTATATATTTCATTGGCTTCTTTTTGTGAAATTGACTTTGACTTTAGTCTTTACTTTCTTTCAATCTGTTGAAATTAAGAGCACAGCCAGAGAGGCACATCCCAGAGGACATCCTGCAAAAAGAGCAGTTCTGTGTGACAGAAACAAACGTCATACCAACACTGGGTGGCTGTGCCCTGTGCGTTTGGAAAATGCTAGACGTAAAGTCACACTGCTTGGTCTTTAATATGCTGACACATTTTGTCCTTCTGGAAGAACAGAATATAGAATGCAGTGTTTTCCAAACTGGATTTTCTTTTTTCTCATGAGGTTAGAGTTTCAGAAAAACACTGTTCCATGCCTAGCTGAGAATTTACCCCTTATTCTCATATGTGGTGACCTCGGTCAAGTTATTTAAGCAAACTGAGATCCAGAAAGTTACAAAAAAGTGGGGAATTGGAGCTGAAGATTCAGAGTTACTTCCAGATTTACAAATCTGTGAGCCCAAGGGTAGGAGGGGTGAGGGGCAGCAAGTTTTATTTAAAGCATTATAAATATATTTTGAAATGTTTAGTAGCATCCCAGGTCAGTTTGCAAAATTAGCTGGCATCAGGGATTGAGCATTTAACCTGGCTTGTTTTGCTGTGTTGCTGTGATTAGATTAGGGGCCCTAAGTCAAGGACTTGTCCTGTAAGCATAGCTGTTAAGATCTCTGAACAAATGCTTCTCCTAGTCTGGCTTTTGTTGTTTTAAAGTTGGATGACTAATTTGTACGTGCAGACCCTTGAACAAAACAGTGAGTGGGTACAGCAAACCTAGGTCTCAGTACTAAATTCTTGCAAGCTGGCCCGTGAATATTCCCGCTCCCGTTTCCCCTAGGACTCAAGGACACATACACAATGTGCAAGAATTAAAGTGAACTGGACCAATATTCTTGCGGCTAAGAAGCCACAAGATACAAAACCAGTCAGCTCTCTTCTGATTCACACCTACAGACAAATGACAGTGTCATGCTTTTCACTTATCTCTTTTATTGCAAATTACTAATTCATATTTCTAATTGCTCTAGAAGAGTATTGTCCAGTGGAACTTTCTATGATGATGGAAATGTTCTCTAATTATGCTGCCCAGTACAGTAGCGGCTAATCACACATGGCTATTGGTCACATAAAATGTGGCTAGTACAACTGAAGAACTGAATTTAAAGTTTAATCATTTCATTTTATGTAATTGTACTAATTTCAATGTCCATAGCCACATGTGGCTAGAGCTGGTATTGGACACCACAGCTCCAGAACATGGTTTTCAGCTGGAGAACAGATAATAGGATGAAGCTTTGCTTCTGGCAGAACACGAGGAGAATGAGTTGTCACTAGGCACTGCTTAGTGACTGGGCAGTTGATAATGGTGGCAAACAGCTTTCTGGAGGGAACACTTTTACCAGAGGACCAGAATTCTATGTAAGAGGGTTGTACCACCATGGCCTTGCAGACCACTAGCTAAGCTGCCCTGATTCCCATCCAGATGCAGCTGCCCTGGCAGCCCAGAGCAAGTCTTCAGAAGACATCATCAAGTTTTCCAAGTTCCCAGCAGCCCAGGCTCCAGACCCCAGCGAGATACCAAAGATTGAGACGGACCACTGGCCTGGTCCCCCCTCACTTGCTGCCGTAGGTATGCGACTGTTGCAGCTAAGCCAAATGGACAGGTTGCTAGGAGATCTCAAAATAAAATGCTTAAAAATATGCAAGGGAATGTGTCCTAGGGTGAAGATTTTTAAGAAAACTATGACCCAGAGGTAGAACAGTGAGAAGAGCTAATGTAATATTAACGAGTGCAAAATAGTTCAAAGTTACAAAAACCCAACCCCCAGAGCCTTGTGCTAACCCAGGCCTGTGAGGTGCAGAACTGGTCTAAAATGATGGTTTGTGTGGGCTCTCAGTTATTATTGTAAAATCGGTAACTCTTTTGAATGTAGTTGAATCGAAGCCTCCTGCCAAGAACATTGTTCTATGTGATTGGAGTATAGTGGGTGGATTTACTGAGTGTCCACAGAAGTGAGACTTCCTTCATTTAAATTTGTTTTAGACGATTTCTGGGTTGTAATTACAGTTCTCTTAACAACCAGTCTTAACTCTGAAGCACTTCACTTTTCTTGCCTGATCACGTTCTCCATTACTAAGAAGGCTGTTACAGAGTAGTGGGTGTTCTGAAGTATTACTCACGTAAAGTTACATGATTTCACGTCTCTCATTTCCATGACTTCTGTGCTAAAATGTCGCATTTGAGCTGTTCCATTCATTTCATTTGAACCACACATTTATGCTTTAGAATTGTCTGTGTCTTCACTGTTTTGTCAATAGTGAAATCACTTGACTCTAGAAAGTGGTATTAGCAAGAAGGTAATACTGAAATTTTAGTGAGTCAGCTTTATAAAGATATGACTGTCTTAATCACATTTCTGTTGACAACCTAAAAGGCCTTCAGTTTTCCAAAATTCCCAAATTTTCTTCATCGAGTTATTTTTGAAATAACTTTTACAAGCAATATAAGTGAATTTTAAAGCAATTTATATTTCTAGAAATAGTTGAAGGAACATCTACCTCCCAGGTTCATTATTCCCAAGTATTCTATACATTATGTTGACTTAAGATGTATCTAATTCTTGCAAACTTATGTATTAATTTTTATTAGTGTAGGTTAAAAAGACGAAATTCAGAGTGATGTTTATGATTTTAGAAACTAAAAATCAATCATCAGCTTTTTTTTATGCCAGTCCATGTCCTCCAGGCAGTTCTTGGGGCCACTTAGGTTTCTGGGTCCAGTCATTGTTGCTGAGCGGGGACACTTAAAACAGCTAAACTTTGAGGGAGAATTAACATTCTGTTGTTATCAACAATCATCACTAAATAGTTTAAAGCTCTTTGGGGTTTCGGAATGAAGAACACTTCTGGTCCATTAATCAAAATGATAAAAGCTGAGACTATTAGTTAAAGTTTATTTTGATTAGATTAGCAAGCTTTCCTGTTTCCTCCCACAGCCAAATTAATCCAAAGCAATTTAGGAAAAACAATAATTATCTTGATTTTCCAACCATTCAGACAGATTCCTCCTTTCCATTCCCCAAGTCTCCTTTTCCAGGAAGCTTAAAAAGCATACATGATCTGCTATATTATACCGAAAAGTTACTTTTTTAGCTGTATTAACACTTTTTTATTGAACCATTAGTTTAAAACTCTTTTGTGACCATTTTCCAAAAAACTGAGGGCAAGGAAACATTAGAGACCCATCCCTTAAAAATAAAAAGCATGCTTCTTAGTGGATTTATTGACGGTAGAAGACAGGGTCATAGTGTGGTGACAAGCCTAAATATTCAGAAAAAGAAAACTATAAGATTTTAAAACTCATAAATGTTAAAAAAAAAAAAAAAAAGATTTAAAAACTCATCACAATAGAGTGACGACCTTACCTATTTGATGGGATCTAGATGAATTTGGATTCCTGTCTCTCTGAATGTTGACCTCAAGGACATCAAAATAATAACTGTAGAGTCCCCTCCCAGCCACTACGAACGCTCTGACCAGTGGCCAGTGGAATGACTTGGACCCAATCATAATGGCAAACAGAGCTCTAAATGAGCAGATCAGATTGCCGGGGCGGGGGCAGAAGTCACACATACTGAATCACACATTGGACTGGCTTTTCAAATGGTGCCCATTGTCTCAAGAAACAACCAGCTGGGGGTACTGATGGGTCGGAGGGTGCTTTTTTTCCCTTGTGTTGTTCACGAATGTTAAAGGCCACTCCTGACTTTGCCAGCCTGACAAGTTGAGCACAGGTGGAGAAGTCTCTTAAGGTCTTCTTGCCAGGGGAGCTAATGTGAGCAGTTGTCTTTGCTGTGGAATTAGGAGCTGACATGAGACGCAGATCTAGTGGCAGAGAGGAAGACGATGAGGAGCTTCTGAGACGCCGGCAGCTTCAAGAAGAACAATTAATGAAGGTTTGTCCTTAAACTACTTTGCTGCAGTCTTCCATTCTGTTCCACCAATCTGTGTTTTTGAATGACTCCTACAGGTGGAGCCACCAAAATGAGCAAGAAGTGGTCCCAGCCCTCAAGGGCTTCTGGTCCAGTAGGCAAGACAGGATGGGCATCCAGTGACTATATAAGGCAGAATACTTGGTAGGTTCTGGAAGAGATGACTTGGAGGCTGGAGGTCAGAGAGACGCGGAATGTTTGGGCTTTTGTGAGCAGAGTAAGACCCTGTGTGGTGTACTCAGTGTGGTGCTCAGGACTCACAGGACCTTGTGTGTATATCTGGGCCAGGAGAGAGGGGATTATGGACTCTCCCCAAGACACCCTCATTATACCCCCTCGTCTCTAGCATGAGCCCGCAGCATCCCAGAAGACCAAAAGAGGGATAGTCAATTACAGACTGGGGTGGGGGGGAGAGTCAGTTCTCTTACCAAAAAGGGACTGATGAATCCCTTCAAATGACGTTTTCCAGCGATGCTTAATCACGTGGGAAACACACAAGATACTAGTTACTTGAGGGAAAGGATACAAAGTTGCACTTATTGTATGATCTCAGTTTTGTGTAACACGTGCATAGAAAAATACTGGATGGATAAAATCAAAATGTAAATGGCGTTCATCTCTGAGTGGTAGACTATGAGCTATTCTTTCCTTCTGGATTTTCTAAAACCTGTACAACGAGCATGCATTACTTTTTTTCCCCCTTGTTTTTAAACAAATCTGTGATATCTTTTTAAAGGCTGCTATCCCCAACCTGCCCTTCCCACATCGAGAATCCGCACACACTCACGCATTGCCCCCTGAGTTTACCTGCTGGCACTTTGGGGGAGGGCAAAGGAGGGAGAACGTTCTTCTGACGTGGAGCCTGGCTTAGGACAACAGAACCTTAACATTGGAAGGGCTAAGAGAGGTTCATCGTCCAAAACCTGGCTGAGCTTTTCGGGAACCATCAGGCGCTGTGACTCTTGGCATCTGGCCTCTCCAGAGTCAGGAACTTCTTGCAGGATCTCCTAAAAGGAAGCTGCAGTTTGCTGGGAGTAATGGCAGGCTTTGCTTTCATTCTCCTGTTCTTTGTGAATAGCTCAACTCAGGCCTGGGCCAGTTGATACTGAGGGAAGAGATGGAGAAGGAGAGGGAGAGCCGGGAGAGGGCCGCCCTGGCAGCCAGTCGCTACGATTCTCCCATCAACTCAGGTGAGCCCAGACCCACCGCCTGCCCTGAGCTGGGAGCCTGCCTTGCCTGTCCCGGGAGGGGCAGGGCCACGTCTGGTGGGACCTGCAGTGTGTTCCACAGGAAGGGAAGTGTGGAAATCCTACTTCATGGTCAGCTTAGCTTAAGAGTTGGCCATGTCTCTTCCTTAAATGCGTGTTTCCTTCCTGCTGGAAATGCGGGAGCCCTCGGAGGGTCTCAAGAACCAATCAGTTCCCTTGTGCTGGGTCTCCCTTCTAGAACATACATCTCAGAGGGAAGCAGCAAAAAGGAAATCCTTATAGAGAACAAGATGCTTTTTAACTGTAGACAGCATGAACAATATTTTCTAAGCATTGAGTTTACATTCATATATTCAGTACAAGAGCTGAGAGCTAACAGTGCTATTTCTGATACTTTTGAAGGAGATTATTATATACTGAGCTGAAATCGTCTGTCAGTATATATCCTCCTGCTCATACCTATCATAAGCCAGTTGTCTTATCTCACAGGATTTCTTCTCCCGTGTTCTGAACTAGCACATAATTTTCTCTCCTGAGGCTTCCTTTAAACATGTGGTTAGTGTTTACTATGCAAACACTTCTGCTAAACATTATTTCATTTAATCTTCACAACACACCAATTAAGTAGATGATATTATTATTGTTGCTATTATTATTATCTCCATTTTGTAGATCAGGGGACAAGTAAAAGGAAGTTTAAGTCACTTACATCCGCACTGCTAACAACTACCAGAAAGAACTAAGAGCCCGCACTTTTAGCTGGCATGCCCTGCTACCTCTCACAGATGCCTCACTGCCATTGATCCTGGATTAAGTAGTTTACTGATCTTTAGAGTTACTCCTAATTCTGCAGTTCTGTTCCGTTAAGAATAAATAGCACTATATCCACGTGGGTCAAGAAATGAAGACTTTGATGCCGTATCATGCCCAAAGAGGCAGAGGTGTTAAGTTGCAGAGAGAGCCTGAATTCAAGCCCAGGTCTGCCCCCCACCCCCAAAGCCTGGCAGCTTATGAGACGTCCACATGGTTGATCAGTGGGACACCCTGTCCCAGGTCTCCCAGGAATCCAGCTGCGGTTGGCCAGTCGATCTTATAACTTGCATGTTGGCTTACGTTGGCATGTTAGTTATCACTGCCCTACCGATTGGAGCTTGGGCCTGCGCATCCACTAGCCCCGGGTTCAAATCATCGTTCAGATGTTTATACAGTAGTTCACTTCTCTTAGCCCCCGTTTCTTCTCCTGTAGAATGGAATTAATACCAGCGTCCTGAGGGTTGTGTTGAGGATTCAGAGATAAAGCATGCTGAGCACTCCTCCCTCCCCCACCCCTCCTGGACAGTTTCACTGCCCACTCATCCCTGCATCCCCCAAATATGGTGGCATTTTGTGAACATTTGAGCCCAATATTATTTGGATTTTTTTCCCCTAAATCTTCTGTTCTTCAAGGTAGAAGATACACTGCCAATTTCATAAAAGATTTGGACTTCTGGTTCCTAACAATTGCTTTTTTACCTTTTCCTTATTCAGCTTCACATGCTCTGTCGTCTAAAACCTCATCTCTCCCAGGCTATGGAAGAAACGGGCTTCACCGGGTAAGATTTCTCACTTACTTGTTTCTGAGTTTATTCCCTCTTCAGTCCTGGTTGAAGTGTTGACATACTGTCTGAATACATCTGACAGCATGATCGCAGTGTTGGAATATAGTGAAAATTGTCATCTCCCTGATCTGCTGGTAAATTACTTTGAGCTACAGGCGAAATAGGTTATTTCTACTGAGAGAAAGAGAAGTTGACTTTAGATAAAGAATAGCCTGGATAAGTTAATGGGAAAACTAGATTAATTGTGTGGCAAATATTTCTACAGTCAAGCAAAAAGTAATTACTTGAGCCATTATCTCCTCTGGAAAAAAGAAACAGGAAAGTTTGTTAACAACCGCCCTTCCCACAAAGCATTGAACAAATGTAACTGTGTAGCTGTGATGTAGAGACGTGTACTTTTATTTATCAGCAAGAGACACTTGCTTACCAAGGGCCTGTTGAGCAGGAGCACTGGATGTATGACCAAAGACAAAGATTTCATAGAAGAAATACGTAGGAAAAACAGTGAGGGCCCTGGAATTCAGTTTGCGAAGATGTATTAGGATTTTGTACGTATCCTTTTCCTTTTCACCTGACTCCAAACCAAGTACGGTGCTGCAGGTTTGCTGAGCATGTGTTTTTCCTGGTTTCAGCCTGTTTCTACAGACTTCGCTCAGTACAACAGCTACGGGGACGTGAGCGGGGGAGTGCGAGGTGAGGCTCCTGCTGTGGGCTGACGGTGGCCCCCGTGGAGGGGTGGCCCTGCCGCCATAGCACACTGCCTGGGCTCTGACACATCCTGCAGTCAGATCACGTCTGTCCTCTGAGCTACCAGGGCAGTCATTAAAATCTCAGGGGATCTCTACTGAAGGGAGACCACAAGAAGCGAGTCTGGAGGAGGGAATTCGTTGCTCTTACTATGTGCCGAGCATGCAATTCCTAGAAGTACAGTGATAAGCACGACATGGGCCTGCCTTCAAAATGCATGTGGCTGAGAGCGGGGGCAGGCCAGGGGCTCCGAGTGATAAATGCTATGATTGGAGATGCAGATAGAAGGGAGAGACACCTTCAGGGGGTCGGGGAAAGCTTCCATGAGAAAAGAGTGTTTAAACTGATCCCTGAAACCAGGGCAGGCATTTCCTGGCTTCAGGGAGGCTGACGGGCAATGTGTGCAGAGACCTGGAGCAGGGACAGAGCGCGGTTCGTCGGGGAATGTTTGGGGGATTGCAGTAGGATGTGGTCTCTGTTCATGTCTCCATGTTTTTCTCTGGTCTTGCCTGTCTGATATTTTCCTTTTTCTTTCCTTCCCAGACTACCAGGTATGGAGCACTGTCTCTCTTGACTTGGCCACACCAGCAAAACAGCCGTGTTCCAATCCAGACACGTGCTGCTGCTCCCGGGAAGGGTTTCTGTCGAGAGGATCTTGATTCGGGTTGATCCGTCTAATCATTAGTCCACAGATGTGAAGAGTCGTGAGCAGCAGGCATGCCTGGTGCCCAGGTCAGGCTGGTCCTGCAGGCCTGGGGGACACGGCGTGAGCCAGGTCAGGTGTCGGAGACGCTCTTGCACTGGCCTTGGAGAGTCCTCTCTGTGAGGAAGTGGGCCAGCATCAAGGGTCCACACACATACAGTTGTTTCCTCTTGGTTACAACCACTCAGCCCTCGAGGTCCTCCCTGCTGTGTGGTCACAAATGAAAAGAAACCCCTGTCTTAGCCAATGGGAAAGAGCTGCTGTGGTACTATTCCTTTTTTCCTAGAACCTTAATCTTGTAAAATTATGTTGGAGAATAAGAAAAGGGGGGGAAATGCCAAGAAAACTAAGATTAAAATTAAAAAACAATCATAGACTTGGTGATTGTTTAATGTACTATATACTTTCGTGCCTGGAGCCTAAATTCAGGGATTGGTCAATAGTTATTAAGCCGGGATCTTTCTCTAACTGTATTTTACAAAAGCAGTATTCCCAGTATCCCTGCTTTTATTCAGCAAGGAGCTCGTTTTGAAAACTCCATGGTCATTAAGATGACACGTCTGTAAAGTGACAGTGAGGATTTGAGACACAAACAGGGAGGTTGGGGAGCCCCCGGAGCTCTCCCTCAGCTCCCCACACTGTCCTGTACGCCTCCTGAAACTGGCTTTTCTGTTGCAGACCCTCCCGGATGGCCACATGCCTGCAATGAGAATGGACCGGGGGGTCTCCATGCCCAACATGTTGGAACCAAAGGCAAGTGTGGCTCTTCCTCTCTTTCTTCTCACCTGGGGACGAAACTGGGACATAACCCTAAAGAGATCTGATTTCCTCTCTTTTTCATCACTGTCGCTGTTGAGGACCACTTGGCTCCAGGCCAGTGCCTTAGGCAAGCCGTGTCACAAAGCATCTTTCCATTCTGCTGGTTTTGTCAGACCAGGTCAGCAGGTTTAAGCCCTCCCTGGCTGTGGTGCTGGGTGTTCGTACTGAAGCACCAGCATTTGTCTCCTGTGACCTCAGGGTTAACTCAGCCCCTGCCACGACACGGCAAAGGCTGCCCAGTGCTTCATGGAGCAGCTGTAGACCACTCCAGGGAGGGTGACCAGCTGTCCCAGCTTGCCTGTGACTTTCTCAGTTTTAGCACTGAAAGTCTTGCATCCTAGGAACCACCTCAGTCCTGGGCAAACTGGGATGGTTGGTCACCCCAGCTCCAGAACATCCTGTGACTCCAGAGGTATCCAAAGGCAGTGCTCCCTGGTGACCATAACTGGGACTTACGTCATCCACCAGAACACTACTTCTGGGGCTGCCTGGCTCCCTGGGCTCTTAAACTGGTCATGGAACAGGATTGTTGAGCCCTGCAAAGGTGTTCTGCCATATAAAACGTGTACCTGTACATCCAGTTCTCTTCTAATTTTACTTTCATCCCCAATATATACTAAGTTGTATTCTTTCACTCAACGAAGCCCTCTAAAAGCACAGCTGGGAATGTGCAGGACTCTGCCCCTGTCCACGGGAAAAGTGAGTGAGGAACACCCATGACTCAGGTCCTCTAATTATTGTATCTTAGAAGCACTATCTTAAGCTCCCTAGACTTTAGGTAGTTTCTGCTTATTAATGAAATAGATGGCAGTTTTCTAAAAGAGGTGTTTTTCTTTTCTTCTTAGATATTTCCATATGAAATGCTGATGGTGACCAACAGAGGGCGTAACAAAATCCTAAGAGACGTGGACAGAACCAGGCTGGAGGTAAAAAAAAAAAATTCTGTCCTTTCTTGAGCATTTCCCCCAACTTTCCCTAAGAAGTGTTCCAGTTAAGGAAAAAAAATAAAAAGGATCTACTTCATATTGTAGGTAGAACTAAGCTAACTTTGGAGGAAAACCCAAATTTATATTTAGGAGATCAGCATAAAATATAGGTGGCAAGATCCAGAAGAAAAACCCAGGAGATACAGTATGATTTTAGTCATTTTCTTTGGAAATTTGATGTTGCCGAAATTTATGGCTCGTGATGTAGAATGGAGTTTCCATCCCTCTTCAGATACCCCCAGATCCTTATCTTTCCCTCGAGTCAGGGTGGAGTTTACTGAGAGAGGGGAGGGGACGCTCGGTGAAGAGGTGTGCCCTGGACAGGTTTCCACATTCCGTGCTGAAGGGTTACCTGGGCCCACATACCCAAGGCCTCCTTAGACATGGAAGACTGATCTTTGTACTTTTCCGCCTGAATGATTTTAATTAAGAAAAACTCTGGCTGCCAGTCTCATAAGGGATCATTACTTTTCCCTGACAAAAGGGAGTACGTTTATACAGGAAGTCAGTCTGGAGCAGAGAATAAATGCTCCACTATCCTAAGGGAACTTTTCTAAGAGGGACAACAGATTGAAGTTCTCCTCAGTAGACCGAGCAGCCACCTGCCCTCCTGTCGCTGAGCCAGGAGAAAGCCCCGGGGCTCCCAAAGGACCACTCTGCAAGTGTCTCTCTGGCTTTCTGGTCCATTTTCCCTGCATCTTCTCAGCATCCCAAGAACCTGAAGTGGAGTCAGCTCCGGCATAACGAGTCACCTCCCCACTCCCCATCGCCACTCAGTGTTGTTATGATAATCCGTGATACTCCACCAGCTCTTTTGTTGGGTGGGCAGGGCGCCTCACCTGGCCCGACCAGGTAAGGAACCACTGGGCCCAGTGCCTGCTAAGAAGCCTCAGAGGTAAACTCCTCTTCCGTCACTCTGCCTGGCCCTGCACAGTGATCACTTGCACACTGGAGAGCAACTCTCAAGGCCGTCCACGAGGCCGTCAGCACTGACCAGTGTTCTTTTCTCTCACCGCAGCGCCACTTAGCCCCTGAAGTGTTCCGGGAAATCTTTGGGATGTCCATACAGGAGTTTGACAAGTTACCTCTTTGGAGACGCAATGACATGAAGAAAAAAGCAAAACTCTTCTAAGTCCCACATGGAGACTGCAATTAGAAAAGGACTGACAATGGCGGCGACACGTAGGCTGTTGTTTTAAGGCCCAAACTTGATTGGAGAACTTGCAAACTACTGTCCCTCGGCAACAACAAAAAGGGAAAATCCGAGTAAAACACCCATGAGCCAAATGGCGGGCCAACCCACGGCAACACCTACCCAGAAGCAACGGGGTCGAGATGCCTGTGTTCCCTCACTCGACAGTAGCGTTCACGTGTGACCTTCTTACATCACCTGATGTACACGACAGGAGCTCCTTCTTTTGTCTTCCTTCAGCTGTTGTCCAACCGTAGTGCTGACTGTGTGGATAAGAGCCAGCAAGTGCCCTTAGGATGGCGCATGGGAAAAAAAGCAGTTGTAATAATTCCAAAGTCTGAATACATTTATTCTGTAGCACCGAGGCTGAGAAGGAAGAGCCAGAGGGACAGATCGTGGGGGAGCAGCCTTTGCACACGCCTTTCCTCACTGGCCTCAGGCAGCTCTGCCTGTGCTTTAGCAGGATGGAAATCCGAGTCGGGGACCCTGGCCGCTCTGTCTGAGTGGGTTGAATAGCCGCCAAAGTCATTTTTAATAAGCTCCTCGTTCCCTACTGTTTGCTAAGGGCTGATGGGCAAATGGCTTAGCTGTTATCGAAAAAAAAAATTAAGAGAAGGAGAAGAAAAGGAATGAATGAAAATTCTCCCTTCACTCTTTCCTAGTTCAGAACGTGTGCTTCATTCTTCCTCCCCAGCAAGGTCAGGAGCCGTCTAACCCCTTCCCCTTTTACAGAGAAAGGAAAGGGGGAAATTGTCTCCAGGTTGGCCCCATTGTATGCTGTTAGATGAGTTTTGCCCAAGGGCCAGAGCAGTCTTGGCAAAAAAACCCCCAAAAGTTCCATGTCCTCCCAACGCAAGCTCTCCCGCCCAGCATCCTCTGCTCTGCCCGGCTTCCTCTAGATCAGATCAGGCCCTCACTGATTCGGGGTTTTTTAAGGTCTTTTCAGTGCTAGGCTAAGGGAAGATACGTTTTCCTCTTTGAAATTGCTGCAACTCCAAGGTAGATTGCCTCAAACTGATTTAATTTGGCCTTTTCGGCTTTCTCTCCTGGCTGTGTTGACTTCCTGGTGTGTCTGCGTGCGTGCGTGCGTGTGTGTGTGTGTGTGTGTGTGTGTGTGTGTGTTGACTCACCCAGGGCAGTTTGAAGAATCTGCACGTGCTCATAAATTTCACCCCTGCTTTGAATGTTTGTCCCATTCTGCTTCTAAGAGACATTTGCACAGGTGCACGAGACAAAGATCAGCAGTGAGGCTAAGTGCATCCCTGACACTGCGTCCCTCGTGGGAAGGTGTTGGTGGTTAGAAGCCAGCGTATTCCACGAGAGATGGAGCTCAAGTGAGCGTCAGACTGAAGACCGCAGACCTAGGGTCAGGCTGTGTGTGGACCTCAGAGCATCTCACCAGAGTCTTTAAACTTAGCAACACAAGATTCACACTGGAGCCAAAACTTGCACGTAAGACTGCACCATGGTTCCTGAAAGCCTCTGGCTGTGACTCAAAACAGGTCATGAGTCACACGTAGGAGGTTGTCACAGTTATTCTCCTGCTTTGGGGGTCTGCTTAAGAATTTAAACTCCGTTTGAAGCCAAAGGAGAAAACATAGGAGATTGTCACATTTATGTGTGTGCTCTGGGGGAAGGGGTCAGCTTAAGAATTTAAACTCCGTTTTAAAGCCAAAGGAGAAAAGTTTGGATTCACCTGCCTACACACTAGTGACAAAAGCTCAGAAATTCTTCCTGTTGGCACCAAGCGTTAGAATTGGTTAGTAGCTGACACTCGTGGCAAAAAGCAAGCAGAATAGCCTGGGCTCGTGCCGCAGACCTGACTAGTGACGCACTCCAGGGACGGGGCGCTGCGTGAGCACTGCAATTGCTGTATAGTATTCTGTGCTCTCCCTGAAGGCATCTAAACTCGCCTGTCCTTTCAGGGCTAGGCACTGAATGTTTGAGGACTGTTCTCACAAGTTGTGTGTGTGTGTGTGTGTGTGTGTTGGACCTACTAACGTGCTTAGCAAACGGCTCTGACGAGGTGGACGTGAGGAGACCAGCTCCTCCCTGGCGTGAAGCCAGCAGCCGCAGTTTTGCGTCTTGCTTCATTGAGTCCTTCCACTGTCCCGTCTTCGCTCTGACCTTCATGCATCGGCAGCCTGAGCACAACGCCTGTGGGTCCTAATCGTTGTTTCCCTCTGGCAAAGTGTGAGTGTGTGTGTTGACTCACCCAGGGCAGTTTGGAGAATCTGCATATTCCGGTATATTCCCAGTTTTTCCCTGCCACACTCAAAAACAAGGATGGCCCTGTGGATCCTAGGGCTCAATTGGAGGAGAGGGTTTTTTTCATTATGGAGATAATAAAGGACCCTCAGTGTTTTTCACTGGCCATTGAGTTATAACCTATGTACTTGCGGATCAAATGCCAGTGGCATAAAAATTGCCATGATTGTTAAAGAACTGAGCCCTAAATTTGTCCCCACTAATGACTCTACTTTTCCTGTAACTTCTGAGTTTAGTTCTGCATCCACCTTGGGAGGATAAAAGCTTCTTTCCAGATCAAGTGTATTAGCTAATTTAAACCTTGCAAAATGCATTGCCAGTGAATGCCAGTAGCCTCCTGGCTACAAGCACAACAGAACTATGCTCTGAGGAGGGGGGCACTGGAAACCATCATGCAGAGTGGGCTCCCCTCCACTCCCCCCCCAGCGGAAGACCCCAGCTGGAGGCATGGGTCACGAAACAACCTGGTTCTCCCAACTGCCAAATCGAATAAATGAGCTGCAACGCCCCATCTGTTTTGTTGAACTGGGCTCAGCATGCTTGTCCCCAAAATGTCCAGGTCACTGCACAGGAAATCAGTGTTCCCTGCTTGAACCCCTCCCTGCATTAAAAAATTCCGGTTAACACAGTCAAGTTAATGAGGGTTGTTTACTGCAGGAAAGGAAGTGTCCACATGGCAGGCTTCCGCGGTGCAGACAGAAAGGGCTACATTTTTGAGCACTGGGCTTGTGGTTCTTGAAGCACACGGATGGCATGAAGCGGCCTCTACAACAACAGGGAAGTCAGTGCTTCCTTTAAAGTTCCTTCCAGAAAAGCCAGGATACCATTTAGCCTTCTGGTGTGATTGACATTGGGACATACAGAACATCTGGAACCTTGTACAGCTAGCTAGGCATCTCTATTTTGGTTTGGGCTTATTAGGAAATGTTCTTAATGTGACTTCTTCCATAACAAAAGATAAACTACCTGTTCTCTGACATCTCGAACAGAAAAACTAGAGTCAGTGGGTAATAAGGTGCAAAAAGCAAATGGGTAGTGTCTCTCATGTCCTCTGGTCTCCTCGCTTCTCCCAATTCTGTTGTTTCCGAGCTGAGTGTCCTCTTCCGAGGTGAGGCTGGAACGTATCTCTTTCCACCTCTCACCCTCTCCATCTGGTGATGACAGTCCACTTTATTTGGAGAAGTCTTGCTGGAAACGTTTATAAAACTTTTCACTTAATTTCTTTAACGCAAACACCTTTTTTTAAAGAATGGTTTCTCAGATGATTATATAAAATAGATATGCTTTTGCAAGTTTAATAATTCAAACGAACACTTTTGACTAGGTAGGTCTTTCTAAAAACTCTTTGAAGCAGATGTGGTGTCAGTGTTGTCCTGTGTGCCGAAGGGGCAGGCGGCCTTCCAGGCTGGGGGTCCCAGAGCCCCCTTCTGCCTGTTCAGAAAGGCAGCAGGACGATCAGCCCTCTGTGTCCTCTGAAGCCAGCTTGGTCTTTGCAAACTGCCTCTTCTGTATTTCCAGTCACTGTTTAAGCTGCACTCCCTAGGCCAGCCTGGATTTTATTTGACTTTAAAAATTATTTTCTTTTGATAAACCGAGTGTTTATCAGGATGCCCTAAAGCTCACTCATTAGGACTCCCTTTTGAAGAATGTTCTGTTCAGAAGAAGAGATTATTTCAGGCTCGAGATTTGTAACGACACCACCTTCGAGTGGCGATGTGCATGAAGGGGACTACCCGACTACGTTGTAAGGAGAGAAAGAGAAACTTTTACTTTGGCATTAAAAAAAAAAAAAAATCACTGTCTTTCTATTTGCTGCCCAGGAAACAGCAGGGAGATGGTGACTGACACGCTTTGCATATGGATCTTTGTGTTTTCCATTGGGGCAAGTTTCACTGACAACAAACTCAAAAGGAAAGGGGGAGGTGGTCAGTTTAAGCTGAAAGAAACTTCCTAAACAATTCATGTGTATGCAGCAGAATTAGACAAATCCAACCTTTTCTGATGCTTAGTATAACTGAGTGGTGATTGTTATCATTAAATAAAATAAAAATTCCTCCCCAAAGTGTCTCTCCCAAGAGTGATAATGCCATGAGTCACTTTTGGAGCCAGTTCAACAAAGGTAGAGGAGACCGACTGTATACATGAACATGTGGAAAGGCAGTGAGCCACATGGTGATTGTACACGTGTATGTTTCTTTACCCCACTTAAAAAAAGACAAATGTCCACGGGATTGTTGTTCTTTGGGGGTGTTAATTACAGACCCATCAAGTCATAACGTGTGTGGTTTCTGTGAGTTGCAGACAATCCTACATTGAAGCTTTTGCAGTTCTTTTATTTTTCAGTTGGGTTTAATGAAATTTTTTTTTTCAAGTGTTGGAAGGCAGGCTGTTCTTCCTGCCTTCCTTCCCCTTCCAGAGTTATGAAAGCAAATATTTGGAAGAAATGTTGAAAAGCTGTATCGTGTCCCCCGTGAAAGCGAGTGGGTGTCCGTCGGCATCCTGAGTGCCATGTGCCAGTGTGCAGAGGTTGGGGTGGCCTTTGGGCCCGCGTTGCTGTGCTTTTGACGCCCGACCTGCTCCATGCTCCTGTTGAAATCAGCACTTGCCACCCCTCTGCCGCTGTCCTGCGTCACTGTTGTCCCCACTACTCGGTGAATAAAGTGTGTGCTTTATTCGTAACCGCCTTCACACCTTGTTTCCTTTCTTGTTCTCCTGCTCCTTTTAAAGGTCTATCTCATTTGAAAAAGTGCCAGCCCAACTTCCAAAGACCAAAACAAAACCAGAATCCAAAGCCCTGGGAATGCATTATTCTCACGTAGGAAGGCGGGTTAGAGGGGGAAATGCATGAAATAGCAGTGGTAACCTCCAGGACTGTTTGTCCAAATAATCCAGACAATATCGACCAAGTCAACTGAAAAAAAATTCAACAGAGCTGTTGCACTGTGCTGGTCGAGCCGGTGTTTGATTTTGTTTGTAACCCAGAGCAGTAACGGCCTCATCACTTAGGCAAGGCTGGGGATTTGAGATTTGAGGACAAGAGCTTCTGAACCACCATGAGTTGGGCTGTTTTACTAAGAAACTAAAATGCAAGGGGAGGAAAACATCTTTCAAATCTTTGACTCCACTGCATCATCAACCAAAGATAATCTGGATTTCAATTTACTTGTTATCTTCACTGCCATGGTTTTGGGCTTGCTTGCCAGAAAACACAGGGATATATTTAGACTCACGATGGACTCTCTGTAGACATCCTACTATGTGTCTACCAAACCTGGTGTCAGTCTGCTTGGGCTGCTGAAACAGACCACCAGAGACTAGGTGGCTTGAACAGCAGTTACTTCTTACAGTTCTGGAGACTAGTAGTCCAAGATCAAGGTGCTGGCAGATTCAGGGTCTGGTGAGGCCCCTGTTGGGTTTGCAGACAGGCAGGCATCTTCTCCATTGTGTCCTCACATGGTGGAAAGCAGGGAGGAAGGAAGCTCTCTCAGGTCTCTTTTTCTAAGGAAACTAATTCCATCATGAGGGCTCCACCCTCATTATCTAATTACCTCTCAAAGGTCCTGCTTCCTAATATGATGCCCTCGGGTGTTAGGATTTCAATATGTGAATTTCAGGAGGGCACAAACATGCATTCATAACGCCAGCCCATAATGCCTGTCCAGGGGCCAGGCGCACTAGCATTCACGTGGACCTTCTCCTAGAAACTGGAAACAGGTTATTCTCAAGGCAGTTGGCAGGTGAGTTCACTACTGCGGAAAATGGGTCAGGAGGCCCCAGCTCGAGGCCTGTGTTCTGCTCACCATTGCTGCCACCCACACCAGCATCACCACCCTGGTCACAATTCCCACAGCCCGCGTTGATCTTCAGTCGAGATCATATTGAGTGCTCTGTGCCATTTGCTGTGTTAATCACCATTTCATCGGAAGTTGACTCGCCGCCTCCCTCAGGTGGTTAACCCTCGCACACCCACTGCGGATCTCACAGCCAGCGCTGGGAATCCGAGGCCCTTCCGGACTGGCCCTGGCCCCGCCTCGGCCCAGACTGGCCCCGCCCCCAGGGCGGGCCCTGGCCCCGCCCACCGCGCGGCCTCCCGCCCACAATGCGCCACCTGCGGATCTCACCCTCTGGTCTCTCCCAAAGCGCTGAGTTCCTTGAGCACCCCGTGCCCTCTCCCGCCTGTGCAGCTTTGCCAGTGGCATCTCTTCGGTACAACGTCCAAGCCTTCCTGGAGGTGGAAAGAGGAGAGGATCTGGCCCCCTGGAAAGAAGGTAATGGCGGCATTGACTATTTGGAATCAGTTGCCCGTAGCTCTTTGAAGTTACCGTGTGAATTTCCCATGGGCTCCATTTGCTCTAAATCAAAGACTAGCCTGAATTCACACCCTCAAAACGAGCCTGCCTTGATGGGCCCAGCCCTGTCTGCCCGGGTAAATTCTTCGCATGCCTGTGGTTGAACATAACTTTTGACACTTTTCAGGTATTGCCTAATCCTGCTAGTTTTGCCTGTGTTTCTGCTCCTCAGTTGAACTGTGGTGAGATAGTCTCTGTGTTCTAATACTGTTAGCTTTACATTACCCGGAACCCTCGTGACAGTCCTACAAGCAGATAATTGTAGCTCCACCATGCAGGTGAGGAAACCAAATCTCAGAGGCAAATTAAACAGGCCTGATCCCTCAGGGAGCAACAAAGCTGGGATTACCCAGGTCTGTCCCACTTAAAATCCTGCGCTGTTCTCCTGTGTCCCACTGCCTGTCACCTTCTGAAGGCAAAGGCTGAGTCCCACACATTCTAAATCTCCAAGAGTGCACTGCACAGGGGAGGTTCCCCGTGTGAGAGTGGCCAGGCCCCTTCAGGCAGCCAGGAACCCCAGCCCCATCACCAAGATGCTGAGGGGTCCTCACTACCAGTGTGTCTTACAGCCAGTTATAAACCTTTCTAGGCCTCAATTTGCTCATCTGCAAATTAGACAAAATAATAATAATACCATCAGAAGACTGTTGCTAAATTAGAACACATGTTGAGCACAGTACAGGACCTAACCCATAGTCAGGAGACTTTGGTCTTTATTAAGCATAATTAGCCACTTAGATTTGAAGGCTCCCAGAAGCTTCCTGAACCTCAGTTTCCTCACCAGTAAATTAGGAATGAATACCTACTCTGGCTGTCTTGTGGGGTTGTGAGGCCAAATGCAGTAGAGGGCTCAGACCCAGAAAAGCATCGTATATACAGATGAGACTGGGTGATGAGGGTTTTTGGTACTTGGAAGAGGTCTACTACTATTTTCTATTATGAAAGAATTTTAGCTTTTGTTCTGGGCTTTTTCCCCCTCTAGTCTTTGTATGAATTCCCCAGCATCAAAACAAGCCCACAACTTCGATAGGCTTCAATAACAGCACTCTTTTTGTCCACTAATCATCTCAGATTGAAATGCCCTGAAGGTGTCCTCGTTAACAGCAGTAACGACGGTTTTACATGGCAGTCAGGTGTGGGCTATCAGCGCCGAACTCCCTGGGTTTGAGTTGCAGCTCCACAGCAATTAGCTGTGTAACTAATGACAACTTGCCTCACTTCTCTAAGCCTCAATTTCCATTTGTATAAAATAAGAATAATAATAATGTCTACCTCAAAGAGTTTGTGTGATAATCATGTTAGAACAGGGCGCAGTATGATGCAAAATGAGCGCTCCAACGTTAGCCTGATTAGTGAAGCTGCTGCGGGATGAGGACTGACACAGCTCAGGGCTGGGCCAGGAGTATTACATGCTTCATTTCATGTAGCTCCTTAGATCGCTTCTACTTTAGAACTGAGGAAACAAACCCAGAGAAGCCAAGCACCTTATACAAGATCTGCCTACAGGGGGGTAGGCCTGGGATACAGATCCCGTCTCCCCAGTTCCAAGCTCAAAATGTGGCCAAGTATCCTGCAGAGATGGGCTTCGGCACTCCAAGTTACTGTGGCCGCCAGGGGGCCAGGCCGCCCACCACGGAAGCGTCCAAGGGCACCAGTGTAGGGGGTGGGGCTCAGCTTTTCCCAAGGGGTGTTAGAGCTGTTGTTTGCTGGGTGGAGAGGATTTCCCTAGCCTACTTGAGGAGATGCTTAGAAACACCAGCTGCTGAAGAGCTGAGACTCATTCCCATGAAAGATGGCTTTGGTTCCAGAAAGATCTTTCCAACTGTATGACTCACTTCAAAGCAACCGAAGCCAGTAGAGGCTGAGCTGTCAGTCCTTACAGTATTGGGGGACGGTTCCTCAGCTGGAGGAAGCCACCAGTCTTACTTAGCACCCCTAGTCCATTGCTGGAAGGGGGCTCCTCCTCCCTGCAGAGTCACACAGCCTTGCCTGGGTATGTCACTAGCCCTGCCCTGCTGGACATGGCCCATTGTTGGCCGGAAAGCCTTGGGAAGGGTGGGAGTTTAGTGCTAGCAGCTTTTAAGAAAGTCCAGAGTAGTTGAAGGACTTATGCCCAAAGCTTCTGGGGATCCCAACCCCAACCTTGAGGACCTGTCTCTACACCCTCAATTCCCTTCTCCCACACACCAGCCAGGACTCTGACAAAAAGCGCCCCTTCCATCCTACAGCACTCGGGGTGGAGCTGGAGCAAGTTAGGGCTCCGGAGGAGGGTGTAATATGGCCACATTTATTTTACTTTCCAATCTCAACTGGATAAAAATGCTCTGCAGGGCCTGTCATTGTACTCAGCACAATAGCAGCCCCTGGAGAGGCTTTTCTGTATTTATTTGTGCTGTCCCCCTGCTGCTGCCTCTTAACTCAGCCCTGCCCATCAGATAAAAAGAAAAGTTGGCTTGGGAAAATCCCTCCAAAGCAGAGGCTGTTTCTGCTATGTCCTTAGCATGCTTTACTTCTGGGCCCTCCCAGAACATCCTGGGATGTTCCAGAAGGCCTAGAGGAAGGGCAGAACCTCTTGGCTTCCAGAACCAGAGCTTGGGAATCAGACTTGAAGGTATGAGTCCGGATGCTCTAAGAAGAAAATGGATGATGTGGGGGGGATGGCAGCCACCAACATTTTTCGAGAGCCTCGGGGGAGGGGCAGGTTCAGGGCTAAGTACTTGATGTAGATTGTTTCATTTCATCCGCAAAGGGTACACCCAGAACTGGGAGAGGCCTGCTGAAAAGTGGGTGGGATTTTAGCCCTTTCCCATCAAGTCCAAAAGCCACATTCCTCCTAAGGCTGTCGCAGCTCTCTGGGGTCTCCTCATTAACGTGTGGTTTTCTAACGATTTGCCAAAAGGACCGTCTTTGCAAAGACTAATACCAGCCTTTCTCAGCAAGGTTGAGCCTGGCCACGAATAATAACATTTTGTTCTCAACTGGACAAATGCTGACACAGAAAGTGTAGGTTCTTTCATTCCTGCTATTGTCTCAAAACATATGCTTCTCAATGAAAAGTTAGAAAATGTTGTGGGCGGTTACCTCCCCATCAGAGAGGAGTGAAGAGTCAGCTGGATTACCCTGTGTTTTGTTGTGGGTTGGGTTTGGGTTTTTTTGTTTTTGTCTGTTTGTTTTAGTAAATAGAGCAAATGCTCCCTCCTCCACATAAGAACAAGGCATTTCAGACGACTCGGCATAAATTGTTAGTGTTTATTAATCAGTATTTGGCTCAAATGGCTTCCACTGACTGTAGCACTTTAACGAGCATTGCCTGTGACACCCACAAGCAGCCTGGGTGTCGTTGCTCCCGATACGCAGACCAGAGATCAGCTGACTTGCCCACACTCACACTAGGGGATGTGGGAAGACCCAAGGTCCTGCTTCGGCCCTCAAGGAGATTTTGAGTTGGTAGGCCTGGGAACAGAGCTGGGAAGCTGTGTCCTAAAACAAAATGTAAAAACTTCCAGGCGATTCTGATGGCCAGCCTGTGTGGCGTCAGGTCAAGAATGGAGCTGGTCTGTGACTCACCAAGCATCCGTCACTGGACTTTGTCACTCGCCATCACCCTAGTTCATGGGACCAGAAGTCAGACCAGGCCTGGGAAGTGTGCCCTTGCAGAGAGGCCTGCAGTCCAGAGGCCTCCCTAGGAAGCCACACGGCCGGACGTCTAACTCTGAATCAGAATCTGCTCAAATGTCACCTCATTGGCAAGGAAATTAAGGAGAGTGTCTCCATCTAAAGAAAGAAGCCTGAGATGAGAAAGAGGGTCAGGGGCACAGTTGCTTAAAGGAAAAACAGTTTATCCATTTGCCACCCTTTCTCCACTCACAACCTTGAGAAACTTCTGAAGGTTGATAAGATGGCCTAGAAATCCTATTATTCTTCCAGACAACTTATTTTTTTCCCTCCAGTGTGCTGTTTCTTCAATCTATTGTGTGTTAGGAGGGTGAGTGGAAAAAACTCCTATCTTTTCTATTGAGACAGTCACTCCAGGGACGTTTAGGAACTGTCTTCAGGGCCTGGCCGTGGGCAGAGTCAGAAGAAGAAGGAAGCCAGGAGGTGTGACTGCAAGCTCTTCTTTCACATAAACATGGTGGTTTTAATTTTGGAGCTTGTATGTGAAAGTACCTGCGGTGGGCTGAAATAGAATTCCTCGGAAGGTACG
Source organism: Camelus bactrianus (assembly GCF_048773025.1). Classification (NCBI taxonomy): domain Eukaryota; kingdom Metazoa; phylum Chordata; class Mammalia; order Artiodactyla; family Camelidae; genus Camelus; species Camelus bactrianus. The sequence continues at coordinate 30,822,765 of NC_133549.1, forward strand.
TCCACCCAGAAGGTCGGGATGTGCCCGTAGTGGGAATAGGGGTCTTTGCAGATGTAGCTCAGGCCACGATCTGGAGGTGTGCTCATCCTGGATTCAGGTGGGCCCTGAATCTCATCATGAGTGTCTTTATAAGACACCCAAGAGGAGAAGACACAGAGAGACACACAGAGACGGAGGCAAGAGGAAGGCAAAGGCAAAGATTAGAGTTGTGTTACTACAAGCCGTGGGATGCCAGGAGCCCCCAGGATCGGGAAGAAGCAAGGAAGGGTGCTCCCCCAGAGCCTTCAGCAGGAGCACAGCCCCACCAATATCTTGGTTTTGGACTTCTGGGCTCTCCAGTTATGAGAGAATAAATTTCTGTTGTCTTAAGCCATCCAGTTTTTGGTAATTTGTTATGGTAGTCCTAGAAAATCAATACTGCATTTTTATCAGTGAAAAAAGGCCCTACTGTGTAGCACAGGGAACTATATTCAACACTTTGTAATGGCCTATAATGAAAAAGAATATGAAAAGGAATATGTACATATGTAAAACTGAATCAATACGCTGTACACCAGGAGTTAACACAACATTGTAAATCGACTATAATTCAGTTTAAAAAAAAGAGAAGCTCTCTAGTTCCTCAGCAAGGCAGAGCAGGTGAGGGTCTAAGCCAGACCCCTCCAGGAGGCCAACCTAGGGCCCAGGACACCTTGATGCCCAGGTATGGAGCCACAGGCCTTCTTCTCCAACCCCTGGGAGGCAGACAAGGATCTGATTTTTCTCCTCCTGGAAAAGAAGATCAGCATTTACCTGGCTCTCTGTCGGCTTGCCTGGCAGGCCTCGAGGGTCCAGCCTAATTGAAATGTTTCCAACAGGTGAAGCCTGAAGCAGGCAGATGTCACCTCTGGGGATGGAGCCCCTCTGGGCAGAACTGAGCTGGCCAATCAGATGCGGCACATCTCCTCCTCCCTCAAGGGGCTTTGTTCTTTAGATTGGAGCCTGGCCCTGGGTGAGACTAGAGCTCAGAGCACACACTGACGCCAGCGTCCCCCAGCGCGCCGGGGCAGAGGGAACTGCAGGTTACCCTGCCCCCCGGGGCCGTCAGGAGCCCTGTGTGCCGACTGCTTTAGTCCAGAGCCATCCCCCAGCAGCAGGACCAGACAAGTCACTCCTCCTTCTGTTTCCTCATCTCCATAATGAGGAGGAAGACACTGCTCCTCCCAGAGGAAGGAAGGAGGAAGGAAGGGAGGGAGGAGAGATTATTAACAAACCCCTTCAGTGATTCTGGGGCTGGTAGTTCACAAATTATAATTTTTAAAAAAAATTGCCCAAATTAGGCTGTTCCTTAGAAGTATGAAGTTTATTTTAATTATTAATCACTAGGAAGGGACTTTGAAATCTTGACATCTCATTTCCATTTTCTGTAATTGGTTACTTTTGAACAATACAAAATGCCAAGGTCATAAAATTTATTTTAATGAGTCTTTTCTTGCCCCTAGAAAGTGCTTGAGTTCAACACACTAAGCTTTATGTGCATCATTTCTCAACCTACGTAATTTAAAACGAAAACAAAAAGGGTTTTAAATGGATTTTTTTTTTTTTTTTTTTTTGCCAACATGGGACAAAATGTTCTGTCGAAGCTTTAAAGTTCTCGAAGATCTTTCCAGAGGTGAGAATGGATTTGTCTTTCTTGAGTCTCTGTGTCTTCTTTGCTAGAAGCTGTGAGCAGGGGCAGGGAGGGGCATCTACCCAGCACCCCCCACACACCGGACATGTCTCTCCTCTAAGCACGGCCCCCACACGCTTCTAGGTCTGCTGCTCCGTCGCCCAAGGGCCTCTCAGCCCCGACAAGGGGGTGCCTCCCATGAAGTTCCAAAACAGGTCAGTGCTGGAATCTGGATGTGTCCCCCTAGAATTCGTATGTTGAAATCCTAATGCCCAAGGTGCTGGTATCAGGAGGTGGGGCCTTTGAGAGGTGATGAGGTGACGAGGGCAGAACCTTCATGGGATTAGTGTCCTTAGAAAAGAGGCTCTAGAGAGACCCCTCAGCCCCTCCGGCCCTGTGAGGATAGCCCTGGAAGCCTGCAGCCTGCCCGCAGGCCCTCAGCCCGCTGATCCCAGACAGCCGGCCTCCACCCTGTGAGGGGTAAATTCCTGTTGTTTGTAAGCCACCCCGTTGGTGAAATTTTTGTTAGAACAGCCCAAGACAGTCAGGAAGTCCCCTTCCAGACAAGCTGGGGTTCTCCCCGCATCTTTGAGCCTGAGGACCTTGAGTGGAGAAAGGCCCCTTCCCTTCTCTCTCCCCAGGTAGCCAGAAAGTGGGTGTTTCTTGAAAACACTCTCATACTGGGAGAAAAAGTGCAACCTGGGGGGAAATCGAGGGAGGCCGAGAGAGAAGTAATCCTGCAAGTTTGACCCGTGTCTTTTCACATCTGGCCCGACCTGAACTCAAGGTAGGAGGCTGTCTTCCATTTTGGGGGCCCACACGTTATTTCTCTGTCCTACTTTCTACTTGAATGTGTTTGGGAAACACCGTACAGAGCACTCTGGCTGGCTGGACAGCTGCTTTCCTGGTTGCTGGGTAGTGGGGTAAGCACTGCTGTAAGAAGGCCACGTAGGATGAAGTCTTTCTGGAGGTCTGGGCCACCAGGAGGCACATAGTAGGCGTACAGCATACAGTCAGTGCTGATTAAGCTACTAGAAATGATTTTTCCTAGTTGTGCTAATTTTCCTTCATTCTCAATGGGATCAGCCTAAAGCCATTCTAACATCTCATTTTTTAATTTCTGTAACATCTGTTCAGTATCTGAAGTTAAAGACATGATGCTTGGTGTTATGGAAAATATGAATGTGATTAAAATAAGGGTTGGGGACTAGGGTGAGGCAAGTGAGGGCCCACGTTTTAAGGAGAGCTCACTCCCAGGGTCATGCAAACACCAACGTTTAGAAAACACAGTCCCTGCCCTCAGGGAGCTTAAAGTCTTGAAAGCAATGTGGACAAGGATATCGTAGATGAGATTCGGGACCTGAACAGATGAAAAAATTCACGAGATAAAAAAAATAAATAAAATGGACCAAAGACCTTAATGTAAACCCTAAACTTACACATTTTCTAGAAGAAAACATAGGGGAAATTTTTCATGACCTTGAGTTAGGCAAAGACTTCTTAGATATGATACCACAAGCATGAGTCATAAAACTTAAAAAGTGGTACATTGGCTTCATCAAAATGAAGAACTTCTGAACTTTGAAAGGCATCATAAAGAGACTGAATTGGGGAAAAAATATTTGCAAATCACATATCTGATGAAGTTCTGGAATCCAGACTGCGTGAAGAATTCTCAGTACCGAGAGCTGACGACCAGAGCAACCAGGACCCTCCCACACTGCTGGCGGGGCTGCAGAATGATACAGTTGCTTTGGAAAAAAACAGTTCGACAGTTTCTTAAAAGTTAAACATACACTGATCATATGACACCGCAGGCCGGCTCCTAGGTCTTTATCCAAGTAAAACCCAAACCTTGGCTCACACAAAACCGGCACATGAATGCTTATCCTGACATAATTTAAATTGCCTAAAGCTGGAAACATCCCAGATGGTCTTTAACTGGGGCGTGGATGAACAAACCTAACTTCTTCCCTACAGTGGAATAGTACTCGGGGATAAAAAGGAGTGAGCTATTACATATCACAGTACCACGGGGGAAGCGCAAGCACATTCACTAAGTCAAAAAAAAGCCAAAATCAGAAAGCTACAAAACAGATGATTAGGTTTACATCATATTCCAGACAAGACAAAACTACAGGGACAGAAAACCACAAATCAGAGGTTTCCAGGGGATAGGAGAGGGGGAGGGTTGACGACAAAGGGGCATGTGGAAATTTGAGGGGTGATGAAATGTTCTTTGTCTTAATTGTGATGATTACGTGACTGTATACATTTGTCAAAACTCACAGAACTACACACCAAAAAGGGTGACTCTTCTGTAAGTAAATTATACCTTAATTAAAATTTGTAAATTAAATAAATAAAAGCATTCAAGTCAACGCATTTTTATTGACAGTACTAGTGTGTTGGGATCTGTGAGACGTTATAAAGGAAATGTGATACGTATCCAGTCTTGAGTGGCTTGCAGCCTTGCTATAAAGTAGGCACTATGCTAATGAGATAAAATGGTGAGCAAACATTAATCAAGTAGTCTTACAAATATAAACAGAGGTGTATACGTGTGTAAAGAATTATTGGCCTGATGGATTCTAGAATGTCTGCAAAGCGTTCTCTGGGGAATCCTATCTGAGCTGCGACTGGACCTGGGCTGCAGGGAGATGGAGGATGGAGGAACTGAGTGTGGCATAAAGGATGACTGCTGCGTTTCCGGATTGTGCAACAGGACAGGTGGTAGAACCTGTCACATACTTTGGAAGAGTAGCAGGTTTCAGGTAGAGAGGAGAGTGTGAGCTCTGAGAGGAGACTTGAACCCGGACAGCAGTGGACCCAGTGGGTATGAAACCATGTATGCCCACAAACACTTGTGCATGAATGTTTGTAGCAAACATGTGATTATATCCATAGAATGGACTGTTATTTGGCAATATAAAGGAATGAGGTACTGGTGCATGCTACATCATGGGTGAACCTTGAAAATAAATGCTAAGTGAAAGAAGCCAGGTGCGTAAGACTATGGAATGGAAGTGTCTTTGGGAATATTATATAATATCCATTTATATGACATTTCCAGAATAGATAAATCTGTAGAGTCAGAAGATAGATTAGTGGTTGCCTAAGGCTGGGGGAATGGTCAGGATGGGGTGACTGCTACTGGTATAAAGTTTCTTTTTAGGGTGATAAAGATGTTCTAAAATTAATTGTGATGGTTACACAACTCTGTTAATATGGTAAAAACCATTAAATTGTACAGTTTAAATGGGTGACCTGTATGGTATGTCAAGTATATCTCAATAAAACTTTTTTTTTAAGGAAGAAAGAGAATCTGTGTAAAGATGTGTTTAGATGTCCTAGTTAGAAGATTGAAATCTAGAATTCACCCAAACCCCCCTCCATGGGAGAATGATCATAAAAATTATGACAGATCAGTAAGTTGGAATTCAACACAGTCATTAAAAACACATACAATGACAAAGAAAGGCAATTAATTTGAAAAGAAAAACAGTTTTATTTTTATTGTAAATAACAAAAGCTTTGCAATGGAGAAAGATGCAATCGATTTGGAGTGAAGTGAGATCCAGCCTGGTGTTGGCTGGCGATGCAGGATGGGAGGCTGGAGAAGGTGGAAATTAAGAGTGAGGGCAGTGGGCTTCCAGAGCTCTGTCATGAGAGGCTCAGAAGTGGTGATGTTGGCTTTTTACCTGGCAGGGTGCATGGGCAAGGCGCTTGGGCAGGTGAGATGTACATTCATGGCTTAGGATGAGGTTGTTGAATTTGGTTCTATGCGCAAGAAGGAAATCATCGGTAGAAAACCAATGTTCTAAGCTCTTAGCTCGTTCCTCCGCCCACCACCCCCAAGACCTGAGTACTTGCTAAATGCACCCACTACCATGTTTGGGCTTTCATGCAATAGGAGATACTATGCTATGTTTTTTCTGTGCTTCATCCTGTTTGCACAACGTGTTTGTGACAGAGGTGTTACCATTATCCCCATTTACTGATGAAGAACCATGCCCAGTGTCACTCAGATCATAAATGACATCTGGGATTCTAACCCAGACACTCCAGTTGAAAGGACTGAATCAAGGCATGACTTTGCTCAGGAAAATCTTTCTCACGGCTTCCCAAGCTCTCCCACTTTTACGCCACCTCCCCGGAGGTGACCCATCTGCTGGGTAGACCGTGGAGTCTAAGACACTCACCACGTTCATGTTCCCAGGTGCTGTTTGAATTAAGTGACAGTACTTGTGTGAGGGAGGATGTGAGTCCTACCAAGGGCCCTCTGGTTGATGGGGCAGATCCAAGAACAAACCCACAAGTCAAACACGTTTGCAGCTTCATTCCCTGAAAAGTCCAAGTTACCGCATCTTTATGTGTTAATAGGTTGCTCTTTTTCTGAGGAAACTGCTTCTCAAATGCACTAATTTAAAAAAAAAAAAGTAGTTGTTGCCCCTTGCCATCCAGGACCTGCCTCTTCTTGGCTCCAAACTCAACTTCCCAATCCCTCCTGCTCTGGGAACTTCTGTAAACACTACTTGAATTACACTAAAAATTCTAATCGAGTGACAGGATGAGATCCCCAGACACTGCATGGTTGTAGTGGCCTGGTTTCGGATGCTCTGCCCCGGTGGAGGGTCCTCTGTAAACGACTCGCATATCATCCTCTGAGTTGCGTCTGCCAGAAGAAATTGTGGCTACCTGAGGCTGTTTCCAAAAGGAAGTCAGGAAACTCATTACAGTACTCCTGTCTCCCTCTCTCTTGTCTTTTCTTCTCCCTCCCCCTTAAGTATTTTGATCAGGAGAGAAAAACAAGCATAGCCCTGTGACCCAGCAGGAACCCTGAAGCGAGCTCGGTGTAACTCGGCGTTCAGAATACGCAGAGACCGGTCGTGACCCCCGGTGCAGGATGAGCTCACCTTGAAGATTTTGTTCCAGAATTGACCAGCTTGAAACTCTCTCGACACTTTATTGTGGGCCCCTTAAGATGGCAAAATAGCACGCAGCCATCAGCAGAGCAAGGGAGATACCATTTCCTCGGTTTGGCTAACTGTGGGCAAGGGCAGCTTCTCCCTCAGTTTGTAGTTCGGGACCAGCGGTATTGGCGCCACGTAGGAGCTTGTCAGAAACACAGAAATCTCTGGTCAGAATCAGACTCTGAACGTTAACAAGCTCCCCAGGTGGTAGCTATGCACAGTCACCTCTAAGAAGCACTGACTTAGCAGATAAGTGATGGAGTTTCTGGTCTCCCCTTTGAGGCTATAAATCCCTTAAGGGCTTTGCTCAGTTTATTATCCAGTAAAGCACCAGATGCCATGCTTGGTGTCAGACACAGAGAGGTGGAGGGCAGAGAGCTGAGGGGGTAGGTGGGTGGGTGGGCGGCTAGGTGAGTAGCTGAAGTCCTAGCACCAATTCCAATCCTTGGCCCCACGTAGGGACACTTCTACATGTAGCGTGATCGCTGAGACAGTTGATCGCTCTCTGTTTTCTCTGCCACGGGAGGCATGGGTGATTCTCACCACGTGGGGGGAGGACGCCCTCACTTTCAGCCATCTGAATAATTATCGCATCTAACACTTGCTGTGAACGTACGTATCAGACATTGGACTAAATTCTTCATGTGTATTATCTCGTGTAATTCTCACGGCCAGCTTGTGAGGGGAGTATAATTTTCATTCCTGTTTGACTAAGGGATAAACTGGGGTATAGGAAGGTTGAGTAAGTCGCCCAAGGTCACGAGCTAGAAAGAGGTAGAGATCAGAGTCTAACCTTGACTCCAGAGCCTGTCTTCCAGGGTTTCTCACCTTCCTTTCATTGTCGCCTCCTTTCAGAAGCCTTCTTAGACATTTTCTCCTCAGTACGTCTTGTGATATTGTGATTTATAGTAAGCAATTTCCACCTCTGGCACAGAGCTCCTGAAACCTTCGGCATTTCCTAAGTGAATAGAGTGCTAAAGAGGTCTTGATGCTCATAACAACCCCCTTTCGCCACACCTGAGTTTATGTTAATGTGGTGACTTTTGGAAAACTCCTGAGGGTGGGGGTTGGTTGCCAGCGGAATCAACCATGTGATTGGAGGGTTGGAACGTTCAGTCCCAACCCCGTGAGTGCTACGGAGGGGAAAGGGGGCTGAAGGCTGAATCAGTCGCCAGTGGTCAATGATTTAATTAGTCATGCCCATGTAATGAAGAGTCCGTAAAAACCTAGAAGAATAGGGTTTGGAGAACTTCTGGCTTGCTGCATACCTGGAGATTTGGAGATGGGGTGAACTGGGAGAGGCACGGAAGCTCTGCGCTCCTTCCCCATACCTTGCCCTAGGCATCTCTTCCGTCTGGCCGTTCTTGAGTCATAGCCTTTTACAATAAAGCGGTCATCTAGTGAGTAAAGTGGATCTCTGAGTTCTGCGAGCCACTCTAGCAAATTAATGAAGCCTGAGGAGGAAGTCGTGGAAACCACTGACATAGAGTCAGTGGATCACCTGAACTTGCGATTGGCCTCTGAAGCCATGAGGATGGGGTTGGCGGAGGAGGGAAGGGCTGGGGGCGCAGTCTGGTGGGACTGAGCCCTTAACCTGTGGGCTATGATGCTGTCTCCGGGTAGATGGTGTCAGAAGTGAGCTGAACTGGCAACTACCCAGGTGATGTCAGAACCCTGCTCGGTGGTCGGGGGAAGCCCCCACACACATTGTGATCAGTGGCCAGGATCTTACTCCCCCGTGAAATTTTCATGTCTCAGATGTACTGTGTGTCTGTTGATATACTCTATGTGTGTCTGTGTTTAAGTGCTGTAAGATTTTTTTCCCCCACCCTCTTTCAAGAACAAATTTTTGTCCCCTTAGGGATACAACCACCCCTGTGGAGAATGCCTCACTCTTTCATGAATGATCTGTGGACAATTCTATATGCTAGGCTGTACCCGTAGTGAGGAGCCTGATGTTTGGGGCTCTAGAAAGGCTGTCTTTGAGCAGAACAGGACCAGGGGCCTTGGGCAGATGTGGCAACATTTCCCATCATGGAGGAGACAGTTCAGACCCGGCGATCTGAACTGTCTGGACGTTCCAATCCTCCAGTCACATGGTTGATTCCCCTGGCAACCAGCCCCCATCCTCAGGAGTTTTCCCCAGCGCAGCGACTGCTACAGGTAAGGTCCCGGCCTGTGACTCAGGGGACCCCAAGTCCAGCCCAGCTCCACTCCTGTGGCTCCAGGTCAGTCATCCTCTCTCTCAACACATCTGTTACCAACCTTGAAACTGAGGGGTGTAAACTAAATCCGCATTTTTAAAGAAAAAAAAATATGCTGTGAGTCGAAGGGTAGGCAGATTGGTGAGCTGGAAGCAACACACAGGACCTGCTGGGGAAAGATCTGGGACCACAGTCACAAAGATGTACCTGTGCCCTCCAGATGGCCTTCTGCTCCACCCCTGCCTGCCCCCGGGGGCTGCTTGGCAGGAGCCCCTCCGAGCCCACCTGCTTTGTCTTAAATACTAATAGAATCTTGTTTCTGCAAGATTGGGCCAATCCCTAAGTAAATTACTTCCCTTTCTCATCCCTTACCCTAATAATGACTTTGGGGGAAAAGACTTAAAATTCTACTCCATTCATCCAGCCACTGGAAAGGGATCCAAAACGAGTGCACCAAGGAGCAGGAAGACGTGGTCGCCAGGAGAGAGTGAGTTCTGACACCCAGGAATGAGGGAATGAAGAAGGTCAGCCATGCTGGATGGAGGGGAATTAAGAGGCTGAGCTGTTCAGGCCTGTTGTGGTGCCCAGGCAGCCTCGAGAGGCCTTGGGGAGATGGGCTTGTTGGCAGCGCAGTGCTGGAGAAGCACCTATGGCAGAGAAGTGGGTGACTCAGTGGGAGTGGCTGGGTCTCTGGACCCACAACAAATCTATAAACCCAGGCACTTGAGATTTGCCAGTGCTGACTGGCTGCCTATCAAGGGGCCTATGCTGAGTTCCTGCTCACATAATCCTATAGGCTATTGGGAGAGATTAAGATGTTTATTTTCTGTTATTAAACTAGAAATGGATCTTGGAGGGGGAAGTGTTACAGGATTTCAAGAATCCTTTCAACCCTTCGACTTATTTGAAACATTCTGGGAAGCCTTCATGGAGGAGAAAGACCTTGGGGCTGGGTCTGGAAGGACCAGCTGGGACTCTGCAGAGCTGTGGAAGGTGTTCGGGAAGCGGAAAAACAGGAAGTGCCCTCTGCTCCCAGAAACAAATAAATGATTCCTCTCCAAGCTCTCCTGATCTGGGGACGCTGACGAACCCGTGGGGCTGCCAGTTCCGGTCTGGCTGCATTTCTGCCTGAGCCTCATCTGAGAAATGAGGATCTTGGCAATCACAGGAAGAGTCAGCCAGAGCAATCAAGGAAGTAAATCCAAGATCAAGACCCTGACAACTGCCCAGGCACCAGGATTCAGGCAGATTTCAGGGGCGCTGTATAACTCAGGATGACCCAGGGTTAGGAGTACCCGGGGGGAAAGGGCAGCCAAGCCCTGAGCAGAAGCAGCTGGAAGAAGAGCTCTTGCTGGAAACCATGCCTGGGTGCTGGTGCCACCCGCCGGCTGCTGGTCCCCCTGGGTAGGCGCCAGCCCCTCTCTGGGTACCTGCATCCATGCTGTCAGGTCACATGGTTGGATTCACTCTTGATTCCAAGTTTCCAAACAGCTCTGAAATGTTCTGCTTCAGTGGACTGGGAATCGGGCGGGAAATGGGGGGTAAAGAGCCTGGAGACACGCTGGGGCAAGGGCTAGGACAGACAGTGCGACCTTTGTACATGGACTTCGGAAACCCACCAGCCTCCTAGGGACCAAGGAGGGTCCAGGACACTCAGGCCACAGAAGGGAGGCCTGGAGGAGCCATGGGCCCCGGGCCATGAGCCCTGGACCCACAGCGTGACCTGGGCAAGCAGACTTGCTCCTGGAATCCCAGGCCTCTCTGTATGAAATGACCAACTACCTCCCAAACTGACCTTCTTGGATTCTTAGATCTTTAATGACATAGGTCTTTGGAGAGTCACCTTTCATTTACTCTTGCCTTGTAGGAATATTTTAAGGACATTTATAAAATAAACAGCCCTGTTACATAAATCATTATAGGAATATTGACCAGAATAGACTGGGAGTGTTTTTTCTAAGCTGAAAATGTCCTAGAGGAACAGCTAAAAGGAATCAAACTCATCTCAGCTTGTGGGCCTATAAGCCTCTGTTGTGCCGGCCCTGCTGCGGACGTAAAGGCACCAGGAGACCAGGGAGCAGTGCAGGCATTTCCTTCTTTTCCCTATTAAGCTGCCCGCTGGGCTCTGGCACAGAGCCATCCAGAGGGGCGCCCGGGAGTCCCCTCCTCTGACCTCTCCTCCTCTCCTTCATCTACTCCCCTTCCTCTCAGCCTTGGCTGTCTTTACTTCTTTAGGCCAAATATTTATTGTTTTCTAAATTCTGGAGTCACTCAAACATGCTGGCTGAGAGGCTCCATCACCTGAATATTGAATAAACACCTCCAACTTCAGATCCCAGGCCTTGGTTTCCTCAAATGTAAAACTCTGGGAGGCTTGGACCCCAGCCAGTGGTCCTCACTGTATAATATAAAATACACTCACAGAAACCACTCAGATTTAAGAAATGCTAATTTCATGCCATGTTGATGTCAGTCTTAAAAAAGGAAAGAAACCCACTAGGATGGGAATAATTTTAAAAAACGGAAAATAACAAGTGCTGGCGAAGATGTGGAGAAATTGGAACCCTCATGCATGGCTCATGGGAATGTAAATGGAGAAGCCCCTGTGGAAAACATTTCGGTGGTTCCTCAAAAAGTTAAACATAGAATTGCCATGTGACCCAGGAATTATACTCCTAGGTATAACCCAAAAGGACTGAAAGCAGGGACTTGAACAGATATTTACACATCAGTGCTTATAACAGCATCATTCACCAAAGCCAAAAGATGGAAATAGCCCAAATGTCCATTGACAGATGAATGGATAAACGAAATGTGATATGTACATACAATGAAATATTATTCAGCCTTTAAAAGGAATTGAATTCTGACACATGCTACAACATGGATCAATCTTAAAGATACGATGCTAAGTGAATAAGCCAGACACAAAAGGACAAATACTGTATGATTCCATTTACATGAGGTTCTTAGAATAGTCACATTCATAGAGGCAGGAAGTAGACCAGCAGGTACCAGGGGCTGGGTGGAGGTCCGAATGGGGATTTGTTAGTTAGTGTGCACAGAGTTTTAATTTGGGGTGATGGAAAAGTTCTGGAGATGGACAGTGCTGATGGTTGCACAACAACGTGAATGTACTTATTAATGCCACTGAACTGTAACTTAAAAATGGTTAAAATGGTAAATTTTAAGTTATGTATATTTCACAATGAGAAGAATTAATTCTTCCCTTCAAGGCTTGGTTCAAGCCCCCTTCCCCCGCTTCAGCTCCTCCCATGCCCAACCAGACCTGGTATGTCCTTTGGTAATTGTTTCATCAATCTAAAAAAAGAGACACTTTGTTTTTTAGGCTTTTTTTTTTTTTCCTTTTCACAGAAACCCCAAGAAGGAAAAAGTGGAATAGCCATCTATTGATTCAACAGGCAAGGTGGAGCCCCTACTGTGTGCGGGGTGCTGCTACATTAAACACAGGGACAGAGGACTGAGGCAATACGACACAGTGGTCTATGGTGTGAGTGGGGCAGATGTAGCGAGAACCAGAGTAGAACTGTAAGCTGAAGAAGGGGTGGAGGGTGGAGGCAGGGGGCTGTCCTTGGTGGGGGCGGGGCGGGGCGGCAATGAAGAGTGAACAGGGATGAAATAAAGAATTGTTGCAGGGATGGTTTTCAACAAAACATGATTACAAAAGAGGGCCTGGGGGTAGGGAGGACTCTGGTAGGAGATGGTACTCAAATGGGACTGGCTTGGGTCTTACCCAGCGGTGACCTTCGGCAAGTTACTTAAGGTCACTGTGTGTGAAAGGAGGGGAAACAGTATTTGTTGCCTGGATCACTGTGAGAAGTAAACGAGATAAAGTGTGTAAAGCCGGGCGCCCCTGCCTCAGCCCCCTTGTGGTTGAAGAAACCTCTCTAAGGTTTAGGAATTAGGGGAGAACCAGCCCTTTTGGAGTTCAGTTGTCTGTGTCCCCGACACCTTCACCCACACACTCAGAGGGCCTGGTGCTGAGCTCGGTGGGAACACCCACGCTCCAGGCTGGAGGTACTCAATTTGGCTTGCAACAGAGCAGCCCATTTTGGATTCTGTGGGTCTGGGTCGGGTCAGTCACAGCCCTCAGAAGTCTGAGAAGGACCTGGAAACCAGATCACCCCATCCGGGAGGCCAGAAACACAGTGAATTAGAATTTCAAGGTGAGTGGCTCATTTATGGAAGTTGCAAGTGACTACAGACACAGGATTAAACCGCACCCAGGACTTGGAAGAGGGGGGAGCAGTGCTGAGCTTTCCAGAGGCCTAAGGTCCCTACTGATGGTTCAACATAGTGCTTTTGGTTTCCTTCTTGGAAAGGGCGGTGAACTCCCATTTGAAATTCACTCTGCATATATTTCTGATTGATTTTTGTTTGTCCAGAGGCTCTTGGATTTGCCAAGTCTCGGTCAATAAACTAGAGAGGACTTAGGAGAGGTAATTAAAGCGCTGGAGCCGGTGGGGGACAGGAGAGGGAGGAGGCAGGATAAAGATATTGAGCTGCTGCCCCCTCCGCCCCTAGCCTACGGAGAGGGGTGCGTTTGCAGGAAGTCCTTACAGGGACGGCCACCAGAGGACTTGGTAGGGTAAAGCCCTGTCCTGTTAGAACCCTGAGGAAGCCAGAACTCAGGGATGTGACAAAGCACAGGGTCTGGAATCAGGAGACCTGATTTTTCAATCCTAGATCTGAAAGAGAGATTACTTAACTTGGTGACTTGGGTGAGGCCCCTAACTCCTCTCATTTGTAGGATGGAGATAGTTTAATCCTACCTTTTGTTCGTAATGACCTCAGTCAGAGCCAGCCCTGCTCTCACCCGTCTGGGAGGGTCAGCTGGAACCAAGGCCCTGCTGAGTGGCACTGGACCGTGCAACCTCTCCCCACTGGCCCCAGCTGACTGCTGGAGCTGGACTCTGGCCAGGAGTGGCAGTTGTGAGGCTGGTTTCAAAGTGACAAGGCTGTACGATCAGATTTTCCCTGAGAACGTGAAAGGAAACCAGGACCCAGCGATGGTAGTCTCTGGACACTGCAGATGGGAAGGTGGGCCATTTGCAAGAACAGGCAAGGGAGGGGGGAGCAGACAGAAAAAGAGAACACGAAGAAGCAAGAACACCCTCCATCCTGACGTCGTTCCCAGTTCCAGCTTGCCTGAGGCCCGCTGAGCACTGTTCCCTGTCCTTTGATTCCCCGAGATGCCAGCCTTCTTGCCACAACCTCCACTTTTTCTGTTTCCTGAACCCACATGGGCCTGGCCTACCTGGAAGAGAGGCTGAGAGAACAGAATGAAATAATGTACTTGGGTGAGTTTGAGGGCTCAGGGCCAGGGCTCTAGGTCCCCTGAAGGTGCTGGGGGCCCTTCGCTTCCTGCCCCCAATGCCCCAACCTGCTGCCACTTCTCTGTGTCTGCCTCAGAGATGCTCATCTCTTTTCCTGCTCGTTGTCCCCACTGCCCACTCCCAACAGCCGCCCCTCAGCCACCTGGCTCACTCTCTTTGCAGTGCCTGGTAGCACCTGGCACCTGGCAGGGCCTCAGGTAGTATCTGAGGGCTGACTGAGTGCCGGAGTGGGGACACTCTTCACCTGGTCATCTAAGATGCTAGGAACCGCAGGCTCCACCTGGGCTCTTCCACCTTCCTCATGCCCTGAGCTCAGGCACTGGCCCCTGGCATGGAACTTCTTGCATACTTCTGCCCCCAGTCCTCTCCTCCCCATCTGGGTTCCTCTGCCCAGATACTTCTCACCTGACTGGTGCAACTGCCTCCTGCCCTCCACTCTCCACTCAGCTGCCCAAGTAGCCCTGAGTGCCTTCACTTTTCAGTGCCACCCAAACCCTTTAACTTTCAGAAACAGGTCAGCCATCACCTCTTCTAGAAGGCTTTTAGGAGGCTTCTCCAGGCTGGTTCAGTGCCCTCCCCTGGGTTCCCAGAATCCCTACTGCCTGGGTCTAGTCAGAGCACCTGCCTGGCTGTGCTGTCCTTGCTCACTTGTCTGTGGGCTCCAGGAGACAGTGACAGACAGTCTGGCACCTCCTATGAGTGCCAAGAAAGTTTTGTGAGTAAACGGTCTGGCAGCAGACCACCTGGGTTTCATGCCTGCCATGTGTAACTTTGGGCAAGTTGTTTATTTAACCTGTGTAAGCCTCAGTTTCTTCAGCTACATGATAGAAATAGTACTAATACTCAGATCACAGGGTTATTGGGAAAATGAAAGGCTGTGCATATGCACTCCACGGAGGTTAGCTGCTAACAGAACTGAGAAAAATATTTCTAAGATTGATGGGGCAGAAGGTCTCCAAACGTCAGCGCTAACTCTGCTATTCCACGGAAGAATTAGGAAGTCTTAGAAAAGAGCGGGAGCGGGAACAAATCTTCCTTAAGTGTTTCTTCAAGGAAGCTGGGGGAGAGTCGTTGAAAAACCAGGCATCCAGCACAAACCGTGATTGAGATTTTAAAGTGAAAATGGAGGTTTAATGGAAAATACGGATCTTCCTTGGGGGTTGGTGGGGAGGACGTGGGCGTGTTGGGAGATTGGAGGGACAGATGGCCAAAAAAAAAAAAAAAAAAAAAAGTAGAGGACGTAAGTGCGGCACAAGGTGGAATTAATTAAAGCCACGACTGAGTTCCCTATGGAATAGGTGCTACCCCCTCCAGGTCGTTCAGGCGCTGTGCCAACCCAAGAACCAGCGCTCCTGTATTTGTCCAGGTGGTTCTAGAAAATCTAGTCCTTCTCGGGAGGGCCTAGCACAGTGGCGCCAAGGGAATCTTGGCTGGGGTAGAAGGCAACAAACTGATTTGTGTGCGTTCGGCTGGCCAGAGAGATTGCAAGAGAGTGCGAGCGATTCCCGAAGAATGCCCCCACCTGTGTCTCCATCCCCAGGTCGCCCCTGGGGGAATGCCGAGGGCGAAAGTGCGCAGGCCCGGGGTCAAGCGGTAAGCGCTCTAGGCACTTCTCTGCCTTCCGACTCAGCCCTCAATCTCCCTCTCCGGGCAGGGGGTTTGCAGGCCCGCGGCTGGTAGAACAGCTCCGGTCCGCCCGCCCGAGCCCGTTCCGCCTCGAGGTCTCCCCAGCGCTTGGGCACGTCCGGGTCTCGCTCCCTCCGCCGCCCCCGGGGCCGGGACGTTGAAGCAACTGCCAGGCGGCCTCGGTCGGGAAGCCGGGCCCGGGGGCGCACAGACTAGAGCGCCGACGGGCCGCCCGGCTCGGCCGCGGAGTTCCCCGGCGGGGGCGGCGCGCCGGGCGGGGACCCGGTCCGAGGGCCAGAGGCGCGGCAGCCGCGCCAGGAGGTCCGGCCGCGAGCGTGACCTCACGGGGAGGGGCCAGCGCCGCGGCCCTGGGCGCGGAGCCTGGAGCTGAGAGCGCAGCGCCGGAGCCGAGCCGCGAGGAGCGCACGCCGCGGCCCCGATGGAGCGGTTCAAAGGTGAGGGCGCGGGTCCCCGCGCCGCGCGTACCCATTCCCTTCCCGCCCCACTAGGCGCGGGAAAGCAGGGCTGGGGATAGCGGGGGCGTCACTGCGTGCGCTTTGTGCCCCGCCGGGGCTCAGGTGAGCGGGGCCGGCTGCCCCCGCCCAGCCCGGACCGGGGCCGAAGACCCGGGCCCCAGCGGCGGCGCAGGCTGGCCGAGAGACTCGTGAGTGGCGGCCGCGGCCCGGGCCCTTTGATCCTCCCGGTGGCGGAGGGAGGTGGGGTGCGTGGCGAGGCTTTTCACCTGTTGGAGGACCGAGGGTGCGCTAGGAGACCCACCCTCCAAGCCCCAGCCGCCCCGGAAAGATGCCGGGGGCCGAGGAGTTCCCGTGTAAAGTCGGAACAGTGCGGGGTTGCTTCGGGGGCAAAGGGGCATGTTGGGGCCTGTCGCCCGGGCGCTAGCCAGAGTGCAGGGCTTCCTGCGGACCCAGAAAAAGAGCCTGCGAATTGATGCGCTTGGGCGGTAGGGTGGGGTGGGCGCGCAGCTCCGCTCCCGGCTTGGTCAGGCCACCCTAATCGTCCGGCCGCTCCGCTCGGGTAACTGTTTCTCTCCGAGCCCTTCTCCGCCTCCTTACTCCCAAGCAGGGGCGGAGTGCAGGATTAGGGGCTTCCCGGGGTGCCCGGCAGGTGGATCGCGTCTCTGCCCGAGGGCTTAGCTGCAAGCGCAGCTGGGCAAGTTTGGAGGTTGGCCTGGACTGGGGAATCTTGGACAGACACTGATGGGTGGGCGGGCTGGCCCGGGTTGTGCCCGGCTCGCACCCATGGTCAGAGCCTGGGGACTGGAGTCTAGAAGCCTCGGATTGCACATCTTTTGGAAAAGGAGGTTAAAAAGCTGCCCCTTAAATGCGATGCTGCGGGCACCCCCCCACCCCCACCCCCCGCGCCCCTTTGCTTTGGGAAAGCTTCTTAAACTTATTCGTCCCGGACTCTGCCAAACCTGCAAAAGGAAGTACTGTTTCTGTATTTATTTTTCCCCTGGGAGAGAGTAATAAAGGAGAGTGCTCAGATTCCCAAGGAATCTCACTGCCAGTGGTTTCTCATTTCTGAACTGACCTGAAGAAACTTTGGGGAATCAGCTTTGGTTCCCTGAACTAGTTGTATCTTTGGATTCTTTTCATTGTTTTTTCTTGGTCACAGGTGACGATGAAAGACCTAAATCTTAGGCAGGGCTCCACATGTTAAGGGTCTTTGCCAAGAGCACAGAAGCCAGCTGGGGGGACAGGGTTAAGTTAGTTGGCAACCTTCCCTTTTTTTTTTTTTTTCTCCTGTGAACCCTCCCTGGAGCCTCTCTCACATTTCTAAATGGGTGGTTTTTTTGTCTCAAATTCTGCTGAGATCACGTCAGTTTTGTGCCTGAATGACTGAATGTGTCCTTCTGTAGTCTCAAACAGTTGAGGAAGCCAGAGCCCCTCTCCTTCCAAAATAGCAGCTTGCTGCTCCCGTCCCCACTGGGGCCCCTCTGCCCTTTGGGAGGGACCCTTCCAGGGAATTCCAGACTTGAGTTGCCTGCCTGAGGGTCCCGTTGGCTCAGAATCTGCCGGGTTTTGAATTATGTTGGCTCCTGGTTGAAGGTCTAGATTACAAGCTACTTTCTCAAATCAGTACGTTAATCTTTCTGAGTCAGGGCAAATGATAACATTTTGGGTCGTCTTTCCAAATGCCCAGTTATTACCAGGAGGTTTTTGCCTCAGTAGCTTTTGACTTGGCCCTTAACCTGCAAAAGTCTTCTCAGTTTTCTTTTTCTCTTGGGAGTTTAAAGTCCTCCCACCCTCAAAGATCACTAAGAGGTTTTTGCCAACTGAAGGAAATTTAGTTTCCAGTGCAGTGTTTGTTTTTGGTAACACATGTGTCTGCCTCCTCATTTTGCAGTGAATCAGACACAGCCAGCGATAAGCAAATACATTTGAAAATCATCTGGATTGCTAAAGCTAATCCAACTCATCTTTTAGTGTTTGACTCAAGAAAAATCTCTCCAGGTTTCACTGGTGAATGCTACTAATATGTTCACTATACCTTTCAGCTGAGGAATCTGGGAATCCCCACCCTGCCTCACCAGGGCTGTAGAATGCTCCATTCACGTGAGAAGATGAGTTATACTTTGAACACTCTTTGAATTGAAACATTGATCTATGCAAAATTAAGCATGTTGGACCCAATCTTCCATTAACTGGTGCAACTCACTAGAATCTGTAGTCTCTTGTCAGAGATTCAGGGCCTTTTTTTTTTTTTTTTAAATCCCTTAATGTAAGGTTGAGTAATTATGGAATGACTAGGTATGGTGGTTTTAACAACAAAATTAAATGAAAAAACAAGATATACTTGGGCTCTCGGAACATATGTAAAAAGGATAAAGAAGAATTATTTGTGACACTTTTAAAATTTATAATTTAAATGCCTCCTCCTATGTTTCTAAATTCTCGATTTTGAGCTCTCCCTCCTCCCAAATAGGTAGAATGCCTTGTCACCATCTCTAGATTCTTACAATGTTTTCTCTAATTTGTGAAGCTCGTAAAGCAGTCGATGCAGGAGAAACTGTTTTCCAGGCCCCCCAGCCAGCATGTCACACAAGGTACATCTCCCAAACTAGCCCATCAGTTTTAGGCTCTGGGCTGATCTTCCATTGTTGTGCGAGATGTTAAGAGATGTTTAGAGGTAAAGAGTGATTAGAATGTCACCCTGTGTGTAATGCAGGAACGTTTCCAGGCTCTCTCTTCATCCCTTCTTAGCCATTCTGCTAGACAAAAACAAGGTGGCAGTGGAGGGAGTAGGTGCGAGTGTCTTCCCCAGAGAGATGGAGCTTTTATAAGAGTTTTTATAAAAAGTGATGGTAGCGTTGCTGTATCTTGTATGTGAATCTCTGGTGTTGTAAAAGCTCTGCTAAGTCCTGCGGGGTACCCTGGGACAGTGCCCATCCTTGAGTGTTCACGTGTTTATGAATTTCATAAGGGCATCCTTGTATCACCATGTGTGAGCCCATTGGCTGAACTCACACCATGTGGTCAAAGCATTCTGGTTCCTACTGCTCGTCCAGCTGGTAAGTGTGTCCGGGGCCAAAAGTGACTGACCTACTATCTGTGGATTGCACTTGGAACATCCATGCCAAAGCTTCCTGGAATTGCATCACACTTGGATTCAAATAGGCAAGGTTGAGATAGTCTCTCTGATGTGGATCACAGTAGTTGGTTGAAAGTGTATCATTCTTTTCCTGTGTTCTTTGGTTTCTGAGTCGGATCACCTGATTCCTGGGAGAGGGCACTTAGTTCTAGGGTGCTGGAAAGTAGAGGTGAGCTGGGAAGAGTCAGGCCAGTAAAAATACCTGAAAGTTTATATGTGAACCATGAGATCTGTGGTCAGGGAAGGTCTGAAAAAGAAAAGCTAATTAAAAGAGATAAACAGATTGATAATATTCATTTCACCTTCAGAAGAATCATCTGTGTTTGCTGGTTTTCCATGCCTAGGAGCTCAGGTTTTTCCTTATTGAAGTTCTACTTAAGGCAGTGGTGCTTAACCTTAACTCCACATAGAAACCATCAGGGAGCTTTAAACCCTATGGATGTATAGGCCACACCCAAGACATTCTGATTTAATTGGTCTAAGGGTTTGGCTTAGGTGTCGTCGTTTTTAAAGGTCTCCAGGTGATTCTAATGTGTCATCAGCGTTGAGAACCATTAAAAAAATATAATTATATATACACCTTCCCCACCTGGTAGATTAAAAGCAAGTGTGGCAAGAACAGATAAACCCTCCCTGCTCACATGGTGTGGTTTCACCACGTCTTGTGATACCTGCAGAAATCTAATGTAATTCACCCTAAGCTACTGTAGGATTTAAAAGGCTGTGGGAACGCTTCTGGAAAACAGTCTCCAACGTGACGCTTCCGAATCCTAAGCTCAGGGTTTGCTCATGGTTGTACTTGACCCTGAGCCCTCCTGACTTTGAAGCTCTGTGTGTGGGAGCCCTTGAAGCTCTGGCAATGAAATGGTCTGAAACAAATGCTGAGAGGTCACCTTTGGTGCCAAAAGGGCAGGAGGGTGGGGGAATTCTGCTTTGGGCCCTTCCACTCTTCTGAAGGGGCAGGAGCTGGGAACTGGGCTGCTTCCAAGCACAATTAAAGGGCCAGGAGGGGCCAACGGGCTTCAAAGCTGAGGAAGCTCTGCCCGGTTTCTCCCAAATCCCTTTAATGATGGGAAATGTTTCTGTAAAGACTTGTCATCTGGAGAAGGGAGGCTGAAAGAGGAGGGAGAGCAGTCAGGGTACAAGGAAGAGGCAGTGGCTTGGGAACCGGGAGGCACATGTGTTCTGCACAAGTGACTGAGCTCTCCGGGCCTCAGTTTCCCCATCTAGGAAACAGCCTCCATTGTCTGTCCACCCGGCTTTGAGCACTCGTCAACGCTCCTTGCTCTGTGGTCACTTAGGAATCTTTGGAAGGAGGATGTGTCTTGAGGAGGGCAGGGGGAAATGAGGGCGGGCATGTGGGTAGCCCAGCAAAGGTCAGTTTAGGGTTGTGATTCTTATAAATAAAACCAATTTCCTGTTGAGAGTGGGGAGCAGCAGCCTTAGTGGGAAAGAGAATGCCATCGGTCATGCAAGGAATTTGTTCCTCAAGGACTTTTGTGTAACTGTGTCTCCCAAGATTGTTAGCAAAGCCCAGAGCCACCCACGGAAACACTGGGTTATTCACTCCCATTTGAGAGACAGGTCGACTGAGGCCCAAAGAGATTAGGCCACAGCTCAAAATCAGAAATACAATAAGAAGATATCCCTGAGAACTGTGTTTTGAAAGGGTAGATTTCCTATTCTGATAACAGCAGGGGTTTATTTAGAGAGAAGTGCTCAATGCAATTTCAGACTCATTTCTTATTAGTGTCCCTTTAGCCAAGAAGGGACTGGCTACTCAGTGAAATGCTCCTCAGTCTTTAGGACCTAGTCCGCATGTCTCTTCTTCCAGGCAGCCTTCCCTGAGTTGCTCTGTGTTCCCTCCCTGTTTTAGGCATATCACATCCTAAGTGCTCAACAAATATTTGTTGAATTAATGTCACACTGTCTTATCAATATCTGTCTCTGTTTCCCCTGAAACTCCTTCAAGACAGGATTGTCTTTCTCCTCCAGGTATCCCCCACCTCAGCCGCTAGTGCACTGCCAGACACATAGTAAGTGCCTGGTACATGATGGGGGAATGAGTGAATGAATGAATTCCAGGTGACAGGAGCACGTGCTCCCCCGGGTCCTGGCCCTTGAGAGCCAGATTCACAAAGGGAAGTGAGGCATGATCTCAAAGCCAGATTCCGAAGTGGAGATGCCAGCCTGCGGTGGCTGCCCTTGGCTTTCCCGACTTGAGCCTTGTTTCTGTCTATTCCAGCACAGGGGTGTTGCTGTCTGGTGGTACAGAGAAGGATGCTGCAGGTTTCTGCTTGTGAGTATGAGCCTGCCTGTGCCCTCTGCAGCTGCTCACCCAGCCTCCCAAGGGCGCAGACCTGGCTCTGCCCATGCTCTGGACTGATGGCTCAGGGATCTCATGGAGCTGGGAGCCAGACTGGGCACTCCGGGGCTCAGGGTTCTAATCTGGCCTTTGCCACTAACTTGCTGTGCGACCTTGGGCAAGTCAATTAATCTCTCTGGGCCTTGTTTCCTCATCTGTACAAGTGAGGATAATGATTACTAACTGCTGTTTGGTGGAATAACTCGTAAGAACGACTGGACTGTACTCGTAAGGGGCAGTGTTATATTAACTCAGGGGAGCAGATACCCTGAAACCTCTGTGACATGGTTCTGACCCCACCACTTCCTGCCTTCTTGGATGGGGTGTGGGGGTCCTCAGTTAATCTGGGCACCCAAATTACACCCCAAAGCATGCTCATCACCTGCTTTTCGAAGGTATTGGGAGCCCTGAGCTAGAGATGCTCAGGCAGCCTAGCTTCTCGGAGCATCTTTGTTGTCCCCTCGAGGTCAGCTGGAAAGGTGATGGGCAAGAAGTGTCTCTGATGTCTCAGTAGGTTTGCATAGGAGAGGCCCTTAAATTCTAACCAGAACTTCAAGCTCTTTACTAATTTTCTGTCACTTGGCTCACCTTCTCCCTAGTTAGTCTCAAAACAAACTAATGAAAAACCCCACCGAGAGGGAGGAGTTGGGAGGATGTACAGAAAAAGTAGGAGCTGAGGGTGCCCTGAATGCACTGCCCTGATGCAAAACCAGAAGGAGCCCGGCGTGTTTTCATGTCCCACCTCGCCGTGGGTGTTAAATACCGGGGTGGGGTGGGGAGGGGCGCCGACACCCACACAAGCCCCGCTCTGTTGTTTTCTAAACAGACCCCTGAGTTCTCTGGTCACTTCCTCGGGCCCCTCCCAGGACATCAAAGACAGCAGCAGGCCTGTTGAGAGTGATGAGCTCTGCCCACAGGCTCAGCCCCAGCCGACTGCGCGGTGGCCTTCTGCTCATGGTTACACGAAGGAGAGATGGTTAACCATTGGCTCGGGGAAAGCAACCTGCCGCTCCCACGAGGAATCTGAGCGGGTCCGTTCCTGCCCTTGGAGGTGGCTTTCCCAAGGACGGGTGACTGACTGTCCCAGTCTGCCCAGGACTTTCCTGGTTTTGCTGCCGAAAGTGCCAAGTCCTAGGAAATCCCTTAGTCCCAGGCAGACGGAGATGGTAGGTCACCCTGTTCCCAGGCCTCAGCTTTATTAAAAGGCCCTAAATCAAGACTGTGGTTTCTCCACAGCAAAGATGAACTAGAGCCAATTATTTTGCCTCTTTGACAAGAAAGCAAAAGTCCAAAGTTTAAAAACTCGCAGTACATAACTAAGCATGAGTGATACACACCAGCGTCCTACGTGAGAGAAGCCAGACTCTAAAAGCCGACGCGCTGTGCGATTCCACTTCTGTGACTTTCTGGGAAAGGCAAAACCGTCAGAAAGGAAAGAGGTCAGTAGTTGCTGGGGTTGGGGCAAGGGGTTCACCTACAAAGGGGCAGGAGGGAAATTTCTAGAATGATAGGAATCTTCTTTTTTCAAACCTTTATGGTGGTGGTGGTTACGCAGCTCTAGGTGTGTGTGAAAACTCCGAGCCGTACCATCAACAGGACAGCTTTTAGTTTTGGTGGGGTTTTTCTCTACAAATGATACCTCGGAAAGCTGACGGTAAAACAAACCCCGGCCGTTTGTGATGCTGCGGTGCAAGAGGAAGACGCACCACAGCGTCACATCGAGCGCCCGATTGGCCGTCACAGGTTGTAAATAGAATCTGAGGTCTTGGTGTGGTCGTGTTTACAGCCGTCTGAGGGTGCACCAGAAGAGGGCGAAGAATTTTGGTGCGAAACAAAAAGACCAACCATGTGTCGGTATCTCAAGTGCAAGAGGCTTTTCTGTGAAGCACCAACAGGGTGATGGTCAAGCTGTCCCTCTATTTAGACAAAAAGAAAGGCAGTTCTCCTAAAACCCAGGCAGCAGATGTCCCCAGGAGGGTCATGGGATATTGAAGCATTAGCTCTGGGTTCCCACCCTGGGAACCGTTCTGCACACACATGGATCTAATGTATTGACTTTGGCAGTCTTTCTGCTGCAAGTTTTTGCTTTTTTTATTTTAACCAATAAAATTATTGAATCAGAATTGAGTACCCAAGTCTACCATGATTATTTCCTGGCTGACCTTTTGTTTTTGGCAGCCCTGCATGTCTATGCTAGCTAGGATTGATTTTGAGAAGGGAGAACGCATGATTTAGCAGAATAATGCATCTAGTCCCATGTCAAGTAAGGGATCAGCCCTCGTGTTTCCAGGCAGGAAAGAGCCTTATGATGCCTGGGCAGCACCAGCCCTTGCTCACCAGACCAGGAGACGGGATACGGAATCCCACGAGAATGAGGAAGTACCTTTCTGGTGGTCCTAACAGAGGCCGAATAGCTCGGTGATTTCCATTTGTCAAAAACTCAAAACCCATGTTGATGGCTTGTTCTGCAGATGAACTTGCCTGGCTCTGTGACCCAGGGAGCTGGACCTGTGTCTTCTCATTTTCCTTGAGAACTGCTGGCTGGAAGACTGTAGAATTTCCATCCATGAGGACCATATGGGCCCAGATCACTTTGAACCATGAATTATGCAGGAGAATTTCACCCATGCAATTCTTCTTAATCACAGATGGTCCAGGCCTCTAGTCACCTACAAAGGCAGGTCTGTCCCGCCTGTTCTTGGGGTATTTGGGAAGAATTGCCAAATAATAGCAGAGTGATAATAGGATAACTGCAGTCCTTGGTTCTGATTGGTGTGACTCTGTTAGGGGATAGTGGTTTGAAATATCTTTTTGTGCATATTTGAAGGGAAACGTCCTGATGTGGGGTCAGGCCTGTCTTGTGGCTGGTCCAACTAGGAAGGGCCAGGTTTGGGGCAGCCCAAGGGCCCACTTCTAGCTTGAGTACAGGTATGAGTACTAGTCTGGCTGCAGTTTGAGGGCTGTGGGGGAGAGGCTGGGAGTGCACGGACCGGGAAATCCCAGATACTTCCTTACCTCAGCTGCAAACTGTTGCTACATCTCCCTGGTCTACCCCAGCAAGCTGGCATTTTGGGGGGATTCTGGGGACTGTCTTAGCCTTCCTCTTAGGCCAATAAGTGGGAATCCTGCCATTTCCTTCCATCCTCCATCCCCCCCCCCATTCTTCTCCCCCAGTTTTTAGACAACAGGATTTATTCATGTTAACTGTATTCAAGTCCCCAGATGGGGGGAGAAAAAAAGATTGTGTTGAATGAGCTTATTGTTTGGAGATTTCACTGACTTCTTTTATTTAATACCCACAGTCCTAGAACATATTGAGCTGATTTACTAAAATTCAAATCTAGTCCTTTGGGAAGGAACTCTGCGAGGGTGCAGGGTGTCCTTGACATCGGGGCTGGGACCTGTTGGGGGGCGGTTTGCTTGGGGCATCATAATATCTTCATCTTCATGCTCTTGGGTCTCCTTGGGGGCAAATATTCTCACTTATAATCCCAGACTTCTTATGAACTTGAGAAGGTCTCCTGCCATTGTCCTTGTCAGGCCTTTTGTGGCATCCCTTTCTAGTATGTGTTTTGAAGACATGACGATGGACACCACCATCAGGTACCGCTGTTAACAGAGGCCCCCTGTGGTTTCTTCTCAGCAGTTTCCTGCATGAGTGGAAGGAAATAAAGAGTGGTGACATGGCAGACCTTAGGCAGAAGCAGCAAGTACCACGCAACGTCACACTTATTACTCGAATGCCCAATGCAGTGCGCCTGGGCCACGGTGGTCGTGGCAGAGTTGGATGGTGTGTCTTTTAGCACGTTTTGGAGATGGGGTCCCTGCGGTTGATGTCTCTAGAGTCATGGCTGAGGGTCGTGGTGTGTATGATGGTCCAGGGTGGTCATCTGGTGCACGGTGACAGCTCCACGTGTCGGGACCCCTTGAAGGTCTCCTGAGAGAGCCACGGCAGGCACCTGAGCAGGGTGAAGCTCGAGTGTCACTGGGGCCCGTGGAAGCCTGGCTCTGGTTCAAGTCAGTCACATCCCAGATGCCTCGAAAGTTAGACTGTGGCCAGGCAGGTCGAGTGGATGACAAAACCATCCCAGGCAAGTGTGAGTGAGCGTTAGCTGCTACAGGACCCCTCCTGGGTGCACACGGGCTCACACTGTACATGCAGTGTTCTCTCTCTTTCTCTCTCTCTTCCCCCTTCCTCCCTCTCTTCCCCCTCCTCCCTCTCTCTTTCCCTCCACCCCCCACCTTCTTTCATTCCTTTATTCCTTTTCTCTTGACTTTCTCCCACTTTCTCACTTCTCTTTCCCTCTGTCAGTTCTATTCCGTGTGTGTCGATTCAAGAAGGATTTTCCCCAGGCCATCACCTAAACCAGAAAGACCCAGAGAGAGAGAGCCTCCCCTTGCCCCAGGTCTCTGCTCTTGTTTCTAACAGCCAAGGCCAGAACCCCAGGCTTTCTCAGGAGAAGCGGATGACCTCAGAGTCAGGGTGGGAAATGGGACTTGCTCCCAGCCCGGCGAGGAGCGTCTCATCCCCTGCTGGAAGAGGAGGCCCGAGTGAAGTCTGTTTGGCACGGCCCCTGCTGCTGCATCAGACCCTGGAAAGCGTCACTCCACGTGGCCTGCTGCAGAGAAGGCCACCCTCCCCCACCCTCATGGTCCAAGCCATTTGCTAACCCTGGGACCTTGCCAGTCGTCCCACCCTAGCGCAGGTCAGTGTGACTAGTCTTGGTGACTGGGATTCCCAGGAGAGTTCCCAGCCTCTCTCTGTGGGTCCTTAAACGGCCCTGTGACCTGCTAACCTCCAACGGGTGGAAGAAACAGCCTCAGCCCTGGGTGGGGCTCCTCCCACTGCCACCCCAAGTTCCCTGGAAATGAGCATCCACACGCAGGAGCATGAGAACATTGCCACAGTTTGGATGGATGTTCCAAACATGAAGGCTCAACAGCGACTAAAATAATTTTTTCCCGTTGACCTCCTGGCTTCTCCGTGGGCAAGCGTCCATCTCCCGCCCATCTGATGCTGGTTCGGCGTATGTAATTGTAAACACTTCAGGCTGGGAGCGAATCTCCCAGAGTTATGGGATCCAGGTGTCGCTCCCTACTCGCCACGCACTGCTTCCCTCGAGAGTGGGAAACGTTTTGTTCTCCGAGGGAGAATTTAGTCTGTTGCTTTTGAGATCAGATCCTTCAGGAGCATGACGCCTTCCCGTGGCCCCCAGCCGCCAGGTCTCCACTCACGACTGAAAGGGCCTGGGGGGCTCTGGTTCCTGAGTGAGTGTCTCAGTGTGGGGGTTGCTTCTCTGAACCCAAGGTGAGGGCCCTGAGTGCTCTCAAGTCTGCAGGGAGGCACTGAGGTGGTGCTGTTGAGTTGAAGAGCAGACCAGCGCCCCACGCTCTCTGTGTGGGAACGTGCGGCCTGCCAACCAGAGCAAGTTTCAGGCCAGTTTCAGCCTCGTGTCTCAAGTACCGCTGGACGCCTGACGCGGGCATGGCGGCTGGCAGGCGGGCGCCTCTTTTCCTAAGTGGGAGGTCTCTAAAGTGAGTAGGTGGCATTGAGCACTTGATTACCTCCCCTGACCCTAGCAATAGAGTTGGAAGTCATGTCAGAGCAAAAGGGGTCACGGGAATTGTGTTGGAAAATGTCTTTGGTTGGTTGGGAGGATGTGGGGGAACCAATATTGTGGGTCTGGCTGCCTCCCCTCCTCGCAGCCCTAAGCATACCTAGCAGGTGGGGCCCCAGGGAAGGGGGAGGAAGCTAACAAACATGTTTACTTCACAGACATCAGGCATGTTGGGGGCGTGTGGGTGTGTGTGGGTGTGTGTGGGTGTGTGTGGGTGTGTGTCTTGGAGGAGAGGAGGTGTCAGGTGACAATCAGCCCCATTGTCTTGAAATTTCCTAAAGCTATTTACCTAATGCCTTCAAAGGATAAGCTTGCTGTCCTAGAACAAGATCTATTTTCCTGCCCTGGGGAGGCTGCTGCAGCTTGGAAGAGAGAAAGTGAGGGTGCTGAGAGAGGGTGTGTTCTGCTGGGGTGGAGTGACTTCCAGATTCCAATCTTATCCATCAAGACTCACTCAGCCTTCACACCTTGACCTTGACCCCCCTGAAGCCTTTAACCCCTCACTGCATCTTACACAACCCTCCTCTGTGCCTTCATACTTGGCTGCCATGTGTCTGTGCATACAGATTTCTTCTCCGGCTGAAAAAAATCAGGGCAATCACCTAGCTTGAAGCAAAATATTCTCTACAAATGGCTTTTTTTTTTCCTTGAAAAATTACCATTACTGAGTGTGAAAATGGTTTAGATTCAGGAGGAAACAGCTGGCTGGCAGAAATCCTGGTGGGGTCTTGGGTAAGATTCCGCTGTGTCACTAATGACTTTATTCGGGACATTTCCGGCACGAGCACAGTTGGCGGTGGTTGGGGAATTCTGGGGCTGAGAACTTTCGTGAAGGCAAGAGCAGCAGCCGGAGCAGCTCCCAGCCGAGGCCAGGAGGAGAGGTCTTTGTTGCCTTCAGGACAGTCCAGACCTGTCTGATGGCTGTCTCTTACCTGCTTTGGTGCTTAACATGCAGGCTCATGAACCTTTTTTTTCTAGAATATTCTGTCTGTGGGGTTCTCTGAGACTTCAGTACATAGCTAAGGTGAGCCCAGATTTCGTAGGGTCCCTCTGGTCCGTTTCCCTTGAGGGCATGCAGTATCTCAGGCAACTCACCAGTGGCTGTGGAAGAGCAAGGAAGCGTGCTGTCCCCTTCTGCAGCGCTGGAGAAAACCCCAGCTCTTTCTGCTCATGGCCCATTCCCATTTGTCCAGTCTCTGTGGTCACTACTACTTTGCTCTATGCCCCAGCCATTCTGATTCCTGGTGGTTCTCCAGATGGGGCTTTTGCATGTGCTGTTCCCTTGGCTTGGAATGTTCTCTCCTCAGCACTGCCTGCCAAGCTCACTCAGCTTTGATCTTGACCCCCTGACACCTTTAACCCCTCACTGCACCTTGCATGACCCTCCAAGCCATCCATGGTCATCGCATCCACATGATAGTCGGTGGAAAGTCTATATTCCCAGGAGGCTGAGTGCTCAGGGGTCAAAAGCCATGACTCCTCTTTGTGTCCACAGCCCCTAAATCCATGGGTGGTGTATTGTCAGTGCTCACAGATGGAACTGTATGATTGAGGCATGGTTGCTGTCCTCAAGTTTTCTGAGTTTGATTGTCAAAGTTAAGGGCTTCTGTTCATTATTAGTGGGCATCCTGGACAGAGGTAACAGGCAGCTGGCAAAAAAGGAGGGCGAGATTTACAACAGCTAAAAGCCTGAGGGGATGAACATTTAGAATATACAAAGAACTCCTGCAAATTAGCCAGAAAAAGGCAGAAATCTCAATAGAAAGGAGGTAAATAAAGGGTGTGATTGGGAGTTTACAGGTGAAGGAGCCTCCAGAAGTCTAATGAGCACCTGAAGCAACGCTTGAGCTCCTCTGTTCATCAGAGCCCAAACAACCGCCCAGCAGGCTGGCGGAAGCGTGAGGCCTCAGGGTGCCAGGTGTTCTCAGGACACGCAGAGCTATGCACAGGTCCCAGGGTGGGTTTGAAGATGGTCTTTGCGCATCGCTGGTGGTGGTGGTGGTGGTGGTGGTGAGAGAGAGAAGCCATCTGGGTGTTACCTGGGAGAGTGAGTAAGTGAACTATGACAGCAGTTGCTCATTCCAGAAAACTCTGCAGCACTAGAAGCCATGGATTAGACGTCTGTCCAGCAACAGGTCTTTAAGTCGTGGTGCTGACTGAAAGGTTAAAAAGCAGGATAGCACATTTGACAACAGCATTTAAGGCCATTAAAAATTCACAAAGCAAGACATTGAACAGGAACACGTACAAACAGAAAGGTACATGGTAGAAAGAACATCATCCCTGGTGGTAGCAGGAATGGGGTACGGGGATGAAAAGGGAATTTGTAAGAATTTGCTTTATAGTCTGTTGTTGATCCCAGAAGCCTCCAAGTCTGACTGGAAGCAGAATTTGGCATAATGAGGGCAGCAAGGTGCAGGCAGTGTGATGGGGAGATGGGGGTGGTGCGGGCACCTATCTCTCCACGGCCCCCGCCACGGAGAAGAGTCCACGGTGGCGGGGCAGAGGGAGGCATTTTCTTTCTTATTAATTGCTGGGCTGGCCAAGACCCTTTGCCCATGAGGTTGTGATAATCAACCACCCTTACAGTTCACTCCAAAGCTAATGTTTCATCAGACCTGTAATGGTGACTAGCAGTCGGCCATCATCCTGTGGGGAGGCAATGCTCATAACCCACCCTCAGAGACGCCTGCGATGGTAGAGCTGGCTTTTCACAGTTGTGTGTTTCTCAGTCCCCTCCAGCCACTCTGAGCGCTTGGTGTCGTCTTTGGGCTCAAACTGCTAATAAGTACATCCAGGTCACAGCCAAGAACTGATGTCCAAAGCTTTATCAGATTGAGTCGAAGGCATTGGAACTGGGTTTTTCCAGTACCTGATTGATTGGACACGAAGTGGCTAGACTCTGTGCAGCAGTTCATTTTTGCTTCTCTCCCCCCAGGAGGTGGGAAAATTCACTCTAAATCAGTGCAGCCACACAAGGGCAACAGCTTCCCCTGCCAACAGACCTGGGGTCTGTTTGATCTGGACAGCGTTCGCCCCTAACAGTTTTTGTTCCATCTTTATTCCTACTTGAAATATACTTGTTTTCCTTTGTCTTTTTTTCTTTTTTTAAAGTCTTTTTGAGATTCAGTGTGTGTGTGGTAAGGAACCACGTGGACCAGGAGACCGCTGCCCGGTTCTGCTTGCCCGGTGTGTGCTCCGCGAGGCTGTCTGGGCCCAGGAGGCAGAATCTGGAGCTGCCGGGGGTCCTACGAGCGTGGGCAGAAGAGCGAACTCTTTCGGGTGCGGCTCAGCGAGTGGGCAGCAAATCCAACTGTGTGTAATAGCCAAGAACTAAAGCTTAAGGTTTTCAGAAAATGGAAAAATCCCCGATTTGGGCTCTGCTGACTTGATGGTTTTCCCATCGCTCTTTCTCAGGCACCGCTGTCTCTTTCTTCTAGCTGCTCTTCCTCTGACCTGTCCCTTCACTGACAAGTTCAGTTTCTGTCCCCTGTTTCTGTCCCCTGTCTCTGGGTCCATTGCAATCTGTATATTTCTGTGATGGAACAATATAGAACTTCATTCCTGTTCTCTTAAGTTCAAGTGTCAGCCCCAGGGTCCTTCCTAGTGACAAGGATTTGCGATTTTGTAATGAACTTGCTGAAGTCCTTCAACAGCCCTTTGTCATGGGAGAATTTCCAGGACTTCCCACCACAGGCATTTTTTGAGCTTCATCATTTGCCACGTGTTGTCTGGGTGTTGAAATAAAGCTGGGCCCAGTATTGATGGGGCATCTGTTATTGGAGCTGACATTCTAGAGGATGAAAGCTGACCATCAGCAAACAGGCACAGCCCTGAGAAAGGTTAATTTCAGATAGTAAGTAACATGAAAAAACAGGATGTTGTGGGAGTGATTGGTGGTCGAGGGAGGGCGAGGTCCCAACCTCAGCCAGAGTGGTCATGAAGTGTCTGTCTGAGATGACATTTGGGTTGAGATCTAAGAAGAGGAGGAGCCTGCCTTGTGGCGAAGCAGGACTGGGAGTTCCAGGCAGAGGAAACGGCAGGTGCAGAGGTTCTGAGGTCGTCGTGGGCTTGAGTGGTGTGGGTGTAGGGGGTGGGGCCTGGGGGCAGAGCTTAGTCGTCCACAGGGAGGGTGGAGAGAGACGAGGTGGGAGAACTGGGAGCCTGGGTCTTATCTGGAGAGCACTTTACGAGCAGTGAAATTTAGCGTCCCCGTCATCCACTGCCTCTTACAAGTGGGCGTGTTACCACCAGTCTTTTATTCCAAAGGGAAAATCCAAGCACATCTTAAAAGAATATTCTCCTTCATCCTTCTCTGAAGAGGTAGAGGTGCTGCAGACCCATTACAGTTTCCCACCCTTTACTAAAGGGGTGAGATTGGGCAGGAGAAAGCCCGCAGACACACAGCTCATCAGTGGCAGGTGTGGGACCATTGCCTGAGATTCCTGAGTGATGGTCCTGCATCGTCCACACCAGACAAAGCCAGGGAAGGAAAACAGCTCTTTGACCTCTGAACCACC
This sequence comes from Camelus bactrianus, assembly GCF_048773025.1. Taxonomy (NCBI): domain Eukaryota; kingdom Metazoa; phylum Chordata; class Mammalia; order Artiodactyla; family Camelidae; genus Camelus; species Camelus bactrianus. The sequence goes on from NC_133549.1 coordinate 30,854,688, forward strand.
TAACGTCTCGGAATTGCTTCTCCCTTTAAGAGGCATTGAATGCTTTATTCCCCCACTGTACAGACTGTAGGGGACATAGTAACAGTCAAATGGCAAGGTTGACACAGACCTGGTTCACATCCAGCTTGGAGACTCGCAATGTTGAACAACTTACTTGCCCTCTCTGAGCGTCAGTTTCTTCACCTGAGAGGGGCTCATTGCCCTCTTCTTTAGAGGTTTGCAAGGACTGAGTGAAACCTTATACTTCTTGGTAGTTTCAGCACGTGGTCAGAGCCCCAAAATGCTAATTGTCGGTGATAGGTGGTTGTGAAACAAGACATTTGGCTGAAGCTGCCGTGGGTCTACCTTGTTTGTTTCTGATGCCTCAAACCTTTGCCTCCAGTAATGCTGCTCCTAAGGCTGTGGGGAGGAGGGGAAGGCGGATTCATTAGACGAGCCCTTTCCTATTTCTGAACTCATTAGTATGAGAACATCGTTCCTCATTAGTCCTCGGTCCCTCCAGCCTCAGTTTCCCCACCTGTACTAACCACCGCCTGCTCCTGTCCCAGGCTTGCTGGGAAGGTCTGTGGAAAACTATGCATAAAAGTGTCCTGAAAACTGCAGTGCACCGAGCACGTATAAAAGATGATCATTCCAGGGTTGGGCTGGGATGGCAAAGCAGGCAGAGGGGAGTCCACGGTGCTTCCTTAGTCATTGCTAATTGTTCCTAATGCTCAACCCTGGGATATTATGGCCAGAAGGCGGGCTCTCCTGGTCATGGGAACCCAGGGCTGAGTGGATTGTGTTTGAGATTGGTTGATGAGATGGGCTATTTGATGCAGGATCACAGTGAAGTGTGAAGGCAGGTGAAGTGAAGTCTCAGTAAGACACTCGGTCGGGCAGGTGAAATTCATTGCAGTCCTGCAAGCAGGGCGCCCATCTGCAAGATGCGGAGGTGATGAGCAGGACTGGTGCCCATGTGGCCTGGATGGTTGCAGCCCCAGAGAGAACACGTCTGCTCGGAGACACGCTGCTGCTCAGTGTAGTTTGTTCACTCACTCCAGGTTGCTTCTCCTCCAGCCTCTGCTGACTTCCAGGAGGGTCCCCCACCTGTCAGCCCTGGCTTTGTCATCTTCCCTGCTCTGTAGCTGCTGCTGCTGCTGCAATGGCATTAAGTGGAACATCAAGTGATTATGAAACATTAAAATCAATACCAGTGTCTTTTACTTCTTATTTCAGTGTGTGTTCCACTTTTAACCTCCACAGATAACCCAGGGAGATGTGTCAAAAGTCATGAGATGGCTGTTTTCTGCATGGGGTCGCTGAGGGCCTGAGCCCTGACTAGGAAGCTGTTTCTACTGGGAGGCGAGTTTTCAGACTCTCAGCCGAGTGTAAGCCTTGTTGCCTGCATCTGGTGGTAGCTGTGTTCACAGGCTCAGCAGCAGCCTCTCTCCCCTGGGCATTTTGTTCTCACCATCTCATTTAGTCCCTAACTCCTCTGGGGAGGTGACGGTGAGAACCTGACCCACCAGCTCTCCCCCTGCACCAGATACCTGTAGCCTCCCTAGGGGACCTGCATACCTGGGAGGGTTCTGATAGAAAAAGCATCTTAGCATCTTTCAGTGACATTCTTGGCATTGCTTTGCTGGGGAGAAGTCCCCTGGAATGCAGAGACTTGTTCCCCTGAGTTAGGCAGAGCTAAGAATGTTAATAAAAGGCTTCCCAGAGCTTTTCCATTGGACACTTTCATCTTACTCCAAGCTTGCAGAATCACGACTGGGTGTGGGGGTAGGGAGGCATGAATCCAGCAGTAGATGTTATTATCTTTATTCTGTGGATGGAGAAAATTGAAGCCAGACATTGAGGCCAGAGGCAGCCTAAGCAGGAACTTAAAAAAAAAAAAAAAAAAAAGAAAGAAAGAAATCCGACAGGATCCAAACCCAGCTCCACTGGATTCTAGGGCACTATTCTGCTGCTTGGTATAGCTTGATCAAGCTAGACATGATCTCCATCCTCAAATGGCTTCAGACCTGACCGGCAGCCACATCTGAATCTGATGCTAAGTGGGGTGTTGAGTCTGCTGGCTGCAGTCCACCATCTTGGTGTATCCCTTTGGGATGGGGAGGAGGATTCCCCAATGTTGCTCACAGCTGAGGCTTGGCTGTCTCTGAGGCGAGCCCTGGCTGATGCAATGGCCTTTCCTAAAAGCAGACCCTTCTCTGTGTGCCTGGCTTCCGGGTGTCCTGTCTCCCAGTTGTGTCCCCAGCTGGCTCAGCCAGGCCTGCGCTCCTGTTGTTCTTTATGACCAGGAACGTGTACTCCCATCCCCCCGCCCTTCCCAGTCACACCCACCTCATCCACCGCCCCCTTGTCGGGAAGCCAGCTTTCGTTGATCACATCTGGCCCCAGCTGCTCATGCTCCACGTGGGACCCAGTCAGCACTTCCCTGCGCTGGCATATGTGTGTTTCTGTTCCTCGTATCCCTGTCTTGTCCCCATGGCTAGTTTTATGGCCCCTAAAATGCATGGCAGAGTGTTTAGCACATAAGCAGGCATTCTCTTTATTCCTGGTAATTCCCAGGAGCTTCTGTCCAATTTCCCATCTGCCTCTTTCCACCAGCCTTCAGAAGTCCCAGCTGAGGGCACGTAGAGGGTCAAGAGAGGCAAGGCATTGTCCCTCGCGTGACCTGGCAATGCCTCCCTGGGTTCTGGGAAATAGGCATGTGTGCCCTGTCTGTGCAGGAAGCCTTGTTTGCTACTGTGCTCCCATGACGCCTTGCACACCATGTGATTAGTGGGACGACCGTGGACTCTGACGTGTAAGGAGGAAGGTGAGCATTTCCCCCATTTCTTACAATTTGGAAGAAGAAAAGATAAGTGAGGATATTCTCCTTTGGAAAAATAGATCTCACCACAGGCGATGTCCAGCCACACACCCTTGGAGCCCAACAGCTGTCTCTCATTTGTTGGCAAATGTTTCTGGTGATGAATGTCCTCCATCCATGCTCACAGCCGTCCCTAAATGGAGGCTTTGGACAAGTGTGGGGGAAACAATGACCCTTCTCAGAGAGCCCTCAGCAGACGCTCCCAATGAAGTTGGTTCATCACTTGGAGCCTGGTCAAGGCTACAGACAAGATGCCATTGATTCAGCAAGGAAGGCCCCCGAACAGCCGTGGAGATAGAGAGGCTGAGGCAGCAAGAAACAGAGAGAAGGATGGGATTCATGGCTCCTGAGAAACGCCCTGAATCATCAGAGTGAATGATTCCGCCTCTTAAATACCGTCTTCTAGAAGTTGACTTACGGGATGATGGTCCTTCCCCTTCGCACATTTGCCAGGTCATTATAGGATCACAGGGTGTGGGAGGGTCTAATCCTTCTAGGGCAAAGCATGTTCCTCTAGAGGGACTGAGGCTGAGAGAGACGAAGGGCTTGAGCCCCTGGACTCGGCCTTGGCCCCTGTCCTGAATCTGCTTCATTCTTCCTGTACACAGGTCAGAAGGGATGAAGGAGAGAGCACATGAGGTGGAGAGTCAGGTAGGGCCAGTGAGGACTCTGGCCTTGGAGCTGGGAGTAGGTATCTCAGTGCTGCCAGGCATCCGCAGGACCCCCGCCACAAAGTTCAGCCCCCATCCTCCCTCTCCACGTGGGTCTCCACCGACTTTCCAGGACAAAGATAAAAGGTCAGATTTCCAAGCCAAAGAGAAAAGGGCCCAACTGGGTAAACTCAGTTCTTCTTTGTCCTTTTCTTTTTATTATTTTCGAGTTTTTTCTCTGATAGAGTTACTTTAAATAACTTAAAATAGCATAAACAACAACTACACATTGCAAATGGCTCTTAGTCTGAAAGGGATTCAGTATGGTCATTTTACATTTTTTTTTAACGGTAAAAGTCATACATGCTTATTATCAAATATGCCTATAGAGCAGAAATTTCTAATGTGGAATGTGCAAATCCCTAGAATTCCTCCCTCAGTGATAACTATCTGTCAAGGATAATGTTCAGCCAAATGTTTTTCCTCCTCTCTGCAGCAATCCTAACAGTTCCTCTCCTCCCTCCCCGCCTCCCTTCCTCCTGCCCTCTCTTTTCTTCCCTTCCCTCCTGTCCCTCCTTTCCCCTCCTCTCTTGTCCCCTTCCTTTTTTTCTTCTTCTTTCCTGCCCCCGTGGTTTAATTTTAAAAAGCAAAAAGGTACAGTAAAAAGTAGACCCCCTCATACCGCTGTTCACTCACTTTCTTCTGCTGGAAGCGAGCCCTGTCCCCGTTCATCATCCTTCAGAAAAAAGAGTGCACATAATCTATCGGAAAAGTATAATGTCCCCATTTCCCCCAGATGGACTGTACCCCCTGCTTGCTTTCTTATTTAAGTTCAGGGTGTTTCTTGGGGGTCATTCCTGAGAATACAACAGTGCTGCTGAGTATTTCCTTTATGAAGAGATTGCATGATTTGTATAATTGTCGAGCATTTAATTTTTTCTGAGTCCTTTGCAGTAACAAACAATGCCGCCACGAATTTCCTTGTATGCAGGTCATTTCAGAAACATAAAGGATATCCTCTCAGGACAGAATCTCAGAAGGAGAATTGCTGGGTCAAAGGATGTGTGCATTTACAATTTGATTAGGTAAATCCTGGGAAGTTGCGTCCTTTTTACTCTTGCCAGCAAAGTGTCAGAGTGTTTCTTTCCCTACGCTTTCATCGACGCTATATAATATTAACATTTTTTCATCTTTGCCTATCAGAACAGCCAAAAGTATCCCTTTATGGTATCTCTTATTATAAGTGAAGTTGAACATCTTCTAACGTGTTTAAATGCCATTTGTATGTGTGTGTTTGTGTGTATAATCTGTTCATAAGCATTATTCATTTTTCTATTGGGTTGTTGGTCTTTTAAACTTAATTTTGTAAGCACTTTGGATATGTTAAGGAAATTAAACCCTTTGGATATGAGTTGCAAATTTCTCCTCTCTGCCCCCCTCAGTTTCTTGTCTTTTGACTTGTTCTTATGTTTGCTTGTCTAAAGTAGGATTTTGTGTATGTGTGTGGTCAAAGTTATCTCCTTTTTGGCTCTGAGTTTTGTTCATACTTAGAAAGTCTTTCCCTAAAATTCTACTTTAAAAATATTTTTCTTTCTCTTTTTTTTTGAAAACAGCCTTATCGAGATATTACTCACATACCATACAATTCACCATTTAAAGTATACAGTTCAGTGGGGTTTTTTGTATATTCACAGACATATGAAGCCATCACCACAGTCAATTTAGAACATTTCATCACCTAAAAAAAAGGAGACCCCTTACCCTTTCACTATCACCCTCCTTTCCTCTATTCTCTTCCTGCTCCCCACCCCCAAGCCCTAAGCCCCCACTAATCTGTTTTCCTTTTTTGGACTCTCATATGAATGGAATCACATAATATGTAGACTCTTGGGATTGGCCTCTTTAACTTGGCATAGTGTTTTCAAGGTTCAATCCAAGTTGCAGCATGTTATCAGTACTTCATTTCTTTTTATGAGTAAATAATATTCCATCATATGGATATGCATAGATATAGCACATCTTGTTTATCCATTCATCCACTGATGGACATTGTGTTATTCCTACTTTTTGGCTATTATGAGTAATGCTGCTGTAAGTATTTGTATATACTTTTTTTTAATATGTTTTTGTTTCTCTTAGGTATATACCTAAGAGTAGAATTTCTGGGTTATATGGTAACTCCTCCTTTGAGGAAATGACAGACTAGTTTTCAAAGTGACTGTACCATTTTACATTCCCATCAGCTGTATTTTCTTCTAGTACTTTTGTGATCTTATTTTTCATGCTTTAAGTTTTTGAGCAATCTGAAATTCTTCACAAAGTATAACATAGGTGTCTAAATGTATGTTTTCCAGGCAGCTACTCTGTTGTACAACAGTGTTTTTCAATACTCTTTCTTTCTCGATGTCTCGATCATAAACTCAATCTCTGTGTATATTAGGGCCTCTTCTATACACTCTAGTCTTTTCCTTTGACCTGTCTGTCGGTTCACATATCATTGCTACACTGCTTTAATTTTTGTAGCTTTGTAACATGTTCCCTCACTATTAATTTTTTTTAAAAACCCACTCATCACAAGCATTTATTAAACCCTTATCCATATATAGCACAGAGCTAGAGAATGTGCAAAGCAAATCCAACATTGTTCCTGCCACCTAGGAGCTTGTAGTAAATAAGATTTCTCACTGCCATGCCCTCTAACAAATGCATTAGCTGAATTATCTTATTTAACCTTGCAATTCTATGAGTGTAGATAGAGCTTTGCATTCCCATTGTAGACGTGAGGATGCCAAGGCTTTGAGACAGAGAACTCTGAGACAGGAAGGCAGACAGACACCAACAGGGTTGTTTTCAAAGAGTTCTGGGTCAGGTGCTCTTGGGTGCCTTGTCGGTGGAGAGACTGTCCAGGGCAGTGTGGTGTGAATTCACTCAGGGTCTTCCCTGGAGCCGGTGCCTGCCGGCTCTTTTGAGAAGAGCCCCACACCTTAGAGTGGAAGCCTCTTGGACTGAAATCCTGTCATTCCTCCAGCACTACATTGCCATTGACACTCCAGACAGTAGGGAAATGAGGTTGGATTTTGGCTACATTCTCTTCCCAGATTTTGTGACTCAAGATCCTTGCCAGAGATGGAGTTTTTGTTTTGTTTTTTTCCCCCTTGCAGAAGGATAGCAAAAATATTTGCCACATAAAACAGACAAGCCCCACGAAGTCCCCACCAATGAAATCATGTCTTCCCAGGCAGACTCACTCTCATGACCTCGGCTGAGTTCCACTCTCTGGGGAGTTGTAAGGCAAGGGAACTGATTTACTCAAGGAAGAGACCTACTTAACTTTCACTTCCTCAGACTTCATCAAACACTTGGGGGCTCGGGGGGTTGTGGGATTAGGAGAACATCATGTGATTGCCCTGGAAGCATTCACTTGTAGGAATGTGGGGTAAACCCATGTGGAACAAGAAATCTCAAAAGAATTTTGCCTAGAAGTGGCAATAAAAATGCAATTCAAGTTGCCTCAATATTACAGAATTTTACTAAAGGAAAAATGTCTGTCTGTCTGTCTCTTCCTCCATCTTCCTGTCATCCCCTAAAGACATTTGCTTTATGGGAAAATTTTTCCAGAGTTTGAACTAGTCCACTGAGTGGTGGGTGACTTGTTTGTTTTTTATCATGGGAAAATAGGATATTTAGGCTGGGTTTGAAAGTCCTGGTTTTGCTGGCTTTTCTCAGACATCACCATCACAGGGGAGCTGATAGCAGTGGTATATGTTTTGCTGTGTAGCCCCTTCTCCATATGTCTTGGCCTAGGTCATGCCAGGGCCAGGTGCTTCCTCACGATTGGTGGGTCTGGGGCTCACTGGCCCAGCACCACCCTCACCCTTCCCTTAGTGATGATCAGTGATGTGTCCTTGGTCTTCCATGGAGGCCAGAACATCCCTGCGGGCCTGGAGGCCAAGCTTCTTCCTCCATGGGTTTCCTCTGGGGACTTCTTGGACTGTAGAGTCTTGGGAAGCTGGAAAATGGTGGTCATTACTTCTTCTCTGGGCCCTTACCTTTGGTCTTTTGGGGCTAATTTAATTTCGCACCAGTTCAGAAGCAGGGGTCTCTGACAATCTGGAAGATGATACACTTACAGGGAAAGCAAGATAACACTGCTTCACGGAGAAAGGCTCTACCTTCCTCGTGTAGAAAATGTCCTTCATCGTATCATTCAAAATTTCCTGGCCCCCAGGGATAATGAGGATGATGACAACACTTTTACTGTTTGTTCATAGAAAGTGTCTCACTTTGTCCTGAAAAAGGCTCTGAGTTTATTGTGTGTCCCAGCCTTTTCTGGATTCCGTCCAGGTGTCTACAAGGGCATTGACTGGTGAGGATTGAATGAGGTAATAGATATTAAGCTTCAGTAGTACGAGATGGCTTTGCACCTGACTGGCTGAAAATTCCAGGCAATTTCCTGTGTCAACACAAAGCGAATGCTCATTTTAGAAACATGTTTAGCATTCAAACAAGAACGAGTCCGAAGCAGCTGTCCCATGAATTCTGTGAATAAAGTAAAGAAGAGTGCTTCTTCGTGTTCTTGGCCAGCAGGGCCATCCATTAGCAGGTGGTGGAGCACCTGGTGACTTGTCGCCTCATTCTGAAGGCCCTCTCCCTTGACTCGGGCTCTGTTTTGGCTGTGACAGCCCTCCCGCCTGAGATGCTTCCTGGCAAATAGGGACAAAGCACATGGGAGGTGTGGCACCCGCGAAGACCCATGAAATTGTTTCCTGGGAAGCAATTTCGGATAAATGTTGCAGAAAACACGGTTGAGCCCTTTACAGACTCCCTCAGACACGGGTTTCAGACATTAGTGTCCCTGAGAAATGGAGTCACCTATGTGTTGCTCTCTCCTTAAGCCTCTCGGGCCAGTAGGTACCCCTTTCTCTGTGCTTCCATCGCCCTTCATCACTATCTTGGTGAATTAAAATGAAGGCATTTCAGGGTAGCAATGCATCTTTCTGTATCTAGAAGAGTCTGGGAGCTCAATAAATAATTATTGAATGATTCCATCATCACACTGGGGAAAACGAGTAACCGTTCTATTCCATTAACTGCCGTTTTGCCACTGACCACGGACGTAAAGGTTGTCCTCCCTTGATTAACGCACGTGGTGTATGGTCCAGTGTGCATGACACAGCCAGCGGTCCACAGACGTTCTGTTCCTCACATCCACAACCCACTCACTACAGCTTGATGGGCATAGCAGTGGTCTTTTTGAGAAGCACCTAACTGTGCTTGGTTGGACTTCACCCAGAGTAATCTAGTTTACAAATCATGCTTTGTGCCACATTTGATCCTTGCCTTGAGACTGGCCTCTCTGAAGAGTCGTAGGAAAGGAAGATCTCTGCTGGGTTTTTCAGATAATCTGGTAAAATATTCCATGTACTAAACTTGTTTGATAAGTCTATATTTTCTAGTCGAGGTGAAGTTTGCAGCATCTCACATTTGCTTGTTCAAAGGTGCTCCTTGACTTGGGAAGTCAGGGGAAGGGGGGCGGGGAGTGTGAATTAGTAAACTGTGGGCCAAGGGAGACTGTTTCTCTGTGTATTATGACCTTGACTTGTGTAACACCCCTAGTGATGTTTGAAAGCACCAAGGAGAGTGCCCTTCTCCTTCCCTGCATCGGGAAGGCAGGTAAAGGATGTGCCAAGCCCAGTCCCCTGGGCTCCCTCCACCAGCTCCTTCCCGTTCCTCCTGGCTCATGGCTCTGTGGGTGGTGACTTCTAGGGAGGCCTGAAAGCTCCAATGGTTTCTCAGTCTCTGGCTGATTCTGCCTGGGTGGTCTTTTATTCTTCCCATGTTCCTCTATTCTTACATCTTCAGTATTTCTTTCCCCTGGAGATGGTTGAAGTCGTTGTGTGTGTTTTTAATTGAGTGTCGACAGCTCTGGATGTAACACGTTCAGCAACTGCATTATCAGGGTCCGAATTTGCAGTGTCGTCTCAGCCCCTGTGATAGTTCCAGAATGCTTCTCCTTGTGGTTTTTGAGATAGGTGATTGCTGTGATCCTCTTCCAATAGGAGCAATGATTGTAGAGGTTCCTCAGTTCTTAGTAAGGGAAACTGAACCCTCTCTACCGTATGTTAAAAGAAATTCACATTTTTAGGCTCCAGTAAAGATCGCTATTCACTTGCTACCATGGTAGGAGCATTGGTATCAGAGTTTAGTTCTATTATTTAACTGGTATTTATTCCTTCTCTTCTCCTCTAAGTTGAAAGTCCTTAAGTGTAGGTAACATTTCTTACATCTTTGTATTGCACTCAGCACCCCACCTCTACCAGACCCGCGCACAAGAGCTGGTTCATAGTCAACGCTCCGTAATATTGGTTTATGTCACAAATCAATATGAAAACGAATATGTGTATGTATATGCATGACTGGGACATTGTGCTCTACACCAGAGATAAGCACATTGTAATTGACTGTACTTCAATTAAAAACACACACACAAAAAAACCCCAAATCAGAGCCCTTATGAATTAACACGGTCCTTCCTCTAGAAGATCACACAGTCTCTAAATGAAGTCTAAGGTGTGTGGTTCCTTTAAGAGGGTGACTTTTTTGGGGGAGGGAGAGGAGGGAACAGTATAATTGACCATATAATACTTTGTTGTCCCAAATCCAGTTTAAAACTTTTATATTTGTTCCCAATTAGACTCTCATGGAACTGAGATCAGAAAGTTGAAGTCATCTTCCTTTTTGCACTGGCCAGTGGCCTTCAAGCCGAGAAAGGTTTTTACAGATGAACATTTGCAATCAATTCGGTGAAAGGGAACATTAACTTTGAACCCCTAATAAACTAAAAATCCCCCCATGAAGACATTTTCATTCGCATTAGACCTGTGTTATGAAACATTGTGTTCAATTAGTATATTTTGAATTTTGTCAAATTAGTGTAGAAGATGAGTGCTTTCTGTTGTTACACATCATATCGTTGATATTCCCTAGTGACCTGCTCTAGAAGAGGAGACTAGAAAACTTTCCTGTAAAGGGCAGATAATAAATATTTCAGGATTTGTGGCCACGTCGTCTGTGTGGCAGTGACTCAGCACTGCCATTGTCAGATGTCACCAGCCATATATTGTAAACAGGCACAGCTGTGTTCCAACAAAACTTCATTTATGGACACTGAAATTAGAATTGCATCTAATTTTCATGTGTCACGAAAATATTCTTCTTTGGGTTTTCTTTTGGCCATTGAAAAGTGTAAAAATGTTTCTTAGCGCCTGTACAAAAACAGGTGATGGGCTCAGTTTGGCCCGTGGGCCACAGTTTGCTGACCCCAGTTCTCAGGGATGAGGCAGTAGCCTCCATCCAACCTTACCTGACCAGGTTAGTTCAGTCACTCTAGTGAACCTGAGATAATCCTAGACCAGGTAATGTCTGGTCTAGTGACACACTCCCTGCTCCCCACAGCCAGGAGGCCAGCCTGCTCCCACATGCCGCTCCTTGGCTGTGAGGGCTCAAGCAGCCTCCCCCACCCCTGCCATCCCACAAACCTAGTTCTCTAAAAATCTGTCTAGGAAAGAGTTTCTTCAGAATGCAACATCAGCCCTGGGCCCCTTCCAGCTCCCAGCTGGAAGGTCTTTCCAAGGAGGGAGAAGCTGAAACAGCTGCATGATATTTTTTTTCTTCTAGAATCATCCAGCAAGGGGGTGAGTTCAGGACTCTGGCAGCTCCCGTGTAAATGCTGAGCCGTTAAAGACAAATCTGGGAACAAATCTGGAGCAAACTCTGCTGCTCCCCCACCAGCGAGAATGGCCTCACCAGAGCCAGGGCTCGCAGCATCTGCCTTTATTTTGAGGCCAAGGCTGGGGCAGAGGGGCCTCTGGGAGAGTGTCTGAGACCCACGAGGATCCACTGGCCCTTGGCCGGGTGGCTGAAGACCCTCCCGGGCGCATGCGCATCTGCAGCTCCTTACGGGAGACGGCGGGGCTGATTGGCAGGCCCGTGGCCCGGCCTTGTGGTTCCGTGCCGGAGGGTTAGCCAGCTGTACTGTTTGTCTCATGGAGAGAGTTTCCAGAAACACTTTTTCCCTTTCTGCTTGAATGACCAAATTTCAGAAAAATCCAATGATAATGTGCAGGCGTTTCAAATCTGTAACGTTAGCTGGGATGTTTAGGGTCATGTTGCCTAGGAGATCTGAGGGGCGGGCACGTTAAGGTCTCTGCGATGACCGATGAAATGTCCATCCCAGCTGGAATGCTGAAGCCGCAGCAAGAGAGAGGGGACTGGGTGTGTCCGGTGTGTATGAGGTGGTTTCAATTGATGGGACCGTGTTGTGTTGCTCTTTGACACCACACGGAAGCCCCATGAGGGCAGGGCTCCTACCTTCGGTGTCTTCTACAAACACTGGACAGGTGTGGTCCTGGGGCCTCAGTCAGAGTCTTCGGTCCACTTTGGACTCAGGTCTTGCTGATTTTACCAGCAAAGAAGGGGCAAGATTATCTTGCTACTTGGCCTTGGGGGAGGGGGTGCCGCAGGTACACTGGCAAGTAACCATAGTGACCGAGGCCTGGGGACTTCCAAGACAGGGACCAGGGAGTGGAGGCAGAGCTCTGGGGACCTGGCCTTTATCTTCCAAGTCCCTGTCTTCTCCTCTGGCCACCACTTGAAGGTCCTAGTGTCATCATTTTGGGGTAACCTATGGGCAGGGGGACTTTGAAGAGTTAGAATTGAAAGTTTAAAAAAAGACGGGAAGGAAGGGTTTAATGAGATTGTCCTCATTGCCGTGCATTTCTTGTAACAGTTTTGCAAAATAATAGATGTAGTACTTTATAAACAAAAAGACCTATTTTTAAACATATATTGCATCCATTGGCTGGAGTACCATGTAGCTGTTTAAAGGAACGAGGCACAGCCTTATGTTGTCCAAAGTGGATCTCCAAGGGACACTGACAAGTGAAAATAGCAAGGCTCAGAATGCCATATATAGTGTGAACTTACTGGTATAAAAGAGTTTTGCCTGGATTTTTCTGTGTATGTTTTTTATTTAGAATAGGGTGCATCAGAAATCCCTGGTAAGACACACAGACCATTGACAGTAGTTTCCAGGGAGGGGGCTGGGGTTTCTAAGACGGGAGGGAAACTTTTCATTGTGTTTGTGCTGCTGTTTGATATAAATATATATACATTTTTACCATGGGCATATATTCCAAATTTTAAATTAATAAAAATAGAAGAAAGTATACAAAAGAAGTCATTGAAAAGGTATTTGGCATCGTGTAGGCTTCCGGAGCTGGTCACCCTCAGCCTGTTCTGGACATTGAGATACGGAGAAAAAAGCAAAAGAAAATACTGGGTTATTTTACTTGTGGCAACCCCTGCCCCTCCCACCCCACCCAGCCCTACGCAGCTTCCTTTATCTGAGCCATAAATTCTGGGACAAACAATGGCGAGTCAGCCCAGGGTTGGACTTGGTGTTTACAGAGGGAAAATCTGGGAACCCATTGGAATTCTTTGGAATAAAGAATGGAGCCCGGGCCTTCTGCGCTGGGAGGAAGGGCTCCCAAGGTGGCTCTGGGGACTGTCCAGTTGACTGTCCAGGGACCAAAGACAAGACTAGTCGTCATTCTGGGGGTTAAACTCTCCAGGCATCCTTAGATTCTCCACAAAACAACTCTTTAACAGCATCACTTTTCAAGCCCAGGGAGAAACTTCGATTTGGAACAAATTACTCAGGAATTTTGTTGTTTCATCCAAGTTGAGGGAAAGAAACCTTTGTTGCTGCTGTCTCTACAGGATGTGACTTGCTGGGGAGAAGTAATACAGTGGTTCTTGTAGGGAGAGGCATTCAATTCATCCTTTTCCCCTGATAAAATATAGTAGAACTTGTCCATGTTACCTATACCCTGGAATCTTATTTAATTCACTAGGTTTATGAGCTATAAAGGGGCCTTTTTTTCTCCGACAAAAAGATAATCTTCCCTCTGCTCTTGGGCTGTTTGAAAAAAAAACCACAGGGAATTTTCCATGGCCCAATTTCTGACCTTGGTAAATCATCTTTTCTTTTTGGACTGATGAGGGGTCTCGCCCTGCCATCTCCTTTCTTCAGAATCAGCATTTACAGCTACCCGCACCAGAAGCCTTTAATTCCATGACCTGCCTGCTCCCAGCTGAGCTGCATTTCTTCTTTCCAAGAAGATGGCCAAATCCCTGCCCCCTCGCCTCCATTTTCTGTCCTTAGTGCAAACACACCTGGCTTTTTCCTTGGAGAACTGAGTGCGTAGACAGGCAGACTGAGAAGTTTTCGGTGTTATTTTAGCTGCTTTGCCGGGTGGCAGGTGGGGGAAGATGAGAGAGAAGGGGTGAGCCCCTGCCTGGCCCCCACCCACCAGTGTCCCCTCCGTAGGGCCCTGTGGGAGGCCCAGCAGACAGCAGCCTGTCAGACAGAGTAACGTGCAACATTCCTGCAGCCCCCAGATTTACTTCCTGGTCATGGGAAAGTTTAGTTCTGTTGCCTTACTGCTGCCTGGGCCCTGTTGGCTGGAAAAGGCTCTTTGGAGGAAGCAGGCCTTGCTGTGCGCTTTAACAGATGGAAAGGATTTACAGAGAAGCGGGGGAAAGGGAATTCAGATAAAGGGAAATCATGAGAGTAAAAGTTTAGAAGTGGGGAGAGAGCCACAAGGTGGGTGCTTTCTGCAAACATGGTGACTTTCAATGGTAAAACAAAGAAAGGGGCCAATGGCTTGTCCCCTACAATTTCACTCCCCGCTGATATGTCAAAACAAAAGCCAGTCTCAGGCCAAATTCAGCTGCGTTCCACCTCTCTGTGAGCCAGCAGTTACAAGAACAGCCTTGGTCTGATGAAGCCCCTGCTTTCTGGCATTCAGGTGTTCTGCCACCAGGCGCCTCACTTAAGGCAGATGTGAGAAAATGCTAGTGGCAGGATTTAACTACCCTAGGGGATCAGGCAACAGAGTCATCCAGGAACGTGAACACTGCACTGCATTTTGTCTCAGGCCAGGTTCATGTGAGGGTGGAGGCGCTGGAACAGGATTTCCAGCTTCTCCACTTATGTGAGCACCACTCATGTCAGCAACAAAACAGCTTTAGCATCCTTCTAAATAACTAAAGCCTTGGAGTAGCTGCCTCTGGGGTATGGATTTGTGATTGGAGGCTTTCAACTGACCAGAAGCCCCTGGCGTGTATAATCTGACTAGGGTACTTTACATATTAGCTCTCCACCGTGGGGTGTGGATTTAAATCAACTCTCACGCGTATCTTGCACTATGTAAGAAGAGTATGAAAGTAGATTATAGACAGCATTACAGGGACCTCCGGAGGCCTGAGAATAGCCGTATTTGGAGTTTGGATGAAACGTCTGATTCTCTGTGAGTGGTGAGAACACTGGATCAGGGAGGTTGACCAGCTTGCTCAGGGTCACCCTGCTTGGTGGTGGCAAAAGGGGACAGGGTATCTCACCCAATCCCATGACTGCCCCCTGCATCCTGCATCTGGGCAGAAGGTGCCAAAGTAACTGAAGAATAGGCCTGTTAATTTGGTTGTGTGTGATCATTGGTTTTGAATGTAAAAAGGTTTTACCTGCTAGAGACACACGGAGGTATTTATGCATATTGCAGAACTTAAACATTATACTTTGAATGGATTTGTTTTAAATATATCAGTAAAAATAGGTGGAGCAAGAGATGAAGTAAGAATGGCAAAATTTTTAGAACTGTTAGAAAATGATAAATCTCAGTCATGGGTTCATAGGGGGTTCATTTTATTATTCCTTTTTATGTTTGAAAATTATTCATTTCAACATGTTTGTAAATTTCATTTAAATTTTTCATAGAATGTTTTTAAAAATCAGCAACAAGTTTTTGCACCCAACCAAGGAAACCACTGTCACAAGGGGACACCTGGAGTTGCCCGCCATGATCAGTTTTCATGAAAGATAGGATTTCTGTCCCTGGTGTACCAATAGTGGCAGCTTCTTGGAGCCGTCAACCCCTTGAGGCAGGTGCAGCCTCTTATATCCTCTGCCAGGAGAGCAAGGTGGCACCAACTCACTCTCAGCCATTAGTGGAATCCCGCTCCTGTAACTCCTGCCTCTCATCCCTGCTCCCAGTCTGCAGCGGTGTATGTAGTGTGTCCATGTAGTTAATTACTCCTAAAGCCATGCTCCAGCCAGGCCTGCACGGTTGGGAAGAAGTAGCAGCTTCCTGTTGATAGTGTGTGTGCATTCCATGGTCATCGACTGCTGCAAAAAAGGACACAGTTAGACAAGGGTGGAGGGCAGTATTTCAGCCCCTCTGCCTGCCCCCTACCCCGCCTTCTTGCCAGGGATCCACCCCCACCTCCCATCCTCGGGAAGGCTCTGGAACGACCTGAAATCAACTTGCAAGTTCATGCAGAGCCCTCATTCCTCTCTCCCTGGCAATTAACAGTGATTTACTGGAGGTTACATTCTAGCCTGGCCTCTGGCCCTCTGTTATCAGCAGCTTCGGGGACTGGGGCTCATTATTGGTCAGTTCCTGGCTGCTCTGCAAACAGCCGTTTTCACATTTAGCTCTTGCCCACAGCCACATCCTGTCCCTTTAGTACCAGAGGACGGTATCAGGCTGCCCCATGCTAAGTAGGGGAGGAGCATGTGATGGAGACAGCCGCCCTAGACAGATGGACCGAATCACTGAGTAATCTTTCCCCGGGCATTTTGGAGATGGGGTGCACCGTGAAATTCACTCTCTGTAACACGTTCTTAGGGAACGTGAGGTTGGCCTGATAACGAGTCTCAGTCTCTGTGTGTCCGTCTGCGAACAACTGACGCTATTTTGCCCCGGCACAGGCAGGGTGTTTCCAGAAGCCTATTTGTCATCTCGCCTTTTGTCGAGAAGCCTCCCGTTACACAGAAGAGATGGGAAGTCACCCAAAGCTCTATTTTCCTTCTAGCTCAGCCAGCAAATGATGTGTGGGCTGTCCCCTCCCAAGCATCTGGGGCCTTGTCCCCGGGCGTGGTTTGGCTTGGCCATCTTAGCTGACCAGCTTGGCCCCCTCTGCTAAGTGTTAATATGAAGAAACACTGGAGATGCCTTAATCTGTCAAAAGTGAGGAATTCCTCTGACACTGTAGTATCAGGAAAAAGGCTGAAGGACTGGTATGTTTCATTTGATCAGATAAGAATAATTGCCCTCCTCCCCCATCCTTTAGCTGATTTGACTACCTTGAAAGGCAAAGCTCATATTTCATAGTCTTTACAACTTTCTCCTAGGTTTGGGGTATGTTTTCTTTCCCATCCTTTCGGCTTGGGTGTTGGTTTTCTGGTTTCACTTTCAGAAGCCCTTTAGGAAGCATACGGGGCACAAATGCACAGTTAGTGACCTGTTCAGAGGCAGTGATCCTCGCTCCCCTTCCACCCGTCATCGCTGTGTCCTTTGGTTTTGAGGACCCAGCACAGCCCTCCCTGCTGGAAGGCCTTGTGCTTCCTCCTGACAGAATCCCTACGCGGCCTGCCTCAGTTGTGTCTTTCACGAGTATTTGAGAATCTTTCCTTTTTGCTAAGTGGCAGCATCTTGTTACTGGGAACTGAGACCCATGGATTTTCACTGTAGTTCATGGATCTGCGCACTAAACAGTCCTGCGAGGCACACCTCTGTCGTCAATCTCAGCCCCAAGGATAGACAGAGATAGTTACAGTGCGTGATGGGCATCTAGAAAATCAAGGATGCTCAGAGAAAGGTTGCCCCTTAAACTGACTGTAGTAACGACTGGTCGGACTTGGCTGGAAGGGCGTTTGTGAGGGTCGTGAGCTCCGCGGAGGTGAGTTCCTTGGAAGCCATTATAGATGGTTTTCTGCATCGTGTTAAGATTATGTTTCTCAAACTGGGCCCTAGATATTATTTGTTTCTCCATGAGCTCTCGATGAGGATTTAAAATTTTATATTTTCATTTTGGTAATAATTCAAAAAACTGTTTTAAGCCTATTCTGGACCATCCGAATGGTTACCTATGACTCAGAGCTTGGAGCCCCAGTTACATCTACTATCAGGTTGGTGCCCAGGAATGACTGAAACTGCCAATAGGAACTGGATGCCCTGGAGAGTCCACAAGGTTACTCTTGAGGGTTCCTGGATTGTACGTTAGCCTGGGTGTGGAAGAGAACAACACACACACCTAGGCACTTCTGCACAATTGATGTGTGTAACACTGTGTTGTTATGTTAGCGTGGGTCAAACAGGGCTCCGAGAAGTAAGTCGCTTTCTTTGCCAACGTGATCGCAATGATTTAATAAGTATGTACACTAAGAAAGGGGGAGGGAATTCCTTCCTACTGAAAACCCTCAGCATTGAAGTTCTGATTTCAAGCCATTGGCCTTGTAAAACATGCCTGTTAGGAGTTTCTGGATAGTATTTAGAGTTCGTCAGACAATCCCTGCTGCCCAGCCTCTGTCTGAGTTGTGAACTTGAGTTTATGGCTGGGCTGGGCTTTAGATTGCTGGTTTTCACACACCACACCCAGCTAACGCTTCTCTGAGTCTGTCTTCATCATTACTCCAAGCCATTTATGATTCCCATTACCAACTGGATGCTTCAGCTGAGGAGCAAGGGAAACACACCTCCACCTGGCTGGCAAGGGTTACCTGTCAGAGCCTCAGCTCGCTGTTTGCCTGCCTGAAGCCTGTGCTGTGGCCCACTTTCCCCTCCCTGCCGCCCGCCCCAAGCTCTCATCTTACCACTCTCGCCGTCTCCTTGAACGCCGCCTTTGCTCCATCTCCATGTATCCAAACCCTCAAAGCCCAGCCTGGACACCATTTTGCCCTCTGATCACCTAGTCACTTGTCACTCTCTCTTCCTCCTCCATAGGATACTGATCACGTAGACTTGACAGGTTCTTCCTTGAGTTGCAGGGTGCTGAGTGGAAGGGTTTGTCCAACCCTTTCTGGGTTACGAACTCTTGGATGGATGGCAGGATTCACCGTACCCCGCTGATGTGGCTTTGTCTCCTAAAATGCCCTTCAGAGTACCTGTGTCCATTTGCTCACTCACTCAGTGATTCATTCATTTGCTCATTTGTTCCATTTGTTCAACAGACTTGTGTTGAGTAGCCATGATGTGCCAGCCACTAAATGTGGCGCTGTGAGTAAGGAGTGATCCAGGCAGACATGGAGGGACTATTCCTCATGAAGCTTCAGGCTGGGGGGCTGGGGGAAAGCTGGGGAGGAGTGGCAGGCCTTAAACAAGTCTTGACAGCTCAGGAGTTTTGTTATGATAGAAGGAGTTTGGAAACCCTGGAACACACCGCAGAGGAGTGTCAGTTACTGGTTACATGTGACTTACCACCTCTCTTGAACCAATGGTGTAGTAAAATTATGCCCCAGGACTCTAGTTCTCAGTCCTGTCTGCCCGTGTGTCTTGTTGGCTCCAAGCCTCCAGGTGCTTGGAGCCAACAAGAGAGAGTCTGACTTACTTGATTTGGGGCCTGGATATTAAAACAAAACTCATGGTCCAAGGGAGAGCAGGAGGACCCAAAAGGGCCCCCGCATTTTGTCCCCTGATAGCTGAGAAGCAAGGGCCATGCTCAGTGCTGAGGCCACAGGTGAGAGCTCTCAGAGAAGAGAATTTGTTTAGGCTTTCCTGTTCCTGCTGCAGATCCCCCCAAAACCTGTGTTCAAGTCTTAACCCTCAGACTATGGCCTTATTTGGAAATAGGAACTTTGTAGATGCAATCCAGTTAAGATGCAGCCCTCCTGGATTAGGATGGACCCTTACCCAATAAGGATAAGATGTCCTTTAAGTGAGTGGGCAATTTGGATACAGAGACACACAGGGGGAATGTCATGTGATGACAGAAGCAGAGATTGGACCGATGCAGCTGCGGGCCAAGGAATGCCAAGGATTGCCAGCAACCACCAGCAGCTAGAAAGAGACAAAGAGAGAAGGAAGGGTTCTTCCCCGGATACATCAGAGGGCGCATAGTCCTGTCGACACCTGATTTTAGACTTCCAGCCTCCAGGGCTGGGAGAGAGTACATTCCTGTTGATTTAAGTCATCATTCCGTAGTATTTTATCATGGCAGCCCGAGGACACTAATACAGACCCCAAGGCTCTTGCCCATGTGAAGGGTGATGCCAGGCTGTCCCGTGACCTGGGCAGCAGGAGTCCAGAGGCAAACCCGCAGCAGCTGTCACAGCTGTGACTTTCCCGAGTTTTTAACAAGGCGGCAGCCTGTGCAGGAGAATGTCAGCAGGGGGGAGGGGACTCAAAGAAATGGAAGTGACAGCGTGGCTCTCACCCCCTCAGCAGCTGCTGATCATTGCAGCTTCATTATCAAGTCAGTGGCTGGACCAGGGGTGTTTGGGGGGAAAAGGGCCCTGGCTTCAGTCCTGCTCTGCATCCCATTAGCTGTGTGGCTTTGAACAAGGCGCTTCCTCTTTCAGAGACTTTAGTTTCCCCATCTGTAAAATGGGGATAGCGATGTATTTCATATTGGGCTGTCATGAGGATTAAATAAAATGTGGGTAGAACCCTTGGGACAGCAGGCCGTCACATGACAGCACCATCGTTTTAGGGGCATGAACAGAGCAGGCTGAATGCTGGAGGACAGAAGCCCCGTGAACTGATGGGGACGGCCTCCCTGATGTGAGGATGAGCGCTGGAGGCCAGACCAAAGGTCTGGGCTTGGATTTGGGCTCTGCCATTGGTGACCTCTGTGACCTTAGGAAAGTTACTTTACCCAGTGTCCTCAACTTTAAGATTGGCTAACAGAATGTATTTTATAAGACTATGGAGGATGAAATGAAATGACATAACTCAAGGGTCCAGCGGGTGCGTCATTCTCAGCGAATGTTGGTTGAGGGCTCATAGGACAAGACAGGAAGGATCAGGACTCAGAACCAGAGCAGGGGTTCAGCCTTGTTCCTCCTGCTTGGGGCTGCGGGGGGCCCTGGGCGCTGACTCTAGGACAGTGTCGCAGACAGCTGGCCTGGCCCTGGGCCCTGTGGCGTGTGTGGTGTATGCACTGCAGGCTGTGCGTGGGATGGGAAGCCAGTGGGCTCAAGAGACACAACTTGGAATTTCTGAGTCTGGTGCGCGTTCTAAGGGTTTCCTCACTCAGACTTCTGTTTTCCCAATCCACCGTTCCTGTGTCCAGCACCTACTCCTGAAAGACAGCTCCCAGGGCGTGAGAGGCTGGGACCCCCACTGGCGCCAAGCTAGGAGCAGGGCCTGGGGGTGGGCATCCTGGGCAGGCTTCTCCTCTGGGCCCCGTGCAGCTGTCCCGCCTGCACCTGTCAGGGTCCCACCTACAAGCCCTAGGCCCACCACTGCTCAGCTTTTTGTGAAAGCTGTTTACTAGTGTTTATGGCAAAAATGGAGGGCTCTGTTTCACTGGGGTGGATGTTTTCAAATTCAGATGTTTTTACCTGCCTGATTTTAAACCTAATCAGATTCTTATAATCCAGTGGAAAAGCAGCGCTTTCCAGCCGGGTTAAATCTTTTGTAAGTCTCTTCCTTCCCGGGCTCTGTGTTTTCTTCCTAAGCTGTGTGCAGATATTCTGCTCGAGTTCCATGAGTTGAAGGCAGGTGTATTAGTTACCTAGGGTTGTGGTAACAAATTTCCACAAACTGGGTGGCTTAAAACAACAGTCTTATTCTCTCACTGTTCTGGAGGCCAGAAATCCAAAATCAAGGTGTCGTGACTCTAGGAGAGAATCCTCTCCTGCCTCTTCCTGGCTTTTGTGGTGCCTGGCATTCCTTAGCTGTGGCATTATCACTCCAATCTCTGCCTCCGCCTCCACATGGCCTTCCCTGTGTTTATGTATCTTTTTTTTAATTAATTAATTTTTAAATGGAAGTACAGTCAGTTACAGTGTGTCAGTTTCTGGTGTACAGCACAATGTCCCAGTCATGCATATAATACATATATTCATTTTCATATTCTTTTTCATTAAAGGTTCTTACAAGATATTGAACATAGTTCCCTGTGCTATACGGAAGAAACTTTTTTTTAAATCTATTTTTATGTATAGTGGCTAACATTTGTGAATCTCAAACTCCCAAATTTAGCCCTTCTCACCCCCTTTCCCCCATAACCATAAGATTGTTTAGTATGTCTGTAAGTCTGTTTCTGCTCTGTAGATGAGTTCATAGTGTCCTTTTTTTAGATTCCACATATGAGTGATATCATACGGTATTTTTCTTTCTCTTTCTGGCTTACTTCACTTAGTATGATGATCTCCAAATCCAACCATGTTGCTGCAAATGGCATTATTTTATTCTTTTATGGCTGAGTAGTATTCCATTGCACAAATATACCACAACTTCTTTATCCAGTCATCTGTCAATGGACATTTAGGTTGTTTCCATGTCTTGGCTATTGTGTATAGTGCTGCTATGAACATTGGGGTTCATGTATCTTTTCGAATTAGAATTCCCTCTTGATATATACCCACAAGTGGGATTGCTGGATCATATGTGTTTCTGTACCTTAAAGCTTACTCTCTTTTCCTTATAAGGACACCAGTCATTGGATTTAGAGCCCACCCTAAATCCAAGATAATCTCATTTTGAGATCCTTAATTGAATTACATCAGCAAAGACCCAGTTCCAAATAAGGTCCAGTTTATAGGTACCAGGGGTTAGGACTTGGACATATCTTTCTGGGGGCCTCTCTTTAACCCACTACAGGGGGTTAATAATAACGTTTATTGAATAATGCTATGTGTCTGGTGGTTTTCACTTGTTATTTCAATTAATCCCTATGTCAACCCTGTGAAATAGGTATGATCTCTCACCATTTCTGTTGGTGGGAAAGCTAAGGTTCAAAGAAGTTGTCAGACTTGCTGAAGTTCAAACGGCCTATTAACGCAGCCACTAAATTCCAGCCCAGCTCTTTCCACTACACTGAGGTCCTCCTTCATCATGAGGGAGAATTTAACAGCTGCCATCGTAAAATAGCTGTAGAAAAGACATAGGTTTTTCTACCACTCATTCACGCATGGAGAATCACAGAAGATTGGAATGTTAAGAATAAATAGGAATTTGTTTTACAATGGAATACTACTCAGTCATAAAAAAGGGTGAAAATTTGCCATTTACAGCAACATGGATGGACTTGGAGGGCATTATGCTAAGTGAAATAAGTCAGACAGAGAAAGACAAATACTGTATGATATCACTTATGTGGAATCTAAAAAAACATAACAAACTAGTGAATGTAACAAAAAAGAAGCAGACTCATAGGTATAGAGGACTAGTGGTTACCAGTGGGATGAGGGAAAGGGGGAGGTGTGATATAGGGGTCGTGGGGGAAAAGAAAGGCCGCCAGGAATTTTGTATTGATGTTCATCCAAAAGGTGCAGAAAAGCTAATATAACTCTAGCAAGAGAATTTATACCAAGGCATGTTGATGTGTAGTCCAAGAGGGCCATACCCATTTTATTTAGTGGTTGAATCTAAGGGTCTAACACATACTAGGTTTTCCATAAATATCTGGTGAAGAAATGAAGCTGTGAGAAGCATGAGGACATGGTCACCTAGAGACAGCACGCCACTAAGGGACGTGACCCCTTAGTTGCCAAAGGGAAGTCAAGATGTTTCCATTACTTTGCACACTCTTTGCTCCAGAGTTGTCCTAGCCTCTCTGCTCAGATGTCACATGTCAGGTAGGGGTGCTTTTCTTCAGTCTTTATGAGAAGTCAGGTGCCAAGAGTTTGGGAATAACCTTGATTGTCTTGCTGATATTTCTGGACTGGGACCAGTTGAGACAACACAGGCCACAGAGCTCCAAACCTTCCCAGACAACTTGCCCACCATTTTCTGCCTGGGCTCGTTTCCTGACACTTGGCCCCGTGATTTCACAGGAGTAGAATAGGTGCAAATGGAGAAGATTATTGTACTGATGCAGAAATTTTGCTTGGAAAAGTTCATACATGTTCAAAATTCTGAGAACTTCTGAGCCTCAACACCCAAGAGATTGTCCAGATCTGTGGGGTTTTGAATGGTGCTTGTTGGAATAAATTTGGGATAGAAAAGTACTAGGAGGTTTGAGGTTTCAGGACAATAGTGGTGAGTGTTTTAATTCCTAGCCATGTGAAGTTTTCCTTGCTGTTTTCTAAATATCTTTCAAAATGTTAAAAAGAAAAAACATACAACATTTGTAAAATGACTATACCTCAATTAAAAAAAAGTTAAAGAAAATAAATGTCTTTCAGCTTGAACAGGGCATCTCCTTGGTTTGCAGAAGCTCTATGTATTAGTTAGGGTTCTTCAGAGAAACAAAACCAATAGAATAGCTGTCTATCTATCTGTCTATCTGTCTGTCCATCCATCCATCCATCCACTGGAAGAGATTTATTATAAGGAATTGGCTCATGTAATTATGGAAGCTCATGGGCCAGTCAAGTTGACACCTAAAATTAACCTCAAACTTTATCTCTGTGGTATTTGTTCATTTTTAGCTCTAGTAAGGTGGCACTGTCATAGATAAGACCCTCTTTAATGTCCTTGGCAAAGTTATATTCAAGTGAAACAAAGAAGTGTAGGGGCCAAGGCAGAAATTAAAACAGTGGCTCATAAAAGAAAATGTTTTCTTAGTCTTCTAAATTTCTATTGACTTCCTTTGCCTCTTGTCCTGACCATATCAGTACCTCTTTTTCAAATGAATGAAAGAAAATATGGACAAGATATGTTATTATAGTTCAGGGAGAGATGTCTGGGTTTCTTTGACCAGATCCACACTAAGCCAGCAGATCACTTGTTTGAAACCTGTTTCTAATAGCCAGAGGAAAGCTTTGATTAAAACCTCATTTGCCAGCCAAACCCTTTACCTTTTTATTAACAGACATAACTTTCCCCATGAACCCACTTTGATTCAGTAGACCTGCTAAGCAGTGGGTAGGGGGAGTCAATTTCCAGAGGACTTGGATGAATACCTCCAGTAGGATTGGTCCATGGATGTTCATTCAGTCTCCTTCCCAATGCTTTTCACTTCCCAGTTGCCATGTTGAGGAGTGCAAGGCATGTTTACACACAGGGCTCACAAAACACGTTTGAGTGGTGGGTTTTTTTTTTTTTTTTTATTAGCTAACTTTATTAGAAGGCATTTAGTCTTTTTAAAGCCAAAAGTCATTTTAAACCCAGTAATAAAGTTGATACATTTTGTAACTTGGCTACCTATGCTTAACAAGTATTGCATTAGCAAAATAATTACCATGCAAGATTTACTGGTATTTGAATAACTCAATATCACATACTGGAAACTTTAATAATAGTGGTCTCAGCACCTGTTGTAAGTTAAATGTATTTCCTGAGTCTTTTACTGTTTTCTGTGTTAACTGTTCTCATAGGATATGATTTGGTCGTTGGCAACTTGTATGAACAAGCAGGGTTGAAATGAACTAGCAGAGTTCTTCTGTATTTATATATAAATCTAGACAAGACTGTTCCCTTAGGTATGTTTGCTCTGCTAGGCACTATTTTCAAAAGGCTGCAGATTTTTAATTATTGTAAGTTTTACAATCTGGACATAAAAGAAGAAATTACAAGAGAGGCCAGCCAAGGTTATGGTGGGAGAGGCCAGAGTGATTTGAATTCACTCTGTGTCAGTGTACTAGCTGTGTGGCTTTGGGCAGATTACTTAACCTCCCTGATTCTGTTTCTTCATCTATGGGATGATTATGTCTACCGTATAGGTTTATTATTAAGAGCTCAGTCAGCTCTTGGCTGACTTTATTCTTAATAAAAGCAGTTTTCCTCTTTAGTTTATATTCTTTCTCTTTTGCTGGCTTATTATCACTAGCATTTTGTGTTATTTACTTAACTATAATTCTGTCTTCCTAGTTTAAATTTCAGTAGAAAACTGCCATCATGTAATCTATTAATCCCGGTTGCTGAATTTAGAGTTCATTGTATTTTTGCTTTACTTTATGCCAAATTACACTCAGGAAATGGTAAAGCAAGAGACAGCAGTGCCTTTATTCCCAGGTTTTTCTAATTAAGCCTCACTTCTAAGTAAGCAACTCCGGAACCAAGTTTGAGATTTAGAGCTGGAATTGTTCTGGAGGGGCTGGATGGGGTCCCAACAACCAGTTCTGAGTGGAAAGGACAGGGATTTTCAGAGCCATGGACTGGAAGACGCCGGTTCTTCACTTAAGCCCAGCACTGCTTTAATCATCAAATGGGCCAGCTCCTGCTCGGGGCTGTGGGCCTAACAGGTGCCTAACCAGGTCCTTAACCAGGTGCAGGAGGGGCTGCCCGCAGTCACCTCCAATGCTGGCACTGTAGAAATCTGGTCTGAGATTCGAGACAGACACAATTTCTGCATTAGGGGGCTTGACAACACTTAGAAAGTAACTTGTCCAAAGAAACTTAACACAGTGCACATAGCCCCTCACTCTGAGTGAATGGGAAATCAGTGTGGTTGGAAGGGGAGGGGTTGATTGAGAGATGATTGATTCTAAGATGTCACTGGTTACAGGAAGCAGTCTCATTTTAGTAGCACCACAGTTGAGGGGAGAGAATAAAGGAAACACTACCACATTACACGCAAACAGAGTTGCAACACGCATTCTTGTTTTATGATTTCAAGGAATGTGTGCCAACTGAAATAGAGAAATAGGGATGTACCCATTTTTCTCCCCTATTGTATTGCTTCGCGTGGCCCTGGCAGAGAGCAGGTGCTTATTGCATTGTTAAAGGGACCACCGACATGCAGCCAGCATCAGGAAGTACTTGGTGAACAGTCAGCCTGGGTAGACAGGACCAGGGCAGAGGTGAGGTGAGGCCGGATGCACTGAATTGCTGGTGGACTGAATTGCTGACCATGCCTTGGGGGGCTCTCAGAGCCTGGTTTGAGGGTCAAGGGGATAGGAGTTCAGAGAAAGTGTCGTAGGCATGAGTGGTGCATTCGGGAACTTGGCTATGGCAGAGATAAAGTGGCTAAAGACAGTTTCAGAGTGTCTGAGGCTGGGGGCCACAGTGTTGGAGACATTGGCACGGGGAGATCGGGAGCAAAGGGGTCCCTTTGAGATTGGCCGGGGAGGGAAAGGGGGATTTCATAAATAAAGAGCCAAATACAAACTTAAAATGTTCCCCCGATCTGCAATGCCTGGAATAGTCAGAAACTGTAACCTCAGCAGTTTCTTTTGACACATTTTGTCGAAACAAAAACAGTGATCCAACTCAAAACTCCGTGATACCTTTACATTATTTATATAACAGGGCTACAAGGCTTTAATTTAGACTGTTTCTATGATGAATAACTGGCTTTTGTTCATGTAAACAAAGAACAGCCTGCGCCCAGGAACCAAATCTTTTTCATCCAGGTCACAGCTGTTTTCCTGTGGAGAGAACTTCCCTCTTCTTGCCCCTTGTCACTTTGGTGCATCACGACTAACACATTTAGAATCCTGTCCCTCTTCCAAGCCATCTCCGCTGCTGCTGTGGAATTTTTATTAAAGAATGACTCTTGTGCTTTCCTTTATCATGTAGGATACAAAACTACTTGAATTTAGGTTTAGAAAGCCTTGGGCAGATATAGGAAATTTAGCTGTCTACAAACTAAGCGTATGACCTTAGCAAAGTCTGTTTCTCTCTCTCAACCTCGTTTTGTTTCCATCAGAAGGATAACTTTTTTCTTGCTTTTAAAATGCTCTGAGTCTATAATAGACATTTTAGATCAGTGGTGTCCAATAGAGATAGAAAGCAAAACACATATGTAATTTTAAAGAATGTTTAAAGTGGCTAACCTTAAAAAAACAGGTGAGGTTAATTTTAAGAATATATTTTACTTAACTCAGTAGATCCAAAATACCATCATTTCAGCATGGAATCAATGTTTTGGGGGAAAAAAAAACACTTGAGGTATTTTACATTCTGTTCTGAGGGTGGCACTGTCTTTGGAATTCCATCTTCACGTTTATAGGACATCTCAGTTCAGATGAACCACATTTCCCGTGCTCACATGTGGCTAGTGGCCAAAGAATGGGGTAGTACCATTTTAGACTGCCGGTCACTGGGTGAGCCCCACTCAGAAGCAAAGTTAATTTGAAGAGGATCCTTAAAAGGCCCACCTGCCCATAGCCCTGTGAATTTCTTAGACCTTGAGGTTTTTCACTGTCATCAAAAGCATAGTGTGGGTTCGTCATTATCCATGAGGTCTTTTTTTTTTTAATTGGAAAATTCAAAGTCAGTTTTGAGGCAGAAGAAGGAAAAACGGACCTGTGAATCCTTAGATAGGTCCACAATTTTATCTCAATTCCCAAATCCCTAAACTTGAAAAGCCAAAAGTTGTTTTGTAAGGTTGGCACAAATTGTATGGTTGGCATCTGAAATGATGTGGGGCAATGTGTAACCTATTAAGCCCACTCAGCTGGAGTATTTGTGGATTTTGCTGTAGAAATATTAACGAGTTTTATTCCTGAGTGTTTCCCCAGACCTTGCTGGGAGGTTGGGCACCATGTTCCTTTTCTAGAATGTGCAGTGTACTGACTGTCACAACACCTCTGGCTTTGTGGGTTTCAGATAAGAGATCGTGGGCCTACAGTAGTGCTTTTCAAACTTTTGGATTGTGACCATGGTAAGAAATGCATTTTACATTGTATCTCAGGACATACGTGCACCTAACAACAAAGGTTTTATGGAAGATTACCCTCCTCTACTAGGTGGTATGCGTTCTGATATTTCCCACTACAAGTTTTTTCAAGCTGCTGGTAACTCACTGAGTTGACAGCACAGTCCACTCACTAAGGTTCATGTCCAGTTTGAAGGGCACTGCTGTGGGCCACCTGTCTTGGGTCCCATGGAGAGCAGCACAAGGACATGGACACCAGTCAGAAAAGAGAGGCGACGGGCTCCTGGCAGGGAGGCAGCTCTCCAACCCTACCCATCTATCCCTAGGCCTGCTACTTCTTCAGGTTTAAACAGGACCGTTGCAGCCATGCCCTCAGTGTTTGTGGGCCACTGTCAGTAGTTTTTCTGCTGTTTTGGGCGCCATATTGGTCATCCAAGAAAATTACCTGGCTTTGTGTTTGGACCTTTCAAAGGGAGCAGGAAATTAAGATTCCTATTGAGCCATTTTATGGCTTCAGGAAATTAAATTATGCCTTGTAAAGGGGGTGGTTTCCACGAAGCCATCATTTGTTCAGACTTCACTTACATGTTAACAAGGTCTTTTTGGTCATCAGTGACTAAAACCCAGCTTACATGAAAAGTTGAAAGGGCAAAGGTAGCTTCAGGCATGGCTGGATCTAGGGATTCTAGCATGTGGATAGGGCTTTGTCTCTTTAGTTATCTGCTTTGCTTCCCTCTGAGCACTGGCTTCATCCTCAGACTGGAAATGAAGGGGTTCACTGCAGCTCCAAATATACATCCTCGTGGTTTATAACCCAAAGCCAAGAAAGACCTCTTTCTCCCAAAACCCATAGAGCAAATTCTAGAGAAAAATCTGGCCCCCTATGAACCCATCACTGGGGCATAAGGAATGGCCAGTCCTCAGCTACATCCTCACCTCCTGTGGCTCAGGTGGGGCCAGCCAAATTTGAACCATATGGAATTGGAATTGGTCCTCCCAATACCAAAAGAAGGGAGAAAGAACACTAAGTAGACCAAAATAATTAATTTCCGTTCATTATTGATTCTTAATTCCTACCAGCGCTAAAGGGACTGATTCCAAGTTGGTGGGGTTCACATAAAGGGATTATGTATGGCTCTCTGCCTGATTATCAGCTCTCGTCCCTTAAAGATGTTCTAATTGGCAGAAGCAGGGCTAGTCCAGCTAGACAGTCGTTCAGAGCTGCCAGCTTTAT
The DNA here is from genome assembly GCF_048773025.1 of Camelus bactrianus. Lineage (NCBI taxonomy): Eukaryota > Metazoa > Chordata > Mammalia > Artiodactyla > Camelidae > Camelus > Camelus bactrianus. Next base: position 30,883,984 of record NC_133549.1, read on the forward strand.
TAAAGCTTTATCAAGATTCCTCCTCTGTGTGGGGACTTTTGCTTCTCCACTCTTCCTAATATTAAGGACCATTTCAGCAGATCCTTTTCTTGTGTTCTCCCACGACTGAACAACCATACCCCACCCATCCCATCAGCTGTTCTGTCCTCCAGGTCTGGCCCCAGCCCTGAGGAGGCACGCTTGGAGGTTTGGGGATGGCATTTTTCTCTCCGAGCTCTTTTGCTTCCTGAGCCAAGAGTTGCAGCTGCCACCATTGTTTCTCGCATCAGGCTGCCCTGGAGGGCTCAGCAGTCTGGAAGTCAGTCAGCACTTCATGCACTAGGTGAAGGTCTTCCTTCAGACCCTTCCACGTCCCCGGATGCCATGCCCTGCTCTGCTTCTCCCCTCTGGTCCTTTGGGACTCCCCTTTCAGTTTTCCTTCCAGGCCTTGGTGACATTTTATCCCAGGCTTCTCAAGGTTCTTTTTATCCTGGATCTTTCCCCACATTTTGCTTTCATTAGAATGTTTTTGAATCCACTCTCTGGACAGTCAGTTTTAATAAGCAAGTCTTTACCAATGTGACGTAGACTCAGATTAATGGAATAAACTCTAGGCTTGGGGCCAGGAAGGCCTGTTGATTCTGAGCTCTGATATTTACAGTATGAATTCGTTTGGCCTCAGGTCTCCCCTCTGTGAAATGGGGATGATTAATTCCTTACCCCATAGGATGGACTGAGATTATATATTGCAGACTGCCTGGCCCAGATTCCAGGCTCAAAAAATGTGCTGTGGTATTTACTCTCCATATGCAAGCAAAGGAGAACCCGGCTCAACTTGGCTTAATCAAAAATTGCAGTCTTGGCCACACATAATGATATGGGGGAGGCTAGTTTGAGTCGGGGCTGAAATGTCGTCAGTCTCCAGGCTCTGTTTTCCTTCCTTGGGAGGCTGTTCCTGGAGATGGCCTGACATTCTAGCAGCTCGGAGACCAGGAGGTAGTTCCAGGTAGAGTCCCAAGACTGATGCTCATTGGCTTGGCTCTCATCAGGAGGCCATTCCTAAGCCAATCACTGTGGCTAAGGGAATGAAATACTCTGATTGGCTACATCCAAGATCATGTGGCTGTCCATGGAGTCAGGAATGGAGCTTCTGGTCCCACCCAAACCACAAATACAGTTGGGTAAAAGCGTTTCCCAAAGAGTGGTTGGCTACAAAATAAGAGGGGCACGTGGATGCTGGGGAAGAGGGTGAAGCAAATAGGATCCACTGCTCATGCTCCTGGGTTATCCCCTCTGAGGCATCGTTTTTTGCTGTGTTCTTTGCCCAAAGAAACATTGCCTGGGTTGCTGTCAAGGCAGGCAGAGGGTGGTGCTGCCAGGGCAGGGCTTAGATGGGCAGAGGGTGGGAAAGAAGCAAAGGACCTGGCAGCTGCCTCTCAGATCACAGCCTGGCACTGACTTGTTCTGTTTCTGGTGTCAGTTTTAACCCATTAAGACCCGGGCTGGGGAGCTCTCGGAAGCTTAGAAAACCTTCACTTGTTTATTTTCAGCCTTGTATGTTTCTAGGAAGGTGGTTCCCCAGAGGGGCTTAACTCAAACTCCACCTGAGTTATTCCTGCTGCCCTTCTGCCCCCAGGACAGAGTTTAGTAGTCCTGCAAAAATCAAATGAGAATGTTTCGAACCACTTTTTTGAAACTGTTCCACTGAAATTACAATGTGTGAGTTTGTGTGTTGTGGGGGATGTGTGTTGGGAGGGTGTATGATTGTGGAGGGTTATTCATCTTCTAAGAGAGATACAGCTTTTATTTAGCAGCTAACATTTACCTTAGTGTATGTACCTTCTGGGATTATTTTGTGATCTTTACACGAATCCTGTGAAGTAGCTACTGTTATTAACCCCATTTTACAAATGAGAAAACTCAGGCACGGAGAAGTTAATTAAGCTCTCCAAGGCCACACGTCCTGTATATGGTGAAGCCAAGAGTGAACCACGATTTGGAGCTAAGATTTAAGCAGTGTGAATCTGGAACCTGGTTCAGGTGGGAAGGGCGTGGAGGACATTACTCCCTCTAGACCGGGAACTCAGGGCACTCAGAGCAAGAGATACATGGCCTGCCTCTCCTGCCGCCCCAGGACATTCCAGCAGGTTAGAGGGAGTGTGAGGGCAGGGGCAAGAAACCCTAGGTCCCAGCAGTCGCCGGGGTCCAGACCAGACAGAGAGGCTGTGGAGGCTAGGAGGCCTTTGTCCTCTGTCCCAGCTTCCTTGGAGCCCCAAGGAAGGGCTCTTGCCCATGTGGCTCAGAGGCACTGAATCTAGCTGGGGGTAGCCTCCTGCTGGCTGACTTAAAGGTCAAGGCGGTGGTGGCTCTGGATCACTAGGGCTGATTTTGACTACCCTGGTGGCAGAGGCCCCCACCAGCACATTGGCCCCAGTGGTGTGGCATTCCTTTTGCCAAATGCTGGAAGGAAACAGGAACCCTAAGCAGTGCAGTGGTTATTTTTTTCTTTCCATACATCTTTAGTTTGTGTCCTTTTTGTCTAATACAAATAGCAAGTGAACAGGAACAAGCCTAAATTTGCAGCCAAAGCCAAAAGCATTAGCAGCCCTGCAGTAGCGTCTGTGCTCCGTGTTCTAACCCACTGCTCTTTTGTGTTGAGGGACAGGGGAGGGTGTAAAGAAGAAATGAAACATTTCCCAGAATCCCGCCACCGGGAGATCACCACTGTTATCTTCCAGCCTTTTTTTTTTTTATTCTTCTATCAGACACAGTACTCCCCAAACTTCCAAAGTGAACTTGAGTGACCCCTGCCAGCCTCTTGTGCAGAGACTGAGGTGGTTTGTGCCAGCTGTGGTGGCACTCTGCGCAGGGAGCCGCCCCGTGGAACCTCTGCGCCTCCCACCCACATAACTGAGTCTGAATGAAGCTGCTTTTCTGGCAAATTGCATTTAAGGAATGTCCTAACTGAGCCCAGGAAAAAAGGTCCCCTGGGCCTCAAAGCCTTTGGCCTGGACCCTGGTGGCTGCTAGAAGCTGGGGCGCCTCAGTCCTCTCCTCTTGTGTACCCCGGAACTGCTGGAGTGCCCTGGGGGTAAGGCCCCATTGGCCCTGGGTTCCTGGCCTCCAGGGGAATAGCCACCTCCATGTCCTTCCTGCCTGCCCCCTTGAGAAAGTTCTACCAGAGTGCTGTCCAGGTGTGAGAGACCTCAGCTGCTAGGGGCTGCCTCTCGTTGGTCATTCCAGAGCTGTTACCTGGCCCAGGTGGGGACTGGAATTGTGGCCGGGACCTGGTGAGCCCTCTGCCTATTCCTACCGGACGGATTAGCCCAAATCCTTTTAGTTCAAGACGACTCGGTAGGAACTTTCATTAGGCCATATCTGTGTGTGTGTGTGTGTGTGTGTCTGTGTCTGTGTCTGTGTGTGTATATCTGCAAGTCTTATGCTCAGCATATGTTTTCCAAGCACTGACTTTTGAGCGAAGCACTGTTTAAACACAGTGGGGGAAACCAAACCAGAAGACGTGATCTCTACGTATACAGAGCTTTCAACTTCATTGGGACCAAGGCCTTGCATTCATGGGACAAACAGAAAACAAAGATGGGAGAATCGCCAGGTAATAGCCCCTGTGCTGTGGGACTGGAAGGACAGGTGGCGCTTCGGGGCAGGTTGAGACAGAGTGGAAGTGGCCCTTGGCAGGCCCCAGGCCTTCCTGTTAGTTTGATGTCTCCGGCGGTTACTGTGTGAATTTCTGAGGGGCCCTAGCTGAGCGGCTCCGGTTCCAGCTGGCTTCATAGCTGGGGCTGGAATTCTGCTCTCGGGGAGGTTCGTTCCATCTGAGAGGTCACCAGTGAGCAACTCGAGTTGTTTTTCCAGTAGTGCAAGCCGCAGCAAAGCATCTGTCCCATCTCTCCAAGCCCACACGGCTCATCTGGGAATGCAGAGGGTGGCCTCTTCTTGGGGAAAGTGTTTTAAGTGATGAGACTCCAAGATAGGTGAGAAAAAGCAGATCTTGCAAAAATGATGACAAACTGACCTTGAGGGTCAGGCTCGGCGGGGAGCAGCGCAATCACAGCCCTAGTAAATGAAGCACAACCCTCTCTCCCTTGCTGTTTCTTGGAGATGGAGATAAGGAAAAACTCCTGGAGTATTTATACTGGAGAAGGTTATTTACATTTCTGGCTCAGTCTCCTGAGGTCTAAGCAGACAGGATCAATGACAGCCTGCCCGAGGGGTAGCCTGCAAATCTTTTGGGGGCTGATTATCAGTGATAAGAGCTCCCTCTTGTTTAAGCAGGACAAAGAAATGAGTCAGTGATGTGTAAACATAGAGACATCTTGGTCATTGCCTTCCACACCCTCACTGTCCAGAAGGGAAAAGATGTTACAGAGAAAAGGTATTTTCAGATGTATCCAACTTTATAAAACAGGCATGAACCTAGAAAGTTCTCCATGTAAAAATCAGAACTGAGTCATAGAGAAGCAAGATGGAAATTTGTTTTCTAAGGAATCTTATAAATGATTTTATAAAGTGAAGAGACATTTCATGAAGCCATCTGTGATGTGTGGTTCATCTCCTTGGCCGCACAGTCGTATCACCTGGGAAGCTTTGAAAACACGTGAGGCCCAGACCATACCCAGAGCAATTATAGCAGGAGCTCTGGGGGTGGACCCAGGCATCAGGATTTTTTTTTTTAACTCCCCCTGTGATTCCAATGTGCAACCTTTGCTGAGAATCACAGCTTTATCTTTTGTATGCATGGCCCTAAGTGGTCATTGATTAAGTTTACTGAAAGCAGGCATGCCCTTTGAAGTCAGCAGGAAGGTGCCTTCAAGAGCATGAGAAACAGGCATCAGGATGCAGGAACCTGTGTCTGCCCAGAAGCACCCAGCAGAGGAGATATCTGGGTATTTGGAGACATATGGGCTTCCTATAGCCATGCAATGAAATACTATACAGCAATTAAAAGGAACAAACTTCTTATACATGTAACAACAAGGCATGAGTCCCAGATGCCTTATGTTAAGGGAAAAGAGTCAGACTCCAAAGGCTATGTAGGCTGCCAGGGCCTGGGAGTGGGGAAAGGGGTCACCTATAAAAGGGCACAATGGAACATTTTTGGTGATGGAAAAGTTCTGTATCATAGTTATGGTGATAGTTACCACAGCTGAGTGTCTTTGTCAAAACACTGGAACTATACAGTAAAAACAGAGGGTGTTACTGTATGTAAACTATATCCCAATTAAAAAGATTTCTTTTTGTTTACAAAAACCCCACTTCCTTATTAATGATGAAGAGATAAGCAGAATGTGGTATATCCATACAATAGAACATCACGCAGCCATAAGAAGGAATGGAATTCTGTACAGGCTACAACATGGAGGAACCTTGAAATCATGATGCATAGTGAAGGAAGCCAGGCACAAAGGCCACATATTATATGATTTCATTCATATGAAATATCTAGAATTGGCAAATCCACAGAGACAGAAGGCAGACTTGTGGTTGCCACAAGTCTGGGGGAGGAAAGAATGGAGAGTGACGCCCGAATGAGTTTCTGGTTCAAGTGATTAAAAAGTTCTGGGACTAGATAATGGTGGTGATGGTTGCATGACACCGTGCATGAACTTGTAACACTGAATTTTAAACTTGAAAGTGGTTAAAGTGGTAAATAAATAAACACAAATTTATGTGTGGATCACCACCATAAAAAAAAGAAAGAAAACCCACTTCCGTTAACATGCCTGGCACGTACCCACTGGTACAGCGGGTGCTTGGTAAAGGCTGGCTCGGCATTTGGCCCTTTTAGAGAAAGGGGGCTTGGGCTTTCTAAGAGGGGAGGGGTGTCTCCCTTTAAGGTGGAGGGAGGGGTATGTTTTCCAAAAGCTCATCCTTGAGAACTTGAGGATCTTCTATGATCGGGAGGAATCTACTGGCATTTTCTGCCCTCCTGTTGCTTGTCACGGAAACTTCCGCCAGCTTCCTAACTTCGGTTGGTCCCCAGGCGTCAGGTTCGTGCAGATAACATGCCCAGCAGCTCAGTCTTGGGAACTGCTGGGGAGGGGAGGAGGGGTGCACGTCTTTATACTTAGAGAAGAGGTCTGCTGAGTTTCATGTTTGAAAGGAAAACCTTCCTCAATCACGGGTCTTCAGCAGATGCAGCTGAATAAATAAAAATGTGTGCATAAAACGGCAGGGGGACCATGCGGGGCAGCTTCTTCAGCGTGTCGGGGAGACATTTATGTTTGGGAACCTAGTGACCAAAACACAGGGCTGCCTCGAGAGGAGAAAAACTGGGGGAGGAGGTCACCTGGAGGCAGAGCTCGGCCGTGGCCCAGGGCCGAGGGCAGTGAATCGAGCAGTTGAAGCGTCCAGCTCTGCGTGGGCCTTGGAAGGCCCGAACAAGAATCTTATTGAGATTTGTCAGGCCGTGAGCAGACAACTCTGAACTTTAACAGAGCCGGGATGGAAAGCCGGCACAAGGGCCTATAGTTTCCACAATGAACAGCACACTTATTTTTCCCCCCCTCCACTGGAGGACGAGGAAGAGACCAAAATGAGGAGGGGGGGCTGGAGGGGGGGGGAAGACTGAGTCCTTCCAGAGCCTCAATGAAATGGCCACATTCCTCCCAGGGGTGGCCCGGCCCTCCCGGCTCTGAGGGCTGAAAAATGTCACCACGGTTGGCGCAGACTGGGGCCTTGCTTTTCCTGATTGTTATTTTCCGAGGACCTGAGCTCTCGGTTTCCCCTGCTTTTCCAAAGTTCACTTGACATCGTGTCCTCTTGATGGAAGACCTACGCTAATACCTGCTTTCTCTAACTGAAAGAAATCCATCCAAAAAGGGTTTTCATTCTTTAAAAAAAAAAAAAGGATGATTGCTGTTTCACTTCAGTGTCTTTTCGGCTTATAAGAGTTTTCATAGGAACGCCCTACTTTCGAATAGCGGGGCCTCCTGTAGCTGGGGCCCAGAGTGTGTGACCACAGGAGCATCACCACCCCTGCCGCTGCGCGTGGCGCCTGGTCAGAGCCCAGACCTACAGAGGCTGGCCCTGGACCAGTAAGGGCTCGTGCCTAGCCCGGAACGTGGACCCGGCACAAGCTGAGATAACCTTGAGCTACTGACTTTGACAGTGAGGAATCTAGGGAGGCAGAGCTGGCCAGACAGCTGGGTGCCTCTGGCCACGGGCGGCTTCGTGGAGAGGGACCTGGAGAGACCCTGAGGGATGACGTGGCTCCAGAGAGGAAGGGACATGACCTCCCGGCTTCACGACTCCCTCTGGTTCCGGTCCTGCGTTTCTTCAACCCTGGTGCTCACCCTTCACCCAGCTCGCTATTTCAGAGGGAAAGGAGGGGTCTGCTTTCACAGCGCTCCCCACCTGCCCATCTCTCCTATCTGCCAGGCCCATCAGCTTCCCAGCAGCAGGGACCACAGCTGCCCGGTTGACTGCAGTGTCCTCAGACCTGCAGGTCTTACGGCATTCCACATCTCTCCGCCAGCATCTTCTCTTATAGTTTCTACATCTGATGGAATCATCACCACGTTCCATTGCCACTACCTGTCATGTCTCAAGTCCAACCCCCTCCTCCCCATCCCCTCCCTACCTTGCAAAGTGTGGCGGAACAGGAAGCAGAGGCCATGGTCAACCTCCCTGACTTCCCCGGGATGGTTGACAGACAGCAAGTACCTGGACTTGTTCACGCTTGGACTTCAGCCCCAGCGCCACTGCTAAGGCTGGATGTGACTGAGTTAGGTTGTAATCCAGCCTCCAGGGCCCATTCCCCATGCTGTGCCTTTGCAGGGTGTGTGGGAGAACTGGAGGTGGTGGGGGTGCAGTGCCCCACATGGCCCCGGCCACTCTGATTAGGCCACACCCTCATCTTTCTCATCGTGCTAATGCAGTCATCTAACTGGCCCCCCTCCCTCCCCTCCCGGTCCCCTGGTCCCCTCGGCCCCTTCCATTGTCCTCCCCACTGTTCGCAGTTACTCTGTCTCTAGCCTGCTTGAAGGAAAGCATTACGGCTTTTCTTTTCTTTTCTTTTTTTTTTTTTTAACATTTTTTATTGATTTATAATCATTTTACAATGTTGTGTCAAATTCCAGTGTTCAGCACAATTTTTCAGTTATTCATGGACATATACACACTCATTGTCACATTTTTTTCTCTGTGAGTTGTCATAACATTTTGTGTATATTTCCCTGTGTTATACAGTGTAGTCTATTCTACAATTTTGAAATCCCAGTCTATCCCTTCCCACCCTCCACCCCCCTGGTAACCACAAGTCTGTATTCTCTGTCTGTGAGTCTATTTCTGTCCTTTATTTACGCTTTGTTTTTGTTTGTTTGTTTGTTTTTGTTTTTGTTTTTTAGATTCCACATATGAGCGATCTCATATGGTATTTTTTCTTTCTCTTTCTGGCTTACTTCACTTAGAATGACATTCTCCAGGAGCATCCATGTTGCTGCAAATGGCATTATGTTGTCGGTTTTTATGGCTGAGTAGTATTCCATTGTATAAATATACCACATCTTCTTTATCCAGTCACCTGTTGATGGACATTTAGGCTGTTTCCATGTTTTGGCTATTGTAAATAGTGCTGCTATGGACATCGGGGTGGAGGTGTCATCCTGAAGTAGATTTCCTTCTGGATACAAGCCCAGGAGTGGGATTCCTGGGTCATATGGTAAGTCTATTCCTAGTCTTTTGAGGAATCTCCACACTGTTTTCCATAGTGGCTGCACCAAACTGTATTCCCACCAGCAGTGTAGGAGGGTTCCCCTTTCTCCACAGCCTCTCCAGCATTTGTCATTTGTGGATTTTTGAATGACGGCCATTCTGACTGGTGTGAGGTGATACCTCATTGTAGTTTTGATTTGCATTTCTCTGATAATTAGTGATATTGAGCATTTTTTCATGTGCTTTTTGATCATTTGTACGTCTTCCTTGGAGAATTGCTTGTTTAGGTCTTCTGCCCATTTTTGGATTGGGTTTATTTTTTTCTTATTGAGTCGTATGAGCTGCTTATATATTCTGGAGATCAAACCTTTGTCGGTTTCACTTGCAAAAATTTTCTCCCATTCCGTAGGTTTTCTTCTTGTTTTATTTCTGGTTTCCTTTGCTGTGCAGAAGCTTGTAAGTTTCATTAGGTCCCATTTGTTGCATCACGGCTTTTCTACTGCATTTCCCAGAGGCCCTGAATAAGGCACTAACCCCTTAGCAAAGCTAATAAAGCCCTTATGATCTGTCCGTATGATCTAATTCTGCAGTTCTGGCCACAGAGCTCACCTTCTCCCCTTTGAGGCCCACTCATCCTGCCTCCACACTCCGGGTGCCCCGATATTTAGAGCTCCTTGTGGTTTCTTAGGCACCCTGTGTGCTTTCAGCATCTGAGTCTTCTGAGCATCTCATTCCCTTTTCCTGAAACGCCTGTGTTTCTTTCCGACAAACTCTTATTCATTTTCAATGACTAGCTTATAAATTTATCCCCCAATAACCCCAGAGTTTGCCTCTTTCCTCAGTGCATTCCTGGTCCAGGGAGATATCCCTGAATCACTTCTATTGCACCCTGTGTATGCACTGCACACCCCCTCCCCCACCAGGCACGGGCCCTTGGAAATGCAAGGGACTCCATCTGGGTCACCTTTGTCTCCCTGGAAGCAGGCACAACACTTTTCATCCTTTGGCTTGGTACATGTTTGCTCACATAAAAATAAACAAAGGCCGTTTTCCAGGAATCAGGCAGCTTTTGGGAATAGCTGAGGATGTGGAAGTAAGAGACTTTGAGTTCTTGTGTTTTTTTGTTGTTGTTAGTGGGAGTAGCAGCAGTAACAGCCCAGCGGAGCTCAGAAGCTCAGGAAAGTGCAGCTTGCGCTCCTAATTGTTTTGCAAGGCCCTTTCACTTTCCTCATCCACTGTGGCTGAGTTCAAAGCTCAGTGTCATTTTCCTCGTCTTTATCCTTTGTCTTTCCCAGTTTGACTTCTTTAAGCTCACTGCTTTTCAGCCTGTTGAGTTGCTGCAGCCAACAGGAAACTCATGAATAGCTGTTCAAAACCAAAGAAAACACAAGCTAAGGCCTCAGTCTACTACTGCCTTTTCCCGGAAACCTCCCAGCCTTCGGCCTCTTGTCTGATGTCCTGTCACAGGAGTTGATATCACTTGCTTGACTCTTGAATTTTTGCTGGTGTGCCTTGGTCTGTTAATCATGTCACCCGTGCTGGTCTTGTCCCACCAATGAGCTTGCAAAGGGCAGGAACCACGCCGTCCTGATCTCCTTTTCAATTTCCTAGGAAGTTTAGGCTGAGTGCTGAGTGCTGGGCACACTGGGGGGATCTCACGTGGTATTAACTGGTTCGGTGGGCTCTGGGAGCTCTTGCTTGATGCACTTTCAAAATTCACTCTGTTGAGAGTTTGATCAGTTTTTAGTAAACTGGGAAAAAGCCGCTGGCCTCTTGGAGACTCTGTGGGATCTTCTTCCCAATTAGAAATAATAAGAAATAACTAGTTTGGAGAAGGCAGTCAGGGAAGGCTGCTCTGAGGAGGTGACCTTCCTTCCCTTCCTCTCCCTTATGTGGTACGGTAGGCAGTGTTACAGTGCAAGGCTCTGTTTTTTTCTCTAAAGGGGAGCTTAGAGATGAATGCTACCAGTGGAGAATAGAAATAACTGGTGATGCCCCAGGCTGCGAGGAGGAGATGACGACAAAGCTCTTTTTGTGGTTAGCGTAGCATTTCACAGGTGCTGTTGTGAAGAGCTTCACAGATTTTGTGTTTTACACCAACCTTGTGAGATGGTCAGGGCCCATGCAGTCTTCTCCACTTTATAGGTGAGTGAAGGAGCTCGGAGAGAGTGTATGGCTGCTTAGAGTTTCAGCAGCAGGAGACGGAGGGCAAGTCTGGACGTCCTGGCTGCCGGCTTTGGGAGCAGGGCCCTCAGATGTGACACCTGGCATTGCATTTAGACCCGTGCTTCTTGGTGCTGGCTGTGTGTTGAAATCACCTGAGGAGTTTTAAGAACTACTGACTCCTGGGTTTCACTCCCAGAGATTCTGGTATCATCCATCTGGGTGTGGCTTGGGCGTCAGGAGTTTTAAAAGCTCACCAGGTGATCCCCAGACAGCCTGGAAGGCACTGCTTAGACCCTCAAGGAGCTACTGCCATTAATGAGCATGTCCTGGAGAGAGCCAGCTGGGCAGGGGATCCAGGATGAGGACCCTACAGCAAAGGCAGCATCCTGTTCTTAAGAGAGATTCAGGTCATTAACAGTAACAACAACAATGGTGAATGCCCTGCACCTAGTCTGTTGCCCTCTGCACTAGCATCTGTGCAGGGTGCTTCCAGCTAGAAATTGGCAAGTGGGGGCCCTTGGGAGAGGAGTATGTGACCTCTGGATCTGTAGCACCAAAGCCCTTAACCAGCTTGGGGGTGATGCTGGGCTCATGGCAGCTGAGGTGGCTCAGTCACTGAAGAATCTAGGGAAGGTTTTGTTTGTCCAGTGTGGCTTCTGGTGGGTTGTCCACATTTCTGTGGGGACAGAGTAATCACTGTTTCATTTCCCTGGAGGGACTGACCCTCTGTTTCCCCATTCTTGGGGAAAGAATTAACAACTGGGTCAACCGCAGCGTTTCTTTTGATGGTTGCGGGTTTGATCTGTGTTCAAGTTCCCCAGACCCTGAGCTGTTCTGATTGACCTTTACTGAGGAAGAATATCCTGTTTCCAGGCTCTCGTGGCCTGACAGGCTTGCCTGGACCGCCCTGGCCAGTCACTCCAGCAGACGGTAGACCTGCAGCTGTGGCTGGGGTTTTCCATCACAAAGCCAAGGGCCTGTTTTCCTCTCCCCAAGACCCTGGCACTGGGAATCACACCTTTGGGTTGGGCCCCCCACGTGCTGCCTGGCCTCACCCCAGGCCTCTCCCCCTGGGACCAGAGAGCCCATCCTGAGATGCTGTGGGATCCAGGGTTGTATCTGAGCCGAGCCTTCGGAGAGGGGGCAGCCGCTGTAAAGGCTTCTTCTGTTTTCTCTCCCTAGCCCTGGAGCAGCTGCTGACAGAGCTGGATGACTTCCTGAAGATTCTTGACCAGGAGAACCTGAGCAGCACGGCCGTGGTGAAGAAGAGCGGCCTGGCCGAGCTCCTCCGGCTCTATACCAAAAGCAGCAGTGAGTGTGGCCCAGGGCCTTAGGAAAGCGGTCCCCGGGGAAACAACCGGAAGGTGTTTGGGCTGCCATGATAACGCCCCACAGACTGGCTTAAGCAGCGGAACTTAAGATTTCTCACAGTCTGGAGGCTGGAAATCTGAGGTCAAGGTGTCGACAGGGTTGGTTCCTTCCGAGGCCTCTCTCCTTGAAGAGAGACGGTCTAGATGGTCGCCTTCTCCCTGCATCTTTGCAACATCTTTCCTCTGGACGTCTGTGTCCAAATCTCCTCTTATATGGACACCATTTATATGGGATCAGGTCCCACCTCAGTGCCTCACTTAGCATTAATTATCTCTTTAAAGACCTCTCTTCCAAATACAGTCACATTTTGAGGTATTCGGGGTTAGGACTTAATTTATGAACTTTGAGTGGGACACAGCTCAGCCCGTAACAATAGTGCAGGAGTCGGGACGTGAACAGGAGCCCAGAAATCTCTGAACACTCAACACAGTAGCCCACGAATGAGGTTTCAGGCAAAGTGTTTTCAAAGCACTTCTCCTTATGGTTGACAGTAGGGAGGTGAAAATAAACTGGTATCATAACAGCTAACGCTGCACTGCACGTGTAGTAATGAGCTTCATGTTCAGGACACCCCATTGAGGCTGGTGCTGTGGTTACGGATGAGGAGACTGAGCCCCGTAGAGTTTAAATAATTTGCCCAGTGACACACAGCCCAAGGGAAAACAGGAAAACTTCGTTTTAAGACTTCGTACATCACAGAACCCTGAGTTCACTGTTTTTTTTCTGTCTTTTTAATTGAGCTAGATTTTATACCCAGCCAAGGGCTCAGATCTTAAGTAGTTAATTCAGTGAATTTTGACAGCTGTCCACACCTGTGTACCCACCGCCCAAAATAAGACATAGAACATTTCTGTTGTCCCAGGGAGTTCTTTCTCGCCCCTTCCCAGGGTAAGAATGCCTCCCCAGGGCAAGAATTCCTCCCCACCCCCACCCCAAGGCAGCCACTGTTCCGATTTCTCCCACCACAGATTAGCGTTGCTCAGCCTAGAGCTTCATGTAAATGGAATCGTACGGTTTGTGCTTTCTGTCTGGCTGCTACCAGGAGATTTTTCCATCTTGTGGATCGTACCAGGAGTTCCTTTTATTGCTGAAATGTATTCCATTCTGCAAGGAGACCGCAGTCTGCTTCTCCATCTACTTGCTGATGGACATTGGGGTTGTTTGCAGATCTGGGCTATTATGAATAATAAGGCTGCTTTGCACATCCTTGTATAAGACTCCTTGCGGACATATGGCTTCATTTCTAGCCCAAACTTTGTTTTTTTTTAAAAAGAAAAGCCTTCTTGTGAAGTCGTAACAGTTTAGGAGAGTTTATTTTTATATCGGATGTTTGAGGATTCAAAATGATATTTTGGGACAGTAGGGACCCTAAGAGGGCATCTCGCCCATCTGCCTCGCAGTAGGAACAGCCCAAACCCGTGCCAGGAGAAGGAAGTGCACCTGCTTTGGCCATCACGGTCAGGAAATCCCCCCGCTGACCAACCTGCATCTCCTGGGCTGCATTTCAAAGTCCCTTTTCCTTTTCTTTGTCCCATGTAGAATTAGTCTCTATTGTCTGAATATCAGAGAAGTCATAAAGCTGGAGCGTGTTGCTTTATGCCCAGTGGCCTTCAGTTCGGGCAGAATAATCCAGCCCCCTTAGCCTTTCATCAGAGGCGGTTTCCCTGAGCCCCTTCGTTGCCTTTGCGGCTCCCCAGGCTCCTCCTGGCTTTGTAGTGAGTGTCTGCTGCCCTGCCCTGAGTGCTGGTCAGCAGCACATCAAAGGGGGGAAGGACACGTGGGAAATCCACATCACAGGGCAGGTAGGTGAGGGAGGGACGAATCACTCCACAGAAGGATTCATCGGTGGAATCCTTTCAAAAGCACACTCCCAGACCGTTTAGATGTGCTCCGACTTGAGAATGTTTAATGATAAAGAGCTCCTCTGTTGGAAATTAAAAAAAGCACCCCTGTGATCGGTCTGACCCGCTGTCCTCGGTTCTCACCACTCCATCAGAGCCACCTGTGTGGGGTCCCCTTTTTGGTCTAGCTCTAGCTTGCTACAGGATGACCTTTGTTTCACCCCTGGTCTTGGTATGTTCCGCTTTTATAAAGGCAGACCTTCCCCACCCTTGGCCTCTGCAGTTTGTAGGGCTGTGGGAGCTTTTGAGAGCCGGTCAGGGGGCTCCACAGTGTGAACCGCCCCCCAGGGTGCACCCAGACCACTGATGATTGTGCACAGCCGTGCGGAGGCCATCGGCTGTCACTTCTGCCCTCCAGGTTGAGGCCCGGGGGGGAACAGCCACCGTGTGAGGACTCCCCTTTCTGGCCCCCTTGGCCCCTCTTCGATGGCGGAGTGCTAGTAACAGCAGCTGGCCTTTTTCGTGCACTTAGCACTTCCCCGCCCATCCTGGTGTACAAAATGGCTTGGACTGTGCCACCTCACCCACATGCCGAGGCCGTGGGGGAGTTACCGTTTTCCCCATCACCAGCAAGGGAACTGAGGCTCGGAAAGTCACCTGTTCAAGGCACGTGGCCGGGAGCGGCAGAGCCCAGGGGACCTAACCCTTCTAACTCCCCTCATCTCTCCAGGTTCCAGGTTAGTCTGCACCAGGTTAATCACTATGCTGCACCGGATACAAGCCAAAGCCCCCAGAATTTAACGTCCCAGGCCTACCTTACTGTGTATCGTCCAGAAAATTAACTCAGCCTGACTGGACTTGTAGGCAGAGGCAGGCTGATCATTTTGAGATAGGCTTGGTCTCCACTGGCTGGGCCGCTGTTTACTCCCACACATTTGGGGTAGAGTATGACTGTGTGTGTGTGTGAGACTGTGTGTGTGCGCGCACGTGTACTTTTCAAACGCAATTGTCCATTTTCTGATCTTTGTTGTATTGCTGAATTTTCTCCTCTCTTGGCCTTCTGTCTAGACGGTGAAGTTGAGGCACAGGTTGAGGTCTATTTATTGGAGGCCTACTATTTGTTTCTGTCTTAACTCCCTGAGAGGGCCCCCCTATCCCCTGTTCAGAGACTCTGGGAACATTTCTGGGGCTGCCCCTGTGATAGGAAATGCTTCAAATATTCTGTCTATCCAACATGTCCCTCCTCCCTGCCCCTCACCACCAGTCTCTTCAGACACGGGGTCGTTCCCCCAGGATCCACACACTCGCTCAGAGCACAAGGAGCTCCCCTTCCTACCACACCTGTGGCTGTCGTGACTTCCCACACACCTGTGCAACCACCCCATCCGTGTCTGCCTACCCCCCTCCCCCAACACGGTGGGTTCATGAAGGCAGAGACCATGTCTGTTTTGTTCTCTGCTGTATCCCCAGCGCCTAGCACAGTGCTGGTGCTTACTGCACTTCTGAAAATGAGTCAGGGAACGATAGAAAGTTCTCCCACCCAAGGCTGCTGCTTCCTAGACATGAGACAGCTCATCAGCCTCCCCTTCCCAGGGCCAAGTTCACAGGATTACAGTCCTGGGAGCCTCTTACCAGCTGGATGGTAGTGGATTAGCAACACTGAGAATCGAGACCTAGTCAAGCAGAGCCTGCAGAGTGTCCGAGGAGGGAGGCGTGGCCTTGGAATCCGCCAGAGCCAGTTTTCTCTGCAGTTTACAAATCGCCATCCTGGGGAGGAAGCACCTGCTCAGAATCTAACAGTTAAAACAGTGACAGCAATATGTTGCCTTTTTTCCCTTCTGCACCGAAGTGTAGGTTTAGTCACTAATAAGAAGAAAGAAATGAACACTGAACACTATTTACGTTTCTTCAATTCCTTTTTTGATCTTTATTTGTCATCAGAATATTTTCATGTAGCTGTGGTTTGTTTGCCTCTGTATTCTGCTTTGTATTATTTTTACATTGAGAATTACTACCTGTGCCCATTTCCATGTGTTGACAGTTCACATGCTTTTTTTTTTTTTTTTGGTTTTTTGCTTTTTTGAAACATGATCCTTAAAACTGTAAGTTTTAGATATTTCTGTAAAACAGACGTAGAGCTACTTTGTTATTTTTCACAACTGGATAGTGTTCACTGATGAATGAACACTAATGCTCAACTAACCCCCTATTATTAGTGGGCATTTAAGTTTTGTTCTCTAAAAAAAAACCTTCAAAATATTACAGTTAAACATCCTCAAATAAAATTTTGTTTGCATGCTGGAGTTTATCTTCAGGGTAGTTTTCTGGCAGGAGAAATGCTAGGTTAAAGAATATGAACACTTTAAAACTAAGTTATCCTCCAAAATCACTTCCAAAATAGTTGTGCCAATTTACACACTACAGTAGTAGTTTATTTTTAAAGTCGACCTGTCACCCACGTTGATGGGCCATGGTGTATGTATTTCACCATTTTCCTATTACTGAGCCTCTGAGTTGCTTCCCATGTTTAGGCTGTCATTTTCAAACTTTGCTAGTTATAAGATCACCTTACTTTTCCAGATTCCCTAATATTTGAGTTTTATGTCATCAAAACCTTCAGTTAGGTAGAAATAGGCACTGTTTCATCAGTTATTTTGTATTCTGTGCAGACAAGGAAACCAAGGCACGTGGCTTAGGTGTTTTGCTCAGAATTACTGTTAACAGCAGAGCTTGGCTGAGACCCCCTCCACCCCCCACCCCATCTCCCGCCTCCCTCTGCAGAGTGCGTCCCCCCCCCCCCCCGCCCCGTGCCATGTTCTGGAGAAGGTGCTGATCCACACCCTCTGGGCCCCAGTCAGTGGATGAATACAAGCTGCAGCTAACTGGCTAAGTATGTTTAGACCTCAAGTTCCCTTTCTCTAAGCGGCTGCAGCCTTTGGTAAAGGGGTGACATTGCTGAGAGGTCCTGGCAGGGCTGCGCGCTGGGGCGGCGATCTCACAGGCTGATGGAGGAAGATCCACCCAGCCGTATCCTCCTCCTGTTCCTCTGGGCCCTCGCGGCTCCCTTGATGCAGGCCTCTTGGCCAGAGTCTGGGCGGTCTGTGGTGTGGAACTGACTGGTGTTGAACTGCCTCCTTCGCCAGGAGTTTGAATTGGGCTCCTTGGCTGGGTAACACCGTCTCCAGCCACTGGAATTGATCAGCCTCAAGTTTCTAGGAAATGCAAATTAAGGACCTCAGAAGTAGAGGAGGATTTCTAAGAGGAGAAGCACTAGGAAGCACTAGTTTGTCTGCAGGCTTCTGAAGAAAGGGTCCTTGGGGCATTTGGAGCTGTGTTAGAAAGGCTAGTCAGACCAGCTTTTCTCTGCCTAGACACGCACAGGAAAGTGACAACCTGTACAGAAATGTTTTTAAAGGAGAGGAAGGGCTGGGCCGCTACAGGGTAGAGCAGGTAGCTGCTGGTGCTCCAGGTGCAATTCCCAGCACACTTACCCCTCCAAACCAGAGCTCAGGCCTCCACAGTGGCACCCCACCTAGAGGACTGGGAGCTAAACTTCCAGATCCTCAACGTAACCTATCTTATATAGCCATCACTCTGATTAGCCCATGCAGGTAATTCAGACTAGGGTGAGAATGACTGATAGAAGTGTTTTACAATTTAAATGAAATGCTAGGAAAACCCAGAGATATCTCTGCTTGGTGAAATATGAGGCAGCTCTTTGAGGTATGGGTGCTTTTCCACTTAAGACTTTTATTCCTAAGTTATTCTTCTGTACCCTCTCCTACCCTCCCCTTCCCCCAGGCTAGAAAACTAACAGTCAGAAACTTGACATTTCTTATTTTGGACATCTGTCAGTTCTTTCTATAGTGACTCAATGAAGTCTAAATATTGTATGCCTTTACAGGAATCCCAGTGGATGACAATGTCTCTGAGGGGCGGGGGAACACTGTTTCTCTCCAGAAGCCCTTTCCCTTCATGAAATCACGTGAAGCCTGTGTTTTCCATCTTCCTTCTGCAGGTTCTGATGAGGAGTACATTTATATGAACAAAGTGACCGTCCACAAGCAACAGGATGCCGAGTCCCAAGACAAAGGTACAGGGCTACTGCTGAGGGCATGGCCAGCGCCCGGGTTGGGGGCAGGTATAAGCCTTGGTCCCATCCCACCCCTCCTTGCTCCCAGCCAGCACCACAGACAGGCCTGGTGGAGTTATTTTTGGAAGTCATATTTTGGTTGATGGTATTTTGGGGTTGATGTATTTTGGGATGTTTCATCAGGCCTCCTCCTTGCCTCTTAAAGGTCTCCCGTTCCCTTCATGGATAAGGAATCTGTCCCTAAAATCTCTCAGCATTTCCCAGCATCATCCCAGGAATAGGAAGTTATAATTCAGATGTTCTAAGAAGGCAGCTATATATGGTGCTGATTCCACAGCCCCAGCTTTATGTCTTTTTGATAGAAGTCTGGATTTTATGTGTAGTGGCAGGGCGGGGAGGGAGGGTGGTATAGAGGTGATGGGGAGGAAATGGTGATGTCAACAGCTGCCTTAATATTCAAAGGTTTTGTTCAAAGGTGATCTCTTGGCAGAACATTTTATCTTCCATTGGAAGAACATACTGTCTTTCATGGTGTCTTCTGTCATGTTCTGCTTTCCTCTGAAAAGCCCTCGGGAGTAGGTTTAGCAGGACCTCAGGGAGGCCCAGAGGTTTGCGAGCTGCCTAGTTGCAGAGGAGAGGGGGTTAGAAGCCCCCTCTCCTAGCTCTCAAGCCTGCGACTCAAATGCAGAGGCTTAGTGAGAGGTGGGAACACAGCATTCCAAGGCTTTCAGTCCTGTTAAAGATTTCACAACGTCAGCCACTGAAGCTCCAAGGCCAGATCTGCCCAAGCCTGCCTGTCACGGGCTGTTTAGGCCACCGGCTGAAGTGGTCAGGCTCAGAAGAGCCTTTGGTGCCTTTTCCTTAACAGCACACGGAGGGTCAGTGGCCAAGTTCCCTTTGTGGCTTTTCCACCTCCTGCCCCGCCACCAAGCCTGGACCCAGCAGAAGTCCCCCTGCAGGAAAGCAGCCACTGTGCCCGAGGTTGTTTGCCTTCCGGGGAAACTGTGGGGTGGACAGAGGTAATCACAGGGTCGGTCCTGAGAGCAGCTCAATATAGTGACCCCGGGCAGCTCCTCTGCTCGCTCAAGCTCTGTGGCTAGATCGTTTTGGACCCAGGGCAGGTGGAGGAGAGGGTGTGGAGCCTGCCAGAAACCTCAAACCAGTTCCTTTGGAGGAATCTGCCCGTGGCAGGTCTACCCTATTCTTGGAGGAAAAACAGCACTGGCCGCAGGGACGGCCTGCCTGGGTAATTAACACCTGCTGAAATAGAAACAGCAGGCTCAGTGACCTGACATTCCTGGATAATGAGCCTCTGCAGTGAGGCTGGGCGCCCCTCACCGAAGCCCCCTCCTGCTTGCTGCCCACAGCACCCGAGGAGCAGAACCCACTGACCAACGGGGAGCCCGGCCAGCACTCCTTGGCCCCTCAAAAGAGCCTTCCAGACCTCCCGCCACCCAAGATGGTAAGTGTGGGTCCAGGAAACCCCTCATTTCCTTGATGTGGGCCCTCTGCACTTCCAGCTGTCCCCACAGATGTCAGCCCACTAGGCTTCTAGCATTTCCAGAGCACCTCCTGTGTTGGGGGGCCTGGGGCGAGGCACCGGGAGGGACAGAGACAAGTAAGCCTGCCTGCAGGCGACATCATTTGCTCAGTGCAAAGAGGAGTGGCAGTGGGAGATGAGGGGCCTCCTTTATCAAGTGCCACCATGTGTCCAAGGCTATGCCATGCTCTCCCAGCACCCTGTGAGTAGGGTCCTGTACAGCTGTGGTCACCAGCTCAGGCCATAGTATCTTTCCAATATGTAAATCACATCACCCTGCACTTCCTGCCTGAAACCCACCAAGAGCTCTCATTGAACATAGGGGAAAACATTCAGAGTCCTTCACGTGGCCCCAGGTCCTACACGGTCTGGCCCAGCTACATCTCCAGCCTCATCGCATCTGCTGTTTACTGACCTTCCTTCTGTCCCTGGATTGTGCCACATGGGCAGTCCTGCCTCAGGGCCTTTGCACTTCCTGGGCCCTGGGTTTTCAATGGCTGCCACCTCCTCATCTCTCTGACATCCTTAGGCAGACTTTCCCTGGCCTGCTCTTGTGAGGGATCCCACCTCTGTGCCTGCCTCAGATACTGTCGGCCCCACTGCCTGGTTACCCCCTCTAGGTTTATTATCTGCCTCCTGGATCAGATGTAAGCTTCCTGGAGCAGGGATTGTGTCTCTCGTTTGCTGCTTCATGTCCTGTATCTGCTCATAGTAGGCCACACACATATATGTTCATGGACAGCTGGATGGGATTATGGAATCCTGCGAACCTGGGTTCAGATCCCAGCTCTGCCAGGTACTAGCTCCTTGACCTTGAGCAAGTTACTTAGGGTGTCTGGCCTTTTGTTTCCTGGTGTGAAAGGAACATGAGCATCTGTCTCCTGTGATTGATTGTCTTGTTCAGTGGGCCGAGGCTGGGCGTGGCAGACTGTGTTAAGTATTCAGGGAGGTGAGGGGTAGCATTTACATTTTATAGGTGAGGATCTGGGAATCAGCAGGTTTACAATGTCCCGGTGTCACACAACCTTGAAGTGGCAGAGCCAGAATTTGAAACCAAGTTCTTTCCACTATCAGATCTGGTTGGGGAGGCTTCCTAGAAAAGGTGTGAGGCAGGAGCTGGGAAGGATTTCTAGAAGGACAGTGGGACCATAGGACTCCATGGTCACTGAGTTCCTACCAAGCCATCCTTCACCAGACCCCACACCGGCCCCTTCACTCATGCCTTCCTGGGAGCAGCAGGGTTCTTCACAGCTGGTAGAGCAGGTCTGGGGTGCCTGGGCATCCCACCACGGGAGACCCCTCGAGTGGGTGACAGCTGGGGAACACCCTTCATCTCAGGCTGAGTGAGATCTGATGGACTGAGCCAGAGTCCCTGTGTACCCAATATGCCGGTGACTGCTAGGCTCTGCCCACCCCGTGCACACAAACATGGTCCTCCCACCACCTGTCACGTGCTATGTCTTTTGTCACTGTTTTTTTTCATATGAAGACACAGAGGCTCAGAGAGTTAGAACAATTGGCCAAGGTGCCACCACTGGGAGGTAGCAGGGCCAGGGTTCATATGCAGCTTTTTGGTTTCCAGGCTGCTCTGCAGCCTCCTAGACTTCAGCTTGTCTTTTTAGCAGAGTAAAGGTACAAGTTTGTCCCTTCTAGCTGCAGACTCCCCTCCCCTTCAGCCCTAGGACTTGGGGGAGGGGAAACGGCCCCTTAGCTCCCATCCCACTGCAGCCAGTGTTCAGCTGGTGGGAGGTGCTATGGTTTTCTGGTGTGTCTTCAGCACCACTCACTGGGTGGCTGGGGAGGGAAGGTGGCTGCTCTGAGCCAGGGCTGGAAATTTCCTATCTTGAATTCAGTGTCTGGTTCTGACCAAGGTGCCTTTGGCTTTGGTGCAATGGGAGTGACACTGCCCGCCCCACCTGGGGCAGCTACTTACGGGTCACACCTGGCAGAGGGTCATTCACCAGGCAGAGTCTCCCAGGCACTGACTTGCTTTGGATGTCGGGGTTTTACAAACGTGGTGGTGGACTGGGGGGCCTGGGGCCTGGGGCCGGGTTGTGGTTGTAGACTGATCAGGTCACAAAGTCCTGGAAGCCCCGGGACTCTGGCTGGCTCTTACTGCTCCCTCGCCAGGCTCCTGTGAACTGGGTACAGAGGCCCCAGGGGATCCGGTATGTGAGACGCAGGGCACAGTGAGGGCAGGGCTGTCCCCGAGGGCGGACTCCCCGTGTCAGCTGTGTCTGCTGGCCGTCGGGGCCTGGAGAGGCTTGAGAGGAACCTGGTGCTAGAACTGGGTAAGTACCACCCAGGAACCCCACAGTCCTGGGGCGGCCTCGCAGACGTGTGGTGATGGTTCCTGTGGACACACTCCAGGCCCTGGGGAGACTCCAGCAGAGCGAGCGGACTTTGTAGTCTCCCTTCCTGGTGGAATTTCTCTGCTGAGAAGGACCTTCTCTAGGTCCCTCCTAATTCTGTCCCGGGCGCCTACCCTCACCCCAGGGGCCTTCCAGATGTGGAGTGAGGAAGGGAGGGGCGTATCCCGGGGTGATCCCCTCCCTGGCCACATGCGCTCGCATCTGCTCCCCCTCGGGCCTCCTCTCTGGTCAAGTCTGGCCGAAGCAGCTGTAACTCTTAGTCCAAGACCCCTAGAGGAGTGACGTCAGGGCAGAGGGGGAACCAGCTGTGTCATCTGGCTCTTTCCAGGAGGAGAACCAGAGCAGAAATAGTTTGGCGGGGAGGGAGGGAGCATGGCAGCCTGAGGTGACCCTGTGACCTCTCTCCCTCAGACAGAGACCCGTATCCCTTCCCACCCTGACCCCAGAGCTTCAGGGCACCACTGTGGGTCATCCCGCTGAACGCCCGGCCCGAGGCTTGCTGGTGGCTTTGGCAGAGCTGGGTGCCTGCCTGGGGTCCTCCGTGCCCAGGGCTAGGCCAAGAGTGTGGCCTCTGTCCCAGGCTCAGTCCTGTCCAGCACGGGAAGGGGCAGCCAGGGGTCAGGAGCAACCTCATGGGTGTGGCCAGTGACTCAGGCAGCTGAGGCCCTTCCAGACTGTGGTCTGCACAGCCAGGTGCTGTGGTCACCATAGGGAAACAGATGTTTGCTGGCACCATTCTGCTTCTGGCTCACACAGCCATCTCCACCCCATCTCCCCTTTGAGGCCTGAACACGCGTTGGACTTCAGTGAGCTGATCTAGGGGAAAGCAGCTGACTCCACAAAAGACGGTTACCCTGGTGGGTCTGGGGAGCTGGGGCTGGATCCACTAACCCCCTCCAGGGACCTTCTACGGTACACTCTGGGGTGGGTTGTTCAATACTGCAAGGATGCCTCAGGTCACCTTGCCACCCTTCATCCCCAGCTCTCACGTCTAATCGAAATCAGAATTGGCAAGCACCGCCCCTGACCGAATCTCTGCACCACCTGCTTTTGCAAGTAATGTTTTATTGGAATACTGTCACGCTTGTTCACTTATGTGTTATTTATCGGTGCCTTTGCATGACAATAGCAGGGCTGAGATCAGAGACGTCAAATCCTCAAATGGTCTGCAAATCCCTAAGTACTGACTCTTGGCTCTTTACGGAGAGTTTGCTGACCTCTGGCAAATCATGCTGAGCAGGGTGGCTTTCTTCCCTGCCCCTTCCTGTGAACCCTCAGAACATTATTTCCGGTTTTGAAGTCCCATCTCTTCCGCATCTTCATTGACCGTGTACCACCTTCATCATCACAACAATGCTGCTAATGAAAATAATAGTCTTTTCTTCTGAATCTCGAGAGTTTCGGATTGCTTGCTCCTTTGACATCTGATAACAGGCCATTGTGTCTGTGTAATTACGTGATTCTCCTCTAACCTTGAATCCTCAAAATGACCCCAGTACTGTTCCTATTTCACAGAGAGGGAAAGTGAGGCCCAGAAAGTCTGTCACCTACCCATGGCTAAGTCTGTGCATCCCTAAAGCCCAGATTCAGACGTAGCTACATCCACTCTAAAAGCCAGATAAATGGATCTAGACGCCAGGCCACAGAAGACATGGCTGTGGGGAGCCTGGTTTTGGTGAAGCCCTGCAGGAGATTATTCTGCCCTGAGGGCAGCTGGGAGTAGACACCCTTGTGGCCCTTGCTGAGTACTGACTGTCCCATGGGGACCCAAACCCAGGCTGAATGCCTCCCACTATCTCCTGGGCCAGGACCAGGGAAGCTCCCTCAGTCAGAGGTTCCCC
This sequence comes from Camelus bactrianus, assembly GCF_048773025.1. Taxonomy (NCBI): domain Eukaryota; kingdom Metazoa; phylum Chordata; class Mammalia; order Artiodactyla; family Camelidae; genus Camelus; species Camelus bactrianus. The sequence goes on from NC_133549.1 coordinate 30,907,859, forward strand.
AAATAAGCTCATACTCAAGGCAAAGGTTTCTAGATCCCTCCCCTTCTCCTGTCCGTCTTCCTGGTAGGGTAGGGAATCCCCAGCCGCCCAGGGGTCTGTCTGAGCCAAGGGCCTTGCCTCTTTTATGCTCGGCGCTCCCTGGGGAGCCCAGGCCTGCTTCTCCTGTGCGACGCCCAGCACGACGACTTCTCAGAACCAGGAGTGGGAATGCACATCAGCTTTTACCGTTTCTGTTCTCAACTCACTAGGAACATTCTCCTGGCCCTCCTTAGGGGCTTCCTGATGCAGAAGGACATGGGAGACCTGCGAGGATGGCTGCTTCCACGTTTATGTCCTATGTACCGTCATATTCATGCCACAGTTGACCTCTTTTGTCTCCCTTGCTGTTGCTTATAAGATGACCTTCAGAATCTAGTGCCCATTTTACAGGCAGAATTAGGGAGGAGAACGATTTCATGCTCTGTGCTTCTCCGTGGTTGCCTGTGGGCTTTTTTTTCATTCTACTCAAATTGTGCTCACTCACCCTCACACCAGGTGTAAGGAGCTCCAGGTTGTCTTTGAGACTCTGCTCAAAGATCCTGTCCCCTGAGCATCTTTCCTTGAACCAGAATGTTCCTCACACCCTCCGGGTATGTGGGGTCTGGACCTCGTCTGTTACAGCGCCATCCACGACGCCCTCTCTCAGGAGCTGTGAGTTTCACTGCCTGGTTAAGTCTCTCTCAGGACTGACTCCTGACCACTTGAAGGTTTCCCTCAGCCCGTCCATGGGAGCCATCCAATGTCTGCCGAACAAATGATTGAACTTATTATAGGAGAAGTTTGGAATTTAGAAATCTGGTCCTCTTTCTCTGTGTGCCTCTGATTAGCCCTTGTCTTTGTAGAAAGGATATTCTCTTTAGAAGCCGTAATGGCCACCATGACAGCCTGACACCCCCTCAACTTTTAAGTGTGTTACGTTATATGTACAACAATATTGTGTGTGTGTGGAGTCTGAGCCTCATTTTGTGGAGGAGGAAGCTGACGCTCGGTGAGGTTAAGCAACGCACCCACAGGCCTTCAGCTGGATGCAAACCAAACAGCGGATGGGGTGGCTGACGGAGACATGGTAACCTGTGTTCTCCCTCCCGGCTTGCTTGAGGTCCAAGCTGGGTATTTTTGTCTTCTGTTTCCTTCTCTCCCCACCCAAAGGGTTAATTCCAAGTTGTTCCCAGTATATCATATCTGAAAATGTTTATTTGTTCATACCGCAGATTCCAGAGCGGAAACAGCTTTCCATCCCAAGGATCGAGTCTCCAGAGGGTTACTATGAAGAGGCTGAACCCTATGACACATCTCTCAATGGTACATCCTGGGGCGGGGCTTGGAGGGGTCTAACCCCGTCCTGCGCTGATGCTGGCACCAGGCCCTCTGGTGGTGACTGGCACGCTTACCCTGGCTGGAGACACGGGGCAGCCTGGGCTGCCCTTACCAGAGAGTGTGGCCCAAATTGAGAACCACCACAGAGCATTTGGCCTCTGTCTGATGGGGAGCTGATGGGGTACTGCAGACCCAGCCCACCTGCAAGGAGGGGCTCCGGCTGGTCCAAGGTGCGCTGGTTTACTTGTGTGATGCTCTCTGTGGTCCCGCCTGGATGTTGCTGGATTCAGCACAGAAATGTGACAGAGGAGAGGTGTGTTGGTGCAGAGGCACGAGGCCTCAGAAGCAAGGCAAACGTGGACAGGCTGAGCCAAAGCCCAGTTCCCCGGTTCTTTCACTGGACTTAATAGTCACTGAGCTCCCAAGCACGCTTCTAGCAGTCAGGAACTCAGCAGTGCTGAGGAGTCAGCGGGACTCAGTGGTCACAGCACTTAGATTCTGTGAGAGGAGACAGACGAGAAATAAATGTAGGATGTGTTGGGTGGTGACAAGTGTTAGGATGGGAAGCTGCAGGGGCCAGGTTGGGGTGGGCTGGGGGTGTTACTTTAGATTGGGGGGGGGGGGCCTCTCTGGCAACGCGACCTTGGGTAGATTCCTGAATGAAGAGGGAAGTGAGTGGGGCCGATACCTGTGGGAAGAACTTTCCAGACAGAGAGCACAGTACATTCAAGAGCCCTGAGGCAGGCGAGCCCTTGGCATGTTTAGGGGCCAGTGTGGCAGGAGCAGGTAGGGTTGGCGGGGAGAGAGAGGAGATGGGGGCATAGGAGGCAGCTGCAGGCCTTGGTGGGGACTTCGGCTTTTCTCTGAACAGACCTTTTTCCAACCTTTGGAGGGTTACCTAGTGACCGACCTAACTTAGGTATTAAAAAGATGGCCTGTGCTATGGGGGCAGGGCTCACACTGGAGCTGTCTGTTCTCTGCCTGGTGACGTTGGAAATGCTCTTGGCGTGGGGATTCCATAGCACAGAAAGGCCTCGCAGGTTCTGGAAGAAAGAGTTGGTTGCAACGCTGCTCTCCCGGGCAGCTAGACTCTGGTCCTCTCCCTCTTTCTTACCTCCTTCTCTTTCCTTCATTCGTAAGGGAAAGTTCTTTGATAGTACAGAGCAATTTGCAGATGTAAGCGGTAAGGGTCCCTGGTGGTGGGAATGAACTTGGCTGAAGGGGGCCTTGTTGGCTCCATAAAGAACTGGACCAGGGGTGAGACGGGACCAGTCACATGGGATTCTTGTCCTCTTTCTTCACACTTGACCTACTGTCTGTGGTCCCAGGAGCTGTGTGGGAGGTGAGGGCCTCTTGGTCTGAGGGTATTTTATTCTAAGAGGCTGGCTTTGTGGGCAGACGTCAGCTTGCTTGTGAGGTGTTGCCAAGTCACCGACTGGACTGATTTCAGACCAGAACTGAGAGCGAGGTGGGGTTGTCTGGGCGCGTCTGGAAGGTGGGAGCACTGACTCACCCCAGTGAGCACCTCCATGCATCTTAAGCCCATCGCTCTGGGGTGTGGCCCGTGCCAGCTGGGGCCTGCCTCTCAGACGCTCCCAGGGGCCTGTTTGTGGGGCAGACACTTCATCTCGACACAAACAAGTGGTCACAAGGATCCTGGTGTTTGTCTCTCAACTGTGAGCTCAAATGAATTTTATCCAAGACTGAGAGGTCATCACAAGGTCATGTGGCAAGAGGGGTGGGAAGATGCTCAGTTGCCTTTTCTCTCCTGCCAGTGCTGAGGATGAACTAGGGGGAGCTGGTCACATTTGCCACAAAGAGGGGGCTTCCCCCGCATTACAAGCTGGCCCGCCTTCAGTTCCCGTTGCCCCCCACGTCTGTTGAACAGTCGCACCAGAAGGAATGACCGTTGGGCTCCTGCCCCTTCCTCTGGTTCTTTGACCAACAGCGACTTTGCTGACTTCCTGGAAAAGACCAGTTGCTTGACTTCTTGGCCTGTTTTCTCAGCACTGTCCCCACACTGCTCCACTGGGTCAGAGTCCCCTCTCTGAACAAAAGTGTAGTAAGTGCCCTGACGGCCTGTGCAGGGGCTAGTAGGTGCAGCCAGTTCATTGATGAAGTCTCCTGCTGGGGTACAGCCCCCTTCTGGTTCATAGTCACCCAGCGCACGTCTGTTTCTCACTCACAGAACGTTCAGTGGGCGTTACTGGTCAGCAGGTAGTTGAGATACCCAGGCTCCTTCCAGCCTGGGTTCGGCCACTCTCTGAGGCCACAGCATCCTCTGTAATGAGAGTGGAGAAGCCGCCTCGTGCTTCTTAAAGGTACCAGCCAGTGATGCCCAGTGCCTCTACCCACATTCCACTGGTGATAAGAAGTCACACCTCTGGATGGGAAGGGGCTGAGAATCATGTCCTTGGCCAGGTGGGGACCTCCCCTGACAACCCCCCACCTCTGATGGGAAAGCACGAACTTCGGGTGGGCAGGCAGCCATGCCGGCACGTCTCTCGGTGTCTCTGCATCTGGGTCTGTCCCTCTCTTCATCTTGTCTCTCTTCCTCTTGCCTTTATGCTTCTGGATACCACGCAGGTCATTCTGGCCGATTTCCCCCCAGTGGAGTCCCCCGATGGGTGCAGGTGCCTGAAGGAGTCATTTACGCCACGATCACCTTGGGTACTGCTCGTCCCAGAGCTGGGACGCCAGTGATGCTGTGCTGCTGCCTGGCACTCAGGGGCAGGGCGCATGTCCCGGGGGGTGGCTGCCACCCGCCTCCCTCCCCTGTGCATGGGACCTGCACGTGCACGCCGTGTGTCATCCTTCCACAGACCCCCACCTGTGGCAGCCGAACAGACAGCTAAAGGATGCAGAGCGTGGCGTGGCTGTGCTCTCTTCCTGAAGACATACCCCAGTGGGTGCTGTCCCCCTTGGGGGGGGCAGCACAAAGGGGGATGGGATTATCTGAGCCTCCTGCCTGTCACTCCTGTTCATCCTGCGACCTCTAGAAGCCAAGTGTCTGTTTAAGAATATCCTACACTTATGGGTGTGCTGTGATGCCTCACAGAGATCAAATCGTTGGTACGTTTGCCCTAAATTTTCTCCACGCTGCTTCAGGTAGCGGGAGGTACTGTGATTTGCTGTTTTTTCTCAGCTTCCCCATCCCCCTGGAGGCAGATGGATAGAAGTTAGAATTCTCCGTGGAGCATGTGGGGCAACCCCAGAAGTACAAAACAGCAGGGAGATTTGGCCAGCTCATCACACAAAACTCTGCGGCCTCGCCCGTCAGTCTTTGTTACTGAAGGGTTTATCCCAACGGCCTTGCATCATTCTTACTTCACTTACCGTACAGCTAATGCAGTGCTGACAAGGACTTTTTTTCACAAAATCACCCTGATCCTACTGCCAAGCAAATCAACTGTTTTTTTTTTTTTTTTGAGTTTTTCCTGTGGCCTTTCGATACTGATCTATTTGCATGTATAATTGAAATTGTGCTTTCTCGCTTACTGTCCTAGCTTTAGGAGTTTCCCGAGTTGCAGGCTAATCCTCAGAGCTTTCATTGATTGTGGTTGCATGATTCGCTGGATGAAATCATACTTTGCCTCGCCTCCTTCTGCTGACTGCTCAATAGCATTTGAATGAATATCTCAATGCATGCAACCTTCCCTCCTTCCTTCCTTTTTAAAAAACTAGTTTCCTCGAATCAACTCCCAGGACTAAGATTGTTGGGTCAAAGGGTATGGATGTTTTTGTGGTTCGCGAAACAACAGGCTGACAGGTTGTTTCCTGAGGGGCTTGTGTTTATTTATGTTGCCACCAGCAGTAGGGGAGTTCAGGGTCCAGCACTGGTTAGCCCCATTATTTTCAATCTTTGCTCATTTTAATAGGTATAAAATTGTGAACTGTGCAACTTTCTTATTAAGCTAGGAAGGGGAGTCGTTACTACACTGCTTTTAAAGGAAACTGAGATTAAAACGTTCAAAGGGTTGTTTTTAGAAATATTAAAACAAGATAAAACACATTTTTATTGGTGTTATAGCTAGAATAACTGTAGCAGTGGTCTCTGTTTTCTTTTATTTCTAATGTAAATGCGGTTCTGTTTTCTTAGTGTGCAGGAGCCTAGCTATGCAGATAGTCTAAGCTTCCGGAGAATAGAAGACCGGGAGTCCATGGGCTGTCTCTTTTCTGATGGGTAATGTGGAGAGGGAAGAGAGGCTTCATTCACTCTGACTCAAGGGGACAGATCCCATGTGTAGAAATCACAGGGAAACAGATGGTGGCTCCACCTTCTAATGGTTCGAGCTGCCCAGTAATGGAAGGAATTGTCCAGCAGTCAGTAGGTAGTGAGCTCCCCGTCCACAGGAGAATTCAAGCAGAGGCTGGAGCAGGGTTACGAGACACAGGATTCCTGTGCTGAGCCGGGGGTTGGACCTGCATCCTGAGGTTCTCCTTTCTCCATGTCCTGCACTTAGGAGTTCTAATGATTTAATTTTTTTTCTTCACCTGGCTTTTTATTGGCCTTGAATAGGGCAGTGAGACCTGGAGAACAGAGCAATTCTTGCAGGGTGGTGGGGACAGAAACCAAGGTGTGTGGAGCCGACGTAAGACTGGGCTCAGTTTGTTCTTGGCAAGTTTGGGGATTTTTTTAAAAACAGAATAAAAATGTGAGTTGGACTCATTGCTGGAGGTGGAGGGAAGGTGGAGATGGGTAGAAAGAGCTAAGTTTGTGCTGGGAGGTATTCTGGGGGGTAGGATAAAGGACAGAGTCTGTGGAGGGTGAGAGTGGATTTTCAGAAAGGGTCGTGACTCTGACTCTGAGGAGCGCAGTTGGGAATGGGACGGTGGCTGCCTTCCCCGGAGCCATCTCCTGCCGTGGTCCATTTCACTTTTTATGTCCAAGGAGCCACCACTTCTCGTGGCTTCCAGGACAGGACCAGGGACAGAGCAGGCCAGCTGTTGGAGGGCAGGAGCAGCCAGTGGCCCCCAGATGTTGGAGGCTTTCTCAGCTCTGGGCTCAGACGGCGACCCCCTCCTCCTGGGCCCTTGGAATGACAGACTGACCCACCCGGAAGACCTGGGAAAGACCCCGCCCCACTGCTTCAGCCTTCAGTTGAGGAAACGGAGGCCCCTAGCAGGCTCACTGGACTTCTCAAGGGCAGATGCTGTGGGCAGTGTCTTGTCAGAGGTTTCTGTGGAGTCTGAGGTGACGAGATTTGAGGAGGGAAAGGGAGAAACTCCTGGTTTTCTGTTATTTGTGTCTGTGGCCGGAGGCAGCATCCAAGACGCTTTGCTCAGGGGTTTAGGGGCAGGGAGGTCTGCCTGGGTCTGTGGTTGGTGGCTGTGGGCTGGTTCAAGGCCGTGGAGAGGAAGAGGGGTGGCTTGACGGCCACTGGCTTCTCCTGCCTGTTCCGGGGCATCTCCCGCCCGGCAGGGCTGTGACGGACGGGTCTCCCCTGCAGAGGACGGCGAGGCCGTGAGCAGCTCCTACGAGTCCTACGATGAGGAGGAGAGCAGCAGGGGCAGGGCGGCCCCCCACCAGTGGCCCTCGCCCGAGGCCAGCATCGAGCTGATGCGTGACGCCCGCATCTGCGCCTTCCTGTGGCGCAAGAAGTGGCTGGGCCAGTGGGCCAAGCAGCTCTGTGTCATCAAGGACACCAGGCTCCTGGTCAGTCTCCTCCCCTCCCCCCTCCCGGGTGCGGGGCTGGGGATGCTCCCCAACACCAGGCATTTAGAGCCTTTTACATCAGGAGGTTTTGCTTCTCCCCGGCCTGGAATTGCATGTAGAGCTCTGTGTGCAGGGATGGACATGGTTTTTCTTAACCAGAAAGGGCTAGTTCTTTCCATCAGACTCTCAGCGGGGTCTGTGAGGACCACCCCTTTCTGTCTGGTCCCATCTGATAGATATTTTTCCCCAGGGGTCTCTTTGCCCCCTGGGCTGTGGGCTTATTCTTCCTCACATCCCAGCCACTGGAGGTTTGGGGCAGAGCCTGCTGCCCACCCAGGGCTCCCCCAGCCCCCACCCCCAATGTGGCTGCTGCCTTCACATGCAGCCGAAGAATCACTGGTATCTCCTTAGAAGTTGGAAGATTCTGAATGACTGATAATGAGGCCCATAAGAGAATCAAAAGATAGTATTCTGACCACAGCCCTGTTTCCTGTTATTTTAAATTAAAGTTGAGTTTTATGCCCCGATTTGAAGTTCCATGGAGTCATTATAAACACCCTTTCTTCACTGACTCCAACCTGCCCTGCTGTGTAGAGAGATTTTTCAGGTGATCTTGCGAAGCAGCACCGTAAGAACCCCCATTTTACAAGGGAGAAACGGAGGGCAGCATATTTCGCCCAGTAGGGAAGAGCGTTCCTTCCTTTCCTTGCTAACGTTATCATCTCCTAACTAAGCGGGTGGTCAGCGCAGCCTTTGTCCCCTGAGGACCGCTTCCTGGGGAGGATGACCAAGAGCAGAAGCAGCGAGGCTGAGGACCAGGGAAAGCGCCTGCCCCCCTGGAGAGGTGGGAGGTGCCCACAGAGGACGGGTTTGAGGACCCAGCACGGGTCTGCAGTGAGATGAGCTCAGCTGGAGAAGCAGGGCCTGGGGGCACCTTTGGCCAGTGAGGAGGAGGGGGCTTGAGGAAGAGGGAGCTAAGCTGCCTGGTCACTCTGCTGAGAACAAGCGTGGCCGATATTTGAGGTTACAGCTCTGCACTTGACGAGCGTCTGGCCTTCCAGTGTTTCTGGGCAGAGCCCGGCTCTCGGGGTCCTGTGCTGCCCAGGGGCCCCCTCGCCTGCAGAACCCGGACCCCTGGCCAAGCAGTGTCTCGCCTCTCCTCCTTCCAGTGTTACAAATCCTCCAAGGACCACAGCCCCCAGCTGGACGTGAGCTTGCTGGGCAGCAGCGTCGTGCACAAGGAGAAGCAGGTGCGGAAGAAGGAGCACAAGCTGAAGATCACGCCGCTGAACGCCGACGTGATCGTGCTGGGCCTGCAGAGCAAGGACCAAGCCGAGCAGTGGCTCCGGGTGAGGGAGGCGCCGGGTGTCTGGGGAAGCGGGCTGCTCCCCTCTGGGGCCGGGGGCTCCTGCGGCTCTGCCCACCCCCTGCCCCCTGCTTCCTCCAAAGTGGGTAGGCGTCGTCAAGGGTAAAGGGTCTGTGGTCCTTCAAGTTCGCAGGGCTTCCTGGTAGCGCTCTGTCTGCAGGAAGTGGGTCAGGGCGCCCTGTGGCTGGGTCTGGTCCCCTCAGTCCCCTGGGCGTGGGCGCTAGTGGAAATCCATTCACCTGCTGGCCTCCAGTGAGGCATCATCAGTCAGTTAAAAGGCTCCTCCCTGGAGGAGGTGGGTGGCCCGTGGCAGGCAAGGCTGGGAGCCCGAGTGGGACCAAGGCAGCGAGGAGGCACTCCACAGTGAGCCAGGGGGCCATCTGGCAAACGCAGTTCTCCCCCCAGGACTGAATAGCCATCCCCGCCCAGAATGGGGCCAGAGGGGGCGCGTGGAGCTGAGGGCTGGCTACTCCAGCTGTGTTTGGGCTGCAAAGCCCACTCTCCCTTCCCCAGCACACTCCAGAACACTTGGGGGCCTGTGGCTGAAGGGGCCTCAGGAACAAGCCCCACTTGGCTGGACACCGAGGCCACATGTGGGCCTGGTAGTGGGGGGTGGTGGGGAGGGGTGCTCTGCTCCTGGGAAATCTCGAGTCCCCTCTCCCACCCCCACCCGCTCCCCCTGACCCAGAGGGGCTTCTGGCCATGAGTGCTGGCCTGAAGGGCCTTCCTTTTCCTGCAGGTCATCCAGGAGGTAAGTGGCCTGCCTTCTGAAGGAGCGTGCGAGGGAAACCAGTACATCGCAGACGCCCAGCGCCTGAGTAGTCCGAAAGTAAGCCTCTGCCCTGCCCAGAAGAGCTCAGGTCCATTTTTTGGTAAAAATTAAAGGTGTAAAGTTGGGAGCTTTGCTTTCGCACTACAGCCCAGTTCATAAGAAGCACCCGTCCTGGGCGGAGGGCTTAGCCAGGAAACGGATGAATAGAATACAAACCTGCGGTACTTTCTTGCTTCAGGGAAGCGTTATTGGGATGAAAGTCACCTGGGCAGGGAGATTTCTTTTTCAAGCCTCTTCCTTCCCACCCACTCCCCAGTAGAGCTTCCGGGGCTGGGGGAGCCGTCTGACTGTTGACCCCAAAGCATTCTAGTGCTCATCCGCTTGGAGTGTTGGGGACTGGCTTTAGGGTCAGTGTCGGGGCATGGGGCTGGGGGCTGGCCAAGGGGAGGGCCCTCACCCATGGAGTCACAGTCCACGTCCCCAGGTGGGTGCCCAGAAGCCTGGTAGGCACAGAGCAGAGGGTCCCTATGTCTCACCTTGGGCTCCCCACCACCGGCAGGCAGGTGGGCAGAGGCCTCGAGCAGGGAGGAGGCCCCCTGCTCCATGGGAAGGTAGCAGCCATCCTTCATGGAGAAAAACCCACAGCCCTTCTAGAGGGACCCAAGAGGGGCCAATATGTTCGTTGTCTTATTCATTCCTTGGTCATTGACAAGAAAACAAAGTCATCTTGGGATTTCTTCACTTTGGGGTGAGAAACAAGAGCTCCCCCTAAGGACCTGGCATGCAGATTCCCTGGCCAGATACTGCTGTCGCTGGTCCCTGGCAAAGGCCTGTTGGTTGGGAGTCCCTTGGCCTGTTTCCCATAGGTCTGGGTCTGTGGTTCTAAAGAAGCTTGATTGGCATATTCTGAGTGTCTCACCTTCCACAGCAGCAGCTACTGACCCCCCAGGGACTGTCTCCGGTCCTCCCGCAGCCCTGGGAACGCAGACAGGCATGTCATCCCTATTTTATACACATGCGGAATGGGGCTCAGAGAGGCGTATAATGCGAGAATGTTCTAGGTGGGATTCGAATCAGGGTCTGACTCTGTGGACAAGCCTTCTCCAAAGCCTGTGTGTTGGTAGCATGTTGATTCTCAAGAGACGACCTTGTGCCCCTGCCGTGGGTGGTTCCCAGCCTGACAGCTTTAGGTGCGAGGCTGACTCTAACGCGCCCCTGGGGCTGGCTCCCTGCCCTGCCCGCTGGCAACGGGGCCGCTATCACATCTGGTTGAACAGTCATCTGGAGAACTTGTGAACAGGGATGCGTGGTGGCCTGAAGAAGGGGAAGATGCTCTGGGATGGGGCAGGGAACCTTAGAAAGGAGGGCAAAGGCAGGTCCTCCAGGGAGCCCCAGGAGAACCTGGGAAGGTCCTACCAGTGACTTGGACTCCAAGGTGACCCCAGGCCTGCACCCAAGAGTCCTCCGTTATTTTCCCTTAAGTTGAGGTCTCCGAGGTAACCATCCCCAGACAAGGTCACCCACTGGTCTCTCTCTCTTCCACAGCCAGATATAAGTGAGAAGTACCTGTCAGCCTCGGAGTGTGGAAGCTCTACAGATGGCCACCCTGAGGTCCCAGAGACCAGAGACGGTATTGATGCTGTGGTGCTCAGCCTCGGGTTAGGAGCGGGGTGGCATCCCGGGCTGTGAGGCTCGGCTGTCTGGCTCAACCCTAATGGGCTTTTACAGCCAGTTCCACATGCCTCCAGTTTATAAACTGCTGGGGAAGACCACAACGGGTAGACCCCGGCAAGAGGGCGTGGTGATCAAGCCCAAGTGAAGGTTCATAAATTGCCAGGGGTGGGGTGTTCTTTCATCTCTTCTCGTTCGCTGAGCCTGGTTCAAAGCTCTGAGTCTGTGAAGACTCCCCAGCGCTGACGTGGAAAAGCCATCAGCGCTGCACCCAGACGGCTGACATGCCCTCGTGAAAGACGGGAAAACCCAGCAGCCCTGTCCCTGTCCCCATCCCGTCAGCACTGGGGAATCTTGACTCGGCTTTTTCTCTCCTCTTGACAGTCAAGAAGAAATGTTCTGCTGGCCTCAAGCTGAGCAACCTGATGAACCTGGGCAGGAAGAAGTCTACCTCGCTGGAGCCTCCGGACCGGTCCTTCGAGACATCCAGTAAGACCCGCAGCCACCCCGGGCCAGAGCCTGCCGCCAGGAAGGCAGCTCGGACGGCAGAGGCACGCGCCTGGGGTCTGGCTTTACCGCCTGTCGGGCTGCTGAGCCCACGGCCCACAGCTTCTGTTGGTCTCCACGGCACTGCAGGGAGCTGTTGAAGCCTCACCAGACCTCTTGCTGCAGTGCTGGCTCCCTTGTGGAAGTGAAAGGGTGATCAGTTGCTGTTCTCCTAACTGTCTTTAAAGTCATGTTCGTGTGATCAGTATCCATGGAACATGATGGGCACCATGTTAGGCAAAGGGGACCCGGCAGGGGGAGGACACAGTCCAGAGAGCTTCCAGCTCAAGAAAGATGATGGCTTTATACCCGTAACCACGTACGGTGCCGCCTCAGTAGCTCCACGGTGTCAGGGACAGAAATGACTTTTCTTGCTCTGTGGACCTGCGCCTTGAAGGATGGGTAGGAGCTGAATGGGCTGGGATGGCCCCCGTGGGTGGGAGCAAGACTCTGAGAGGGAGACTGGTGAGAGCCGTTAAGCGGACAAGAAAACCCCATGTTCTGGTGCAGAGGGCATGTGTGGGCCCGGGGAGGCCCTTAGAGGTCATCTCTACTGCCCTACTCAGCCTTGAGGACACTGAGGCCAGTAGGAGAGAGACCTTGCCCAGAAAATATCCTGGTTTCCAACTTGGAACTTACTGCTGTAGGTCCCACCAGGCCCTGAAGGCCACTACTGCCCATCGTTGGGCCTCTCCATCCTCGTGGAGCCCACATCCCACCCTGGGCTCCTCTCCTGAGTCCCAGTTCGGCTCTGTGTTTTGCCACTGGCAGGGTGGCGGGCAGATCGGGAAGGTGGCAGATGGGCTGTACAGCCTCCCGCTTCTCCAGCCAGGGTGCCAGCTAGCAGCTCAGCTCTGCCAGCCCCTGTGGCCTCAGGGGGCACGGCGTTGGGCATGGGAGGCTGGTCCCCAGTGAGTCACTCAGGGAGATGTGGCTGGGTTATTGCTGGCAGTTACTCAGCAGCGAAGCATGCTCCTGTCCCCTGTGGCTGGGGAAAGGCCAGAGAGAACACAGACGCTCTCCTTCTCAGGAGTTGGCATCTGAGCTCCCCGCCCCTTAACCCAGAATTCTCTTTGGTCCAGAGAATTGTGATGGGCAAACGGGGTGCCTGCCTGAATGAGCCAGTTCCTAGGTCCTGGGCTCATAGTCTTCCACTCTGCTACTGTGACATGGTATTCCTGTGGCTCTGAAGTTCATGATCCCACTGTGTGGCCAGCACTGGGCTGGACGCAAAGGTGGCTGTGCACTTTGACCTGCTATATGGGCCTCGTTCATCTCAGCCAAGGTTCAGAGCAGCTGCCAATCCCTTAGGATGGAGAAGGCACCCACTTCATAAGCCAGTGCCTCTGGGAAGGTGAGCAGCACAGGCAGATGTCAATCTCCTGCAAAGGGTCCTGGATTTCTACTCATCTTTGTAGCCCCAGGGAGAAGGCTCTGCTTGGCACAGGGTGTCAGCTCTGGAAATGTTCAGCTAAGTTGGGGTGGGGAGGGCGGAAAGCTTGTCCTCTCCTTGGGAAGCTGAACCCAACACAGGCAATCATTTAAAAACAGGAAAGGACTGTACAACGGGCACATCCCAGGGCTGACAGCCCCTGTGTGCAGCAGGGAGAGAAGGGCTCCCTGCTGGGGAGGCCACAGGGCACAGACCTGAGCACTGGAGATGAAGGTGGCAAGTTCTTGCCCTGACAAGCTGTGTCTGGGTGGAAGGCAGACAGGGAAGCAGAGTTTCACTGTTCCAGGATTCAGGTGTCTGAAGGCCAGCGGAATGGGGAGGGCAGGAGCCAGGGAGGGCCAAGGCCAGATGTTTCTGGGAAGATGAGGAGGAATTGACCATGGGGAGGGCTTTGCAGGCTGAGACTGAGTGACCCAGGGATGGCAAGGCTGTCCAGGGAGCTGAGGAAGCTAAGGCTGTGGAGGTAAGGGGACTGCACCTGCAGCGAGGAGACCCTGGCTGGGGCGAGCTGCCTGCACATGGCTGGCAGAGGTGGGGAGGCGGGGAGCTGCAGGACAGGCACGTCCTACACACACACACACACACACACACACACACACACACACACACACACCCCACCCCCTGCCTGGTCTGGCCCAAGACACAGCTCACTTTCCCCTGGACACACCTTTTTCAAAAACCAGTAGGACCAGGGGACCTGCCTGCAAAGGGTCTAGCTGCTAATGCAAAAGGACAAAGAATATGAAATTCACAGCCTCTGAGGGGTCAGGAGTTCTCAGGCAAAGCACGACACATCTTGGAACTGAGATTCCAGAGGAGCCTCTCCGGAGGCCAGGGCAGGGGCAGCCCTGGGCACCCTCGGCCGCCCACACCCACCCACACCCACGTCCCTCCCCGCAGGTTACCTGAACGTGCTGGTGAACAGCCAGTGGAAGTCGCGCTGGTGCTCTGTTAGGGACAGTCACCTGTACTTCTACCAGGACCGGAACCGGAGCAAGGCAGCCCAGCAGCCCCTCAGCCTGGTGGGCTGTGAGGTGGTTCCAGATCCGAGCCCCGACCACCTCTACTCCTTCCGCATCCTGCACAATGGCGAGGAGCTGGCCAAGCTTGAGGTACCATGTTGGCCAGGTCGGGTCAGGCGGGCACAGCCAGGGTGCGTGGGTCACAGCTGCCTGCCTCGAGTCCTGGGGCCTGCAGTCCCACAACGCGAGATTCAACATAGCCGCGCTTTATTTTTTACTTCCTTTGCCTGAGATTGTTTGCATTTTAAAAAAATTTCCATTCCCTTTCTGACCTCAGGGTGGTTGTGTCACAGGAGCGGGGACAATGAGCTATTTCCTGTACTTAGGGCAGGAGTATTTATAACTCCCCCAGCTGCTGGAAAAACTTTCTGGGGATTCAAAGCGGGTTTGTGATTTCGTTTGTGTATCACCAGATGGGGCCCAGTACATAAAAATGCTGACTGTTAGGGCTTGTCTTGGGGGACAGTAAGCTTTGTGATACAGTTATTCCCACTCCTCACCCTTACGTTACATTTATGACAATAGAAGTGACGTAATGCTTTGCAATGAGCTGGGCAGGCCTGAGCCAGAGGGCTTTACATGCACTGAAGCACACACCATGGTTCACTTCTGCTCACCTAGTCCTGCCTGCATCCAGGGGTCTTCATCCAAATTTTGCTCCAATACTGCCCTCTGGTGGCTAAAAGATCCACATCCCAATTGCTTCCCAGGGGCAAGCTTGTATCCAGATCGACCTTTAGGTATCGACCTAAAACACAAATTCTAACAATTGTCTCCTGGTCCATGAGCCTTCTAGAAATACATGTTTATGAATCACATGTGATACCTGGGACAAATGTCACAGTGTCACTGAGGTGGCACCAGGGTATGAATAGCAGGAAATGTTATCTGGGGTCCCTAGGTGATGGAATATGCTAGTGAAAATAAGGGACGTGGCCCCAGGGCGCTCAGAGGCTTTGCCCAGGGTGGGCATCGGGGCAGGGGTGCTGTTTAGCCTCAGCGGGGAGGGGCTGGGCCCCAGGCAGCACGCTCCAGCCCTGCTCGTGTCCCTCTCGGCCTCCTCCCAGGCCAAGACTTCCGAGGAAATGGGCCACTGGCTAGGCCTTCTGCTCTCTGAGTCAGGCTCCAAGACAGACCCAGAAGAATTCACCTACGACTACGTGGACGCCGACAGGGTTTCCTGTATCGTGAGTGCCGCGAAAACCTCTCTGCTGTGAGTATCAGGGGCTTCCTTCTTGCTTTGCAGCCTCCCACTCCAAGCCGGGCCTCAGGACCCAGGCCCAGACTGGCCTCTGGTGGTCAGTCGCACAGCATGGCAGTTGGGAACTCAGGGTGAGCCCTGTTCTGCCAGCAGCAGGAAGGCCAGGGCCAGGAGCAGCCCTCAGGGAGCTGAGCCAGGCCTCTGGCCCAGGGGCAGCCATGGTATCCCTGGCTCTGATTAGATGCTGTCCAGCTCCTTAAGAAAGAGGTAGCGCCTCTCCTGGCCTTCCGCTTTCCCCGCTGTCCACATAGCCCTTTCCCACGGACCCTCGCTGGGTCCCAGCGCAGCCTGGACTAAGCAGGGCAGGGTGCTGCTTCTGCTTCCTGGATGAGCAAACTGGGACTCAGGAGAAGTGGTCCTGGGCTGGGGGGCAGAGGTAGCACTGGTGGAAGCTAGCTGAGCCTCTGAAACAATCCCTTTTCTTAAGGGGAAAATACCTGGTCTGTGCTGCCCCAAGCGTACTGTGAACTGAAATGAGAAAGGATTTTGTTGTTGTTGGAAGGAGATCCTGAGAGGGAGAAATCAGGGTAGGAAGAGACAAAAGGATCCTAGGAGGAGAGGTACAGACAGAGAAAGTTTGTTCTTCTAGAAGAGAAATTTGAGACCAGGAGTTCTAGTAAGAACGCCCTGGGGAGAGAGGAGAGAGAACCCTAAACAAACAGATTTGTTTTAAAATGAGGTCAGTGCTGGTCCCCGTCTCCTGCACAGCCCACGGATTTCACTGCACCTCTCCTTGTTGTGAATCCTTTGAAATTGGTAGCTTTTACCATCCTGCCCTGAATCCTCTCTCGCCATGTCTTCCAGACTGATGCAGAGGAAGTTCTCAGAGCCAAACACTTACATTGATGGCCTGCCCAGCCAGGATCGTCAGGAGCTGCTATATGACGACGTGGAGATGTCAGAGCTGACGGCTGCGGTAAGGATGCTGGCTGGGCAGCACCCTGGGGCTGTTCGGTGGTCCCTGAGAGGCATGGCTTCCAAGTCACCTGCAGGGTCACCAGTGCAGAAACTGAGGTGCAGTGAAGTCATCTTTTGTACAGTGGGGCTGTGCCGTCTGCCTGGTTTGGGGACTCAGCTTGATAAAACAGCTGGTTAACCACTCTGGTCAGTTCTAAGGGTGGAGGGTGTGGTATGAGAATTGGGAGCGGCGATACTATTAGCCTTTTTAAAAATTGAAGTGTAGTTGATTTGCAATATTAGTTTCAGGTTATAGCATAGTGATTCAGTGTTTCTATAAATTATAGGCCCTTAAATTACTACAAAATAATGGCTATAATTCCAATATGTCCTTGTTGCTTCTGTTTTATACATAGTATGTCTTAATCCCATCCCCCTATCTTGTCCCAATCCTCCTTCCCTCTCCTCACTGGTAATCACTAGTTACCAGTTCTCTGTGAGTCTGTTTCTGTTTTGCTACATATCTTCATTCGTATTATTTTTTAGATTCTATATATGTGATATCATACAGTATTTGTCTTTCTCTGTCTGACTTACTTCACTAAGCATAGTATTCTCTAGGTCCATCCATTTTGCTGCAAATGGCAGAATTTCATTCTTTCTCACAGCTATGTAATATTCCAGTGTGTGTGTGCCTGTGTGTGTATGTTCTTTATTCATTCATCTTTTGATGGACACTGGGTTGCTTCAGTATCTTGGCTATGTAAATAGTGCTGCTACAAATGTTGTGGTGCACGTATATTTTCAAATTACTGTTTTTGCCTTTTTCTGGTTCTGTACCAAGGTTGCTGAATCACAGGGTAGTTCTATTTTTAGTTTTTCAAGGAACCTCCATACTGTTTTCCATAGTGGCTGCACCAGTTTACATCCCTACCAGCAGCAGACTAGTGTTCCGTCTTCTCCACATTCCCATCATTTGTTATTTGTAGACGTTTTGAAGATAGACACTGACAGGTGTGAGGTAGTATCTCTGCATTTCCTTAATAATTAGTGATGATCAGCATCTTTTTACATGCCTGTGAGCCATCTGTCTTTGGAAAAACATTCAAGACTTCTGCCCATTAAAAAATTTTTTTTTTTGATATGGAGTTGTATGAGCTGTTTATGTATCTTGGCTGTTAATCCCCTGTCAGTCATATCATTTGCAAATCTTTTCTCCCATTCTGTAGGTGGCTTTTTCTTTTTGTCAGTGGTTTCCTTTGCTGTGCAGAAGTTTCTCAGTTTAATTAGATCCCATCTGTTTACTTCTGCTTTTATGTCACAGAGTGTTCTGCCTATGTTCCCTTTGAGGAGGTTTATGGTTTGAGGTCTTTCATGTTGAGTTGCTTTCTGTGTAGAGTGTGAGGAAATGTTCTAATCTCCTTCTCGTACATGTAGCTGTCCAGACACCATTAGTCTTTGAGGCTCAAGCTGTCAGCCAAGGTGGGATCGTCACACTGACAGCAGGTCCCACTAACTGGGCATGGGAGTCTGGGCTGTGCTGAGGGCATCTGTGGGTTATCTCATTTCATCCCAGCTGCCTTAGAGAGAGGCACTACTAGTCTCTTCTCTACAGATGAGGAAATAAGGGTCCGGAAAATGAAGTACCGTCTCCTGTGTCTCCCATCTCTTGAATGGCAAACCCTGGGTGTGACCCCGGACCTTTCAGCTCAGCAGGGGGCTCCCCAGGAGGAAGGTCCTGCGAACTCTGGCACAAGGAAGGGACTGGAGCTCTGCGGCAGGGCTCGTGTCCCCTGCAGGGCCCAGGGAGCAGAGGCAATGTTCAAAGCCATCTGACCCTTTCCTGTGCAGGTGGAAACCCCAGAGGAGGCTGCCCCTGTGACAGATGCTCCAAGCCAGCCCGAGCTCGACCGGGTATACCTGGACCTCACACCAGTCAAGTCCTTCCTGCACGGCGCTGGCGGGGCCCAGGCCCAGGCCCAGGCCCAGGCCCAGGACCCCCTCTCCACGCCACCCCACCAGGACCCTCCAGCTGAGGCCCTCCCTGCAGACCCTGCCCCTGCCCCAGCCCTTGAGGAGTCCCTCGTGAAGCCTCCAGAGAACCCTGAGTTGGAGGTACAGGCTGTCCCCCAGCAGATGAGCCGGCGTCACCTTCCCGGCCCCTCAGCCAGCTGAGTGGTGCCTGCTTTATTCCAAAGCAGATGCAGCAGGAGAGTCTGGAACCCGAGGAGCCTTCCCTGAGACTCGCAGCAGTCAAAATCCAGACTGAACAGCAGAAAACCTCCTCACCGAGCTGCCCTGATGCTGCGGCCATCACCCCAGCTGGGGCCAGCCCCCCTGTGAAGGACAGGCTGAAGGCAACCAGTGCAGGTAGGTGTCTGTCCTAGATAAGAGTTGGATGTTTGGGAAATGGTTTAGAGAAGTTAGCCTGATCCCCTCCCTTTCAGGTGAGGAAACAAAGGATCAGAGAGGTGAAGGGACTTGCTAAATGTCACACAGCAAAGAAAAGGCAGGCCCAGTCTCCTTTTCTGTCCCTGCTTGGCTGGCCTGGTGTCCAGCTCTAATCTGCTGCCAAGCCCTGGGTTCTGTCTGAGCCCACAGCGTGGGTGGGGACAGCCCTTGTGCCAGCCTGGCTGACCTAAGGGGCGCCCCTCTCTGCTCCTATAGAGATCAAACTGGGCAAGAACAGGACAGAAGCTGAGGTGAAACGGTACACAGAGGAGAAGGAGAGGCTGGAGAAGCAGAAGGAAGAAATCCGGGGGCACCTGGCTCAGCTCCGGAAGGAGAAACGAGAGCTGAAGGAGACCCTGCTCAAATGCACGGGTAAGGGGCCTCGGCTTTCTGTGGGAAGAACCCAGATCTGTGCACGCGGCCTGCAGCCCCTCCCCTCAGCGTCTGGCACAGGTGGTGCTTCCTGCAGTCCTTCCCCTCCATCCTGTCTGAAAGGCTGCTGTCCTGGACCAGGATGGAATTTAAAAAGCTGGTTAAAGGAGAAAATCTCTAAAAATGTGTTTAGACCTTCAGTGTTTGATTTTCACTTGAAACAAATGTGTATTTCTTGGCCCATCTTCTGACCAACCTGAGACCTCTGGGGTGAGAGGGAAGCATGCAACAGGGCTGAGATGGTGCCGGCATGCAGGGCCACTGCTCCGTGAGGCCCAGGGAAGCACCCCGTGCCAGAAGGGTTGGGGCAGCTTGAAACAGCCCAGCCATCCTCCAAGGGTCATTAATAAAGCTTTTCTACGCCTTTGGGGTCGCTGTCACAATAGCAGGTATCAAAACGACCGAGCCTCTAAGAACCTACCAGAAGGGCCTGGGACCCCAGACTCAGGCCCTCTTGTGAATGCAGAGCTCGTCCTCCGGGGCCTCCCAGAATACAGACACGGGACTTGGGCTTGGAGTTGCTCACCACACACAGGCCCATCCCAGCTCTGAGTGTCGGAGCCAGAGCTGTGGTCCGTGGCCATGTAGGGTCCTATTCTGGAGTGGTGAGTGTATAAATCCCACCTCCCCCCAAGCAGGGCGTCTGGCTGGAAGGGCTGTTCCCTGCAGCTGACTTAATCTTTGCAGACAAGGCCGTGGTGGCCAACTTGGAGCAGAAGCTGAAGGAGATTGACGAGGAGTGCAGGACGGAGGAGCGCAGGCGTGTGGACCTGGAGCTCAGCATTGTGGAGGTGAAGGACAACCTGAAGAAGGCCGAGGCGGGGCCCGTGACGCTGGGCACCACAGTGGACACCACCCACCTGGAGAACGCGAGCCCCCGAGTGAGTCCGGGAGCCATGGTCCTCTGAGCTGCTGGCAGGGCCTCCTGGCCTGGGGCTAGGTGGGGCTGGGTCCACCTCCCTCTCCTTAACTCTGTGCCCTGGCTCTCCCCCATCACCACAGCCCAAAGCTGCCACCCTAGCTCCTGTCCCCGACTGTACCCCAGTCAACTCAGCAACTGCGCTCAAGAATAGGCCTCTGTCGGTCATGGTCACGGGCAAAGGCACTGTCCTCCAGAAAGCCAAGGTAAGTGGTCCCTCCCGGCCTCTTTCGGGGCTGCCGGTAGACAGCAGAACTGTCTCTACGGCGGGGCTCCCTTCTGACCCGGGGGGCACTGCTCTGAGTGAGGGCGCTGCTCTCAGCAGAAGAGAGGCAGGGGCTAGGGCTTCGCTGTGCCTTTGGCAGAGACCAACCGGAAAGGTGCCTGCGCTCAGTTTGGTGACCTGACGCGTCAGCCTGAGGGTACCTGAATCCATGCACCACCACGTGGTTATCAGTAATTCCAGGGGGACAGCTGCAGTTCAGAGACAGATTGGGGCTGGAGAGTTTTCCAATAACTTGAAAAAAAAAAAAAAAACCAAACCTCAGTGACTGAAGGACTTCTACCAGGAAAACTAAAGCAGCAGATTCAGACAGGTGACGTGATTTGCCTGAAGTGGCCCAGCCAGCTGGTGGCAAAGTCTCAGTAAGGGGTAAACAAGGAGCAGATGCCAACTGGGTTTTTCCCTGAGGGCTAGATGAAAAGTGTTATGAATCCTTTACTCGTTTGTACAGTAAAGAACATGCCTAGAGCTGCCTGTGTTTTTGGCAGGCTCTGCTCCTTGTTTCTGTCCTGCTTACCTGCTGGAGACAGTCATTGGTGCAGGTGCTTAAAATAAGTATTAAATCCACACAAACACATGAAACACTGCCGTGGCTGAAATCCTTGCCCCACCATCTGCTGCGCCATGGCCTCAGACATCTCTTAATCAGTGCTCCAAGCGGTGGGGAACACACAGGGGCTGAACCTCAGTTGCTGTCCCTACTCGTAGCTGCTTCTGCTTAGAGGTAGGTTGCTACAGAGGATAACTAACTTTCTTCTTTGTGGGGGGGGATGCTGGTGTTTGACTGGTACCCTAGGAATGGGAGAAGAAAGGAACGAGTTAGGAAACAAGCTTCGTCTAAAGACCCTCCCATCGATACGGACCTTGGTGACAATCCTGCTGTGTTACCGTCTTCATTAAAGCAGCAACTCTGTGAAAGGGTGAGTCTGTTTACAAGCAAAAGGAAGCGCTGGGGTTCTGTGGATGGAAAGCTTCAGCTAAGAGGCGGCTCTGTCCCTTTGGAGAGCCAAAGGAAGTAAGACAACAGATCTCCAAAAAAGCCTTTTTGTTACTTAGTCTATTGGTTGTAAACAAGACATTGCTGTGTTTAGGGGTATTTTGTGTTTCTTCCTTGAAGTTTTCATCAATTGCTTGATCAAGCTTTTTTAAGTGAAAAGCTTCTGATGTTGACACTTCTGTGGAAGAGAAATCAAGGTAGCAGGGCCCTGTCCCACTGATCACATGGCTTTGGTGATCAAGAAGATCTAAACTCCTGACTGGCATCTCCTATCCAATTCTTAGCAGTGTCTGGGGTTAAACTGTCCTTTTCTTCCACTGTGTAAACCATCTATGGTTTTTTGAAAAATGGTGATGGGGGAAATATTTGGGACCAAGCTGAGGCACAGTTCCCAGTAAATTAAGGACTTTTTTTTTCAGCCTTAAACAGGCCTGAATCAATTGGTTTTAAATAAAATTTTGTGATGCTGTACTATATAGAAGAAAATGTTTAAAATCTTGTAATTTAGAACAGTCAAAAGTGTCTTTGGAGATTTAACTGACTTTTTACATTACCATAGAAGCAAGATTACCCTGTGTTTACAGATTCAGTCCTGTGGCGAGGTCATTTTTAAGGGAAGAGTTATTTAATATAATGCTCTCTTAGTCCCGGTTTTTCAAGTTGTGCATAATGTCCAGGCCCTTCCCAAGGAAAAAGGGGTGAATTTTGTTTTTGGTGGTCGCTTTCTTCTCTCAAAATTGGAGTGCTGTCCTGTGTGCTGCCGGTTCTCTTCCGATGGCACTGTTAACACAGGCTGAAACATTTCAACTAGCATCTCTGCCTCATTTCTGGGGGCTCTGAACCAGCGTCCTCTAACCCTGGTTCCTGAGAACTAAAGGTCTTTTGATTCTTATTTGTCTTTCTAATCCCAGGGCATTTCTTTCCTTTGTCATAAATACTTGGTGTCCCAAGTGGTGAGTTAGATTTTTTTTTTAATAAAATGTTAATTGTATTTTGGGTTTTCTTGTCTTTCATGGAGAGACTTGGGGCAACGGCCTGCAAGGGGAAACATCATGGTTACTTACACACTGAACTTCAAACTATGTGCAGTGAAAACTGCTAGAACGACAAGGTGGGATCTTAGCAGGAGACTTTAAACCTCCTTAAAAGGCTGAAAAAAAATTTTAATAGTGTAACCCATAAGTAACATCTTCAGAAGCTGATCATACCTAATTGAAAAATCAGTACTCCTAGAAGTTAAATACACTCCTAAATAGTTCCTGGGGGAAAGAAACATACCAATACTTGGAAAGTTGCCCGAGTAGTAATAATTAAGAAAGTTCATAGCATAAACATGCTTGTTTTAAAAAATGACAAAACCAAATCTCTGACTCATTGAAAAGACTAAAACAATAAGAAGATGGCCTAAGGCAATATTGAATGGCAGAAATGAAAAGGAAGCCTGAAGTTCAGATACTTATAAGACAGACTTTTACCTTACAAGAAAATGCTATGAATATAGCAGATTGAAGGTTTGAGGACTATGTATTTTCCATTTGAGAAAGTTCGCAGAGCTCTCACACCAAAATTCCAACACATTCTGTGGGAGAAAACCTAAATCTCATTCTTGGACATAGATGAAAAAAATCTTTAAAAATATTGGCAAATGAAATTCAGCAGTGTTTAAAGAATCAAGTATCACGGCCAGATAGCATTTATCCAAGAAATCAAAGGTGGTTCAACAACTGAAAATATACTAATGGGTAATTTGTCATATTAACAGATTACATGTGGGGGGGGAAATCATCTCAAAGAAAGAAGAAAAACCACAAATCTCAACACTTCTAATAAACACTCCTTGTAATCCAGCAACAGAAGTAAGCTTTGCCTATCAAGTAATCCACAGGAAATAACACATACTGATGAAAAAGTCCCTTCAAGTCAAGGACCAGATACATGCTGTTGCCACTACTTTTTAAAACGTGATTCTGGAGGTCCTAGACAAGAAAAAGGAGTATAACATTTCGACAAGAGACAAAACTGTCATCACGTGTAAACGATATCTTTCTAGAAAAGCAAGAGAATCAAATAATCAACTATTAGAACTAGAACATTTAGCAAGTTGGCCGGAATCAGGGTCATTCAGAGAAAATCTTATTTTACGACTTACCTGCAATGTTTTTCCAAGGAGAGCAAATTTATATATTACATGTATGATTAAAAGCTAGTTTCTTTTAAAAGAAAGAAGAAGGGTTGGCTGGGGAAAAAAAATGGCTTAAGGCTGTCTTGTTAGGAATTCCCTTTGATGCACCAGGGACAGTGAAAGGGTTGACCTCTTCAGTGGCACCTTCACTTGAAAAGGTAAAACAAAACAGTTCAAGGGCTGCGACCTAAAATTAGAAACAGTATATCCTTTAACATGTAAGCCCAGGGCCCACAGTTTTATAGTTTTTTTTTTTTTAAGTCCAGTTCAAATGGGACATCCAAATATCAGCCCTGAACCAGACCAAGAGCCTACACTACGAAATGATTACATTGCTGTTAAAGACAATGGATTCATGTAAATTCTTTGACGTCAGCTGTTGGCACCTGCCAAGGTGGACATGTGACCCTGCTCTGATGTCGCCTTCTGTCAAGGCAAGAGTAATAACAGGAATGAAAATATCCCTTGAATGCAAATGACTGTCATGCACAGTGCTTGGCACACCGGACTCATTTTTAACATCTAACAAAAACCATGGTGATAACCTTTCGAGAACTTCTCTAGCACCAGAAATCCTGAAGTTCTTAAAGCTAAGCAGTATTTAAATCAAGGTAGTCTTGAATGTTTGCATATAAAACATCACATTAAGGTATTTATATGAAAAACTATGATAAAGTATCTGGTTTTAAATTTACAAAAGCTTCTACTGAAAATCCAACTCCAAACACTACTACCCAGGGGGGAAACTGATCCCTAAATACTGCGGGGGTGAACAAGTGCCTAGCTCACCAGACAATATTCCAGCTAAGCCTTTTTGCCATTTAGATACAAATACTCCTGTTAAATAATCAACATCATTCTTTGAAACAGTCCTTTAAAAACGAGGCATAAAAGCAAAATAAAACCAAAATCTAGACAACTTGAGATTTATGCCTAAAAAAGCAAAACTCCCCTAAATTTCTTTATTCTGTATTGAGTTTAAGAATTCTTTTTGTTCCCAAAAGGCAGAGTAAGATAAGGACTCAGAAACACCCCACAATTAACCCTCCTAAGTAAACTCATAGAAGCCCCTGGGAGGGAGTGCTGCTCAGTGCCCAGGCCAAGCTCACGTGTCCCCTGGAGACCCGGGCTGTTTGCACACTTAGCCCATCCCTCACAAGCGATCGCTCACCTTCCAGTCTGGCCATTCCAACTCCCCCCCCCCACACACACACACATCCAGTCCCGGAACAAGGCACAAATGCCACTCGAGCACCTTGTCAAACTAAGAACGAATGCACCCAGGACATCTCAGGGGAAAGATGTGTGAGAAGGTCCACGCCGGGTCCATCCTGAAATGCCACGGCGGCAGTGCTCTGAATGACACCCGCATCGCTGCTGTCTGTTGGGCATGACTGTCCCAACAACATTCTATTTAGCATTTGTCGTGGGCAAAGTGAGCTTCCAACAGGCCATCAGAAGTCTCCAGGTTCCTCTGTTCCTCCTCAGGGGAAAGGTGGCAGATGACACCAGCTTGGCAGGGCACAACCAGGTCCAGCCCAGTAGGTACTTACTTTTCACGTGTAGAGTTTTCAACATCGTTGTTAGAGGGTGAAATCCACTGCTACCATGTCCCTAAGCAGGGTCATCTCCAGCCGAGCCCTCTCTTCTCCCTGGGTCGGGAAGCAGGGCAGGAGGATTCCAGACACAGCCAGAGGCAGACACTCAAAAGGGCCGCATGAGACAGGATGCTCCACTGAGGGCAGGCCCCCCCTCAGCGCCCAGGGGGCCCGGGCCTTCTCGGTAGCAGCTGGGAGGGCTGCTGCTCTCCTGCAGGCTCTGGGCTGGAGCCACGTATCCTGGGGGCATCTCCCCTCAAGGTCCCTGGGAAAGAAGTGCACACTGAGGGAGGAGCGTCTGAGCCCTCTTCTCAACCAATCAGCAGCCTAACGGGCCCCATCACATCTCGCTCTTACTCTGTACGCCCAGCAGAAGGGGCCCCTCATGTCACTCCCGGCCCTCGGAAGCCCGCCTCTGCCAGTGCCCGGAGACCCTGGGCTCCAGCGGGAATTGTCTTCTAGCCACTGCTGGCTGTTCTCACTTTAAATCCATGAACTGTGGCCACCGGTGGGCCCGGGATGCTGCCCAACACTCGTTCTCTGTGTCTTTCCCCTGGACAGTGATTCTCCTCTCTCCTCGAACTGCCAGCACTTCCTCCCCATCCTCTCTCTCAGCTGATGGACGGTCCCATCTCACTGAGCAAACAGAAACACTCAAAAAAGAACTCTGCCTTCCCCACCACTTGCACATCTATGCACCCACCTGGATCCGGGCCTGCGGTCTGTGCCCTGGATCCGCTGTGCTCCTGCCCGAGGCTGCCCTGGGAAGCCTTCCTCCCAGTCACCATACATTTTCTTTAACTAGACTGTGCTCGGCACTAATACACTACATGCGGCACTTATTTGCTGCCTCCCTCCCTCACTGGAGTGGAAGCTCCATCAGGGCAGAGGTTCCTACTGTCTCGTTTCCTGCTCTGTTCCCAGCACCTGGAACGGCACCTGGGAGGCCAGAGGCACCCACTAAATGTTTCAAGCACTAATGAACAAATGAGTGATTCCTTCCATCAATGCCCGAGAACCTCCCTCGGCTCGGTCCTGGGGCCTAGGAGGACGCACACCACCACCCCCGCCCCCACCCAGCTCCCACGAGCGAGCAGGAGCCCCACTTACGGCGCTCACAGTGGGGGCCCTCCCCGCCGGCACGGCACTCGCAGCGGTAGCTCCCGTCGTGCAGGACGCAGGTGCCCTTGTTCAGGCACGGGCTGGGTCTGCAGGGGTTAACTGGCCGCTTGGCTTCTGCAAGGGAGGACTAGCCAGCAGGCCCGCCTGGGTCAGCCCCAGAGACCCTCCTCCAAGGAAGCCCAGAGAGAGGCGAAGCCACTGGAGTAGAGTCTTATACATCTTGGTGTCTCCATGAGCCCTTGGGCAACAGGTTAGCACACGGCTGGACCCTAAACTGCATGGCTAGTCAGAGACCCAGTGTCCACCCAACTTTCCCACAGGTGTTTGGAGACTCTCTGGTGAGCTGTGCACACGGCAGTGCTTACTATTATCATTAGGGCCATAGACTTAAAAACGTGGAAAGGATGTCACTGCCAAAAGGGAGCCTCGGAGTCAGGCTGGCCTGGCTATGTCTGCTCCTAAAAGGTCAGTGCCAACGTGGGGTCCTGTGGGTATCCTAACAAAGTCTTCTGTTTAAGTGGGGTGCATTCATTCTCAAGTCTGGGAAGAGGTGCCTGTGTTAAATTCTCTGCCAAATGGGGACAGCTGGGCACACGCTCCCTGCGGGGTTTCATGTGAGCGTGGGATTCAGCACAGAGCCCGGCACGTGGGAGGCCCCGGGTAGCCGGGAGGAGCTGCTTCCCTGGAACGGTGTACGTGAAGGCTCGGGCCGAGGGCCTCTGCCTGGAGGCAGCCACTCACCTTGGCATATCCACTCCATGAGCATGTCCTGGTGGTGCCTCAGGTCTTCGTAAGCTGCCACGTGGATCAGGGAGTCCCGGGGACCTGCAAGCCTCCGCAGTGCCTCCGTCAGGACAGGCCCCACGCCCACCACCAAGACAGAGACGCCGTTGTCCCTCAGCTTCTGGGCAGGGACAGCTGCATCCTCCGCCCCACTCCCGCCCGTGACCACCACCACAGCCTTGGGGACACCAGGCCGGGCACCCTTGTGGACCACCATCACCTTGTCATAGATGTGCAGCAAGGCCATGCCTGTCGAGCCCGCCCCGCCCAGGTAGGGGGCCTGGCTCATGGCCCGCAACACCGCAGCACGGGTGAGGTGGGTATCCAGCCTGAAGGCAGTCTGGACCCGGGCGCCATACACCACCAGGCCGATCTGCGTCACGTCTGGGTTCACATCAAACTGGAGGGCGCAGCTTCTCACGAAGCTCTGCATCTGGGCGAAGTTCTCAGGCCCCACTGAGGCTGAAGCATCCAACATGAAGACCAGGTCCAGCGACTGGGCCTGGCAGCCTGCAGAAAAAGCAAGCAGAGTGGACCTCTGGGGGCAGCAAAGTGAGGACTGCACTGCAGTAAGCAGAGCCCAGGTCAGCTAGTCTGCTGTCTGTCCACTGCGTATCTGTCCTCCACCCTCTCCTAGAATATCAGCAGGACCCATGAATGCCCAGCTAGACCACATTCCTAGCTTCCCTGGCAGCTAAGTGTGGCCACGTGACCAGTTCTATCTGATGGGATGTGACTGAAAGTAATTGTGCAATTTCCAAGTTATGTCCTCAAAAGAAACCTGCTTGCCTTCCACTCCCCCGTTGCCCTCTTCCTGCTGTCTGAGAAACCGTGACCTTGGAGTTAGAGGTGGAACCATAACACAGCCTAGCCACCCTGCTACCCAGGCTGCTCACCTCTGAACTGTGACATGAGAGGAATACACACCTGCAACTTGTACACCACTGAGCTCTGGGACTTCACCTGTTCCATTATGTAAAGGATGGAGTAAGAGGCTCTCATTCACTGGTTTTTAAAAAACCGCCCCATCACAAGGAAAGTCTGAGAAACTGTCACAGCCAAGAGGAGCCTAAGAAGACAAGGTGACTCAACGTAATGTGTCCTGGATGGGATCCTCGGAACAGAAAAAGGACATTATGTGACAACTAAGGAGGTCTGAATAAAGTATAGACTTTAATAAACAATAATGTGTCTACAAATGGCTAACAGGCACATGAAAAAATGCTCAATATCACTAATCATCAGAGAAATGCAAATCAAAGCTACAACGAGGTGTCACCTCACACTAGTCAGAATGGCCATCATTCAGAAGTCCATGAATAAATGCTGGAGAGGGTGTGGAGAAAAGGGCACCCTCCTACACTGCTGGTGGGAATGTAGCTTGGTGCAGCCACTGTGGAAAACAGTATGGAGATTCTTCAAAAAAGTAAAAACAGACCTACAGCAATCCCACTTCTGGGTATATATTCAGAGGGAACTCTAATTTGAAAAAATACATGCACCCAATGTTCATAGCAGCACTATATGCAATAGCCAAGACACAGAAGCAACCTAAATGTCTATCAACAGATGACTAGATAAAGAAGTTGTGGTATATTTATACAATGGAATACTGCTCATCCATAAAAAAGACTAAAATAATGCCATTTGCAGCAACATGGATGGACCTAGAGATCGTCATTCTAAGTGAAGCAAGCCAGAAAGGGAAAGAAAAATACCATATGATATAATTCATATGTGGAATCTTAAAAAAGAAAAAAAAAGGACACTATGAACTCGTCTATAAAACAGAAACAGACTCGCAGACATGGTAAACAATCTTATGGTTACCGGGGAAAGGGGGTGGGAAGGAATAAATTTGGGAATTTGAAATTTACAAATGTTAGCCTGTATACATATAGATTTTTTAAAGTTTCTTCTGTATAGCACAGGGAACTATGTTCGATATGTTGTAATAACCCTTAATGAAAAAAAAATGAAAACAAATATATGTACGTATATGCATGACTGGACATTGTGCTGTACACCAGAAGTTGACACACTGTAATTGACTGTACTTCAATAAATAAATAAATATAATAATGTGTCAATATTGGTTCATTAATTGTGACAACTGTACATGGTTAAAATCTTCTAAGAGGGACACTGGATGTGGAGTACATGGGGACTCCACTGTTGTCACTATTTTAAAAAAAAAAAACCCCTCTGGCTGCCAAGGGGAGATGAGACTGGAGGGGCACCCTGGAAGTGGGCAGGCAGACCCCTGTCCCTCCCCTGCAGAAGGGAAGGTCTCACCTCTGGTGAGAGTGACATCGGGGGCTGAGAAGCTGAATTCCACATGCAGCTCCCTGCTGCTGACCGGGGCTCTAGAGGAGAAATCGGGGCTCCCCATGGAGGATCTGTTTCAGCTATTATGTCTCTGACCATGGACCAGGCCCCTACTCCCTAGGTGGGAATGTCTCCTTCCCAGGGCAGTGTTCTCCAGAGTACCCTGCCATGGTGGGTCTCGACATCAATATGGGTCATAAAACTGAACAGAATTACGGTCAGAACGCATCCCCAGTTTCAGAAAGGACAAGTATTTCACGAAAGGTTTGTTCCAGGTGTGTGTGCCAGTGCAGGCGAGTGGGGGTGCTAGGAAGGCATTTCTTTCTCTGATTTGCCAAAAAGAAACTGGGAAGCTGCGCTTGTGTGGCACATTTACTAAGTTCAGAGCTCCTTATCAACAATAACAATAAACAACCACGAATAATAATAAATATCAATACCTACCACTCGGAGTGCACTTACTGAGTGAGCTTACTCGGTACTAAGTGTGTTAAGTTGCTTGTCTTACTTAATCTTACAAAAGCCCCTCGGGGGTGCTACTCTTAGTCCCATTTTACTGACCAGTATACCGACAAAGTTAATCCTGACAGGGCTAGTATATAAGAGTGAGGCTGTGGTTCCAGCCCCCATCACGGACCCTGATGAAATCGTTACCAAAAGGAGAAAGCCCGCCACTGCCCAGCTGGCCCCAGGTCCGGTGAAGCCGGTCTGCGGCTGGCACCAGAGCAGGGACTGGTCCTTACCTGGGCGCTGCCGGCTGCATAGCTTCCCGTGCAGCTTTGGGATTTGGCTGAACAGGTCCTGCGGGCCGGTGTAGACCATGACGCGCTCCGGGCTGCCCGTGATCTCCTCCAGCTCCGCCCGCACGGCCTCGCTGCCCACGCCCAGCAGCAGCAGCTCCCGGGCCCTCGCGAAACGCGCCGGGCCGGCCACCTCGTCCTGGGAGCGCGCCTCGGTCATCAGGACCACCGCCCGGCGGGGCCGGTCCTGGCCCGTCCTGGCGGCGCTCCCGAAGCCGCGCTCCGCCGCCTGCCGCAAGGCACTGCCCGTCAGGGTGGCGCCGCCGCCGCCGCCGAAGGGCACGGCGTCCAGGCTCCGGACCAGGTCGGGCACGTCCTGGTACTCGCCCACCGGCACGGCCAGCGCCAGCTCGGCGGCGTAGCGGGCCACGCCGATGCGCGCCCGGGAGTCCTCGCCCAGCGCCGCCTGCGCGAACCGCTTCACGAAGGCCTTGGCCCGCAGGAAGCCCTCCGGGGTGGTGCCCGCCGAGCCGGCCAGCAGGAAGAGGACGTCGACGCGGCACTCCAGGCTCAGCTTCGGGGCTGCCGGGATCACAGTGGCCGTCACGCCGCGGAGCACGCAGACCCACGTCCCACCCGGGGCACCCAACCGCCACGTGGGGCAGGAAACCCCCCCTTCCCAGGAGGGAGAGGGGGCCGAGACACTGAAGCTACGAGGCCTGATGCCCAGGGCACATGTCGCAGAGTTAGGGCCGGACACACGCTCCCTGGCGGCGCTCTCACTATTTCAAACTTCTTCCATGACGGTTAGTGCACCTTGTGTCCTGCTGGAGAACTCTGTCTATAGACCCCAAGAGCATGAAGATACACTCCTGTGTTTTCTTCCAGAAGCTGCACGACTTTGCTTTTTACATTTAAATCTATTCTCCATCTAGAACTGATGTTTAGCTTGGGAGGTAGGGAGTCAAGATTTATTTTTTTCCCCCATATGACTCCAACTGACTCAGCACTCCAGTTTTTTAAGTTAGTATTTCACACGTCCTGTCCTTTGTAAAGTCAAGCACTGTGCTAAGCACTTTACGTACATAATCTTATTTAAAACTCTCGTAACCGTAGAGGGGAAAGCCAATTATGAGCTTAATTTTTTGGTTTTAAAACCGAAAGTGGTTGAGGCTCTTCACTCTTCTTCTCAGAAGAGGGGAGAAGAGACTCTGCCCAGAACCAGAACCCAGTTGGGCTGGCTCCAGCCTGAAAGATGCTCGGAGATCAAGCAACAGCCATTCTAAAGCTAGGAAGCCAGGAGCCGTGTCCAACCCAGCCCTCCACCACCTGAGGTACCTCAGTGTATCACTTGAGAAGCAGGTGGCACTAACTCAAGGGCCAGCTCCTACCTAGTAGCTAAAAGGGTGGCAGATGAGAAGCAGGAGCCTGGGCTCCCCTGCCCCTGGACGGTCAGAGTCTGGGAGGTTTCATGCACACGTACCGCAGTCAGCCTCCCCTCCAAAGGCCGGCGGGCAGAGGCAGTGGTACCTGTCCAGTCCTTCTGGAACACATGTGCCTCCATTCTGGCAGGGCTGGGAGTCACAGGGGCCTGTCAAAGAGATGTCCATTAACAGCCTGGCACATCAGCCCAGGAAATTAGTCTCAACACCTGTAGCGAAGTGGGAAAGAAAAGCAAGTGAACTTCGTAAGGCAGGGGCAGTGTGGGGGTGGTAATGGACACTCAGTGGTGGGCTCAGTAAGGCCCCCTGTGTGAATTACAGGCTCACTCAGGGATATGCCAGTGGGATCTGGCTCCTGGCTCTGATACTGGGGTCATGTGTTATGGACGTCCCCTGCCCCCAATTTATATGTAGGAGTCCAAACCCTCAATACCTTAAAAATGTTAATATATTACTTGGTGGTCACATCATTGTAATTAAAGTGTTGTACTTTTTGAAGGCAGGAATTACTGAGGCTAACTCTGGGCACCTAGGCCTGTGGTTCTGTCAGCTGAAGTTCCATAGAAACAACTGGGGGCTCGTTAACAGCACCAACGAGCCTTAACTGAGCAGCTACTCTGGGCCACGTACTGTGCAAAGCACTCCACACACATGATCTCACTTCACTGATAAACCGGATGAGGCAGATACTGTGAACCCCCGTGTCACAGACGAGGAAGGTGAAACTCAGTGAACAGAAGTCACGTGCTGAACTGAAGGTCAGAGACTTGGGAAGGGGGAGAGCTGGGGGTTCCAATTCTGGTTCCAAAACTGTAAGTCCTGGAGCTTTCATTTCTGAGCAGAAACAGTCCCACTTTCTCTTCCTCCTATGGGTCAGAGGCCAGCAGTGCTGCAACTTTAAAATGACATGCCAGGAGGATCACCAAACCCTGGGTCGGAAGCACCATCCTACCTGCACGTGAAGCCTCTGGCTCTGCTTTCAGGGCTCGGGCTACCCACCTCCTCCAGAGCAGCACACCCACAGAAGCACTGATGCCAACACACTCCAGTGCGATTTCTGGGCTCCTGGGTCAGTGGGACACACTAGACCCGGGGTGGGGGGGAGCAGTGAGGGCCCACTGGGGAGCCAGGCTGAAGGATCTTAAGGGTGTTGATAAGTCTTCCTGTTTGCTTGGGACTTTGTAGTTGATGAAGCACTTTAGTGGGCATTACCCACCGAATCTTCACCAGGATCCCATGTGTGATACCCCCCATCATCCAGAGCAAGGAAATGGGGGTTCCAGACATGGGGCAAACATTACCCCCATTTTACAGAAGAGGAAAGTGAGGCTCGGGTATCTTGCCCTGGGTTCAGTGCTGGAGGTAAGGCTTTCTGTCTGCAAAGCTGGTGCTTGGAGCACGCCCCTCTCTGCCTCTTGTCAGTGCAAGGGGAGCTGGTTAAGGAAGAAATTCCAAAGCCTTCACTCCTCCTCAGTGAAGAAATACCACTGAACAAGAGAGGCATGAGTATGGCGTGAGCATGTCCCTCTGCCCGGGAGCTGGGTCCAACCCGTCTCTGCCCTAGGAGTGTAAATGCCCCTTTGGGAGCCAGTTCCAGGGCCAGAAAGAAAAGAAGAATCCAAGAGGCAGGCTGTACCTGGGCAGATGGTCCTGTGGCAGGTAGCAGGGTGGGTTAAGAACACTCTCTTCCAGCTACAATCCAAGGAGACAAATGGTAGAGATCAAAGGTTGAACAGGAGAGGCTATTTAAAACACAAAAAGCTCCAATATATAGAAAACAGATAAACAAGTTTATACTGTATAGCACAGGGAGCCATATTCAGTATCTTATAGTAACTTATGGTGAAAAAGAATATGAAAACGAATATATGTATGTTCCTGTATGACTGAGGTATTGTGCTGTACGCCAGAAACTGACATAATATCGTAAACTGACTATACTGCAATAAAAATATAAAAAAACACTAAAAGCTGACAGAAGATGCCAGTGCAGAAGAAGCAAGTCAAAACTTGTTTTCTTCCTTGATTCCACCCCAACTTTTATATGCATAGAGTATGAAATGTTTCAAACTCCTCAAGGATAATTTTTTTAAAAAAAGGATGATGTCAGAAGTCAGAGCGATCTGTGTTCAGTGCTCTGATTTATGGGAAAGCTTTCTATTACGAGTCACTTTCTTGGGCCAGCACAAGGTAGGAGCGGGTGGGAAATATTGGGATCAAGCAACTGGATTCTGGCTATGTGACCCCAGGCAAGTTACCTTCCCTCTCTGGTCTTCAGTTCCCTCTTCTATACAGTAACTCGATCTGTCGTTTTCAACTGCGTTCCTTGGAGCCTCCGTGGAGAGGGAAAGGGACCGTGTGTCCAGAGCCCCCCAGTGCCACAGCCCCGCCCCTCCCCCGAAATGTGCTAGTTCCAGCCTGCACCGCAAGTATTCCTACGAGGCTCTGCAGCTCAGGAGGATTTGCAAACCACTGGTCTCCGTGACCTCTGAGGTCTGTTTGAGTGCTAACATTCAGTGACAACACAGGGGCCACTGTTCCTGTGCTGGCTTCCAGGCTCCAGGTGTCCCCACCATTACCTCAAGTCCACAGCTACCTGAAGAGACAATAATCTCCTCTTCCAGATGGAAAAATGGGTTCAGAGGGCTGAATTAAGTTGCCCAAAGTCACACGGTTATCGGAGCACTGCCGATCTGGGATCCAAACTCCATCATCTGAGTCCAAAGCCACACATTCTGCCCCCGGTCTCCCCTCCCCGCTCTCCTGAGTCTGGGGGACGACGGGCCGGCCGCGGCAGGAGGAGCTCCCCATCCCTCGGGCGGAAAGCCCTCCTCTTGGCTGGCAGCAGCTCCAGGGGTGGCCTCATCTAAAGAGATCCTCTTGGGGCCTTGACAACAAAGCTCTCTAAAACTTTCTGAAGAGGGCTTCTCCCAGTGAGATCCAGCCCAAGGCCGCCCGCCTGGGGGCGAGCTAACTGGGCTCACCTCTAGGGCATGGTCTTTCCTGAGGCAAAACATCCCCTTGGGGGAAAAGCCAAGTCAATTACAAACCAAGAAGTTGCTGAAATCAAAACTCTGCCAAGCTGCCAGCTCCTTAAAGAGAAATCTCCCTGTCCTTGTCTACTCCTATAAAATCACAGGTCCCAGCCCAGAAAGCGCCACCGGCCCTGCCCCTCGGCGCCTGGGCCTGCTCTGGGGGCCGGCGTTGTTGAGCAGACCCTGTCCACAGGCCTTCGCCTGGGCCTGTCCTTGCCTCATCCCTCCCCCGCCTCAGGTCCGGACTCAGATGCCGCATTCTCTGCAAGGCCTTCCCTGCCCACCCTAATTAAAACTGCAACCCCGCCCCAAACACCTATTCACCCCGCCCTGTCCCACCCCCACGGTCTTCCCCACAAAGCACTTCCCACCCCCAATAGTTCACTTAGGTATTTTGTTTACTGCTGCCTCCTGCTCACGAGGGCACACATTTCTAAGATGCTCATGCTGATTCCCCAGGACCTGGGACAGTGCCGGGAGCTTAGGAGAGCCTCTGAGAGTTATTTCTTGAACGAGGGGATAGATGAAAAGCCTACTGTATGCATTATTCTCAGATCCTACAAATAGCAGTATTTCTACATATTAACTCGCTGTGTGCTCCTGAACTCCTCTCGGGCAGGTCCTGTTACCACCTGCCGCCCCTTTCCGAATGTAGAAGCAAACAGTGGGAGGTTCCCAGCTCATTAGTGGTGATGCCTCCAGAGTCCCACCTCAGCACCTGGGAGGCTCTCTCTGGACCATGAGCTTCTTGTGGGCAGCGACTGTGCCATCTCCTCATGGCACACTGCCTGGCTCAGAGTGGTCACGTAGACGTGGTCCCTGGGGAATGAGGAACCTGCCTCCTTTCACTTGAAAGCTCGGGTTTCAGAAGAGAGCCTCCAGTGGCCTCTGACATGGCACGAGGCCCCACTTCCTCTGATCCACGTGCGGGGCACAGCCCTTTCCTGCCAAGATGGCATCTGGACTCTGCATCGGCCCAGCACGGCCCTCGTGGCTTCTCGGCCAATCCATCTCATGGCTGTGTGAGCACTCTAACCTCATCACTGAGGCCAGGCCAAGGGGCCAAGATGCAGCTGGTTCAAATACTACCCTGGCCCTCCAGAAAGCACGAGCGGGCAAGCTCACAAGTTGCTGACCAGGTGTAAAATGGAAAGTGGTCCGGATAAAGTGCCAAGGGTCAGTGTGGGGATTTGCAAGGGAGTGGCTGACAGCAGGGCAGCAGGTGCCCTCGTATGCCTGAGCTCCAGTCCTGAAGAACCCAGCATCCTCCAGGGCTTCCACAAGTGGAATTTGGCCTCTTGCCACACTCAGCCTCCACAAATGTGGAAACTGGTTCTCAGAGGAACCGGATTACCTGGCCACTATCCCAAGTCCAGACCACTGCCCAGCTGGATCAGTTCTTGGCTGACTTACTAGGCTTCCAGAATGGCTGGGACCCCGCTCTCCCGGGCACCTGAGCAGTATGTCTACAAGACTCTGACACTGCGTAGCTGTGATCCTGCCTGTGTCTCCAGAGCTCTGTCCCTGGCTCCCTCCCAGGTGTCCTCCAATCCCTGTCGCACGGTCAAGGCTCCAGAGAGCTGTTATCCCTGCAGCTCGTGAGCACTCAGACATGCCCTCCCAGGCTGTGCCCTTAGGCTCTGATCCCAGACCTTACGGACAAACCTGGAGAAGGGACAGAGCGCAGCCAGCATGGCGTCGGTCCCCCGAGATCCTCTCCAGCATGGGGCGTGGCCGGCAAGCTCCCTGACTGTCTCCAGTGTCTTGCGCTGACAGGGGTGAGGCTGGACCTTGCAGTCTGTGTCCACAGTGCACAACCGACGGGGAAGGCAGGCTTACATCTCCTTCCGCAGCCGTAGTTCCACCACCCTCAGCCCTGGCTCTTTTGGGGCACAGCACATCAGGGCAGCCAGTCTCAGAGCATCTCTTCTGCACAGCCCCCACCCACACAGCTCTTCCATCCTGTGCACAGATAATATACTGCACTCCAGCTCCAGGATGGACCCTGACAAAGTCTACGAATACAGGGATCTCACCCCCAAATGAAGCTTCCCTGTGCTGACCATGGCACGGGAGCTGGCTCTTCCTCCCGAGCAGGGGACAGGCACGAGGGCCCTGCCAGATCTGGGTTCCAAGCCCTGAGCCTCTCTACCCAGCAAGACAAGCTCACAATTCCCAGCCAAAAAACCCACAAGGGCCAGCCCAGCAAGGCAGAAGAGAGCAAAGTGCCCCAGGGCCAAAGCTCCTGGGCCCCATTCCTTGTGCCTTCCCTCCCTAGGGAGCCTCCTGAGTCCTAACCTCAGGCCTCCGGGAACCCTCCCCAGCCCACACCCAACTTCCGTATGGGCAAGGCCACCCCTTCCCAGACAGGACAGACTTACTTACCTGGAGAGGTGATGGTGCAGATGGCAGAGCCACTGAGGGTGCTGAAGAGGCCGTTGGCAGCGTCCTCCACCTGCTCAGCCATCAGTATGTGCTGCTCCCATGGCTCACTGGCCAGTGTGTGCAGCTCCTCCCACCTGTGCCCCGGCCCCCAGCAGAGAAGTTACAATGACTGGTCGCTCCGCACCCAACCTCCTCCTGCCCACCCGTCTCCTGGACCCTGGGCTCCTGGTGGACAGCACCACCACCCACTGACGCAGGAGCCACTTCACTGCAACCTCAACCATCTAAGATGCATGTAAGGTGCAGAAGTAACCCAGAGAAAGACCTCAGTAATGCTCAGCTGTGGGTCAGAATGTGCACATGCTACAGTCCATGAACTTCCTCAGAGGGAGTTATCCTGAAAGTGTCAGTTGTCTGGTTTTGTAACCCATAGCTGATGAGAAAAATGTAAGAAAGAAAATGAAGGAAAGTGGTTCTGGGTGACAGCAAGAGAAGAACAAACAGGTATAGCTAGTAACAGGGAAGAAAAATCCTAAAGAATTATAAACAGTGGCAATGAGAACTCACAGGCCAGCAACGTGAGGCTGTGTACTCAGACAACCAGAGGGCAATGTTAGTGCCCAGAACAGAAATGATGTGTGGGATCATGACCCTAGGGCATGAACAAAGGGTTAAATGATGTTGGCAAACCTGTTTTAAGAAGACAAGGTAGTCAGTAGCGCATATAGAATTCTGCCCATCAAAAATTCATCAAAACAGACCAAAATCTGGCAACATGGCAAAAACCTCATTTATCTCTAAACTTCACTTAAGTAAAACTCTCCATTCTCCTCTGAAGCCACAGAAGCCAAACATTTCCCCAGTACCTAGGAGAGCGCCTGGCACACAGAAGGGGCTTCTCAGTTCTGGCCTCACATCAGCATTGAGTGGGCAGCTCTGCCAGGCCCCACCCTTAGTTTCCCCAGCCCCCAAACAGACCTTAAATGCTCCCTCGGTAATTTAGGTGCTCAGCCAGAGTTGAGAACCATCAGAGAAGGAGCGCAATCTACAGGACAAGGGGGGAAGAGTCTGAAGCAGCATCCGTCCTTCATCTCACACAGAGCCTCACGCTGCCCACAGCAGCGGTTCTCAGAATTTGGCGGGCATCAGAATCACCGAGGGCCAGAAAAAACACAGATTCTGGCTCCTTGCCCCAGAGTTTTGGATTCAATGGGGTGGGGCCCGAGTTTGTACATTTCTAACAAGCTCCCAGGGGATCTGACACTGCGGTCCAGGAAACACACCTGGAGAACCGCTGGTCAACAGTGAGCCAGTCTTTTGCTAGGAGTTGGGGGTGGGGGTCTGGCGGGCCTGGGAGCCTGACAGGCTTCCTCAGAGGTTTCCTGTGTCTGCAGCTTAGGCCTTCAGATCTGAATAATGCCCCCTCTCCTGGCAATGGCTTCTTGACTTCTCCAAGCCAGAGATGCTCAACGTATGGTCTGTGGGTCATTACAGGTCTCCAAACTGTTTCACCCTGGTCCAGATTCCGATAAACACAGACACTAAGCATTTAGAAACTGAACTGTACGGCAACTTAAACTTAACTGTACGGCAACTTGACAGTCATTTTTTGTCTGTTGGGTCAAGTAATAAGCATTTGAACTCCTATTCTGTCTTTGTTTTTATTTCATTTTTCTAGCAATTCATTTTTATTGTATTTTTGTAAAGTATCAGTCTATGATGGACTAGAAAACAAAACACACTGGACCTTCACCCCAGATGGTTTGAGAAGCACTACTCCAGTGAGCAGCTGAAGAAGCCAGCCCGGAATGGGCCGGTATTTACACCCTGTGGCAGACCCCATCCTCAGTGACCAACCTTTGGGCAACTACTATGGGCAAGGTTCTCTATTAAGCATTGCCTGGGCACAAGGGCTGTCAGGGAACCAGGAGGTCACATCCCCTCTCCTCTCTCAAGGGGTTTACGTTCCTTATATCTGAGGACAGCCAACGACAAGGCAGCTTGTGTGAAAACACCAGCTTATTGGCCAGGACAACAATGATGATGGTGGTGGCAGCGGTCATCATCACCACCAGGAGATGGCACAATCCAGGGCAGCCCCAGGTACCTGCAACCTGTCTCTTTCTGTCTCTTCCCTCTTTCTGACCTGCACACACGCAGGTCCTCGGTCCTCCTCTCACTCTGTGTTCATGCTCTAGGTCATCTTACTTAGGTTTTAAGTACCATCCTCGATCTGAATCTTGATGCCTGTCCTCTCTCCTAGGCTCCAGACTCTTACATCCAGCTCTCTACTTAGCTTCTCCACTTACATGGCCCACAGGCCTCTCAACCTCGACCTGCCTGAAACAGAACTCAATTTCCCTTCTTCCTTTCCCAGTCTTTCCCATTTCAGCAAATAGCACCTCCATTCACGACGGGGCTCAGGC
This sequence comes from Camelus bactrianus, assembly GCF_048773025.1. Taxonomy (NCBI): domain Eukaryota; kingdom Metazoa; phylum Chordata; class Mammalia; order Artiodactyla; family Camelidae; genus Camelus; species Camelus bactrianus. Next base: position 30,946,982 of record NC_133549.1, read on the forward strand.
CAGAATCTTGGATTCTTCTCTCACACCCCCACATCCAATGCACCAGTCACTCCGCTGCTCTGCCTTCAAAGTGTATCCTAGGTCCAGTTGTTCCTCAGCAGGGCCACAGCTGCTCCCCTACTGCAAACCACCGTTACTTTGCATGTGAGCTGTTCTGAAGGCTTCCTAACTAAATCCCCCACTTCCCCTGTTATTACTTCTCCCTCTGGCCCACCCACCGTTCAGTGTGATCTTCTAAAAATGCAGGCCAATTCATGTAATTCTCCTGCGCAAAACCCTCCAAAGACTTCCCAGACTACTCATAACAAACTTCAAAGTCTTTACAATAACCCACAAAAGTCTCTAGGCCTGACTCTTGCCCATCTCTTCTGCCTCATTTCTTGTAATTCACCCCTTGCTTGCCGGGCTCCAGCCCCTCCCTGACTGTCTTACTGTTTCTGTACCACACTACACTAGCTACTGCCTCAGGACCTTTGCACTTGCCATCTGTTTGTCTTGCCTTCTCTTTTCCTTGATATTTGGAAGGCTTGTTCCTCACTTCACTCAAGTTTCTGCTCAGAAAATCAACTTAGAGGAGACTTGCCAAATCCAAAACAGCTATCCTCTTCTGTAACCTCTTACCTAGTTTATTTTTCTCCTTTGCATTTTATTTCCATCTGGAATTGTATTACTTTTGTTCATTCACTTGTGTATTATCTAGTTCCTTTCTTACAATGGAAGCTCCATGAAAGCAGGGACTTTGTATTGTTGTCTCTGCATCCTCAGAATGTAGAATAGTTTGGCACGAGGAAAACAACCTACATCTATTGATTGAGAGAATGAATAAAGTACAGTCGGCCTTCCATATCCACAGGTTCCTCAGCCACACACTCAACTAACTGCAGATCTTGTGCTGTGTTTATGATCCGTGGATATGGAAGGGCTGAGTAAAGGACTTGAGCATTCGTGGATTTTGATATCCTGGGAGGGAAGTTCTGGGACCAATCCCCCATGGATACGGAGGGATGACTGTACTAAAATTAAGGAAGAGATTTCTATGTATAGGCACAGTGCCCAAAGTCATTTTACTTGACACCCATAAGAACTGGAGGTCCATAGAGATCATCTCCATATTTAGGGCTGAGATCACTGGGGACCTGTGCCCCCTCCACTTCTTGGAATGCACATTCCAGCATCTAGAGAAACGTGGTTGGAGGAGGCAGCCAGGCCCAGACACCCACTCTCCTGGATTCAGGAGCGGACCTGAGACTCAGGCTAGTCGGAACACTTTTTTGGATCATTCAACCTGAAACGGGAAATGAGTCTTTTCCCTCCAGGTGGGGCTGGGAAGATGTGAACTGGGGTGCTGCCCACATCCACCATCCCAGCTTCTGGAGAGAACCAGGCTGAGCGAACAGCAGAGATGATCGGACCCTGGGATGTCAAGAATCTTACTGGCACTGAAGCCTCTGACCCGCCCAGTGCAGTCAGGGGAGTCCATGAATTTCAGTTTCTGCCTGAATAAATTTAAAGCACATTTCCAGCACTTGAAACCAAGTGTTCAGACTAAATAAAAGACGAAGCAAATGCGCTCAGACTTCCAAAGACTTGGAGCTCCCCGTGTGCCGACAACAGTACCTCAAAGTGAGGAAAAGATAGATCCCAGAAGGGCCAGGATGGTTTCCCCAGCTCCCCTCCTTTCCCACGGCTATGAAGTCCCCAGGCTGACCGAGAGGGTGACCCAGGGTGGCGAAATCTCTTACCTCGGGAAGCGGACCCCCACGGCAAACACAGCGACGCCCCTCTGCTTCAGCTGCTTGGCTGGCAGGGCCACGTGCCCTTGGGACCTCCCGTCAGTGACGATGACCAGGACCTGGGGCACAGAGGCATTTCTGCCCCCAGGGAACCCTTTGCGCAGGAGGTATTTCAAAGCGTGGCCTGTCTCTGTGCGCCCTCCTCTGAACTCACCCAGAAGGAAAAGAGAAAGAAAAAGTCAGCGACCCACAGGTGAAGCTGAAATGAGAGCCTTCTCCCAGCAGAGGCTCAAAGGGACAATTCTAGCATGAGATATACACGTCCTCACCATCTAAAACCACAACCATGATGAAGAGGAATAACCTCGCTGGACTTAATATTTATTAGCCCATTTCTGTTACGTTGTATAATGTCATTCTTCGTTGTTTATGTGTTCACTTTCTCTTCCCACTGATGGCTCTGGGGACAATTCTCACTGTTTGTCTAACACCCACCTCCCATCTCTACCAGGCCCTTCTTGTTACGGCTCAACGTCTCCTTGGGGTGGAAAAGCAGATAACAGAGCTTCTTAAGAATCCGTGGGCATAAAGGACGGGGCTCTGATGCCAGGATCTGATGAGGATCGATTCCATGATCAGGCCTTTCCGGCCCACTTCCAAGTTCAGCGTTGAGCGCTGGAAGACTGACTCCTCTGACTACTTTCAGATCAGGGCAGGTTACAAACATCCCACGACATCAGGACGCTAAGATTCCCTAATCCTCACAGCCCAGTTGTGGAATCCCAGCTCAGAATCCCTACTAAATCTCCCCAGAGGAGGCTCATGTACACGTCCTCAGAAGGTGGACTGCCAGCTCCGAGCATCAACTGGGAAGAAAGTAATGACTCACTAAAATACACATCTTAGGTAAAACCTTTCGGTGGATGGTAACAGATGAGGAATCCCCTGCTCAGAGACCAGTGACGCGAACTGCTAGCATTTACTGTGCACTTACCACGTGCCAGGTGCCACTGTGCTAAGCGCGTGTGTGTGTGAAGGCGCTTGCCCGTACAATTCTCACCACGGCTCTGAGATCGCGGAGCTCAGACAAAGGCCTTATCTCGGGTCACACGGCTCACAGGTGGTGGAGGCAGAACTTGAACCCTGGATCCTTCCAGACCCCAAGTTCTTAACCGTCAGGTTAAATAACCAGTCAAGTCACCTGCCTCTCACCTGACTAGCAGAGGTCAAAACTGGAGTTTAAAACCAGTCAGGCTAATTCCAAAGCCAATGGTCACTCCTCTCCAGGGGCTGGCAAATTACAGCCTGTGGCCAAACGGGCATGGAAAACGGGCCCCCGTGCATTTGTGAGCTCTCTGTGCAGACACCACGTGGCCGGCAAAGCCGAAAATATTTACTCTATGGCTCTTTACTGAAAAGGTCTGCTGACTCCTACTTTGTCCTGTTCTGCCTAAATGGTCACAAAACTTCTCCCACAAAGCCAGGAGCTCCCTGTGCCCTCCCCCTGGCAGTGCTCCCCTCGAGCCTCTGGCTGTGGCCCTGCATCCTTAATTTCTCAGCCGGACTGCTTTCTCTCCTCAAAACACAGCCCACCCCCTCTGCCATCTGATCATCACTTCTTTTCCTGTACCCTCAAAGCTTCAGGCCTGGGGTGGGGGGCGGGGAAGCACTTCTCTGCAATTCTGTTCTCATTTTGCATATAAGTCCTGGGCCCCTCCAGAGATACATTTTGTTTTTCTTTTTCATTTCTGGGTTTCTGAGTGGGTCTGGGCCCCGCTCTTCATAGCCACCAGCCTGTGGTTGGAGATTAATTAAATTTCAAGGACACAAGAGCCCAGGCCACAGCTCCACTGGCCTGCAGGGCGTCCATGCTCCACATGGCTCAGCACACAAATGCATGTGCCGTCCACCCTCCCAACCTCTGCACCTAACCTGCTGGCTTCTGACTCAACCGACCGAGCTCAGCGGAGATTCCTGACAGCTTCTGAACCCTGGGAAATGAGGAGAAACCCTGCTACCTCCACTCATCCTGTGGAATATTTCTAGGTGAGTCTGTTCTGACCTCAGCATCTGGCTCCAGACTAGGAGGTCTGGGGCCAGAGTCTCAAGATTCTTCTCATTTCTCTCCAATAGGACTAAACTAGGTAGAAAGAAGTTCACAGATGGATGGCTGTTCATGATAGCAGTGCATGGACTGATTAAGGAAAGGGGCACAGATATGAGGCCCATGATACACTGGCCAGCTGAACCTGGCAGTTATCTAACCTGAGACTCCCGTTTCCTTCCCTGTTAAAGTTGGGAAAATAACAGTGTTATTTGAGGATTAAATGCTGTGCCCAGTGTGCGCTCCATCAGTGGTAGTTATAATGGACCAACTAGCAGCTTATTCTAAGTTCATCTTTTGAACTAGTCTCAAGTTCTAGTTAGCATAAAAATCCCTCAAGAGACTTAATGTGGATTCTCAGATTCCATCCTTCCAGAATCCCAATTGGTAGATGTGTGACCAGACTTGAGAATCTACAGTTTAAACCCACCTCCTCTCCCCCCACCCCCAGTGATTCTGATGCAGGCAGTGCAGGCAACAGACTCTGAAAAATAATTCCTAAGAAAGCTCACTGTAGGTTCAGGGATGCTGATGACAGGAGTTTTTGTTGGTAGTGGTTTTGGCAATGGACAAAAATCCTAGAATCAACCTCAGTGTGTCCTTTTAGGGGCTTGATTTAATACATGGTGATAGCTCAATTCATTTGGATTATTACATAACCATTAAAAAGGATCAACATGAAACATAATGCAGCTTTTATGAAAAATACATACTAAATCATATTAAGTTAAAGACAGCAAAGTGCTTTGTAATTTTAACTATTCTAAAAGCTATTTTTAAATGTTAATATGGTTTAAAGAGGCCAGAGATGGCTATAAAAGGCTTTGTGCTAATGTAAAGCAGTAACCTATTTCTGTACAGCTATCTAAATACAGTACAATTCTGATAAAGCTATAGGCAGGGTCCAAAACCTTCAATCCCAGAAAGCTCAAGAGTCGTGTTGTTGTGAAATTAATGAGATGATGGAACCAGCTCGCACAGCCCCCTGGCCAAGGTTCTAGGCATTTGGGAGTCAATGGCTGGCCATGTTTGATCTGATTTTATATTATCGTGGGGTGCAAGACTGGAAGGGTTGGTTGTAATATTCTTTACATTTATTACAATGTAGAAATATCATGATTGTCACGGTGGTTTCTTAGCCATTTTAAAACACGCTTTTGGGGGACTGCCTTGGTCTGGAAACGCAAGTGTTCTGGGTTTTGGACAGAGCTGTGCTAATCAGTCCAGAATTTAAAATTACACTGAAGGCAGAGGGCAAAGAGTCCTGGGGAGGTCAACACTCCCATTTGGCCAACATTTCCTCTGTTCTGGATAATAAGGATGTGTTAACACTCAGTGTCCTCAGTGACACTACAACCGTGGCCAAAAAACCAGTTACTGCCTCCTTGCTCTGTCTGCTGTCTCTTACAATCACCCTGGGATACACAAGTGGTCGCCATTCACATCCCCAAGGAAGAGCTGACCTTGTTCAGACACATAAAGAGGGGTCTTTCTACATTCCCAGTGTCCTCATCCGGCACATTCTCAATGCGTCTCTGCATTTCATAGGTCATGAATAATACTCTCCAGCCCTCAGCTGTGACTTTCAACCCAGCTGAGAAGGGGCTCAACTAATTACTTAGGGGGAGAGTGGGAAAGGACAGTCCCACGGGGCCTAATGGATGGAGCACTGTGACCCTGTGGTTTTGGCCAAGTCACCTGCTCCTTCTCAACCTCGGTATCCCCCTCCATGAAATAAGGGGTTGGAAGAGATACTAGGTGACTTCCAAAGTGCCTATTAGTACCAATTCACTGCTACTGGCTTAGTTTTTCACATGAGAGGAGGGCTGAGTTATCTGAGTCGAAATCTTCCAGTTTTTGACTTTCAGTCCTAAATTTAAGCCAGTAGGTTACTTTCTCTCCTGCAAATGTTTGTGTGCATATAATGGTTTCTTCTTTAACAATAAATCAATGATATAATTCATATACCATAAAATTCAACATTTTAAAGCATACAATTCAGTGGTTTTTAGTATAATTTGGTTGTACAACCATCACCACTACCTAAGTCCAAAATATTTTCATCACCCCAAAAAGAAGCTGTTAGCAGTCACTCCCCATATCCTCTGGCAATGACTAATCCACTTTGTCTCCACAGATTTGCCTATTCCAGTCTATTTCGTAGAAATAAAAATCATACGGTATGTGGGCTTTTGTCTGGTTTCTTTCACTTAGCATGTTTTCAAGGTCTATCCATGTTGTAACATGAATCATATCATTATTCCTTTTCATGGCTGAATAATAGTCCACTGCATGGATATATCATATTTTATTTAAATCCCTATTTCAAATAACTGAATATATTTGACATATACCATTGTGTAAATTTGAGGTGTACAATGTGTTACTTTTACATCTTTATCTACCATAATATTGCCATTAGCAATTGCCATTGTAGCAATATTTATCACATTTTTTTTATTGCTTTCATGAATTCTTCATATATTTTGGATATTAGCCCCTTACTTAATATATGGTTTACAAAAATTTTCAGTTCTGCAGGCTGCCTTTTCATTTTGTTGTTTCTTTTGCTGTGCATGACTTTTGAGTGTGATGCAGTCTTATCTGTGTATTTTTGCTTTGATGGATAAATTACATTTTGCTGACCCATTCATCCACTGGGCTTTTACACTGTTTCCGTTTTTTGGCTATTATAAATAATGCTACTGTGAACATGAGTGTACAAGGTTTTGTGGGGGTATATGTCTTCAATCCTCTTGGCGTGGAGTTGCTAGGACATGTGATAACTCTAACATGTTGAGGAACTGCCCAACTGTTTCCCAAAGTGGCTGCACCATTTTACAATCCTACCAACAGTATACGAGGGCTCAGATTTCTCCACATCCCTGCCAACACTCGTTACTGTCTGTCTTTCATTTTAGCCTTCTTAGTGTGTGTGAAATGGTATCTCATTATGGTTTTGATCTGCCTTTCCTTAATGGCTAATGATGTTGAGCATCTTCTCATGTGCTTATTGGCCACTTATACATGTTGTCTGAGTAAAAGTCTATTCACCAGATTTCTTATTGAGATGATGAAAAAGTTCTAAAATTAGATTATGGTAACAGTTGCATAACCCTGAAAATGTACTCAAAACCATTGAATTGTACGTTTTAAATGTGGGAATTTTATGGTATTTAAATTATATCTCAATAAAGCTGCTTAAAAAAAAATGAGTGTATATGACACTCTGAGGGCAGGGAGGCAGTGGGGAGAGAACTTTCAAAGGTGCAGATTCTTGGTATCACTGCCCAGAGTGATCCAGCGGCCGTAGGAGGCAGCCCAGGCACCTGCACTTTGACACACTCCCTAGGCAATTCCGACCCAGACCATCACCGAGGACCTCACTTTGACAAGTACTGCTCGGTGTGTCTGAGCCCCAGATATGGGAGCGAGGCCACCTCTGTTCTCTACAGGAAACATTCTTGGAGGCCCCAAGGTTAGAAGGCTCCAAGGGGACACAGAAAGGTCAGTGTACACTAACACCATTTAAAAAAAATATTAATGTCCTTTTCCCTTTGAACTTTCTTGTATTTGACTTGCCTCTCATTCTGTTTACGGTACTCAAGGGCAGAGGAAAGGGCTGGGATAAACAGCCTAAGATTAAAGTCACTGGGGGTGGGGTCTCTGGAACGTGGGGGCCCCCAAAGTTCCTGCTGTGTCCAGTGTGGGGATTCAGGCTTATTGAGAGTACTGGGAGCTTACAGAGGCCTGAGGCTGATAAAAAGACCTCAGAGCTTAAGGGTATTTGCAAGTAGAAGTGACAGCTGTAAATGGCTGGGACCATGGACTTGAGTGGGACTTCAGTAGACACTAGGGGAAGGGAAAGCAGAGATCAAAGAGGATCCGGAGATCAGAGCAGCAAGCGGCAAGTAAAGGCATTCTTCTGTGAGCACTTATGAAGAACACTGTGTATGTGTGGATGTGTATATACATACATATGCATGTGTATAACTCATTCATATCCATACAGCTGTAAATGTAATACACACATATATAAAATATTTATACACAAAATATACGTATACACACATATGTATGTGCATATACACACATCAGCTGACTTGTGATGTGAGTAAAATTTTGACCCACCATGTACATATATTTGTAGGATGTGTATGTACACGAGCAAATAAACAGCTATTTATCATTCTGAAAGCACTCTCAGTAACAGAGGAGCACTGACTCTTTTTAGATCACAAAAATGAGGCTTGGAGAAGTGTGGTGAATCATCCTGGCTGCGCGGTCACCAGGGACAGTACTGGGAAAAGGACCCAGTGTTCTCCCTTCCACCCACCTCATGCTCTTAACCTATCTCCACCCTCACTAGCCCTTTCTCCCAGGTAACTGACACAATAACAGCAATTTTTAAAAAACCTGCATTTAAGTTCCCACCTGGGACATTGTCATGTAAATGATAAGGGGCAGCCTTGAGAAGGGAATTCACATTACCCACAGCCCTCTCTCTCTGAGGTTAAGAGCCGGGCCAACCCTTCAAGGGCGATTCTGAGAGAAGCTAGCTTCATCCTAACCATGGCAGCATCTGGTCACACTTACTTGAAAACCATCCCCTTGATTTTGGCCTTCACTTCCTGTTGGGTTGAAAATGCATCCAAGGGGAATTCCAGACGAGGAGCAGAACTGAACTGGACAGCTCCCACCCTGACCTGCGGGGGGAGACAGAGGGCCCAGGGGCCAAGAGCAGGGTCAAGTCACAAACATCCCTAAGAGGAAAGAAGGGACGAGAAAGGTTAAGGCCCCTGCTTCCTGCCCACTCCCAAACACCAGTGCTGGAGCCTTCTCTCATGTCCCGAAAAGAAGGTTCCAGAGACTCAGTGGAGAATCTGGAAGGGGACTGTCACATCTGCCTGTACTCTGCACTGACTACCACCAACTCCACCCCCATCCTGACAGCTCTCTGGGCTGAGCTGTGAGTGCTTTAGGGGTCTCTGCTCACACTTACTGCCTGCCTCCCCGGTGTAGGCACTGTTTTAAGCCATCTCAACAATTATCTCATTTAATCCACAAAGCACTCTTCGTACCCACATTACTGCTGGAGAAACTAAAACAGAGGCTACAGACCCGGCCCAGGGCTAGTAAGGAAGGGACTTGGTGGCCGGGATCCTCACTAAGGCTCAGTGATGCTGCTTCCCTTCTCAGCAGGCCTTCAGCAAACCACCCGCTCCCACCCTCCCTGGGATGCCACAGAAACTAACCACAGCCACCGTCACTGGTGGCTCATCACCAGCCGCAGCCACCACACACCCACCTTTGTTGAGGGGATCAGCCCTTCCAGGCCTGCTCCTGCCAAGCTAGGGAAGGGCCCGATCTCCAGACTGGAGTCAGACTGGGGGACAAGCAGCACCCTCATCTGAGACAAGCAACACTGGAGCTGGAGTTCCTTGGCAGTGGAGAGAATAAGAGCCACCAGTGGTCCCAGGTCTTGCATCTTAATGCATGAGACCACGTGAGAAAACCCAATGCCTCGCAAAACTGGAGAAGGGAGACGGAGTCAAGTCACTCTCTGGACCCTTAAGATTGGCATGTGTCAAGCAGAGAAGAGTTGAAACATTAAAGTTTCCTCTCGAGGACCTAACCCCTGCACCTTGTCACTGGCTCTCAAAACTCCTGGAGAAACTACACTCTTAGTTACTATTCTCAGAACCAGCCCCAGTTCTGGCCAAGATTGCAAAAGGCCAAGGGATTCATATTTAAACAATGATGCAGACTTTTGCTACGTGAATTCCTTCTCTACTGATCCCTTAACAGGCCTGGTGGTTGATCAACACACAACCACCTCACCAGGCTGGCTGCATCTGCTCCCAGTGAGCACAGCCCATCAGACTTTCCTTCCACGGGAGAGTCCTAGGAGGGGCCTCTGGGCATCTTAAGGAAAAAGAAAATGAAGTTTTAGGTGGGCACGTAGGGGAGAGGGACACTGAAAAGCAGAATAGTAGAGAACCTCAAGAAAGAGTTTCTGAGAAGCGACCTCTGTAAAATCTCCCTCAAATTTAGCATGTTGCTAAAGGGTCATCTCAGATCAGTGGGGAAAAGACGGTCTAGTCAGTAAGTGATATTGGGACACCTGGAGAGCCATCTGCAAAAGAATTAAGGGTAAACTGCAAACGGATTCCAGATTTAAACGTGGAAAATGTGACCATAAAAGTTCTGGAAGAAAACTTGAAAGAATTCCTTTGTAACTTCAAAGTAGAAAAGACCTTACTAGGACTTGCAATCCAGAAGTCAGAAATGAAAATCGATAAATCTGACGAAGAAAACTTCCACAGGGCAAAACATACCATAAGGCAACCAGAACAGGAAGATAACATGAAAAGTTGCCGACTCATGTCAGAGATAAAAGGTTAGTTTCCCCAATATATAAAGAGTATCTAAGAATTGATATGTAAAAGATCAACAGTCCAACAGAAAAATGGGCAAAGGATATGAACAGAGATCGCAGGAAAGGAAATACAAATGGTTCCTTAGTAAGAAGAGATGCTTGACTGTGTCACCCTGAGATGTAGCAAAAAGCCAGATACGCTTACAGGGGGAAATAGTATCCTCAAACACTGCTGGTTAAGAACATAAATGTCAAAGCATGCATAGAGAGCAATTTGTCAAGGTTTACTGAAAATAACAAATGCATGGGGCTACTGGGAACTCATCCTACAGCTGTACTTCCACAGGTGTGAAACGACATATTTACAAGCTCACAATGTATCTGTAATAACGGATGTCTATCAACAGGGAGCTGGTTAACTAAACCTTGGCAAATCCTTACGACAGGAGCATTAATCAGCAATGAAAAATGATACATGGCTCTATTAATACCTATACTACCTATCTATCTAGACATGGAAAGACTCCCAAGACAATGCAAAGAGAAAAAGGCAATATATAAACACTACGTACTGTGTGGTACCCTTTGTGTAAAAAGGGCAAAAATAAGAGCAGATATTCACATTGCTTGTATTTGCATGAAGCAATTCTGCAAGGATGCTCACAAGACAGCAGGCGGCGGGGGGGGACTGGGCAAATACAAAACGTGTGGGTGAAAGGGATGCTTTTCATTGAATGTCTTTCTTTTTTAATCATGTGAATGAATCACTTAGTTTAAAAACTCCCTTGAGACCAACAGCTGGGTGTGTTTAACTGAGTTAAACAGGAAGGAGCCAACTTCAAAACAGAAGATGGAAACAGCCTGAGTCAGTAGTTAAGGCATTTAATTTAATTGGTGGTTTGGGAGCAAAATTGTTACCTTTTATCTTCAGTTTACTGTATGCTCAGAAGCCAGCCCGCCCAGACTTCTCAGCACACTGTAATCAGTCCGCTCCAATCATTATATTAGAAGCCAGGAAGTGAACTTCTCAGCTTCAGTGTTAAGAGGAAGACTTCAAACACCTTACATCCACCTCAGTAACAAAGCCCCCATAAAAAGCCTGCATTTACAGCTACTTGAAAATTTCCGCCTGGAACGTAAAATAAGGTGCACATCAAATCTCCTTTGTGGGGAGATAACAAGACGGTGACACCAAAATGCAGCAGCAAAAACATAAAACCTGAAGCCGCAGATCAGACTGAACCGTCTGAAGTCACCCTAATGCGAAGAGCCTTCGCCAGAAGTCCCAGCAAGTCCGAGCAGCTTGGAGGTGGAGGCGCTCACTTGCTCACGAAACAGACACCCAATTCCTCTGCTCCACACGTCTTGCTTTAAGAAAGTTTTCTTGGGACAAACCCAAATACAAAACTCCCTGAACCCCCAGATTCCATCTTCTCAATAAAACAGAGCCACTAAGCACCCTCCTTCTCATGAAAATCAAGTTCCCTCGAATGGGAATGTCCAGGCCTCTCACTGTTCTGTTTCCCTGTTGTGGCCACTGTCCCATTTGCCAGTATCTAACCTAAAAATGCCACATTCTAGATGTGGTTCAGCAACATCGAGACTAAATTCCCTGAACTCTGGGGCCTTGTGGGTTGGGATAGCTGCTCCCAACAGCACCACCCATGAAGTTTTTTTTTTGTTATAGTTTTCTTATCCTCTGTTCGAGGATGCTGAATTCCATCAGCACCTCCCACTTCCACATACACAGATACACGCACACCTCACCATGTCGCCAGCTGTCCACTTGCTATATGACTGGGACAGCAGAATGTGAAGTGCTGGGCTGAGAGTCAAGAGGCCCAGTTCTTCCACGCTTAGTTCTTTTCGAAGATTGCTGTGTGACCTTAGGCAGTCACTTAGCCTCTCTGAACCCATTTATTCATCTATAAAACATTCTCTAATACTCCATACAGCTCTTCTCTTCCAACTTGCCATCCACTGGGGTCTCCAGGCCACTCATTTCAGGACATATTACATCCCTGCTAAGGTCATCAGTGTTTGATCTTTATGGCTCTTCCTCTATGAAAAACTAGTGAAATGTCATAAAGAATCACTTCCTTTTAAAAGCAGGGCAGTATGTGGAGGAGGGTAGAGATTCAGCAAGCCTCAGCCCTGACCCTCTCGGGGTCTGTGATGGGTTGACTTCATGGCTGGAACTTCCATGTTCATGGAATGACGTCAGGTATAACTGAGCGAGACAGCCTGAGAGCAATGGGCTCCCTCCCCAGACGACATGCCATTCTGGAGAAAATCTGGCCCTCATTAACAGCCACTTTGGCTCCTAAATCCTAAAGGGTTTTCTAGGATTAATCCAGGAATGTCATCTTGGAAAACCATTTCCTTCCTCAGTCTGTATGTGACTAGTCCCTAATTCAAGTAATTATGGCTTTCCAGACCAAAATGCCCTTCCTAAATTTTTATCTGATTTTTGAGTCAGTTCACACGGTTCAAAATCCATAAAGTATAATGAAGTTTACACCCATGAGTCTCCCCCTGGACTCATGCCCCATCTGCTCAGATCCCACCTTCTCCGTCAACTGGAAATCACTGCTCTTAGCCTCTCACAAATCCCTCCAGGGTTTCTTGATGCATATACAAACGAATACAAATACAGACTTTTTTCATCTCCATTTTTCCTAAAAAGTAATATATTATAAATACCATTTGCACCTTTCTTTTTACACTCAATTTATTTTGCTGTCTCTCCAGATCAGAGAATTTCCTCATTCGCTTTCTGCAGCTGCCCTGTGTTTCATTATATGAATGCACCATAATGGACATATCTGTTCCCTGAGAGCGGGCATTTGGGTTGCCTGAAATCTTTACAATTACAAACAACACCGCAATGAAAAATTTTGCACGTGCATTATTTTGCACCTGTGGGAGTATCTGTGGAATACATTACGGGGTCAGAGTCCAAGCCTTTGTCATTTTGATGGACATTTTTAGATTCTTTTATAGAGGCTGCACACTCCCCAGCAGAGCATGAGAACACCAGTCTCCTACAGGCTTGCCAAAGGAGCACGGCACCGAATTTTGGATTTGCTGCTAATCCAGTTAAGTGGAAAATGGTATCGCAGCTGGAGATTTGCTATTACATTGAGTGAGGCTGGGGATCTCTTCCTATGTCAAAGGGCCGTCTGTGTTTCATTTTCTGAGAACTGTGTTCATTGACTGTTTTTCTACTGAGCTGTTCCAAAATACCTCTTTTAGCAACAAGAGCTGCAGCTAGCACACTCTGCTGGTATCTGCTGACTCGCTATCTAGAACCATGAAGAACAAGAAATGCAGATACTGGTTGGATTCATCAGGCAGGAGCTGTTCCTTTCAAGTAAACAGAGGGGAGGAGCTGTGATTCATAGTAAGACTCTAATCTTCAGAGGTAGTTACAGTCTTTGTCTGTCAGCATGCTTTCCCTTTCGCACTATTCTGCAAACACCACCTCCCTTTCTAGCGGGACATCCAGTGTTCATCCACCCCCCAAGAATGTGGGTGAAATGACTCAAGTCTGGCTGGACAATCTCTTCCCTCTGACTTCTGTGATAGGTCAAGGAATTGTCATGTGACCCATGCCTGCCCAATCAGAGCCCTCCTCAGGGACTTCTACCAGTTCCACACAGAAAGAAGTCCACTCTCTTTTTCCTGGTGTGACGAGCTCGAAGGACAATGCAGGGCAACTTTGCTATGAAAGGAAAACCCGCCTGGGAAGGATGCCAACCAAGGAAAGCAAAATGGAGAGGAAAAGGAAAAAGAGAGGGGCTGAGTCTTCGGATCCCATTACGTCTGGAACCAGGATTTACCCCCTTGTTCTTCCTGGTTCCACAGGCCAGTAAATGCCCTCTTTTGCTTAAGATGGAATTTCTGTCACTTGCAATCAAAGATGTTGTAATACAAAGACAAGACTTCCACTCACCTTCCTGAGGTTGATGTCCAGAGCGTCACAGACCGTGATGGCAAAGTGCTTGGACCTTTCAAAGCTCCCTTTCCCGACGCTGTGAGAGCCGTCTATCAGAAACAGGATGTCCACTACAGCCGAGCACCACATCACTAGGGGAGAGTGGGATAGAATGGGTGACAACCAGCTTCCCTGCTCTGATCCCAAGAGGACCTTACTACCAAATATGAGTGGAGGGGAAACAACCTTGTGGTGGGCCCAGCTCCTCTTAGCACAATGGTGGAAATAACACTGGGCAAAGTCTGGGCCAGATGCAGCCCTCCCCTGCAGCAGAGAACATGCATCTACCACGGGCAGAACGCGCACAGACAGGCCCTTCCATGAAAATCTGTGTAATAAGGAAAGAGTCTAATTCAATAACACTAACTGAGTTGCATGAGAGGAGTGGCTACTGGGCCAGTGAGGAACACCCAACAGCCTTGGTTCCTGCCCTCAGGGGTCACAACCTAGTCTGGGACACAGCCAGGCACCCTGGTACGTAAGGTCGCATTACCCAAGAGGCTAAGTAATGGTAACCAGCACTGACTGCACCTTTCCTGTAAACCAGGTGCTACCTTAAACACTTTATACTTTTTAATTTATTTAATTCTCATAACCACCTTGAGATTGATTACTATTTTTTAAATTTTTTCAACAGTTATATTGAGATACCATTCACAGATAAGTCGCCCATTTACAATTTAACGGTTTTTAGTACATTCACAGATACAGCCTACCACCATCACAACCAGCTTTAGAACACTTTCCATCTCCTCGAAAAGAAACCCTGCACCCTTTAGCGATCAGCAACCCAGCCCCCCACCACCACCCTTAGGCAGATTTACAGTGTGTCTTCCTGTTGGAGAGATGAGGAGAGCAGGGTACTGGGCAATTCGGTACCTTCCCTAAGGCCAAAGTACCAGGAAGTGGGGAAGCCAGGAATCGAAGCCAGGCCATCTGGCTCGAGTCCACACTCATCCGCTCGCCACAAAGATGCAAGAGAGGAAGTCAGAGAAGCACCAATGAGAAGGCGCCACCAGGAGCAGCGAGTTGGGGGGTGTGAGCAGAGAGGGAGGGAGGGACGTGCAGGGCGGGTCCGGCTTGGGCACACTGAGGGGATGCCGAACAGGGCGGGCAGAAGAAGGAGCATGGTAGAAGACAAGGCTGGCTGGGTAGATGGTGGTCACCTGACACAAGACCTTGAAGCAATGACCAAGAAATTCAGCAACAAGGATTTACCTAGGGATTTTACCCAGGAGAGGAACTTGGTCAGGCCCCTGTCTGGGGAAAATGACTCTGTCCACAGCATGAAAAAAGACAGGAGTGGGGCAGAAACTGTCTGGAGTAACATGGCTTCTCTTGGGTCTGTCACACAGAGGCCGAAGATGGCATATGAAGGGTGGAGTAAAACATGGGCTTACTTTTGCTGGCGGCTGAAATCTTCCCAATGGTCTCCTGGCTTACGTGGACTTCCTGCAGAGGGAGGGATGGGGGCACTAGGAGAAAAGACAGCAGAAGCAGTCATAACAAGGCAGAGAGGAGAGGAGTTGCCATTGCCATGCTATGTGACCAGAACCAACGGGGAATGAGAGAGAAAACAGGAAGGTCGAGGGGTTTAATGACATTGTATCTTAAAAATTACCAGATGGACAACACAAACAGCCCCCCCCACCCCGCCACCTTCCCAGACTTCTATCAAGGATCTTTACATTTAAGTTTTTTCTTTCTTTTTTTTTTTTTAGGGGGTGGGGTACTGGGGATTGGACCAGGCCCTCACGCATGCTAAGCACATGCTCTACCACTGAGCTATACACCCACCCCCAAGTATCTTTGCATTTAAATTTGGGTTTTTTGAAGAGAAAAATTAAAAGTACATACAGAGGGAATATAGACAGCCAGTGATTCTGACGAGTTTTGGGGTTTGTTTTTTTACAATTCAGTGACACTTCTCCTTGCTTTAAAATATTTTCTTCTTTTGTCTTTTTCTGCTTTTGAAGCAAGCTCTCAATTACAAAACATCAAACTACTCTTGAAAATGCCAGCCACCGGCACCGGACGGAGAAGCCCACAAGGAAGGACAGAGAGCGGCAGGTGGCAAGAGGTGGGAGGTGATTCAAGCAGTGGTTACAAATGTTCACAGGAAGCTAAAGCTCTCCAGCAGGTTGTGCCCTAACGTTAGCACAGGTTAGGCTGGTCACTACCTCGGCGAGTGGCTTCAGTGTGTTCGGGTTCAGCGTCTACACGCCAATACAACTTCTTCCAGTTATGAGCTCTTGGCTTGCACTGATCACAGGATGGCCAGAGGACACCAGACCAGTTTGTCAGTTTTTCAAAATGCTGTCATAGACCCAAGAGATGTACTGGGAGACTTCAGGAGCTCCACACTTCAGTGACAGCGAGTGACTGGGATTTCCTGGCGGGATACGTAGCTTGGCCAAAATCCAAACGCCATTAGTGAGCTTCAGGGATTGGTACGGCATGTCCTGCCCTTCCAGGTTCCTCTCGGCAATAGTATAAACATTGTTGTTTTGCAACTTGCTGGAAACAGTGTCAGCATTTAAATGACATTCCTTTATCTGAAACTTTGTCCCTGGTGAGGCATAAGAACTGGGTGCCCCTCTGGGGTAGTTTCTTGACATACAAATTAACCTTGGATGTGAACAGACAATTTATAGAAGAAAGAGAATTTGCAGAAACGCACAAGGGAAATTTTTCAAACAGGTGACAAAACACTTTGATTCAAACAGTGGGATACTCTGTTAAATATGAAATTTAGATGATCAAGCTATAAATTTAAATGCAACTGGGAAAAGATTAAATTAGGAAAAAACTTTTCCAGCGGTGGTACTGTAAATTGGTACATACACCCCTTTGGAAAACAACGTGGCCAAATGAAGTAAGTCATAAAAAGGCTTATATCCTTAGACCCTGTAGTATCACACCTGGGAATTGATCCAAAGGAAAAACAACTTTAGAGACGGGAAAAGGCACATTGAGACACTCCCTTTGGTGTTATCTGTCTGAGGAATGCTGCTGATAACAAATATCCGAAGAGACAGGACTATGAGTAAACACTGATATATTCCTTCAAAGCAATGAGTATGAACAAGGGCTGAAAAGTTTTGGGGTACGAAGTGCGTGAATACATTTTTTGTTCTTCTATACAGAACCCAGTAAAACTGTAATCATGGCCTGTGAGCAGTCAATAACTGTTTACAAAATAAACTTTCAGAACAGGTAATGGGTCAGGATTGCTGAACGGCGAGCCAACCGTGATGGAAGTCCTGAAGACAATGAGGGTGCCACTTGGAAGGATTATCTGAGAAGCCAACTGTGCATGGTCGATGTCAGAAGTAAACGTGCAGATGCTCTAAAAATGTCAATGTCCAGGGGAGGGTATAGCTCAAGTGGTAGAATGCGTGCTTAGCATGCATGAGGTCCTGAGTTCAATCCCCATTACCTCCTCTAAAAATCAGTACACCTAATTACCTCCACTGCAAAATAAAAAAAAAAATAATTCAGTAATAAAAATGTCAATGTCCTATGAGTAAGCGCAGAGGGCACAGAATGAGGGTGGGCAGAGCCCAGGAGCAGGACAGCCCAGGAAGGGGGGCAGATGAAGGAATGTGAAATGGGGGGCTGCTGGGAGGTAAAGGTGGGGGTGCAGGAGGCGGCGAGGGAGGGAGGTATCATACCACACAGAGAAGTTGGGTTCAAGAGGATTTGCACCTGCCAGGACAGTGGGAGTGGTCCCAGCTCCACTCTGGTTTCTCTCCATTCACTAGTCTCCTTAATAGCAAACTAAACCAGTTCCTAGTTCTCCTCTGACCAGATTTTTTAGTTTGCCCACCTGACATGCCCTCCCCTCAATCTCTACTCACAGGGAAGATGGTTCAAGGCCAAAATGCTGAACCAGCAATTAGCTCCCCAGTCAAAAGCTATCAGACAAAAAAAAAATCAGACCTTCTTTCATGAGGTCTGCGAGAACCTGCCACTGCCGTTTTGCTACCAGAGGCAGAAACAAGACATAAACTACAATACAGACAGTAGACTGATTATAGAAAAAAAAACAAAAACAAAAACAAAAACAAAAACCTCCACTTCCATAAAACATGGCTGATGTTAGGACAGAGGCAGTGGCAACACCTCACCCCCAAAAAACCCAAACAAAAGAACACAAAAGTCACTCAATAATTCAGCAAATTGGTCTCCCAGAAAACTAGCTTTCTGCATCACTGCATTCAGGCATCACCAACATCTTGCCAACCTGGGGGGCTCCCACTGCAGCCCACCCCATAATGCGGTGCTGCTCCCATGAGCCCTGCTCCCCCGGAGGCTCCCCGAAGGCAGGAACACTTCCCCCTTCTCCTTCCTCCACAGAGCCCAGCCCGGCTCTCTGCACAGTTTGGCCAAATGAATTAAGAGCTATAAAAATGCTCACACCCTTTGACCCTGTATTCAAAGCAGGTAGGCACTAAGCTTTCCTGAACGTGCCTACAAAATACTGGCAAAGAGCCCAGGAGCTGAGGAATCCCTAACGTCCTGTAGGAAGACACTGTTCCTTTAAAAATGTCTTACCAGCAAGTTCTCCAGCTGGAAACTGGCCAGCCACTGCCCTGGACGGGAGGGTGGGCTCTGTGACTGCAGATCACTCACTCCAGATGTGGCTCGGCTAACGTAACTCTGTACCACGTGCTCGGCTGTTACAGCAGGTGAGTGGGTACCTGGGGGACATCTTCACTTCTTCCCTGTGTAACCACCTCCGGATTCTGCAGAAGCTCCCCCTGAACAGGGAGCTGATGAATGTGTGGCTGCTGCTTCCTCTTCAAACCAAGTCAGCCCACCCCTCTGAGGACCACCTACCTGGGCTCCAGAACCTGAATCTGCTGGGGGGGACAGGCGGTGCTAAGGAGCTGGCAGGGTTGAGAATCACTAATCTAGTCAAACCCTCGCACTCTACAGGTAAGAGCACAGGCTTAGAGAGATAAAGCCTGTCCATTCCTGTCCGGGAAGGGTGGGCAGCCTGGGAGGGAGGAGACTCAGGTTTCCATCCCAGCTCACCTACTGATAGCTGTGTGATGCCAGGCAAGTCACACAGCCTCTCTGGGCCTCCCCTGCCCCATCTGTACAACCTAGGGGTGGTCAGATCAAGTGCTCTGTAAACTGAACAGACTACAGAGAGTGAAGTTCACAATGAGCTGAAACAGAACTGGTCCTGTGTCTGGGCCTCCAGGGACCGCATTCAGGCCCTGTCCCCAAACAAGTCTCATTCCTCCCCAGTCCCTCGGTAATGAAGCTGCTGTGTTACACTGTCCACCCACGGGACTTCAAGAGAGGGGAGAGGTGGGCTGAGCAACCACACCCTTCTTCCAGCCTCTCTCATCTCCGAGGCCCCGGAGAACAGGCAGGTGGTGACAGCAGCCAACCCCGCAGGGTGCGCACACCTACTCGCGGAAACATAAACCAGGCAGGAACCGCAGCCGAGCCTCAGGGACCACAGGACGATCCTGAGCCAGCCTCGGACAGCCGGCCACCCAGCCCGCTCGTTCTTACTTGTCAGACAGCAATCCACAGAACACACCCATTCCTTTCTACCATCTCTTATTTCAAAGAGGCTAGAACCCAGGAGGGCCAAAACGGCAAGTAAAAAGAACACTGATTTGCCCCATTATTCCTTCATGAAGCTACTTCTTGAGCACCGAATGTGTGCCAAGCCCCGGCTGGGTGCCAAGGTTACACAGCATGCAGTGAACAAAGAGCAGGCAGGGTCTGTTCCTCATAGAGCTTATGTCCATCTGGTGGAGAAGATGGACACTAATTTTTTTTTAATTTGCACAGAAATAAACTCATATCTATGTTAAATGCTACACAGCAGAGGGACACAGGGCTACAGGAGGTTTCAATAAAGGGATCTGTCCTGATCTGGGGGTCCAGGAGGAATGGTGCTAGGGGATGAGCAGGAGTTCACCAGAGCAGCAGTGTTCGGGTGAGGCAGTGATCCAGGCAGAGGGGCTAACTGAGAACCCCTAGGGTGGCAGGGAGCAAGGGTGCAGAGCAGGCCTGGAGGGAATGTGGGCTGCAGCACAAAGGATGGAGGGAGGGGGCTCCAGAGGGGACACCAGGTGGCAGAGGGTCAGATCAGGCAGAGCTTCTTAAGAGTCATGGGACATTACTTTAAAATTTCAGGTAGGTGATAGGAGTGGAGAGGGGTCCAGACATGACGAGATTTGCATTTTGAAGTGGCTGGTATATGAATAACAGGATGGAGGGGGACCAGGTGAACCCAGGGAGACCATTTGGGGGCTACTGCAATGGTCCAAGCACCAGATGATGTGGCTTCAACAAGGCAGGTGGCCATGGAGTGGAGAAACACTGATGCACTCAAGAGAAGTTAAAATCAACACGATGTGAGACAAACCAAATCAATACTTCACCCCTCCCACCAAGAAAACTTACCTCCAGCAAACAGGAAAAGGCAGAGGGCTTCCAGCAACAGGAAAGAGGGCATCTTGACATAACTATAGGGTCAGGACAAGGGAAAAAAAAAAGCAGCAGTAATCAGCTCTGTGAGCTCCCCAAGTCACACCCCTAAACAAGATGGCAACAGCTCAGCCTTTCCTGGGGCACAAATGTGACCCTAGAGGCTGGTCCTCGCCACGATAACCACAGCAGCCTAGAGAAGCCTCAAGTTCCCTCAAAGCCATGGAAGACTCTGCTCCAGTGGTTTTTGGTTTTTGTTTTTTTAACTTTTTTTTTTTCTGGTTTTCCCTGCAAAGCTTTTTGTTGTTGTTGTTATTTTATTTATTCTTTATCGCAGTAAAGTCAGTTTACAGTGCTGTGTTAATTCCAGTGTATGACATAATGATTTATATATATACCTTTTCATATTCTTTTTCATTATAGGCTATTACAAGGTATTGAATATAGTCCCCAGTACTATACAGTAGGACCTTGTTTATCTGTTTTATATATAGTAATTACGATCTGCAAATCCTGAACTCCCAATTTATCCCTCCACCCACTGCCTTCCCCTCTGGTAACCACAAATTTGTTTTCTATATCTGTGAGTCTGTTTCTGTTTTGTAAATAAGCTCATTTGTATCATTTAAAAAAAAAGATTCTACATATAAGTAATATCATATGGTATTTTTCTCTTTTTTGGCTTACTTCACTCAGTAGGACAATCCCCAGGTCCATCCATTTTGCTGCTGCAAATGGTATTATTTTATTCCTTTTTATGGCTGAGTAATATTCCATTACATAAATATTCCACAACTTCTTTATCTAGTCATCTGTCAATGGACATTTAGGCTGTCTCCATGTCTTGGCTATTGTATATAGTGCTGCTATGAACACTGGGATGCATGTTAATCTTTTCAAAGTAGAGTTCCCTCTGGACATATACGCAGGAATGGGACTGCTGGATCCCATGGTGAGTCTATTTTTAGTCTTTTGAGAAATCTCCATACTGTCTTCCACAACGGCTGCAACAAACTACATTCCCACCGATAATGTAGGAGGGCTCCCTTTTCTCCACACCCTCTCCAGCATTTATCATTTGTGGACTTTTAATGATGGCCATTCCGCCTGGTGTGAGGTGATACCTCATAGTTTTGATTTGCATTTCTCTGACACTTAGCAATATTGAGGATTTCTTCATGTGCCTATTGACCATTTGTATGTCTTCACTGGAGAAATGTTTGTTTAGGTCTTTTGTCCATTTTTTGACTGTGTTGTTAATCCAATGACTTTGATTTTAAAGAACAGCCTAACATCTTCCCCAGACACCCACCCCCAAAACCCCAGCTCCTTCACAGGCTCTGGCAAGGTGTGCCGTGTCCTGACTTAAGAGACCTGAGTCCCAGCTCATCATGGGTCTTGACCAGCCAGGTGACCCTGGGGAAAGACCTTCCTTCTCAGTGGCTCCACTTCTTCACAAGGAGTTAGATTCTGACTGGCTGAATGATTTCAAAGTCTTCATTTTCTGAAACCCAATAAGGTCACCCAGCCTGCACTTTCCAAATTACTGAAAAACAGTCATGCAGCTGAGGAAGAAACAAAAGTATTCTTGTAAAACTTTTTATTGCTTAATAATGCTTGTAGTATGGGTAAAATTCAGTTCCATAGGGTCTGATTACTTATCGATTTTTGAGACAGATATTAAGGATGGCAACCAAGAGCTTTTCATAAGAAATTATAGACCATAACTTTGATTCCATAAGGGCACATGTCTGAAGTTTACTTCTAATTTTATCTGCAAGCCCAGAAACACATTATCATTCCAATAACAAAGATATGATGCACAATTCAGACAGACTTATATTTTGGTGAATGTACATGCAGTATAAAAACTGAAAGGGATCAGAGAGATGAAATTTAGACTTTTTCCCCCCAGCATAACTTGGCAGGAAAAAAATCTAAAAATGTCTTAATAGGTTCTAGAAATTCTTTCGTCTTTTGGGATCCAATACATTCAAGATCTCATCCTACAGTTTTTCTGCATTAAACCTGTCTTTTAAGAAATGACTTAGAAGAACAAGGAAACACACATTTCTTTCTGCTAAACAGATAACACTGATGCTCAATCAGGAGATAGTTCTGAAGAGGAAATCCTGAGCAGAGATATGGAGAGGGAAATACTACAGGATTCCAGGGGACGTACAAACGAGCTTATTTACATCCCTCTAGAGATGAGGGATGAGAGAGGAGGTCAGTCCCTGCAGGTGGTATATAATAAGCATGCAGCACGCAGCGGGGAAACTCACTCCAACCTGATGTGCTGAGAAAGTCCCTTTAACATCGTAGATAAAGGCCACCCTCCTGCACCTAAGAATAGAGACAGCAAGGCAGAAGCCCCGAGTTTTCATTTACAGATCCTGGTCCTTCAGACCCATCCGACTCCCCACCCCCGCCAACCTCCACTGGGGAGGCCAGTTCTCCAAAACATTCAGCAGGAGTCTCCTAGTCCTCTTCAGCCACTCACCTAAGTGCCTTTAACTTAACCTTCACTCAGATGAACTGTCTTACATGTCTGATGCAATTCCACTACCTTTGCCTGGACAATGAAAACACACCTCCCAGCTGCAGAAACCAAACAGAACGCGACTCTGAATTCACAGAATTTGCTAACCGGGCTGAGAGCAATGGCTACCTTGAAACTCAAAGTCAAAACAGGAAATACAGATTCTTCTGATTTGCAGAAAAGTTAAAAATGACCCAGCTTGTGTTCATCAAGGTGCTATGGCCAGACCTCACTCCGAAATGCAGGAAACAGGAACAACCAGTGGTATGAGTGTGCTTTTGTGGACAATGCCCATCCCCTGGGTCTGTGCTCCGAGCCTCAGGAGGCGCGCTATGGTGTGAAAGTCAAGAGGAGACTCAGGGAGTGAGCCGTGTACACCTCAGAGATGGCGGGAAGGGGTCACTGAGGCTCACAAGGGGAGGAGTCCTAGGTGATAACAAGGCTGAAATCTCCGGCTCCTAATCCAGCACACTTTCCTCTAACCATGCTACTCGTGGAGCCGAGGTCAGCTCAGGGTCCTCGAGCCACCCCCTGAACTCCATCTACACTGAGCTGGCACACGGTGACTCCGCGACAGGTAGGAGCCACCCCTGCCCCATGGTGGCAGACAGCCTGCACCCTGGATCCAGGGACCCCCTTCTCATCTCATGCCATGTGATCCTGAGAGGGGTCGTGGCTCCTCCCCCTGCAAAATGAGGAGGTTGGATCAGTTGCTGCCAAGGTGTCTTCTGGTTTTAAAAGAATCCCGTCTAGCTCTCCCCTCCATCATGGACCCGCAATGGGCAGACCTTACCCTACTGTTTATTCAGCTTGTTGGTTTTCAAAACATTTCTGAAGCAAACTAAATCCAATGTCCCAACCAGCTGAGAGTCTCTGGGCTTCAAATAACTCAGTGGATTCACATCCTCACCAAATCTAAGTGAAAATCGAAGACTCGATCTTGCAAGAGGAAGGCAGGCAAGAGTTTCCTAGACATAATCAAAGGGAGAAAGAGGGACTCAGAGAGGACACTGGCTGGTGGAGGGGCTACCACTGAGCCTTTCAAGACATCAAGACAGACTTTCCTCTTCCCCAAGGACGTGTTTTCTTTCCTTACTCCACACAAGAGCCGCGGGACAAGTCCCCACCTGCCGCGTGGGAGCCAGGCAGGGGCGAGTCCTGGGGACGAGGGCCAGGGCAGGGCAAAGGCAGAGCGCTCCTCAGTGCTGTCTAGCCCTGCAGTTCAGGACGAATTGCTGGGATCACAGCTTCTAACCTTGGGCACAGGCAGGACTCTGAGGCTCAGGACTCTGTTAATTTTTCACAAAGCCAGGACAAGGTAAAAAAGGGAGGGAGGGAGGGTGCCTGCCGCAGAGCAAGACGCTCAGTGAATGCAGGCCCCTCTCTCTGCCAGGTGACAAACCTAAGCAGACCCATTTTGCCCTGTCACATGTCTCTGCTCGCCCAGATGAATGTTTTTCCAGAGCCTCCTAAGTTTCTGCTCATTAAAATGAAGTTTATGTTGGCAATGTGCAAATCCATGTAAGAAATCAGATGCCCCCTCGTAAGTGCCTGGGTCGTCCGGTGCTGACTAGG
Organism: Camelus bactrianus; assembly: GCF_048773025.1. Classification (NCBI taxonomy): domain Eukaryota; kingdom Metazoa; phylum Chordata; class Mammalia; order Artiodactyla; family Camelidae; genus Camelus; species Camelus bactrianus. The sequence goes on from NC_133549.1 coordinate 30,971,771, forward strand.
ACCTCAGCAGCTCCCTGTCTCCTCCAACACAATCCCCACTGTCACACAGCCCACACTGAAACTGTCTGCTGAGTCACCTGTCCTGCCTGCCAGGTGGCAAATGCCCCAGGGACCAGAGACTGCATCTCAGTCTTTGCTGGAGCCCCAGCAAGCTGCTCGGGCCTGGCACAAAGCAAGTGAGACGGGTGCTTGCTGGGCAAACTGAGCATCATCTCACCTCCAGCAGCGGGGCTGGAGGGAAGATACAACGTCCTGATGAATCTTTGTGCTTGCCGCACTCATCAAGTTCTTTTTTACACCAAAATAAATGAAACTAATGTGATTTTGACGCTGGTGAAGGGTTAGTTAGTAGATAGTTACTATCTATCCCTACCCAGTCAGCTCAAATATTCAGTGTGCTCCCCCGCTTCACATGGCAAAACTTTCCTGCAAGACCGATTCAACATTCTAAATACAACTCTACATCTGAAAACTCTCTAAAAGGATGAATTCCACAGTAAAAACCGAGAGCTGCTACCATCTAGCAAGCATTTACTCACTAAAGTGCCCAGTACTGGGCTCTGTACTTACGGGGCTTCTCTCTCCTAATCTGCACAGCCTGCCTGTGAGAGTGTATTGCCCCCATTTTACAGACGAGAAAACTGAGACACGGAGAAGTGATGAGTTTTTGCCCCAGGTTAGACAGCTAAGAAGTGGATCAGACTCCCTTTTGGCCTCCCAGCGATGTGTTCAATCGTCACTTTCTTGACTCTGAGGAGTCAGGATAGAGGAACAAAGGGATAATTAAAAATCTGCCACCCTGAATCCCACCCCTTGGCCGTCTTCCATCTGCTAATACCTGCCAGCAACTCCCACGCTCCAGCACCTAATGAGAAGATTTCCAGAACCCTCTGCATTCTTGTACAAGGCAGTCGGGAGTGGTCCGCAACCCAGAGGCAGAAACAGATCCTTCATCCCCAGGTACACCTTGTCAAGCCTCTTCCATTACCAAATGCCTAGCTCATCACATTTGTTCCTTTCTGTTCCATTACTCAAACTAATCCCACACATTATTCCTGGCCTCTCTGGTTCTTACACATGGCCCGAGATGCTCCCCATCCCCCACCCCCTTATTTGACTGTTATCTTCAAATCCTGGTTCCACGCAGCACCTGGGATAGCAGATGAGTGAAGTTTGCTGCAGGGCACAGCAAAAAATCACACTCTGCGCTGCCCAGGGATTACATTTCCCATGAGACAGGAAGAAAGGCAGGCCAAATGAGACTACTTTTGAAAAACAAGGGCAAAAGGAATGACAGCTGAAGGCAGTTTTGCAGTACAATGCCCACCTCCTCCTCTACAACTGGAAACAAAATGAAAGCAGGGTGAAAAAGGAAACCACTGCCACCTCCTTACAAAATGCAATTCCAGCCCCGAATATTAGATTAGTCCTTGGCAGCCTCCTCTCAATCCGTGGGATAGAAATCTGAACCCTTTACAAGAACAGTCAACACCTGAACAGGAAGACCTTAAAATCAGAGGTGAAAGTCCCCAGCCAGGAAGCCCTTGGTCTTTTGCTGTAACAAGTATCTTCCTTGTCTATTTGGCAAAATACTTGGCTCTCACCCTGACGGTCAAGGGAAGTGGACATGTTTCTAGTTTGATAAGGCAAGAAGAGCGTTTTAAAAGTTGCTCTGGGCAATTATGCTCCCTTTAAGAGAATCACAAATTTTCAGAACCCAAGAGTCTGGTAACCAGAAATCAGCACCAAGGGACCAACAATTTGCCCTTTGACTCCCTGGATGGTTGGGGAGAAAGCTGGGCAGATGGACATAAATCACAGGCTCCCCACACTCACTGTACTGGCTAAGAGGCATTTTTAGCCAGAAAAGATTTTGATGTTTGTTTTGCTGGTATTTGAAAACCCTTTATTGAAGCTGTACAGGACCCAAGTTCACTGCCAGGGGACTCTGGAAAGCACACACACAGGACTGGAAGTCCAGAAAAAAGAGTTCCAGACTAGCTCTGCTTCTAACCAGGTGACTCTGAAAGCAACAACTTCCCCCACCCCCTCCTCACTTCAATCATCTGTCAAATGGGGTGACTCTTGTTTTACAAAGTGTTGTAAAGACCCAGTGAAACAAAGCCCCCCCGAAAATAAAAGACTTTCTAAATGTATAATAATTTCTAAATGTAAAAGATTATCATTGTGTTAAATAACTTAACTATATTTATACCCTATAGAGTCAACATGATCATTTCCACTTTTATACATGTGGAAAGAGTCTTGGAGAAGCTGGGGCCCACGGTCGAAGAGCTGGCAGATCGCAAGTTTAGAGTCAGGGCCAGGTCTTCTCGCAGGCAGCCCAGAGGAGACAAGCAGCGTGCAGTAGACAGCTGGACAGCAGAGCACCAGTCTGACATCCGGAGACCTGAGCATGAACCTCTCAGGTAAACTCCTTAACTTAAGTCACTCAATTTCCTCCTTTCAAAAATGGCGGTGACATTACCCGTCCCAACGACCTGGAAAAGTTGTTGCCAGGATCACATGAGACTTACTGAGCCAAAGTCCCCTGGGCAAGGGCAAAGCGGCCTCAGTGGAGATCAGGGAAATCCAGTTAAGAGAAGGGACGCAGGATCAGGAAAGGAAGGGAGGGGAGGAGGACTGTAACCATACTCAGGGAAGCCCAGCAGGTAGCTGTGTAGGTGGAAGAGTAGGCGGACTGGAGCTGTTTGGAAGATGAAGGGGTGAATCAAAGGAAGGGACTTCACGTGTGCTCAGCTGTCCCAGTTTGCAGGCCTGGGGAGGCGCTGAAGCAGGGTGTTGCACAGGGTAGCCCGTCCCTTGTACAGAGTCCCCAAGAGACTTCTGATAGCCTTGAAGATGTTGGGAGGGGTGTGTCTTATTTAAAAAAAAAAATCCTTGTGGGATAAAATTTACAATCAGCCATTCTGTGACAGTGTTCCCAACTAAAAGTTTTCTTTCTTTCTTTCTTTTTCTTTTTTTTACTGATCTGCTAAGTACCTGTGTGAGGACCCCTACTCTAAATGCCTCATAGTGTGGCTGACCCTTCCACTGGTATAATTATATGAAATCTAACTTAGTCAATAAAAACTATTAAGCACCTGCCCTGTGCCCGGCATCCTCCCAGGTGTCAGAGATGCAGTGAAAATACTGCATAAGATGCACACCTGGTGGGCACACTCTTAAAAAGCTTTTGCAGTTTCACCAGCAGCTTATAATCAACGTCATCACTTGCCAATTAACGGCCATGCTGTTAAGGAAGCTCATTAAAAACCCAGGAGTCAGGGTTCCCGGCAGGCTCTCCTGTTCTCCCTCCAGCAGTTTTCTACCCTCTCTGGCTCTCAGTTTCCTCATCTGTTAAAACATGAGCAGCTGACTCCAATTCATTCCAGGAATCCGAGCCTTTTTAGGGGGAGGGAAAATGGGGAAGCTCTGGATGATAGACCAAAAACCAGATTTAAAGAAAATTTAAAATCAGGCTTAAAGTTCTTGATGGGTGTTCAGTCAGATAGGTATGATGTAGAAAGGAAGGAATCCCCCTGGCCCTCAGGATGTGCCTGGGGACCTAGTCTGGGAAATTCTTACACATTAAGAGATGACTCTGAGCTGGGTTTCTACAAAAGAAGAGCAAGGGCCAGTTCCCACACAAAGAACAGCCTACTGGAGTTCTGTACCCCATCAGCCATAGGAAAAGAATGGCTGCAGGCTACTGAAAGCCAGCAGCATTTATAAATTAACTCCCAAGACCTTTGCCAACTGCAGAGATCTCTCGAGTTTTCTGCTTCCTTCTCTTCTCCAGATTCTTTTCTCAATAAATAAACATTTCTTAATATAATCTCACAGTGGAAGCAAAAGCAGACCTCGAATTTTTAGACTTCAATTTATAAAACACTTAGAAGTTCTAGGGGGGTTGTTTTTAAAGGACCACATCATTTGAAAATTGTACAGGTTGATTATTCAGTCCAAGACACCAAACACAATGCATGGTGTCCCCGTGGAAAGACCCCTCTCAGTTCGACAGCCACTGATTCCACAATGAGAGGACAGCAAGGTGCCCTCCTCCCTTCCCTTCTGCCTGGGTGGCCACCCTGGCAAGTTTCTAAAGTGCAATTCTGAGCCTCTTCCCTTTCTCATCCCAAGAGCCAGGCTCCGAGCTGGAGAAGTGCAGGAAGCAGGGCCGGGCTAGCTGGCCAGTGGGGGGGGGGGGTGTCCCAACAGGTGAAATCACCATGGAGGATACATCCCTTGGCCTTTCCATAGACCAAGGGCAAGTTTCTCAGGGCAGCGGGCCCTTCTCAGACTCTGCACGCAGAGACCTGGATGAGGGCACTCGGCTGCTTGGGAAAACGGCACGGAAGTGACTTTAACACCTGCATATGCGGTGTAAAATGGGAGGAGGGAGGCTTGGGCATGTCCCCAAAGCCTTTATTCAAAAGGCGAGCCAGGTTAGGGGCTCCAAGACCGTGCTGAGCAGGGCCGCTGTAATATGTGGTTCCCTCCTCCACCCACAGACACCGAGCCCCTGTCCCCTTACCTGCGGTCCGCGCCCCGCGACTCTGCGCTCTGGTGCCGGGGACCCATGGGAGGGGCTGCTCCCCGGCTCCCTAGGCGCCCCCGCCGGCTCGCCCGGGGCGGACCGCGGGGATCCCGGAGAGCGCGCGCGCTAGGTGCGCCCTGCCTCGGAACGCCAACTTCCCCGCGCTCAGGTGGAGCGCAGACAAAGCGGAACCCACCCCGCCGCGCCGACGCCGCGTCCACGCGGGGCCGCACGGTCTCGGCACGCCGGGCCGGCACGCCTGGGGGCGGGGCTCTCCGCCCCCGCCAGCGCGAGGAGGGAAGCGGCGCCCCCCTCAGGCCGAGAGCCGGGACGCCGCGCGCAGACCCCTCGGGGCTGGGCTCACCCGGACCCGCGCGGCGAAGAGCGCGCCGCAGGACCCGGCTCGGGCCAGGGGGCGCTGCGAGCCCGGGGAAGGGGCGGCCGGGGCGGGAGCCACGTGGGACACCTGTGTTCCTCCTCGAGGGGAGGCGGAGAGCGCGGCGCGGCCGACCCTCTTGGGGTCGCTTTCCCAAGAAGGGCGCATCGCGCTTTTGGAAACCCGGCTCGCAGCGCCTCTTTCTTTTTTAAACAATGAGCTGGCCAAGGTCGGCAAATAAAACAAAGGTGCTTACTTCTGCTCTGGTCTCCCAGCCTCCGAGCGGTGCAGCAAGGAACACTAAGCCATCTGCTCTAGACTCCGCAGGATTTATTGCTGCGACCCGTGCGAAAATGTTGACTTTGGCATCGTTTCTATTTGTCATGGCAATTGCCGTTTGTTTACCTGTCTGTCCTGTTATTGCAGTTGGGCGGTAATAAGCGGGCCTATTTGGCCAGCATCCTCGTTTAAGTTTGGAAGGTGCTCTGATTTTTTTAAACCAAACACCGCAGAGCAAAGTAGCACAATGTCTTTTGCATAGTAAGCACTCAGTAAACTTTGGCTACTGTTGCATCATCTGTAGTTCCCAAATGCCATCAAAAGTGTCATTACATGATGTGGGATCGTTACAAAAAAAAAAAAAATACCAAGAAGCAAACCACACCTACACAACTACCCAGAGATAATCGCTGTTGACACTATGCTGTTAGTTCTTCCAGCGTCATCCTCCACATGAAAAAAATTTTAGTTCATTCCATGCAGTGTCATAATCAGCTTTTCTATTTCCCTTCTTGAACATCTTTCTGTGCTTTTAGCTACACTTACTGTTCTAGTGTGCTTAATCTATTCACCTATCCGCTCTTTTGTAATTGAAAAAGTTTACTACAAGATATTGAATATAGTTCCCTGCTATACAGAGGAACTTGTTTATCTATTTAACATATAGTAAATATTTGCAAATCTGGAACTCCCAGTTTATCCCTTTCTACCCCCTTTCCCCTGTAAGTTAGATATTTGTGCTTTTGTCCAATTAATCCCTTGCAAGAAAGAGCTGTAGGGCGCGCGTGTGTGTGTGTAATTAAGGCTTTTGCTGTGTATTATCAAACTGCCCCAGGAAGACTGACCTGTTTCCTCTTTTCCATGTCCCTTTCCCATTATTCTTGTATTCTTGTAAATATCTATCTGATAGACTAATAATAATTTTGTTTTTACACCTTTCCTTTTCAAAAAATCCTAAAAACATCACATTTCCCTTGGTGGTTCTCAATTGGTTTCCAACCTTCCCCATATGGACAGCTTCCAACAAAAGTGGCCCCGGCTAATGTAAAGTTGCAAACTTCACCAAAGAGAAAAAGAGGCTTCAATTTTTCACCTCATTCGTTCCTCCCAATAACATTTACTGAGCACCCAAATGTAAAAACACAGCTGCACCCGAGCAGCAGACGTTAACTCATGAGCACCTGTGCAGGGGAACTTGACTGCAGGTCTAAATGCTCTGTGGGGAGAGAGGGGGAGGGTCTCTGCCTCTAGACGGACATTGTCCCAGGCAGGTGATGCAATACAATGCAAGCCACAGGTGATTTTAAAGAGTCTAGTAGCCACATTAACTTGAAAAGGAACAGGTGAACTTAATTTAATTACCCAGTAGCTCCCAAATATTATCTCAACATGTAATCAATATAAGAGCTATTTTAAGCTAAGTCTTTGGAATTCTGTTGCACTTCACATTTTCAGCACAGCTCCATTTGGACTAGCCACATTTTAAGTGTTCAGTAGCCACAAGTCGGGGTGGCCTGTGCCACTCTAGACAGAGCAGGGGTTTGAGAAGAGCAGACCAAGCCCTGGTGAAAGTGGGCGTTTCACAGCTGACAGCCCTCTCCCCTACCTGTTCAGATTGGTTGGTAACATTTACCGGCACGCCTTTGCCTAAGCAGGTTTACCTTAGAGAAGCCCCATTTAAATGCTGGATGTTCCTGACAGTTTTAAATCTTTAGTTGGGGGTGTTTCACATTTTCATTCCATGATTGAGAAGTAAAAAGGCTGAAACTATACAATACTGGTGGAGACATCAGTTTCTTTGAACTTCTTCACGTCAAAGTTTAGTCAGTGTGTCTTTCTATCAGGTGTGGGCGTGGGGAGGCGGAAAATCAGGCGGCCCAGGTCCTGGAGGGTGCTGCGTGAGGCAGAGACGAACAGTAGAGGCTTTTAATACAGAGAGGCTGGACAACTGCTTTTGTCACCCTGGCAACGCCTCCTTTGCAAAGACCTGTGGAAATTTAAAAAATAGTTACCACGAAGGACCTTCATCCCAAAGGGCTTGTGAGCCTCTTGCTTCCAAGGACTTGCCTTATTCATCTTTGTGGCTCCGATGCTTGGTAACTCTCCATAGTAAGTGACCTTTAAAAACGTGAATTAACTTGTGAGTTACCCTGTACAGCATGTCTCAGTGGTAAACACACAAGGCACAAAGACAACTTTGAATTCCACGCAGAGAGAAATGGAGACTTCAGCGCTCAGCAGTGTGCAGTGGGAGACGCCCAGGGCAGTGGAGCGAGCACTGCTTTGGAGGTGAAGTTTTGGGTTCCCATTCCAGCTCTCCTCCCTACTGGCTTTCTGCCAGAGAAAATATGCTTAATTTTTGATTGAATGTTCAATTCCCTGGCCTATAAAATTAGAAGTTGATGGGTAGACTGTTTCCCTAATCTATGGGAGCCCAATTCAAATTCTTTGCATCCAGTCCCCCAAATGATAATGCAAGGTGCTCACATTAAAAACAAAACAAAACAAAACAAAACAACCCAAAGGAGGATGCATAATAGAGCCACAAAAGTTATGGATTTCCCAGAACCCACAGAGCAGCCAGAACCCTCTTGTTGAGAAGTGAAAGAACAGGAAACAAAGCATATTAAATGGCAAAGAAACCATCCCAGAGCAAACAAAGGGCCTGATTCTGAAGTGCCCCACAGGCAGCAAATTAAGCCAGAGCAAAAACTGGAGCTAAGGGTAGTGTGAGAAAACAAAGGTGTGGCAGAGGGACATGAGGAACAGAAATACTGCCATCTTGAAGCCAAAGACCCTTAGGTTTGGGGCAGGGAGCAATTGGTCTAAGGGTTAAAGCGTCTCAACTCTGTAAAAAGAATTATGCACAGGGTTTTACTGGATTTACTTTTGGAAAATGTGATGCTTTCTGGCTGCATCAAGTAAACATGGTATAGACGTCTACAAAGGCAAAGGGCTAAGTAACATTTAGTCATTCAACCAGCATCCCAAACTGCATAAGCACTCTACTTCAAAACTGTCAATATTCCCAAACTGTGTATCTTTAGTTTTCACATGCACGGACAGGCCTTAACAGAAGTACTCACTGAATGCATTTTGAGAGGAATCTGGGTGCACCCCTGGAGGTGGCAGAGTAGGCTCTGCCTGCCTCTTATCAACCTCATGGTCCATCTCACTTCCTGGAAGGCTTGTTTTACAGGAGGTGAGCACGTGCTCATCAAAAGGGTATCAGGACAAGGTTTTAAAAACAGCACCATCTCAGGGTCTCAAGGTAAAATGGACCTTGGAAAATGGTAAAATGGACCTCAAGGAAAGCACAGGAAAATGGCATGAGATTGGGCATGAAACCAACGTTATCTGAAAGCTACTGACAAGATTCAAGAACTTTCTGAGGGAGGTCAGACTGCAGTGCCTGAACAGTAATCTGAACGATGTTCAGGCACAGAAAAGGTGTCAGCGGTTCCTGGGGGAGCCCTCTGCAACTCTCGCCCCGTGCATACGGACAGAAGTCTTACTGCATCTGAACCTCCCTTTAATTCCGGCGGGAAAAACCATCCTACAACTCTTAACTGCATGTGTGGAAACGCCAGCTGCCCTCCAACTCCTTTTATCTGGAGAAACAAACAAATGGCACCTTTGAGAACCTTCTGTTGGGTGCAGATCTGGCTACAGAACACCCGCACTAGTGAGTAGCCCAGGGTCACTCAGGCTCATCCCAGAAGAGCTGTCTGCCAGATCCAGGCAGCAGTCGTGCTGGTGATGGTTGGTCACATTAATGGTTTATTACTTTGGGCTGGCGGCCTCAGAGCAGTGGGGCGCGCAGCGACCTTATTCCTCCCCTAGAATCTGGCAGTTTTAGGGCCCTGCTGATAAGGATCCTCACATACCAGTTTTCTAGAACATTTATTATACAGCAAGAGAGCTTGAGTTCAGGCTATATTTTCACCCTCATTCAAAATTTTGAAACTTTTACATTTTTAGCAGCCCTAGTGAAAAAATTCTACCAAAAGGCCTATCAAATACATCTTCCCCCACTTCCCAGTTCACTGCTTAATCCATGTTGTTAAGAATCTCTTCCTTTGCAAAATGGATCTGATTTGCCTCAGTATTTACATGGCCTCTGCCAAGGAATAAACTATCACAATGTCAGTTCTGGTGTACTCGTCTGTGACTGAACTCTGCATCGGGAGGGAGCCTTGGGGCTCGGGCTGGGACGGGCCCCACGTGGCTCTACTGAGCAGTAAATACAGCGCCTATACCTCAGTGTCAGGCACACGGCTTGGGCTCAGTAAATACTAATGATTGATTAATTAATCATTAAATATTAGTGCTCAAGTAGGAAATTTCTTTAACCTACTCAAAAATAAGATCTGGTGGTCCAGTGCGAGAACATGTAGAATTAATCCAGGAGACACTTAACCCATATCTCTACTTGTGAGTCTAGTGCTATAGATTTAGTCTTTCTCTGGGAACAAGGCAAATAGCTCAACAATGAAATAATATTAAACCCCATTCCATGTGTTTCTCTTCAAATTTCCGGCATGTACCATATGATAAAACCTCGGAATCTGATGAACTTGGACTTAAGATTTTTTTTTTATGTGTTCTTTGACTTGCTTCCCTTAATTTTCCTTAATAACAAGGCCAATTCTGTGATTGCAGTTTTCATTTGCATTTTCATTGTGGCTGGAATTGAACAGGGTATGAACAAAGTAAGCGTCCAGTGCTCCTATTATGTGCCAGTAAGAAAAGGAAGTTAGTAAAAATGCTGCTGGCAATAAGAACACATGGGAAATCTGGCTGTGAAGTTCAAAGAATGTTACTGGGCAGAGCAGCTTGAAGTTTTATCTAATAGAAGCACATCAATGTTTGAACAACTTTTTACATGAGGAAAAACTCCATTTAATCTAGCTGATACATATTATCTCAGTAAAAAAAAAAAAAAAAGAAGTCAAGTTTCTTCTTTGAGCTGGTGACATCTTCTTAGGTTGTCGTCACAGTCTGATACTTATATCATGGGAAAATTCCCTAACAGAAACTTAGGGGCTGGCAGGAAAGTCAGCTGGCCCTAAATTCTGCACATGCGAGTTTAGAGTTTAAGATGACTATGCACTTCAAGAAAAATATATACTCTGCTTTTATATAGCTTAGCTTTTTAACTTAAATTGTTAACTTTATTTGTGCTTCAGAAAATGTAATTCTATCTACACTAAAAATCTAAGTGGCTACAGATCTGGAAAGGCACCTATGCATGGCAGGGGCAGAAAGAGAAGGTGCCTTCCGGGGTCAAGCGCTGCGAGCCCAAGGGCCGAAGGACAAGTGATCCACGTCAGGATGGAGAGAAAGAGGCTGATGACCCCAGAGCGGACAGGAAAAGAAGAGCAGAGATCAAAGCAACGACAAACCAGAGAACATTTATTATGTGAAAGAGGCCGACTGTGATAGGGAGAAGACACATTTTATTATGAAATATATCAAACATACATAAAGTCCAAAAAATAACACTCATGTATTTATCAATTAGACTGATCCAGTACTGACGTGGAGCCATATTTTCTTCAGAAACTTTAAGTAATAAAAAGTTATATATACACTGGAAAAGCTCCTATGCATGCCTTCCCGATACTCCCAGGCATTTGGTATCAATCTTTCATGCACAACTTACTTGGGAGGAAGAACTTACAGGGCGAAAAATAAAACTACCCAACCTAAATAGAAGAGTGGTAAGCAAACAGAAATGAAGGTATAAAAGGCCATTAAAGAAAAGTTCCCAATAAACAAAAACACGAGATGCTGTACTTTCTCTCCTAAGTCTAGCCTTCGCTGTTTCCCTTCTCATAAGTGTTTTATCTCCAAGAGACTGTTTCTGCAAGAGAAAAATCAACTATCATTATGCCTTATATAAAAACTCAGTCACTACAGTTCTTAACTTCTATCTTAAGTACAAGCAAATCAAATATTCACTTTTAACTGAAATTACAGATTTAAGTCAGATCTGCCAGTTAAAAAAATTCACCGTCATTACAGCGTTCGATACAGCTGTTTGTACGCGCTTTAAACATAAACAGCTGTTTGGTCTCCGCCTAATGTTTTATATTACCTTGTATGCTGAACACTTCTGAGCGATAGTTTTATGTTCTCATCAACACATAGCTTCCTACTTCTGCAATTTTACAATTAAATTACTAACAAATTAAAACAAATTTCTCCAGAGATGATGAAACACTAACTCTTCAAGTACATTTTCTCTATCTCTAGGAAGAATAATTTAAATGACTAAATACTCAACAATATTCTCACCACAATGAAGTATGCTTAAGCAACCATGTTATGTGACTTTTTTCCTAATAATAAAACCCCTTAGTTTCATGCCCTTCAAAACAGATCTAATCTAAAATGGTATTGTAGCACAGCATCCAGGTAAGCAGCGAAGGGCAGGACAGAGAGCTCAGCTTTGGGTTATAAGACCCGCTTTCCAGTCTGCATGTGAGATTTCGGGGCAGCCATTTAACCTCCTTGAGCCTTTGCCTCCTCCTCTAGGAAATGAGGTCTACCTTCTTTTAATCTGCAGGGTACTGTGAAGATTAAATATGTAACTAGATGCGAAAGTGTTTTTTAAATAAGGCACTCCCCAAATACAGGATATTATACTGTATTCAAAGGTAGACAAAATATGTATTTATTCCCACAATAGGGGAAAAGCCAGTGCAACTACTATGTTTTCAATCAAGTTTTTTTTTTAAGTAATACCTTCAATCTATTTACAAACAATAGAAAATACAGGTTTCATCTGAAGTTGTATATGCAAGCACTCTCAATATTTTTGTGGGGGAAAAAAGCTTATGGCCCAAATAAAAAATAAAAGCACATACAAATTAATCAACTTGATTAAAAATATGATGATCTGGTTCTAGGACTATATTCCAGAAGCTCATGTCACTGTGTGTTCCTCAATCTATGAAATTAAACCTATCATAAAATTTAAGATTTTAAACTTTACACAAAACAGCAGTCAGTTTAAAAACTTAATGTGTTAGAAAGGACTGGAAGTTGTCACTGCAATTGTAATTCAGCATTTATTAAAAATAAACCAAAACTTGTGAAGTAAAAGAAATAAATTATCTCCAAGTAAATCATGAGACTCAAACTGTTGATTTTGCATGAATGACATTTAGCTCAGAACTTAGCCGTACTTCCTTAGAAGCAGAAATAGAACAACTGTCTGTTACCATGTGGAGAACAGTCTGGCCCAGCAGGTACCTCCTTGAGAGCAGCCAGCCTGCAGGGCCCCAGGGAGCAGAAGGGCCCCGGGAGCCATCTGCAAGTGCTGGGATCTAAGCTGCACTTCAGCCCACAGGAGTGCACGCATTAAATAAGTCATAGATCCCTTGCTTTTGGCAAGGACAATTTCATTTTGGTCAGAAGTTCTAATTGGCTAGTGATCACAAAGTAATTTCTGGGGGCCATCTTAGAACAAAGGATCCCAGACAGCAAAAAAGTGGGGGAGTCACTATGCAAAACTCACTCACGTTATCTTTAACTCCTACAATCACCACAGACAAAAGAGGAAGAGAATGCTTTGTTTTGAAATGAAATTTTCTATCAGTGAAGCCCATTTTCCATTCTTGGCCCCTTAGGACCTCTTCACAAAAAGTGCTGTTTTTACAGACGTGCACACCGGGGAGAGTTAATTTCACTCCAGAAACAAGGAATTTCAGGTTAAGCTTCATCTCACAACAATCTTACAAGTCCCTGCATCTCTCTAGGTCAAACCACAGTAAGGAAAGGAGGCTGCAACCCGGAGGGCCCTGGACTCAGCCCCACTAGTAGGGTCAACGTGAGGTTAGCAAACAAAACCTAGGAAGGCAGCAAAAATGTTACAGCCAGACCTCGGGATCATTAGACCACAAAATAAAGTACAGCCTCAAAATGTGCTTCACCCCATTAGCTCTGCCCTGACAACATGACTGGAGATGTCCTGTTGGTGGTTACAGAAGTGAAAAAAACCATAAATTTAACTTAACTTACTTAACTTTTTAACAATTTTTTCATTTCAATAAATTTATTTTGATTGGTTGGATTGTTTAAGAGGAAGAGAAGAATCTGCTCATGTTTTTCAACCTGAGGGTGAAAAATAAATAGTGTTACTTCATTCCTAAAAATGCTGAGTATAATTTCACTTAAAGGAAATTTTACCCACTTGTTTCTGCAACTCTGTGCAGCAGCAATTCACCCTGTTCATCTTTTCTAAAAGCAAATACAAAAAGCCATTATCAGACAACACACATTATAAATAACAGGAAAAAAATAGCCCCTGGAGACTGAATATAAACAGATCTAAGGGCAGATCCTTTCCGACTACAAAGGACTTGAATGATTAACTTTTCATTTGGGCTTTAATGTTATCTATATTGTGTCCTGGATTATACCAAATGAGCACTCTCACCTCCAAGGTTTTAGGTCTTTGTTTGTCATACACGAGATCTCTCCTTTAAGGGCAGACCTGCCAAATCATCATCATATGAAAGAACCAGTAAGATCCATTCTCAAAAATATGAGTTCCTTTCACTTTGATCAGGATCAAAAGGAAGCTGCAAGTTCTGAGTGCTTGATATTTCTACAGCTCTCAGCATCGACGCTGTATCAACAGTGCTGCTGAGACTCATCTAAGAAAAACCCAGACTGCAAGGCCCGCTTCCCTTCAGGCGGCTCCTCAGAGGTGGCACCATGAGTGAACACAGCGCCACTGGATTTACAGAGGAGGACGAATGGGATGTGGCCATGGAGAATAAGGAAAGATCAGGTCAACTAAATTGATTACATCTGTTCTTGGTTACACTTACAAGTTATTAAGCCTGAAAAACATACCTTTATTTAAAGCACTTTGGTTTTTCGATGTGATGTTTTTTGCCAGACCGTACATCACCAGCTTATCAGCTATATTGACAGTACCGTTCTCAGAACACTTCTCAACCAAAACTATGTGGACATTCTTGATAACTCCTTTTACAGAAAGCATTACATTCTGATCCAACATGAAATTTTTTAGTAGTTCTATCATTAATTGAGAACAGCTTCCATTCAATTCCATTAGTCCTGAAAAAAAAACTGAATGTTAGAGTTAATCTTCAAGTCCCTTAAAGCTAATATTTAGATAAATTACCTAAGGATAATAAGCAAAAGGCTCACTGATTTCAGCTAGGTTTAGGTATGCTTTGACGCACTACTGCTGTTGCATTCAAAAAAATCAACCGTAATACATATTCATCAATCCCTCCTACATGTCAAGCACTAATTTAGATCTAGAGGGCTAAAAACAAATATCCACCTTCATGGACATATATTCTAATGGGAGAAGCAACAATAATAAAGATAATTTTGCAAGTCTGAGTCAAAACCAAAGCGGACTGTGAGGCATTCAGTGTGTTACCATCTGCCAGGAATCTCTGGGTAGAGAAATCAGGAGTAAGAATAAAAAGCTACTTAAGCATTTTAGTTTACTTTACTCAAATTCCCACTAAAGGGCTGAATAAATATGCAGATATAGTACGAATAGGAAGGTAGCCCAAAATGGTGTCATTTGAATGTCTCTAGTCTCTGTGACAAAGCAGAGAGACCTCCATGCGAGAGGTCAGATGACTGACCCCAGGTCGTCCTGGCCCTGCCACTTACTAGCCTTGCAACCTAGCACAAATCACAATCTCTGAACCTTGATTCTCGGAAGCTGATCTGTAAAACAAATATAGAACAATGTAATTTTTGTGAGGATGAAAGAAAGAATAATTAAATGATATGAGATTCTTTTGGTAAACTCTGCTTGATATTTAGAAATCTGGGCAGTTGCTTAAAATACCCTCTTGTTTTAGACTTAGGGCTACAAAAGGAAGAAAAAAAATCCCACAGTCACCCAAGTTGGAAAGTGACTTAACTGTCTACCTTCAAAAGAACATTTAATAATTTGGAAAGGAAGCTGCAGGTGGCTGGCAGGGATTGGCTGCACTCTGCAGAGAGGCAGAGTTTCAATGTTTCCATAGTCCGCGTAGAGCACTTTCACATCAGCATCCGATGTCCCCAGAACAACGGCACGGTACCAGAAGTCATCTTCTGAAAATACAACAGAATCTCAGGTAAGAAGTTAAGTTCAATGATGTCCTCCGCCCTTAGGATGGCTCTTTACAGTCACATTTACATCCCTTAGAAATTCACACCAAGATTTCTGATTTCATGCCAAGAAGTTTAGATTAAATACAACCATAACCTCTACTCCTTCCAGATTCTACTTAAAAGAGAGTTACAGAATTAAACAGAAAAAAGCCTAAAACCACAAGGATAGAGAACAAGAGAGAAGACAGTATGACACTGGAAGCTGGAAAGCAGATGCATGAATGGAAATGATAGAGCAGAGCTCAACTAAAGCTGGCTGTAAGGAAGCCAAGAAGCAGCCTAGTTTGTGTCTCAAATCCCCAAGCATCCAAGGTCAATATTTGGTGCTACTCATGCAACAGTAGGAGTAAAGATGGAGCTGAAAATGGGGACTGGATAACAGAAGCAGAGTTACTTTCTCAGACATATAGACTTTAGTTTATAAATACACTTACACATAATACCTATTTTTAAAGTTGCTAAAGAGAATGATGAGTTTTATGTTTACATGTTTTAACAGAGCTTAGAAAATTCCCCCTTTTCCGGGTAGCTGCTCCTACCCACGGACAGAAGACTGGTTTCTTCCCCACACAGACTGTAGACTGGGGAACATGACGCAGAACAAACAGAGACGTTTACAAGAAGACTGTGAGGCAAGCTATGGACTCCAGGCAGGAGACAACCATCTCAAGCAAAAGCACTTCAAGACACCAGCGTCAGGAGTCCCCAGTGAAACGGCAGAGCCGAGTCACCCTGCAGCGACACCCACCAAGTGGACGAGCTCTGCTCACCCACAGAGAAACTCCCAGTTAGCTTCTTAGCGCACCATTTTAAATAAGTGAACAGCAAAGGTTGACCAGGTAGTAAAACGAAGTCTCCAACATAAAAGACGAAGGCCAAAACAAACAGGAACTCAAGGAAACAGAGACCAAGGATGGAGAAGACCACGGAAATGAAAAGAATGATATAAAAATCCTCAGAAAAATGACCTTCCCTCCTTAAAATGAGTACCAAGGCAGTATTAAAAACACACATTTGAGAAAACAAAAAAGCTACTGAAACCAGAAAAGTGATATTAAAAATGAAGACAAGTTGGAAGATAAAACTGAGGAAATCTCTTGAAAAACAGAACAAAGGAAATTCAGCAGAAAAGTGTAAGTCCAACATCAGAATATTTTGAATTCATAAACCAGCAGAATATGAAAGAAGGGAATAAGTGAATTCAAAAAAAATTTCTCAAAACCGACGCTCATGAATTTCTGGACTAAAGGCCCCCCCACTGAGTGCTCAGGACAAAGGTGAAAAGAAAACCAATCACAAAACCAAGTCACATCATAAAATTCAAAACTGGGGATGAGGAGATTACCAGAAGCTCCAGAAAGGAGGAAAAAAACTATGTACAAAGTATGGAGAATCTGAATGACATCTTGACTAGCCACAGAAATAGCTAAAAGACAATATAAAAGCAATGTCTTCAGTATTTTGAGGAAAAGATGATTTCCAACCTAGAATTCCATACATGGGTAAGCTATCAAGTAACAGGGGAGAATAAAGGCTTTTTCAATCATGGAAGATAACAGAAAACTTACCTTACATGTACCTTTTCCCAGCTTCCAGAGGATGGGATATTCCCAAATATGAAGAGTGAGTCAAAAGAAAGGGATCCAGAAAACAAGGTGAGACAAGGCAGGGGAAATCTAGCCAACAAGGTGGGGTGGGAGAGAAATCCAAGGAGCAAAGGGGGCTGGCGTTGAAACAATCCCCAGCATTGAGGGTAAAAGAAAAATTCCGGACAACAGCTCACGTCTGGAGGACAAGCGATGTAGACAGGGGAGCAAACCAGAAGGCTGGAGATGCCTACAACATGGTAAAAGCTGACCAAGGTCACAAAGTGTTCATGGAGAGAATTTACACCCATGCAGAGAACTGGAGATCACTAGTAAAATGATAGAACACTAGTAACAAAAAAGGCTGCTGTGAAAGAAAAACGTAATTACAGGCTAGGCTGTGAATAGTGTTCGTGCAATCTTAATAAAGTAGTACTTACCTAACCAAAAATTATGACACATTTCTACTGAGAAGAAAGAGAGGGAAATTGTGGATCCAGTTGCCATACAAAAGAAAAATAAAACTAAATAAATTTTTTAACTGGAAATCTAAATTTTAAAATGAACACTCTTTAGGCAGCAGATCAAAGCCACTTACAATCCACTGCTGGTAAGAGGGTGACGAAACCGGCCCCTCACAAACTTACAGCACATGTGGACATTTCTCTGAGATGCCCAGAGACCAACATGCTTCCAGAACTTACAAAACAGGCTACATCCTTTGACTCAGGAATTCTAGCCCCGAAAATTCACCCTAAAGTATTTACAGCTACCAAAATTTCGGCCCAAGAATATTCACTGTGTTATCTACACAAGCCAAAGGAATTTGTTAACAATGAAATATTAAACAGAGGAGAATGGTTAAAGAATACCCAATTCAGTGAGTCTGGCCTCCCTAAGGCATTTCATTTTTTTAGGACATTCAGAGTTCTACAAATTACTTGCAGTCCCTCCATTTATAATGTTGTTGATCAACGTAAGACATACACAGTTACCTAGAAGTACCGACAGACTTACAGCTATGTACCCACATCCTAGTGGAAATATACTCTGTGGCTGTGGAACAGGGAAGGTGAATAACCCCACCACATGGATTAAACCAACAACCTTGCCTTTCTTAATTTCTCTACCTATCCAAGTGAAATCCACGTCTAAAACAACAAAGCCCACATACTCTCTTATAAAAGAGAACAGACAAATATCTTCCCTTTAATATTTGACCAAAAAGAATCTTACTTGTGTATTTGGCACAGCACGCATCTCCAATTTTTGGTCTATAGGCCGATCTACTTTTCTGAGCATTGCAATATTCTAACAATTCAGCTGTCAATACACACAGTTTTTCCTGTTCTAAAATATATAAACAACAGTAATTTGTGAAGAAATTTTCAATGCTACTATTCATAAAAGTATATAAAAAGGAACGTCTAATCTAATCACTCAACAAAGAACCCGTGTATATTAAAATATACATTACATTTTAAAAACAGATAAAACCACTATTGGTCACCTTGTGGGGAAGGGATGCAATACTGGGAGGGAGCAAGAAGGAAGCCACTGGTGGGCTAATTTGTTGATCAGGTGGCTCTTCTAGCGTGTTCACTCTATGAAAACTTGTTAAGCTGTAGTTTTACAATATTGTTCAGTATACTTTTCAGGAAGTGTGTTACAGTTAATAAAATGAAACAGTATTTCACCATATTGTATGTTCTTGTCAGGATGGATAATCCTAAACCCCTGCTTTTTATTATACAGATTAAAGATTATTAGTCATACTGAAGATACATTTACTAGCAGTGATTGCATCACCACAATTATTGGTTTTGACCATTTGGAAAAAAAAAAGGGTCATTTTTTTCAGGCTTCAAGTTCCTACAAATTATTTTGAACAGCCAACTTGTACTAACTCACCTTCTGATACTACAAGAATAAACTTAAATACACTGAAGAGATGCATTAATTGTAAACTTTCATGAAACTGAAAAGGAAAATTAAAGTCAACACTATACACTACTCTTACTCATGATTCGGTCCAGTGTAAAACATTTCCCTCAGTCTCCAAGATACAGTAACACTGTGATTATAGACTGACTACAAAATACTCTTTCAATATATCTAAAATAGTTTCGCTTCAAATTCTCTTAAATGGCTTAATAAATACAATTCAGTACAGATAGTACCTATGGAAATCATACAGTAATTAACGATGCCATCCTGTTATAAAGACCTGTAGATTATCAAGACCAGTGGAACAGGCGCTGAATGCAGGGAATTCCCCTCACATTCACATCTGTGTTTTTACAATTAAATTTTCATTAAATGATGTTATGATCAATTAAAACATTGAGTGAAACAGAAACCATCACCCTTCTCTTTTTCCCCTCACTTACTAAGGAGTTCAGATAAGTTCATTCTAGGGTTTAAAAGATCAGCATAAATATGTCTCAAACTTTGGTTTCTTACCTGCCACTTCATTTGGTAGAGCATAAAACAAGTTTGGGTTTACGATTTCTAATACGCTTGCTTGTACAGTTTTATTCACTGGCAATTCAATTGTCCTCCATTGCTCAGCTGAAGAGATGGCTGCAACACAGGTCCCACATGAAAAAGATGAATTAACATCCTACTGATCATCAACGTGCCCCCATTCCCAAAATTAAAACTTTTATTTTCACAAAAGAATATGTTTAATTTGAGAGATTTTCGTCAGTATTACAAAAAAGTTCAATCTATAATGAGAAGCTTTAAACTACTACATTCCTATAGCATATTTCAGTAGTGTGTTTCCTTTTCTGTACTAAGTTTAATGTAATTCTTAAAACGTATTAAAACTTGAAGGGATACATAGTTGTATGGTGCATGTTCACCTGACGAGTTACTACATTAAAGATGAGTATAGTGCTTTATAAAACCATGTTTCAATAAATACTAAACTAACTTTAAATGATCTATTACTCATCTATTTCCACAAAGCATGTTTATATAGGAAAATCATGTCACTTAGAATATAAAAATTTTCATAGCCTATAAAAGCAAAGGATAACATAAATTTAAATAATAAATGGTTTTAAAATGTTACCTTGAAGGCCTGGGGCATCGATTTGAAGATCATGTTTATTAACAGGTATATTGTTTGCTAAGTCTTTATGTGGTGAACTAGCTTTTAACGTCAAATGTTCATCAATCAGAACATCATCAATTATTCTGGGATAAGAAGTGGAAAGATCGGTGAGTTCAGTTCCCACTCCATTTTCACTGATTTCAACCACTCGGGCTTGGAGTTTTTTCCCTGCAACACACGCCTGGAATCTTGCTATGGCTTCTTTAGTCCAATGTCTGTTTCTAGGCTGTGTAACTGACAAACAAGAACAGCATTAAAAAGAATTCTGTGCCCCAAAGCTGCACTTGTGCCTCAAGAGTAACCAGGACTGGACCTTTGCCAAGTTTACCATTCAGATCAGTGATTTTGAGTTATCTTTTTTCAATAATCAATTACACATTTCATCCTCCATGCCTGGGTTACAGATAATGTGTCTGCAAATACACTCCTAGGGTTTTAGGAGATTCAAGATCTGTCCTTACTTCCCTCTCTAACACATCTTCACCAGGCATTTTTCCCAACAGGCAAAAACAGAATTATTATTTCTTTTAGAAGCCATCATTGTTACATACACAGTGATACGTTAGTTACCAATTATTCTAGCAAAAGATGTTAAACATCCACTTTTACCTTTGTGGACAGCTGTCCAACAATAATTTCAAAATGTCATTTTAAAATTACTTAGCCGAAAATTATTTTTCTTAGGTAACTTTGGGTTATACCCTTATTTTCATAACAGTGATTTCTAAACTTGGGTATGCATTTGAATTACCTAGAGGGCTTATGGAAACAGATTTTGAAGTCCTAGCCTAGAGTTTCCAATTTACTAGTAGGTCTTGGGTGGGGACTGAGAGTCTGCATTTTTAACAAGTTCTCATGTTGATACTGGCTGGGGTAGGATCACATTTTAAGAAGAACTGACAAAAAACACGGTAATTAAAAACGATCCCAAACATACTTAGTGTAAAATAAGTGGAAAGAAAACAAACAGGCAAGAGGAAAAATAAAAAGCATCTAATGCTTTCAGACATGATCACCGTTAACATTTTGGTACCCAACCCTCCACAGCCTTCACATGCACACAGAAATATACACATGCACACAGAAATATACACATGCCCATATGTACTCATAATTCTTTCATAAAGAAATGTTCATAATAAAAAAACAACTATTATGGGTAGGCACAGTAGTAGTAATGGCCAGGCTTTATATCTTGTATCTCTTTTATTCCTAGCACCTCTTTGAGGATGGCACCGTTATTTTCCAGGTAAGGGAAAGGAGACGCAGAGAGTTTAAACAGTTTACATTAAGGTCGCAGAGCTAGTAGGCAGCAGAGCTGGTTGTAGTCTGTCCTCTCAATCACAGTGCCACCCAGTGTCTCTATTATATTATATATTATAACTTCCTTCACTTAAATCATGAACTATTCTTCGTATCAATAACACATATTTAACATCACTTTAATGACTGTGTAACAAGAGCAAACACTCAACTTCCTGAGTGCCAGGCCCTGATCTAAACATTCACTTACTCCCCACCACAACCCTATGAAATAGGTACTACCACCTCCCATTATACAGCTCCTCACTCAACCAACCCTCTGTTATTGGCTATTGAGGTTGTTCTGCTATTATTAACAGCAGTGTAATGAATTTCCATGGAGGTGAACTTTGTGAAATTACAAGACTAGTATTTCTTTGGGATAAATTATGACAAGTAAAAATACTAAGATAAAAAGTAGGACTATTTGAGGCTTTTAAGGAATCCTGCAAAATGCCTTCAAAAGAAGGCATCGGTTTTGACCCCCATCACACGTATAGCAGCTGCTTCCCTACACGGACATCAACACTGGACATTCTGACCAGCTTACTAAGCCACGTTTCTAAATTTCATAATATGAAACAGGATCTTCTAACTTAACACAAAACATTAAAATTACATAAACACTGAGAAGTTTATGTACCGTAAATATCAGAAGACAGTTGAGAAAATTTCTTACTCTGCACTGTACCTGCTAGCCAGCACTGTACCCCTTGAAATGGAAGCTCTAAAAATTCTGATGGGATCATCTGGAGTTCGTCTGCAGCAACCTCTTCAGTGTTTCCATAATCCACAAAACGTACTTTAATGTTTCCAGTTGGTAAGATTTCCTTGACTAAAGCACGATACCAGTTACCGTCACCTAGATTTAACACAAAGTTTGTAACATGGAATATTTCTCTTCAATTAAGACTTAAGAATTTTATCTTCAAAAAGACCATCTTTTGTCTAAAGTAGCTAATAAATGTGCCCTCTTCCCAGATGACACTATGACACTTTGTTTTCCATTCAGAAGTCCCTACAAGAATTCTCCAAATTCATTCTTAGAATACCTCCAAAGTTTTTATAGCATCATGTTTTTACATTTACTATAACTTAAGACTTCATTCCAATAACCTATCCAATAAGCAGAATATGAAGAGGAGGTAAGACTTAATAAACTTGAACATATTTGTCAAAGTGGAAGACATAACACTCTCACCACTAATGAAAGTGTTTTACTTGTTACTTGGTAAATAACACAAAAATAAATAACAAAAACCTGCAATGAAATTAAGGCGTTTCATCAAATGTATTTTCAAAATAAACATGCACAGGGCGACCAGAATAAACAGTGAATCTGTAGTGAACGGGTCTCCCGTTCTTTAGCTCTTAACGTTATCAGAAATTCTGGAAAGAAAAGCATTTGGCAAAGTCTAGGTAAGAAAAGTATCAATTGGAGGCTCCCTGTTACAAAGACAGAAGGAAAAGGCATATCTTAAGCATTCATTTAATTCCGATTATGAAAAATATCTGCTTAAACATCAGGAATACACACTGAAAATGAGGGTTCAATGTCAAGAAATAGAAGATTCTACTGTAGTCAAGACTGCACAACTGCAACTTACCTACAAAAAAAGCACAACAAGGTTGCCCTATTTCTGCCTTAAAATCATTAGGCAACTTCTGCTGGCAATAATCTGCTAGCAATTTGTTCAAATCACTGAGTTTTTTCAGAGCTGAAAACATAACACAACACAGCATTTAATATTTTAAAAACATTCAGAGTAACAGATTTTCCTTTAAAATTGGAAAATGTTTTGATTGTAAAAACTCAGGTACATCCCCAAACAACCATAAAGTACACCAAACGCCTTTCTCTTTTCCTCATTTAAAAATAAGTTGGGCAAGTAAGTCACTGTTCAGTTAATACTTGCGATAAACCCCATACCAACAATTTCCTGGACGCAGTGACGTGGCAATGGCATTGCTGTTGGTACTACAGAGTGAGTTTTGCACGTGGACCAGGAAACAGTGTACAGGCCTGCACAGAAATAAAGTTTACACAAGCTGTCCTGAAGGAGTGTATGTAACCACTAAGTAGATGGCACAGATAGTGTCTGCTAAGGAGATTCAGAGAGGTGAGCTCTGTGTGCTAAAGGTTTCGTAGAGAAATCTGAAGTATGCCTCGTTTGCTAGGAATGGAGACGGCATTCCAGAAGAAATAAACAGCTCTGAGGCAAAGTACCAAACCAAGCGGCCAGATGACACTCGGTGGGAGTAGCGAGGAGTAGAAGGTAAACCATCGAAGACCACCACCAGGGATGTGCTTGGAAAAACACCACCGAGGGGTTTTACATGCCAAGTAAAGGGATGTGAACACTACAAAAGAAAAATATCTTTGAAATCTGTGGCAAAGGCCCACTGACAGAAATGGAAATTAAATTCTATCGGGTTAGAACTGTCACCTTTCAAATTAGCCAAAATGAGAAAGTTTGAGGACACGCCGCTGGAAACGGTGTGGGCAAGGGCTCTCATGCACTGCTGGTGGGAGTTAGCTTGGCCCACCTCTTGAGGGCGCTCTCTCTCAAGAGCACAGGCACACATATCCTCTGACATATGCCAGTTTTAGCAGTTTGTCCCATGGATATGCTCTCAGAACAAAATCACAGAGCACAAGGATTGTTTTAGTAATAGATGCTTGGAAACACTAATCCTTTAGCTGTCCACACCTGGGTTAAATTAGGATAAAGCCACACGGTGGAATACTATGTGACCATGAAAAAGAATGGGGACAAAATGGCGATGTGGCATCCTGGAATGGACCCGAACAGCAAAAGGCCACCTCTGGAGAAGGACATCTCGCAAACTCCAACTGAAGTCTGGTGTTCGGTTCACAGAAGTTTACCAATGTTGGTCTCTTAATTGTAAGAAACACACCACAACTATGTAAGACGTTAACTCTAGAGGAAGCTAGGTGAAGGGTATACAGGAACTCTCTGTACCATCTTTGCAACTTTTCCACAAATCTGAAATTATTCCAAAATTTAAAAAGTGTATTTTAAAAAGAATGGAGGAAACACTATGTGAGCTGATATCCAGGATATACTGGGAGAAAAAAGTCAAAGTGCAAAAATTATTTACAGTGTCTTATCATTTACGCCTACATGAAAAGGAAGGAATATATACATTCATACAAACATGTGTATAGCATACTTCTGAAAAGATGCTAAGAAAATTGAGAAAAGGAATTGGAATGATATTTAGAAACTGAGAAGAGGAACTGGGAAACTTACTTTCCATATATATACTCTTCTGTAACTTTTAAATTTTGTACCATATGCTTGTATAATCACTTGTGAAAATTAAAACATAATTTAAATATTTTAAAATTTTATCCTATATGAAACAGCAGCCTATCTACCAGACAATTCTGAATGAAGGGATGACAAATCTCAGAAACTGAGAGAAACTTAGTTATCTAGCTTAAGGTCCTCAATTAACAGAGAGAAAACCCCAAATTTAGAGAAGTTAAAAATCAACAATGCTCACCAGAATGGCTCAAGAGAGCAAGATGGAAAATACAAAGTGTTTTGTGAGGATGTGGAGCAACCAGAACTCTCAAACTGACAACTGTTCTGATCATTTCCGAAAAGTTTTGGCATTCATTGATTAAAGCTGAAAATATACATATTCTTTAAGATTTGGCCAGTAACTTCATTCCCAGGTATATGTTCAATGGAAATGCATGCACACGTGCGATAAATTTGTATGAGAATGTTCATACCAACATCATTTTATAGCTCAGAACTAGAAGCAACCCAAATATCCAACAGTGGAAAGGAACAATCAATCGCAGTACATTCATACAATAATGCACGTTGCTCACTATGCAGTAGCAACAACAAAAAAACCAAGCTACAGCCACATGTAAAAATGGGCGAAACTCACAAACAGCATGAAAAAAAGCAACAAGGCACAGAAGAGTAATACTGAATGATTCCATTCATATAAAGTTCAAAAATGGGAAAAATAATCTATGCTATTATCAGAAGGCAAGGTAGTATTTACTTTTGAAAGAAAGACATGGTAGTGATTGCAGGAGACAAGAAGGAAACTTCTGAGTTACTGGTAATGTTTTATTTCTTGACCTAGATGTTGGTTACACAAGCGTTTTAACTTTGGGCTCGTTTGTTACGCTGTACTCTTATTTATGCACTTATCTATACATATGTTACATTTCAATGAAATCAACAATTAAGATTTTTCAAAAGTGAATTTAGAGGACATTCTGTGAAATCTAAAGGGGTTTAAAAACAGAGACTGTTGAAAACAGAAATAATGGCTTTACATGGAATAAAAGGCCAAGTATAGCCCAATCTTTCTTGGAAGTACAAATGCTCACCTGGCCCTCACCACCCAGCATCTTGCCTTATCTATGCCAGTGTATTTTGTAAAAAGAGACTTAAAATGAGAAGACTCAACTTACCATCCTCTTTAAGCACATGGCAGTAAAACTCTCCAGGACTATACATCATACAGACAACAACATCTACTGTTTCAT
Organism: Camelus bactrianus; assembly: GCF_048773025.1. Classification (NCBI taxonomy): domain Eukaryota; kingdom Metazoa; phylum Chordata; class Mammalia; order Artiodactyla; family Camelidae; genus Camelus; species Camelus bactrianus. The sequence continues at coordinate 30,997,682 of NC_133549.1, forward strand.
CAACGGCAAGTTCAACCCATGTCCACTCCAACGGACTCACTTTTGCTTCTACACCCAAGGGAACTGTGAAAATAAATGGACATTTTGCAAAACAAATAGCCAGAGTGGGGAGTGGGAGGTGAGGCTGCTGAAGGATCTGTTTTTGAAGAACTGAATTTCCAATTACTTTCTTAGTGACTTTACAGGAAAGATAATCAGTCTTAGAATTAACCATCACTACCTCACTAAATCTCAAATTTTCAGATTCACATTTCTGATCGATCTTCAGCTGACTCAAATGCACTCTTCTGATGGATGCTTGATTTAAAAAGACAGAAGGCACTCATCAATTCTTTTTGAAAGTACGAGAACCCACATGTTCACAAAGCCATCTGAACTCCAGCATCACGTCATCTGGTAGACAATTTACTTACCATCAGTTTCCTTCACGTCACCGGGCTTATCTGCCACCACCCCCTTGTTCCCCACAGCAAAGCCTGTGTCGATGAGCACTCTGGTGACACTGATGTGAGGTGTCACGGACCGATCTATCAGCTCCACCAGGGAACTGTTTTCCAGCTTGTCCACCACTTTCACTGTCATCATTTTGTTCTGTACAATATTTTTCATCAGACAAATAGCTTCTGGAGTCCAAATTCCTAATGATGGCTTTACTCCTAACAAAGAATTTTTAAAAGAGCATTAAAATATGTCTTATCTCACAAGCATTTAGAAATTTAGCTCCTAATTTCCACAAAGCTAAACAAGGAATCTATGACAAACACTGGAACCAGAAAGTCCCATCTGAGAAGGATTTTCTAAACATGAAAATGAAAGCAAAATCACACAGAAAAAGTCTGTGAAAAGCTTCTGTACTTCTATGCAAACAAACCATCATAAATCCACAGATGTGAAATGTCCTGAGGTTAGTGGCAGAGGCAGCCTGGAATGCTAGCATTAACCACAAATGGGCACAAGAGATCTCAGCGGGTGATAAAAATGTTCCAAAACTGGATTATGGTGATGGCTGTACAACTTACCACATTTACCAAAAATCACTGAATGGCATAGCTAAAAACAGTGATTTTTATGATATATAAATTATATTTCAGTAAGGTTGTTAAGAAAAGCATAAACAAAAGTATGAAACAATCCAGGAAGAAGCACCAGTCTTTTACGCTGACGCTGACACGTGAAACATCTGCAGCATCTACTGAAGGGGCACTTACAAATGCGCCTTTAGGAATCAACAACCCCTGAGTTATGCCTGGTCATTTCACAAAACTAAGAGCCAAGTAACCTACAAAAAAAGGTCCAGTCTCACAGGTAATGAAGCAAATTAAAACGATTTAGTTTTCAGGTGATCAAAACTGGCCAAGGTGAAATAATACGGAAATACCTATTTCGTGCACCGTGTGAAGGAAGTGACTCCCTCCTGCATTTCTGGTAGGTGTGGGAACTAGTTCCACCCCTTCTAGAGAACAGGCTGTAATACGTACCACAAACATGAAAAGGAGCGTCCCCACTGGCGACTTTCCTAAGGAATCTGACACCTGATACCCACTGACACCAATCTTCTTTAAAAAATTAATTTTAAAAAATTGAAGTATATTCAGTTTACCTTAGTGTCAGGTGTACACCATAGTGATCCAGTATTTTTTATAATTATACTTCAATTTAAGTTACTATAAAATACTGGCTATTCTCCCTATGCTGTACTACATAGTCTTACAGCTTCTTTATTTTATACAGAGTAACCTGCAGCTCTTTCTAAGGAAATGACATTGGATAGGTTGTGAAATGTAGTTAAAAGAACACTGACAGTAGAAAAAATTGGAAATATCCTTGATAACTGAATATTAGTTAAACTATGGTACATCTGAATGAAAGTTGTAGAAACCAATCTTTTAAGATGGAAAGAAATGCCTGCTCCCAGTGGAACATGTAACATATACAATAACTTCTAAGCATAAGATCATAATGTTCTTATTGTTTTTAAAAGCAGGTTTCCCCCTACTTCATGCAATTAAGAGGCTTCTGAGATATTTACTGATAATGCAGAATCTATAAATAACAAAAAGAATATTCCGTTTCATACACATAGGCACATCCTATTTTATTACAGATAGCCAGTCACTTGTATGTCCTAAAAGTTCTACTAAGGGTTGTTCTTACACTAAGGTAAGTTTACATCTAAACACATTCCTTGATCTACTCACTAATTTTGATTCTAATGCTGCTCCTTGAGGTTTCAGTATTTTAATATGGGAACCATAAAAATCACATACCTGCCAGCACACACTTGATAGCTTGCATTGGCAACTCCAACAACTTTGGAGTTATGGGACAAAGTCTTGTCAAACTGAGGATTTCGAAGTTTCCATAGTCTACGTATCCGATCAGCACAGACTCCTCAGAAGCATAGGCCAGGACGGAGGCACGGTACCACTGTCCGTCCTCTAAAAAGGGACAGACTGAATCTCAGATGATCTTCCAAGGAAGATATAAACACACACTTTTCCTCCCCAGTTTAGATGGTCATTTGGAGACACTACTTTAATGTAACATCGAGCTTTACTGAACAATGTACACTTATTCAACACTGTGACTTATCAGAAGGCTTCAACTCCTAAAATGTCACCTTTACTCATCCATTACTAGATGATTCACGCCATGTGCTGTCATTATTTATTTACGTGCTTTGTCTCCCTAGTAGACAGACAGACATTCATTAGGATAGAGAACACAACCTGGTCACCTCAGTGGATCAATTTTAGAATTGTCCCTGGCAGGACCAGTCAACCAGACTCCACCAACCAAGCAATCGATTTACCAGAGGCCTACTTGTAGCTCCCCTTCTGCGAGGCCACCGGACCTCCCTGCAGCAGAGAACTGAGCCCAGTCATCAGAGAGCCATCATCTGTGCAGGTACAGCAGCCATGACAACTCTGTGCCTCCAGGCCCTCTTGTTATTCCAAAGAAAACTGGCCAAGACATGACCCTGGGAGGATCCGGATTCACATCCTGATGTGAAATCACTGCTGGTGCACTTCACTACTCAAATTTCAAATGCAGCCATCCAATGTAAACTGAAGACTGTTTCACCGGCTGTTACTTAATTATAGGTAAGAAATTCATTAACACTCTCCTTCCTTACCTGAGAACTGAGCACAGCAGACATCACCAATGGTCGGATAAAAATCTGACCGTGGAGACACCTGACCACAGTACTTGCTAAGTGATGCCTGGAGTTCAGCCAGCTTATCTGTAGATAAAGATCACATCTTAAACAAAAGGAATACAAGCCTACACAGTATCTGCATTTTTGTATGCTGAATCTCTCAAAGTATGCTACCCTGATAGCACAAATCAAGATTTACTTACGCCCACTTTGTAGCTGTTGACAGAAGAAGTCTTCTGGAGTCTGAATGTGGGCAACCACACCACAGAACTCATCACCTACATTCAAAGTCAACACTTTGGGGATTAGGTCACTTCTGTCTACAACAATTTTGTTTTCAGCTGTCATTTTCCCAACATCTTCGAGATCACCTTATCAGAAAACAGAAAAATAAACCATTTTGGTTTCATTAACCCAACTTTCCAGCTTTTCAGCTGCTCTTTCAAACCTCCTGGCCCTCATACATGCTGTTCTTTTTTTCCTGGAACCTGTTTCCAATCCCCCAACAACCTGAGTGCTTTCTGCTCGGTATGGGGTCACTGGGAAACACTCCTCTCCCAGTCTGGGTCAGGTGCCCTTCCCAGGGACCCCCGCACTCTGCACTCCTGCTGTCAAGCATTGTATGATCTCTTCTCTAGGTGTCTGCACTGCCCACAGAGCACCCTCCCCGATGGTACCTCCATAGTCCTGGTGAAGCAGAGATGGCTGGGTGGATTCGTTCCTTCCACCAACCCCTCTGCAGCATCTGCTACTGCTGACGACTTCCAGAACACTTACTCTTCTGTTATCCTGGCAGCACTATCCCTGTTCTTTTTCCACCTCTCCAATCACAGCTTCTCACTTGACATCATGGGTCCCAGGTTCACCTCCCTCACTTTTCCTCACTTCACTCTCTCCCTAAGACACCACCATTATTGATGGTTTCAACCATGACTACTTTTAGACCAGAAAGTATTGGGTTTTCCCCTCCAGATGGCAAAACACTACTGAGAGCTTTTCAGCAGAGCTGTCACACTAAGATTTCTGTTTTAGGGATTTCACATAGGCAGTACTGTAAGAATACAGACAGGACACCAAAGATAAATTGGAAGGGTTTTGCAATTACCCTTGAATGATAAGGATTCCTGAACCAGAAAAATGGTAGGAAAAAACTTATTTTAAAGGAAGGAAAAAAAAATGCTACTTAGGAAGGAGAATCAATAAAGACCTGGCAATCAATCAGACAGGGTAAAGGATGGGAGCTGAGGAATAAGGAAGATTTAAGGATGACTCAAGTCTGTTTATGCGACAGGATGTGACCATTCACACCACCATCAATCTGGCAATCACCTCTGAACGAATGAGCCAAAGACAATGAAGTATATCTACACCTAAAGTAATTGGCAAAAAGCAAAGGGGAAAGCAGACTGCAAAAAACAACATCACAAGATTAAGCAAACAGACAATAACATGACGATAGCAAAACTTCTTGGTTCTCTTGTTAGACCAAATGAAAAACTACACAATTAAATAAGAAAAAACTTAAGAAACACTATCCTACCAGAACAGAATGTTATAACCCTATTTTTTTAATTGCTGGAATATGAGGGAAGAGGGAAAAACAAATCAAACTAAGGAAATGATAGCCAAAAATCCCTCAATCCAAACTGTCTTGACATTTAGTACTTTATGATCTCTGATAATTATCAAGTTAAGGATCAATCAGGAAGACAGGGAAGGAGGACAAGCAGGGAAGGCAGATTAAAAATAATATACTCCCAAATTTAAAAGTATCATCCTCCTTACACAAAGTTTATAAACAGTGTGATAGTTGTGTCTTTTTTGTTTTGTAGAGAAATATAATATATTCTTTTTTGTTTCGTAGACAATATACTATACATTCAATATTAATCTGTATACTCACTTGAATCTGCACTTTGCTTCTTAGAATTTTGTCCCTTGGGTTTCAAGCCATATCCCATTTCTATGAGCACGTGGTCTAACAGTTTTCCTAAAAGTGATTAAGAAAACACAGTTCCACTGAGATATGTATTATACCAAGTATTGGAGGAAAAGCATAAACACAAAATAAATGAATCATAATCACATGATTTACAGATTACAGCTATTAATATCCTGGCATATTCCTTACTAGCTCAGTTTCTATGTGCAAAATATAGTTAGTTAATGCTCAGTTTTAAAAATTGAGGCAAAATTCCCATCATCGCTAGACAGAAAACTAAATAAAAAATTTTACTTAAAAATTCTGAATAAAATAACATGAAAGATTTAGTTACCACCTCACTGGCATGCTTAGAATGAGCACGATTTACGAGAAAGAGTAAATCTAAGACCTAAGACTACTTCATCTCAGATGTAAAGGATGGCTGACCCAAGGGTGAACCAGCAGCCACGTAAACTCCAGGTTCCGTGAAACAGCATCCAAAGCTCCAGTCACATCGTGGAACACAACCAGCAAAGAAACAAAAGACAGAGACTGCATACTTAATTTCACACCAGGATTAACTACATTTTCTACCAAGTCACCAACCAGCCATGATGGGTCTTAGAAAGCAGAAGAGTAATAACACCTTGGAAACCAAGAGGCAATTATAAGCACACTGGAAGAGGTCACTTTTCAAATACGCTTAAAGCTAGAAGGGAAGAACTGATTCCAAACTGTTTCCATTTCCACAACCTAAATACTATGTGCCTGTGGTCTTAAGGCTAACCAAATGCAGGTCTGCGAAGGCTGTTCAAAGAAAAAGCACTCATGAGGACAGACAAATTCACAGAGAAATTCCTGAATTTTCCCCATAAATGAGCAGAGATCAGGACTAGGTCCTATAATGGCTATGTTAAAAGCGTGATGCAATTTCCCCACACTAAGTCTAACTCTAACGTTTCAGTCCACCCAATTCTACAAACCCGACCTTGTCTCTGACGAATTACCAACTGCCAAGAGCAGAGCCACGGCCATATTCTCAGTTACAATCTGAGTGACTCCACAGCACAGCTGACCTGGTCTCACTCCATGTTTCTGTTTCTTCTCTGAGTAACTGATGGAGACTAAGGAACATATTAAGTGTTCCAGACTCAGATCTTACCTGAACTTGTCAGCATCACATCCACAGCAAAGGTAACCACTTCCTCGCTGAAGATGTCCACAATCTTTACAGAGCAGAACTGCTCCATTAACAGTGACTTAATAGTTGTGATACAATCATTGCTCCAACTCCCCTCTGCTGGGATAACATTGGCCACAAAGCATTTTATGGCCTGAAAGATTTTACACAAGTTACTAAAAAAATTAGTGTTTGAAAATGACTTTTTTCTAATTAACTATGTAAAGATTTTTTAAAGATAATATATTTCATGCTGAAAATTATCAAGCACTAACCAAATAAGTAATTTTATCAATAATTATTTGCCTTCCTTGATACTTCATCCACAATGCTTTTCCTTTTGGGACTTAAAGCCTGAGAAATTCATGAAGGGATAGTAATTATCCCTCAAACATAAACTGAAGTTGCTTCCAAGTAACGTAATAAATATAGAAACGATTGTTTTTAAAGAGCAGATTGATAAAATGTCCCTAAAAATGCTAAGTTTCTCACCTGAGGCGGCACATAACCAAATAAGGCCTAATAAAATGGCACCAAGAAAGCCCATAGTGTTTCTCTGCATTGTAAAAGATGTAATAGGTACTTTTCCATAAAAACCATGGCAATAGAACACACAAATATTGTGTGCATCAAAACATTAAAAACAGCTCCTTTGGGACATTACTAGGAATTTACAAAGTAAAAGAGACTTACACAAGGAGGAAATAAATCAATGTTTCTGTTTAGTTGGTGAATGCTGTTTACTGGAATTACTTCCTCATTTCCATAATCAATATACAAGACCTGTGCCTTCTTCTGCAGCACATCAACGTCCTGTATTAATACTCTGTTCCAGGTCTGCAAGTGAAACATAACAGAACTCTGCTTCCAAACAGCATTTCACAAACTTAGGTTTAAAAACTCTCAACTAATCTACAGAACATGCGAAGGACATCTACTGTTCTGTTCTGAGGTACTCAGTGAACAAGTTAACTTACTTTCTTAAGAATCTGGCTAAGAGACCCCTGGATGTGCCTACTCTAGGGTCCTTTACTATGCACACCTATCCCCAGGTTGGTGTAGCCCAGGAGATGCTGTGACACACTGATCCCTCAGCCACACAAATAAACACAAACTCCAGTCAGTGTCCCAGCCCTGAGGAGCTACAGAAACAGCCGGAGAGGCACGGGGCAGGGAGTGAGTAACTGGGAGGACCTTCCAGGTTTGACTGAGAAGAGACAGAGGAGAGTGGCCAGAGCCTCATTTCAGGTCACTAATGCATCATTAAAAGCTCTGGTGTCAAGTTGGTAGGACCAAAGTAAATTAAAACGTCTTATTAAATAATTCATTTCATTAGGAGCTACCTGATCAATGGTGTACTTGGCAACACAAACTTCCCCCTTCACAGGGATATAATCTTCTTCATGCACCTTATTTGCATATGTTTCCTTTAAGCTCGCGGAGAGTTGGTTCATGCATTCTAAAACTTCTGAAGAATATAACTGCACATAAAAGTCACTTGGGTGTTTGAATTCAGTAACTGCACCCTTTCAAAGACAGAAAAGTTGTAATAATTTGCTTAGAACACAGCAAATATGAATTACTTACAGCTTTATAACAGCATACAAAAATTGCTGTTGACTGTTTTTGCAATCTTCATCAATTTCAGTTATATTCTGTACCTATCATATAAACTCAAATTAAACACAAGAAACAAGGAAATAAAAATCTATGGTTCTTTGGATCCCTATCTATAGAAATTAAACAATCCAAATACCTTTATTTCCATGGTTTTGCTGAGTTGTAGGCTTCTCAAATCAGAAAACATTATTTTATCAGCACCAAGGGCTTTTTCTTTAGTAACTCCAAGGGGACAGTCTCTCTGGTTCAAAAAAAAAAACCACATAAGTGAGTTACTGACAAGCACGTGTTTAAATGATACTGTGGCCACTATTTGCTAGAATCGAGGCCAAAACAGCCTGATTCTCAGGCTTGAGTAAGAGTGTAGAGAAATAGTGTACATTTTCAAGAATCACTAAAACTTACTGTCCATAGGCAGTGTGCACAGAACTGGAGTCACTGAAGAATTAGGCCATAATGGTGATGACAATGTTGTTTATTTAAAAAAAAAAAAGGAGGGAGGGAGAGTAGTGTTTTAAGTTTGGACTTACTAATGCATACATACATTTTTATGGGAATGGATTTTCTTTTGAACGTAGAAGCCTGGACCAAGGCTAAAATTCGTTTATAAATATGAGTTGGAGATAATCGATGTTTTTCAGGTTATGAATGACTCTGCCCACATAGTTATCTAGATGGAAGAAAGGTATTATGCTCCTTAGATGGCAGGCCCTGGTAGAATCCAGTACACAACGCTGGAGAACATGTGCATGCAGGGACTAGGAAGAAAGGACTCCACCAGCAGTGCACCTACACGGAGACACGGTCATCTCAAGTCCTTTCTGGAAAAAGGCTGGGCATAAGCAACTCTCATAAACCTCCCAACAGTCACCAAATCAATCACTAGGGTGTAGAGATTTACTCAACAGGAAACTGGTTTTTAAATAAACACTGGTGCAAGGCAGAAACAAGCCATAAATATTTTATTTAGCTTAAGTCCTCTTAATTCAAAATAAAGGGAGTCATTAAAAATTTGCCCTGAAGGCAAAGAAAGAGTAAATATATCATACCTCGTCTTTCACGTCCACATTCTTCGTTTCAAAAGGTGATTTATTATCCTCAAGTTTGTGGAAACTGAAATAAAGTAACTGATTAAAATACTTACAGCACAGAGCCAAGTAGGAGCAGGGGTCACAATTACATTAAATTCTCAATCAGCAAAATCCAGGAAGAGTAAAACAGCTTCTTCCAGAGAAAATCACAGTTGTAACAGAGTAAAACAACCCTATGCTGGCCAAGCAATGGTCTGCCACTTCCTAATGAAAGGAACACGGCCATAATCTTCAAGCCTCAGTTTCCTCATCTGCAAAATGGAAATATCCCTACATTACCTAAAACAAGAGTTCTGAGGACCAAATGAGGCTGCACAAGTGAAACTGCTCTGTAAACCGGTAAGTAGCATGAAAGTAAGATTTATGTATTTTAAATTCAAAATTCAAGAAGCCTGTGAGAGTTCCACCTTATTAAAATCCAGAGAAGTATACATACAATAGAAATAATGCATTCTAAAGCTCTAATCACTAGAAGAAAAAATTACTTAAGGTTTTAACTCCTAATATGTACTATTTAATAAAATTACATTCATGAAAACTTCTGTTTGTAGAGCTGTTCACTTCTGATTTGTACGCTTTGTTATACCTCAATAAATAAGTAAAAAGTAGTAACTTTTATGTAATTATGGCCTGCTTACCTGATTTGACCCTTATACCACCAAAACAAAAAAGTATTTTAAAATATTCCCTGATGAATTAAAAACAAATCACACTTACTTTTGCTGAACAGGCTTGCACACGATGCTGTGGGCCGACCAGTCCCGCCTCTGGCACGCTATGGAGCAGTAGTATGTCTGCTTGCACTGGGAACACCTCAGAGACCCTACAGAGCACGGCCCACCAGGTCACTGAAGTTTTATTCCAAGTATTTGTTGCCAAGAGCAAGACACTTTCAAAGACCAGACGTATAAACACCATTCTATTAATCATATCAAGGAGATTATTTGAAGAGGATTATGCTGTTTATGATTAGGTGTTAAGATTAAATTTTAAAGCTCTCTTGAAATGCAGAGAAAGGGGAATGCCAAGATGAAAATGAGAGGGAGGACGGACTGGAGACACAACTGGCTTTCCTGAAGCAGAGCCCAGAACGCACATTATAAAGGGAACAATCATCGAAAGAGAAAATCTGCGGTGGTGAAAACAGACGTGTGCAAGCAGACACGGCTTACCTTGTGCCATTTAAAAAGTACAAAACAAAAACCAGTGAAGAGAATCATACCTAGAAAAACTCAGGAAGTTTTTGAAATGAAGTTTAGAAAAATCCCATCAGTATTCAGGCAGAAGAAAACAAGCTGTCTAAAAAACAAAAACAAAAAACACATAAAGAAACAACAAAACTGGGCTGGCCTTGAGTGCCTCTACTCTAAAAGAAATAGAAAAAAGAGAGCTAAATACCCAAACAGCCAGTAAGTACATGGAAACCCTTCAAGATCATTGATCATGAGGGAAATGCAAATTAAAACCACTAAGAAATACCACTACACACCCACGAGAAGGACTAATATTAGAAGAACTGAAAACACCAAATGTTGACGAAGATGTGGAGCAACCAGAACTCATTACCAGGGGAAATATAAAATGAGACAGCTACGTTGGAAAATGGTTTGGCTTTTTCTTATAAAGTTAACGTATACCTATCTTTTGACTCAGCAATTCTACTCCCAGGTATGCACCCAAAAGAAATGAGAACATCTCCATACAAAAACATGTAATAATGTGTACAGAGCTCTATTCATAATAACCCAAAGCTGGACACAAGCAAAATGTTCAACAACAGAACAGATAAACAAATTGTGGTACCACCCAATGGAATGCTACCCAGCCCAGCAACAAAGAAAAAAATAATTAGTGTACATGCAGCCACACAGAATAAATTCAGAAATATTCTCTACATAGAAAAAGCTTTACACAAAAGAGTCCACACTGTATGATTCCATTTACAAAAAATTCTGTAACTGGAAAAAATTAATTTATGGTAAAAAAAACAGTGGTTGCCTTTAGGCGGGTCTAGTGCCTGGGAAGGGACATGAGGGAACTTTCTGAGAAGATGGAAATATTCTTTATGTTGATTAGGGTATGAGTCTGTGCATATAAATGCATGTAAGTTTTATCTCAAAAAAAGTATAAAAAATAATCAAGTAAAGAAGCAGGAAGAGTGGGAAGATATGGATGAACAAGAATGGCAGGATGCTGGTAGCTGCTAAGCTGAAGAATGGGTATGCGTGTATATATACTCTTCTGTTTATATTTCATGTTTTATGTAATAAAAATATTTTTCAAATGTGTAGAGGAGTAATTCAGCAGACATCTGGCAGGAGCAATATGCTTACCAAACAGTCCACAGCAATGGCAGGTTGTCGACCGAAGAGGAGGTCCCACGGAGCTGAAGAATGCCGGACTGTTTATAGACAATGAATTCTCAACCACTTTGTGTACTTTTTTCGATTTTGCAGGAATAACACTATTGCCAGGCTTCTATTATGAAAAGAAAATAGCAATATTAAAACTTGGTAATAAAGCTTTTTTTTTTTAAAGTACTAGATTTGGGATTTCCTCTTCTTAGAAGATAAAATAGATGTACTTTTCCTTACTCCTCCCATTAAGTACAAGGGAAAAGCCTGGGCTTAGATGTAGAACAGTGGCTCTGAAGGAACGCAGCAGACAGGCTAGGAACCCTGAGACCCAGAGAAGGACACGGTGATGAGTCTCCAGAGATTTCTTTCTGTCTCATATACCCCAGATGGGGTGCTGGAGAAGCCAGCAATCCAGCAATGCCAAAAGGCTCAGACTAGCCCCAACAAAGAGACTGCTCTCTCTCTGGCCAGAAGACCAGGCAAGGGGCGGCCCAGCAAGACAGAAAATTTTTATCAGTAACTGCTCTACTCCAGATAACCATCACAGAAAAAACAATGGCCCCACTCCCACCAGCAAAGGTAGACTGGGATGGCTAGATTTCCACCTTTACCAGGCTACAGCGAGGGACTCTGTCTGTCCCACCCGGGTGGTACTGCGGAAGACCAACAGAGTCAGCAGCCAGCACTTCAGCCTTGTGGGGTCTCTCTGTGGAGACCACATGGGGAGCCTGGATTCCCACCTGGCAGTAACAAATGCTCCTCTTTCCCCTGCAGCCACCACCACTGGGGCAGTGCTAAGGAGAAACCTAGTGGACATTCAGGATTTTCCACCACTGTTCAATGATAATGAGTGGGGTGTCTCCAAACCCTCTCACCTCCAATCCTCCCTCCAGCCTGCCCACTCTCCCCACCCCACTGTGTATAAGTAAAGAGTACATGGTGGGCAAGAAGGACCCTGGGAAGCTGGAACCCCACCCTTGTCCAGCAGACCACATTCTGGGCCATAAAACAAACCTCAACAAACTGAAAAGCATTTAAATCATACAGAGGGTGCTCTTCAACCACAGTGGACTCACACTAGACATCAGTAACAGAATGATAACAGATATTCTCCAAACATTTGGAAACTAGACAATACACTTTTAAATAACACATGAGCCAAGGAGGATGTCTCAGGGGAAATAAAGTAATACATACTGAACTAGAAGAAAGTAAAAATACAACGCATCCAAATTTGTAGGACACACAGTTAAAGCACTGCCAAGACAAAAATTTACAGCACTCAAGTCACACATAAGAAAAGAGGAAAAGTCTCAAATTAATAATTTAAGTTCTCATCTCAAGAATCTAAACAGTAAGAACAAAACATGCCTGAAGCAAGCAGGAGAAGAAAATGATAAAGATAAAAGCAGAAATCCATGAAATTAAAAATAAAAGCTTAGAGAAAAAAAATCAGTGAAAAAGGCCTAGTTCTTTGAAAATATCAATAAAACTGACAAACCTCTAGCAAGACAAACAATGAGGAAAATGGAGATGGCAAAAAATCAGCAGCATCAGGAATGAGACAAGGGATGTATCACTACAGACCACGAAGAAGTAAAAATGGTAACGGGATGCCTCAAACAACTCTACACACAGATTTCACCACGCAGACAAAATGGACCAATTCCTGAAAAGTCACAAATTATCACAGTATGAAATAGATAATCTGAATAGCCCTATAAATATTAAGGAAATTGAATCAGATTCTTTTAAACTCCCCAAAAAAAAGCCTATACAATTTTCAATCAAGCCTGTACAGTTTCTACTACGGGAGAACACTACCAAATATGTTTAAAGAAGTTAATTAACACCCATTCTACACAATCTCTCTTCGAGCAAAATAACATTCCCTTGATACCCAAACCATACAAAGGTAATGAAAGAGAAAAAATTACAGACCAAGATCTCTCAAGAAAACAGATGTAAAAATCCTTATCAAAACAATACCTGATATAACTCAGCAACATATAAAAATAATTACACACCATGGCCAAGTGGGGTTCATTCCAGGGATGCAGGACTGGTTAAATTAAAAACAAAGGAAAATCAATGCAATCAACCAAATTAACAGGCTAAATGGGGGGGGGGGATCACAACAATATCAATGGATAAAGAAAAAGTATTTTTAAAATTTCAATAGCTATTCATGATAAAAAACTATCAGAAAAGTAGGATAGGGAAAACTTCTACCTGATAAAGATCATCTACAAAAATCCTATAGCTAATATTGTACTTAATAGTAAAAAGACTCAATGCTTCCCCCTAAGTTTGAAAACAAAGCAAGATATCCAGTCACCACTTTTGTTGCTGTTGCTCTTGAAGAAAACTGAAACAATACAGAAAATACAAATAAGCGATAATAATCACCTGAAGTCCCACTACCTAGAGGCATTCAAGTGAATACACTTACTGAAATTTCTCTACGCATATGTACCTATAGCCTTCCACTGTCACCACTCTTAATCAACACAGAGCTAGAAGTTCTAGTCAGTGCAATAAATAAGCCAAGAAAGGGCAATTACAAAGCATATATTTTTAAAAGAAGAAATAAAATTGTCTTTTATTTGCAGATGATACAATTATCTATGTAGATAACTCCAAAGAATCTACAAAAAAAAAATCTAGGATAAGTAACTTCTGGAAGGTCACAGGATACAAGCTAAACATGCAAAAATTTTTATATAGTAGCAATGAACGTGAGGACACATGGAAATAAAAAATACAACAGCATTTACAATCACTCAAAAAAAGAACTATTTAGGTGTAAATCTGACAAAACATGCACAGTCTGTAAACTGAAAACCACAAAGTGGAAGAAATCAAAGAAGATCTAAATAAATCGGGAGACAGACTGTGTTAATTAGTAGAGTCAACACAGCAAAGATGTCAGTAAGCCTCAAATTGATAAACAGGTTCAATCCAATTCCTATCAAAATTCCAGCAAGATTTCTTGTAGATACGAACAAGATTACTCTAAAATGTAGATAAGAAGGCAAAGGAAACTAGATTAGGTAAAACGATTTTGAAAAAAGGAAAAGTGGGAGGAATCATCCTACCCCCCTTCCAGGCTGTCTATCATAGCTCCAGTACCATGTGGTATTGGTGAAGCATAGACCCCACATATCAATGGAAAAGAACAGAGAATCCAGGAAAATCCAGACAAATTTGCCCACCTAATTTATGACAAAAGCGCAAAACCAATTCAGTGGAGGAAATATAACATTTTCAATAAATGGTGATGGAGCAACTGGACATCCCTAGTTAAAAATTAACCTCAACCTAAGTCTTACAACTTAAAATTAACTCAAAATGGACCACAAACTTAAATGCAAAACTACAAATTGGGGCAGGGGGTGGAATTCAAAAATTTCTGGATCTAAAGTAGCAAAGAGTTCTTAGATTTGACACCCAAAGCATGATCCATAAAAGGAAAAATTGATCAGAACTTAATTAAAAACTTGTTTGTTCTGCTAAACACCCTATTAAGAGAATGAAAAGACAAGTTGGAGACTGGGATAAAATATCTGGAAATCACATATTTGACAAAGGACTAGGATTTGGAATATAGAAAGAACTTTCAAAACTCAGCAGTAAAAAAAACCCAAATAATCCAAATTAGAAAACAGACAAAATACAGGAAGAACATTTCACCAAAAAGGATATAGAGATAGCAAATAAGCACATGAAAAGAGTTTATCATTAGCCATTAGAGAAACACAAATTAAAACCATAATGAGCTATCACTATACATCTGTGAGAATGGGGACACTAAAAAAAAAAACACCACCACTCAACACTGGTGAGGATGCTGAATGCAGAGAAACTGGACCACTCATATGTTCTGCGTGATGGGAGTGTAAAATGGTAATAGCCACTCTGGAAAACACTTTGGCAGCTTTTTAAAAAAATTAAATATGCAACTACTACGTGACCCAGAAACTGCACTCTTGGGCATTTATCCTAGAGCAAAAAACAAAACCAAAAAAAAAACCTTATATTCACATAAAACCCTGAACATGAATGTTTATAGCAGTTTTAGTTATAATAGCCAGAAACTGAGAATGATCCAGATGTATTTCAATGGGTCAATGTTTAAATAAGCCATGGAGTACTACTCAGCAATAAAAAGCACTGAACTATTGATACATATAACAATCTATATGAATCTCCAGAGAATTACGCTGAATGAAAAAATCCAATCCCAAAAGGAATATACTTGTATGATCCCATTTATAGAACATCCTTGAAATGACAACATTTTGGAAATATTAATACTAGATGAGCAGTTGCCAGGGGCTAAGAAGAGGGTAGGGGCAGGAGGGAAGTGGATGTGGCCAGAAGGCGGCACAAAAGGGATACCTGGAGTGACGGCAATGTTCTGTGCCTTGACTGTGCAGTGTCAGTATCCTGGCTGTGATATTACACTATAACTGTACAGCATGTTACCATATGGAGACGCTGGGTAAAGGCTACAAAGTATCTCCATATTATTTCTTACAACTGTATGTCAATCTACAATTAGCTAGACAGAAAAAAGTTGATTTTTTAAAAAAATATATATACTAGGCTAAAGATAAGGCAGTTTGACCTTGAGTAATGCCTGCAAATTGAGTAACTTTTTAATTTCATTCTTTTTAGGGGGGAGGTAATTAGGTCTGTTTATTTCTTGATGGAGGTTCTGGGGATTGAATCCAGGACATCGTGCATGCTAATTAAGCAGGCACTCTACCACTGAGCTATACCCTCCCCTCTAAGAAATTCTTCATTAACACAATACAAAAACAAGTTTAGAATCTTTTATCCAAGACAACACAAAATAGAAAAAAAAGATACAACTTACACTATTTACTTCTTTGGATGGTGAATTATTTCCAACATTTAATGGTGACACAGGGTTACCTGGGGATGTAAAACATAACGCCTAATAAAAGTCAAATATTACCTTATTCCTGAAAACGTACAATAATATAGTTAAGTGACATTCAGATAATAAAGCTGTACCATAGTAGCCTTAAAGCTACACTATAAATAAGCAACATCCTACTTTTCCTAATGAAAAATAAGGACTTGTCTGACATTTCCTGGACGACTGCATCTCTCTCACCATGAACTTTTCTCCATTCATGAAGGCAGTTCTCAGGCTCTTTGAACTCTAGACTCATCTCCACCTTTAGAAATTACTGAGGACCTCAAAGAGCTTTTGCTTACATGACTTACATCATTAACGTTTAATATTATTAGAAATTAAAACTAAGTATTAGAAATATCTAATGCTAGTATTGAAAATTTAAATATATTTAAAAATTATAAATGCATTACATGTTGCTATGGTTTAAAAAAAAACTAGTTTCCAAAGCAAAAAAAAAAAAGAGTGTTTATCATTTTTGCACATCTCTTTAATGTCTGGCTTAGCCAGTGATACTTGCATTTGTGTATCTGCCTTTGCATCCAAGCTGTTGTGATATGTTGTTTTAACTGAAGTATCTGAAGAAAATCCGGCCACACACACATACACAGTTGCAAGTAGGACTATTATTTAACAGGCTTCTCAGATAATTGTGGATATTTTCCTATAATTCACACCAAAACTCAAGTGGTAGTTTAAGGGTCAGCTGCGAGGTGGAATCTAAAACCGTATCTTTTCATACTGCTACATTAGAATCCATTGGTTTATCTTGCACTTTGAAAGGATGCTTACCCATGCATAACTACAAAACGTCATGCACTGGTCCTCTGGAAAAGACTGAGAAACTCAAGTTATGCAGATCTTCCAAATGTTGACACAGTTCATCAGACAGTATCAAAAAAAATTGTGTTAATACATCTCTGTTCTTCTTACCAGAAGAGTTTAAGTATTGGGAAGCTGTCTCAGAGTGGCAGACACAAGTTTCCTGAAATTTTCATTCCTGCTTGAAAGCCTGCATTTTATCATTAGCAACAAAATACTGTCAGCTGTTCTCTTTGAAGTGACAGGCTCACTTTGTTCATTTCTGAGAAAGCGACTGCCAGATATCTAAGTCTAAATAACCACAGTTTGTCATTCTTTTCAAATAAAAATGATGTTCCAAGAAAAAAGTTTCTTTTCAGCTCACAAGTCAAACAACTGCACAGATGCTTTTCATACGTCCGCATGCAGCAAAAGTTAGTGGGAATTTCCATTTTGTTACACAAAATGCTAAAAATACCTGTACACGAGGGTCAAGATTTGTTAATAACTTGTACTGCTTCATCAAGGATATTCTTTAGTAAAACTGACATTTCTGGCTTGTTTTGTCTTAACGACAAGTGTATGATAATGAAAAGCAATGCCCACCAGCCCAGGCTAATGCCCCAGCTAAAGCTGAACTAATAAAGGTGCCAGCAGTTTACTCACCTTTGCTTTTACAGCCACTCGCATA
The DNA here is from genome assembly GCF_048773025.1 of Camelus bactrianus. Classification (NCBI taxonomy): domain Eukaryota; kingdom Metazoa; phylum Chordata; class Mammalia; order Artiodactyla; family Camelidae; genus Camelus; species Camelus bactrianus. The sequence goes on from NC_133549.1 coordinate 31,015,454, forward strand.
AAGTCAGCACGGTGGGAAAGAGCAAATAATGTTTTAATACTGTTAGGAAAATAGTTTTGACCCCAGAGGTCCAAGGGCCACACTGAAAACTACGTCACCAGAACACTAAAAGATCACATCTCATGCATTCAGAGGCTACATTCCACCAAGGCCGCAGCCTCCTCACAAAGCAGATTTTTAGAATGAAGTCTAAAGGAATGATTTTTAAAAATCAAATGAAACAGATTAATGTCTTAAGATATATCTTTGTAAACCATTACATGCATAAAACTTACATTGTATTTTTAGAATATGGCCCATCTTTAGAACACTCATAAAAAGCCAGAGCGTTTCTTTTCTACATTCCCAGCATACTTCTCTGATGCGGGGGGAGCTCATCTGTAGACACTTTCTCCTTGGGAATCCTGTCTGTGAGTAATCTAGCCAAAGGTAGCAACTTAGCTTAGCATCTGGTTTTTCCTTCTAAATTAATATTTAAATGGAAATACTGTAAGTTAGCCATATGGTTGTTTTGTTTATAGCCTGCTGGTGTGTAGTTATACATAATTCCAATAAGTCAAAGAAAGCTTCAGAATCAAGCAGCATTAAGCCTGCAGTTTTTACTCACCTATTGGCAATGTCTTCCTGTCTCCTTTGGGTCCAGCCACTTCTCCATTGATGCTGTTGGCGTCTGAAGACACTGAATTGTCTTCCTGACTAGCCAAATACTGTTTGGTTTGCTCACAAAGCAAAAAATTGTTCTTTTTGTTTCCATTCTCTGGGCTTTTCAACCTAAAATTAGGATGGTTAGGATGTCCTCCGGGACTTCTTAAAAAATCATGTAGTGGAAGCTTGCTTTCCTTTTTCTCAAAGTTAAATGGCTCTGTCATTTTACAGGTAGACACCTCTGAATTATTTCTTGACATCATGTTGAGCGGCAATGTAACACTCACAGAAGTCTAAGGGAAGAAATGTATGTAAAAGGCAACTTTTAATCACAAAAGTAGAAGCACTGTGGGCCCAGGTGACTTCTTTTTATGTCACAGGTTAGTCTCACAAGTGATTCCAAAGCAGACGTAACCCCGTAACCGTGGGATCAAAGCCCATCTTACAGGCACAAGAAAAGAAAGATTCTCTGTGGGTAAGTACAAACTCCAAGCTCAACAGAACTGGACAACAGACAACAAAACACTAATTCAAGAGACATCATAAGAGTTATCTCAGGGTTCGACCCTATTACTTTAAAAAGCTTTGGAAACAACAAGAATAGAAAATGACATTCATGTTTTAAAAGAAGTATTTCCGGCCTAGGGCATACAACTTAATGGTGCAACACAATAAAGGTCGTGTGTAAGTCAGGTCACCACACACCTGTCCAGCCTCTCAGAATCCCTCTACGCTCTCCTACTTTATGCTCTGCTGTGTTCCTGAATGTGCTGAATCCCATACCCAGGATGCCCCACTCTCTCATCCACCTGGTCAACTCTCTCTAGTCATCCTTCACAATTCACCTCAACTGACCCCTGTTGGGTCTGTTTTTCCAAAATCCTGTTTCATAATCTCCAGCTGAGCTTCCATAACTGTAACTTGTATCTACTGCTTTTAAGGATGTACCTGTCTGCACACCCTTCTCTGAAAATAAGGTACATTGTTGCAAGGTGCCTCTGAGAAACCTCTACTAGATGTGAGGCTGGTTTATCGTTCTCTCTACTGGTAGAGAATACTAAATGTCCTGCCCAGGGAAGGCAGCAAATGCAGACAAACAACTCTTACTGGTGATGTGGCCGCCTATAGCTTTGTCTAACTGCAGGCAAAACTTCTGCCCATCTTCCCAAAACTGCTCAGAGGACCATAAAACAAAACAAAACAAAAAAACCCCCCAAAACCAAAAACCAAAATCCCAAGCGAAACGAAAAACAAACAAACAAAAAAACACGCCACAGATAGAGAGACAGCTGAAATTGGCGTGACTAATATCTAAATGTTGTTTAACACTGTTTTAAACAGAAGACAGAGAAGATAAAGAGCAGAAGAATCTCCCATCTTGGTGTCCTAAAACTTCCAACTCATTTCCTGCTTTAAATTAGGTCTAACCTCATTCAATGACAACACAGAAGAGATAATGAAATAATTAAAAAAAAAAAAAAGAAAGAAAGAAAAGAAAAAAAGAAATACACAAGCAGATTTAAAGGTGGGGAACTCTCAGTGGACCAGACCCTGGGAAGATCCCTCAGAGAAGGCCTGCAGATGGGCAGCTATGGTGGGCGGCCCTGCAGCTGCTAGGGAAAGCACGCCTGCAGCAAGAAGCACACAGACTGAGGGAGCACAGTGAGAGCTACAAGGACGAACGCAGTAAGAGAGCAATACTGTGAAATTACAAAAGGAAAACAACTTCTAAGGCAAACCGGATAGGGGTATGAATACGGAGTAACTCCAGACTCTACAAGAAATACAAAGAACATGCATTAAGTTATTAGGGCATGAAGCAGCCACCGTGAAAAACAGTATGGAGGTTCCTTGAAAAACTAAAAATAGAGTTACCATATGATCCAGCAGTCCTACTCCTGGGCATCTATCCAGAAAAGATGAAAACTCTAATTCGAAAAGATACAAGCACCTCAGTGTTCATAGTAGCACTATTTACAATAGCCAAGACATGGAAACAACCCAAATGTCCATTGAAATAAATAGATAAAGAAGTTGTAGTATATATATACACAATGGAATATTACTCAGCAATAAAAAGAATTAAATAATGCCATTGGCAGTAACGTGGATGGACCTAGAGATTATCATAAATCAGGAAGAGAAAGGCAAATATCATATGATATCACTTATATGTGGAATCTAAAAAAATGATACAAAGGAACTTACTTATTACAAAACAGAAACAGACTCACAGACATAGAAAACAAACTCATGGTTACCAAAAGGGAAAGGGAAGGTGGAGGGATAAATCAGGAATTTGGGATTAACAGATACAAACTACTATATATAACATAGGTAAACAAGGACTTACTGTTATAGCACAGGGAACTCTATTCAATATCCTGTAATAACCTGTAATGGAAAAGAATCTGAAAAAGAATATACATACATGTATAACCAAATCATTCTGTTGTGCACCTGAAACAATGTAAATCAACTAACTTTAGTAAAAAAAAAAAATCACTAAAAAATTATTAGGGCAACTATCACAAGAATACAAACAACATGTAACTTTAAAATCACAATCCAAGAGAGAAAAAAAATTCAAGTATGGTAAATAGAAAATCTTATCCAGTAAGATAGCAGAATCAAGACCAAGTAATCTAAGTATCAATGATTCAGTCTCAGTTAAAAGAGAAAAGGATAGCCCAATGGAGAAAAACATCCAGCTAGATGTTAAGCACAAAGGGCACACACAAAAACAAAATATATGGTAAGGTTGAAAATAAAAAGACTAAAACATGTGCTATGCGGATAACCAAAATAAAGGTGGAATGCCGGTATTAATAGCAGATAAAATAGAACTCAAGGTAGAAAATATTAGGACAAAGAAATATTATTTTACAGTGATAAAAGAAACCCTCCCAGGAGAGAAAGCAGCCAGGACTCTCTGACTCATAATGACATCACCTTGACATGTATAAAGTAAACACTGATTGGAGGAGAAATTCATTCACTATAAGGACACTCCTGCTTTAGCTACTAGTCAACAGACAGAAAACAAGCAGTGCTAAGAAATATTTTACTAACACAATAAACTTGATCTAATAGGGACCAATACAACCAAGAATGTTCATTTTTCCAACACTGAGCATATACTGGAAGTTCACTTCAACTAACTCAAAAAAACAAAAACAAAAACAAAAACTATACCAACCAGATCATGTTCACTCATCACACTACACAAACCTCCATCTCAGATTTTGCTTCCCACATAATCAGTGTGCAACAAACACACTGGGGGGTGGGGGGTAGAAGGGTTTTGATTTTTAGTTTAAAAGTGATAAAGTATCAAAAAGGGAATGATAGCAAGCACGACTATATGAACAATTCAAAACTTATTTCAAAAAAAAAGTAGTAAAGAGGTCAAGAAATAAGCATTAACACAAAGATGTGTGACAAATGTCATTACCTTTGAAAAAGTGGAGTAAATAATAAAAAGACCCACATACCATACCAGACAGTGTTGGTGACTGACCCAAACCCCACCTTCTCCGATTTGCCAACTTGAGTTAGAGACAACACTGACCGTAATAATCAGAGTTCTCCTAAGTGGAGCTTCTCCGAAAGTTCTGTGCTTTCCTGATGAACAGGGACAGATTTGGCTAGCAGGGTCTTTCAGCCCTTTCGTCTTGCAACCTAAAGCCTGGAGATAAATCACCCACGCTGCATCAGGAAGCAATAAGCATAAGAAAGCAGCACACTCTCCGGACGGTGGAGTGGAAAATGCAGTCTGGTGTCAGGGCAGTGTCCTAGACTGCTCGCAGCAGCCCTGATGGGCCTATGCACAGACCTACTGTGCCATCAGACAAAAAAACCTATGGGTTTTCTGTTCTGTATACCCTGATGCCAATAAAATAAATGAGCAAAAGGCACGAACAGAATGTACAAAGGATAAAGATTAGTTGACAAACGTAAGGGGGAAAACAGTCAACCTCATTTGTAATTTAAAAATTCAAATTGAAATAGCTATATATTATTTTCTAAATAGCATGGTGCAATTAAAAAGGACACGTTACTGAAGGGAATATAAATTAAAATGCTCTTTCTGAGAAATATTTTCTGGGAATAACCTGAAGATACGTATGTGTGTGTGTATACATATATACACATAAAATATATTCTTTGAAATGTTCCTGGCCACTCACCTGACAAGCCTATTTCTAGAAATCATCCCACTGACACAATCCTAAGTATCAAAAAATATGGCATGTATAAATGTCCATTTAAAATAGCAAAAGAAAAAAAGGAAAAAGAAAGTTGTGATGCCTCTAGTAAACAGAATATGACATTACCATTTAGAATCCTAGTTCTCAAAACCACTGTAAAATGTCTGTTAGAACAGCAAATGAAAAATCAGAAAAACACTATATAGTCAATGTAATAACTGAAAAAGAACAAAACTTCATGTAAAAAAGATGAATGAAATACATTAAAATTTAAATAACAAAGAGTATTCTGGGGTAGGTAGGTTGATAATAAAATATCTTTCACTGCCTTTTTTATTTTCTAAATTATACTTAAGGATGAATTACTCTTATAGAAAACAGCATTTTAAATATTAAAATACCATTGTATATTCAATTCAACCTTTTTTCCTAAAGTGTGGTTAATTCTAAACAAAGTAAAAGATCACAATAACATTTAAACCACAAAACTAGACACCTTCTCAAAACACCATTGGGACCCTCAATACACTGCCTTTAACTCCTGAAACAGCCTTCCTAACTTTGTCCTTATTTAGCAAGGCTGACGGTCAATCCCTAGATCCTCACTACCCTGTATTAGTTACCCGTAGGCAGTTATTTTAAGTTGCTTGAGGGCAGGCACCATATCTTATCAAAAAAAAATTAACAAAAAAACCCCCCTCTCATTTCTTACAGCACCAACCATGGTGTTTTGTACAACCAGGCGTTCAAAAGATATTCATATGATAAAACTATTTAAAATGCACGACTGCACTGTTTTCCTGACAACCTGGACAGGGAAAATTAAACTCCTGGTCTGAAATTACACCTGGAGGTCTAGAATGGAGACGTACATCATGCTGGGAGGTTTACTGAAATTTCACAGCAATACTTCACATCTTACCTCATACTCTTCCAAAGTCCAAAAATAACTATATTTGACTTTAGGAACAACAACAGACTCAGTCTTGGAGGTAATGTAAAGTGTAAGCAGCAAATAAAAAGCATGTCAGCTTACAAGAAGCTTCACCTTGGGTGGAATATTAGACTAGAATTTGGTTTACCTCACTGGCCTCACCCTATTCAGGAATTTTCATTACAAGGGCCAGGACAAACAGACATCTTGACCTGTCTTATAGCTAGAAGCTTCTAATGTCCTTTAATTTTGGACAGCCAATGGTACTGCATACTTCTTTATAAAAATGGTTCTCTTCCCAACCGACTAACTCCTGTTGCTGCCCTGTGACCACAACCTTTCAAGCATCTGAAATGGCCACTTTCCTCCAGGTCCTTCACCAGCTGATGTAACACACTGCAGACGTCTCACAACTCAGTATTTTCTCTAGTTCATCAGAAACCCTCATATAGACAGGACTCTCCAAACTGAGCACAGGGTATCCCTGCCTCCAAACAATACTTCCACCTATGCACTAGCTTTCCGAGGGCAGCTGGGACTATTCTGAGCACACAGAAAACCTGCAGTCACCTAAAATCTTTTGGAATTTAATTTTTTTTAAATACGTATTTATCCTACCATAACTTTTTCCCCTTTGGTTTACAGTTCTACGAGTTTTAACACATGTATAGATTTATGTAACTACCACAACTGGGGTACAGAACAGGCTTTTAAGGCTGAATTTCAACATTAAAAAAAAAATCACTGTAAGAATCTGCATTTATCCTTACTTGGCTTCATCCTGTGTCAATCACTGGGTCAATTACTGTCAATATTTGAATCTGGAGTGGACAGGCCCTATCTCATAATACTGGGTTTCCCAACCTTGGGTTGCAGACTTCTGGTATACAGGTACAGATACAGGGGTGTGACAGATGTTGCTTCGGGGGTCATGACACTTCACGGGCTACACTCCACCCAATTTTAAAACAAGAAGATCCCCTATATACAATGTTCTGTTTTTCACACGCTAAGAGTGATGGATAAAATGTATTTATAATCATCCTCAAATCCACAGTAGTTATGTGTTTCCTTAAGCAAACACAAGAGGTTAATGGGGGGGAGGGGTCCCAAACCTCTCTTGAGAATCACTGACGCAAAAAAAGAGCAGTGGAATGAAAGTAACTAACTTCTACAGTTCTGCAGACAAAAAGGTCTTCTTGGTTTTGTGTTGTCCTTTTGTTCTGTGCTTCATGAATTGGCCCCAGGAAGACTTCAAGGTCCCCCAGGGGCAAGACCTTTCTTTTACTCCCTTAGAACTTTGCAACCTTCCTCTCTGAAGTCAGGAGCATCCCAGAATACACTATAAACAGTTATGTAAGACCTCTCCTTTCTTTCCAGGAGACCACAGCCTAGAGGCTAGAGTAAACCCACATTCACTTAATTTCTTTAATATCAAAAGTACACGCAGCAGATACTTAACTGCAGTTTTTTTTTTTCTTCTCTGTTTGCTTTTGTCTTCCTGGTAACCTCACATATTCAGAGAATGGCTATTCAAAGGAAACACTCAGTTTTAAAGCTATGAAACTCAGTGGTACATGAGCTTTAAAGTCGGTCAGACTCAAGTCTGAGCAATCTTATCTTCCTCACTTAGCTACGCTAGCTCGGGCAACTCACTTCATCTTTCTAGGATTCAGTGACCATAAAATGAGGCCAGCAGTAGTAACTTCCTCATAACACCTAGTCATGAGGATTAAATGTGAGACTATATGTAAACTACCTTGCACAGAGGCAGGTGCTGACTAAATCCTTGTAAGACAGCTGTTATTTCTGTTTCACTTCTATACCACTCCCACACGCAAGGAATTTCTTCCACTTATGTGGAACTGGTTTGCACGCTGAAAACGGAAATAATTTGAGGATAAAAGTATTCCTATTTCTTCTTATTCCCACAGATAAGGAAGAAAGCCCTGAGAAGAAGAAGTAACTTGCCAAACTCACAAGGACCAGTGCCCTTACACAGCTGAGATGAAATTCCAGGGCGTATTCTTTCGCCGTGCAATTGTGCATTCAACGCCCTCATGGCTCAGTAAGGGAACTAGAAGAATGCTCTTTAACTCCAGAGGCCAACAGGGCAAGCATATTTATAGCACGGCCTGAGTGCCAAGAAAAGCGACCGGCACACAACAGACACGCTACGAATACCTGTTTAACGAACCAGTGCTTACCTATATCTAAGCGAATGCTGCAGTGCACCTTCCTTACTACAGGAGGCAGGAAGTAGGGGGAAAAAAGCCTAAAAAGTATTAATATTGTTTGCACCATAGCTTTTAGTTAAACGAAGGCTCTGAATCCACAAACCAGATTCTTTTAGAGTGAAGGGTAAAGAGGCCCCTGAACGGGAAGCAGGTGGATGGCCACACTTTGGAGAGCGATGCCTGGAAGACCTAACTACTTTCCAAACCTACTGCAAGGTCCCGCTTGCCCACAGCTCAACTCCCACGCCTTTCGCCCCTCCCCCAATACAGAACCCTCCCCCACCGAAACCTCCAATCCTAGACCTTCCCTTCCCAGGCCAAGGGTCCCAGGGCTTCTCTAACCTTCCATACGCTCTCCACTTCCTGGACCCTGGTACCCGCTCAACGCCTGACCTCAACGCCCGACCTCAACGTCCAGCACCGAACGTCCGGCCCCCAACGACCAAAGCTCCCATAGCCCTCACTCAGTCCTTTCCTCTCCCCTCAGGTGCCTGGGAACCCCCGACCTGGAAAGAGGCAAAAGGACAGCCTACCTCGACCTGTCTCTGAAGCCTGGCCGTGGTGGCGTCCCCCGGTTCCCAGGAGCCCTGCAAGCCCCGCTGCGCTCGCTGCGCCCACTCCCAGAGCCCAGCCGCCAGCGCGGCGCCTGCGCAGTGCGCGCCCACGTGCGTCCTCCGTGTGCGTCGGGGAGCCGCGCTCTGGCCCGCGAGGCGCGTCCTTGAGCTCCAGCGCTGGTACAAAAGCTGCGCACTGCAGGCGGTGCCCTGCAAAACCGTAAGATAGCGGTTGTTCTAGCTTCTTCTAGAAAGCAGTTCCTGGGAGCTCCAAGGGCAAAGATGCAGACCTTGTCTCCACGGAGGTAACTTGGGTCATGTTAACCACCTAAAGTGTTAAAAAGGTTTTTCAAATTAATTCACTGCTTCTGCCTGCTCTCGGAAACTAAGTGGGATCACTTTTCTCCTGAAAGCATGTAATTATAGGTTGATATTGTTTAAATTTAAAAATTTTTAAAACTTTTTTTGAATTATGATCTTTAAAAAAAATTCAGAAGAAAAATGGTATTCCTAGGTACCCATCACCCAGTTTCAACATTATCAAATTATGGTCAATCTTGTCTGCATCTGTACCCCAGATACTCTCCCCCCCCCATTGTTTTGAAGCAGGTTCTAACTTGTATATTTTTTTCTTTTTAAATAGATTTTATTTTTAGGACAGTTTTAGATAGACAGAATAGATTGAGAAGCCACACCCAGTTTTCCCTATTTCTGAGCCAGGATCCCATTCAGGATAACACACTTTATTTAGTTGTGATGCTGAGATAGGAGAGAAGGGGGCAGGGCACAACCACTGAAGGAATGACACAGCAATAGAGAACAGGACAAACTGGTTAGCACGGAGATCGGGAAAGATTTGACTTCCAGTAGACCTTGAGCCTCATGGCAAACACACAGGAGCCAGGACAGTTCCTAGGCTGACCATAAACAGTCAAAAAGTGGGTGGGGGAAAGGGGACAATTCCTAGAAATCCCCACCTCTTCCGCAAAATAGTTGGAATGATGCTGGAATATGAAATTACTGAGCCTGTAAAAACTAACAACCTCTCACCTTGGGGTTGCTTGCTCTCTTGCCTTCTGAGACTGCCTGCTCTTTGTCTCTCAACTGTGTATCTCTCTAAATAAACTTGTTTTCACTTTACTATGCCTGCTCTTGAATTTTTATGAGCAAGACAGGAACCTGTTCTCTGGCAACAGTGTCTCCTTAGGCTCTTCTTGGCTGTGGTAGGTTTTCAGACTTTCCTTATTCTGATGACTTTCACGGTTTCCAGGAATATTGGTGAGGCATTATCGTAAGATACCCCATTGATGGAATTTGTCTAGTGTTTTTCTCATGATAAAACTGTAGTTATGGGTTATTAGAAGGAAGACTACAGAAGTAACATGTTATTTGTATGGCATCATATGAAGTGTACATTATCCAAACATTTTTTGTGACAGTTGATACTTTCCATGATTGTCTGGCTAGCATTTGTCAGGTTCCTCTACTAAAAAGTTATTCTTTTTTCCTCCTCCCTTTATAGTACACACTTTGGAAGAAGTCATTATTTGCAGTCTACACCTAAGGAAGGGGAGTTATGCTTCCCTTCCTTAAGGGTAGAGTACCTACAGAAATTATTTAGGATTCTTTTGCATGTAAGATTAGTCTCTCCTATTTATTAACATATTCAATCATCTCTATATATCAGTAGGGACTCAGATATTTTATACTTTGGGTTGTAATCCAACACCTTTATTTCCTTGTTCCAACTTTGGGAGTGCTTCCTTTCAGTTCTTTTTTGTTCTCCTTTTGTACGCAGATAGGTTAGGGGGTCCCCATTGTAAGAGAAGCGGGAATGGCTCTCTTGACATAAGAGAAGCCATTTTGGCCTAAGCCATTGTGTGATCTAAGCCTGGATACAATGCTTGCCCTTGAACAGATCTCAGTAATTTATGATCTTAAGGGAACAAAGGAATGCAGAAACAGAAAAGGCAGTCAAACAACAGTGCAATTGAGACAGGCTGGGACCTGGGACCCTTTGCTGACATGCTTGCACCTGGACAAATGTTTCCTGGAACAATAGAAAACAGAAACTATAAGGGACTAAAATTAACTGCAGGCACTCACAGTTGGGACAAATATTGATCAACAAGATACAAAAAGACCAAAAACCCAGCTGCCACTTCTGAGGTGTCCTGAGCAAAAGCAGGGTACTGGGCATGATCCATGCACACAGCACCACCAAGGGGGTGGCAGACCACCTAAGCCACCCTTATGGCCCAACCCACTAATCTGCCCCAACCTTCACTCCAGTTAAGGAACCAGCCTACCCCTCCCACTCAGGGAATGAGCAAGAGAACCTGTTACTTGTTTTCGCTGCCAGCACAAATCCCAATAAACTCTTGCCTGAATTTCTCATTTGACCTTTGTCAATTTCTATTGACCAAGGAATCCAAGAACCCTGGCGGGTAACATAGTAAAGCAGAACCCTAGTTCCTCCTCAAGGGATATACATAATATCTCTTTGAGTTCAGCAAGAACTAAGACCTAGGTGGAGCATAGAACGATGACGTTGACCCTCCTGACTTCAATCAACTAAAGCTTAAACTGTGTTGGCTTTTGCCCCAATTCTGTGCTGAATTCTCTGCTCAAGCCCCTTCATGAATATGCATATACTCTTAGCTTAAAACCTCCCCAATTTTGCTGTTTGGGGAGACGCTGCTTTGGGAAGGATCCCTGGTGTTCTCCTTACTTGCTGCAAGTAATCATAAATCCTTCCTTCTCCCTGCTTTGTCTTGGTTGTGTCTTTTGATTCGGCACTCACCAAGAGGCAAACCCAGTTTTCCAGTAACACTTTGATATGTCCTTATCAATGTGGGGATGTTTTTATTATTATTTTTTGAGCACATTCTTACATTCTGGGATATTGTAATTTTAAAATCCATATATACTTAAGTTTCTGTCTTTAAAAGAGTATGACTTTTAAAAAAATCACCAAAATTTATCCCACCTTTAAAAATAATTTCTTAATATCACAAAGTTAGTATTTAAATTTTCCAAATAATCTCAAGTGATGTTTAACAGTTGGTATGGTCAAATGAGATCCTACATTTGGGTTCAGTGGTGTATTTTAAGAAGAGATTTCTCTTTTAATCTTTCCATTTTCTTACAACTTATATATTGAAGTAACTGCAGTTTTTCTCACAAGCAGTTTTATTGATTACTTCTTCCCTGGCAAAAATGTTTCACAGGTGGTGGTGTGTTCCTCTATTGCTCCACATCAGAAGGCACTTGATACCTACTTGTTTCTCTTTGGGGAATTTTAGAATTAACTTAGCAGGTTCTAGTGTTGTCAGCCCCACCTATGCACTGGAAAGTTTTCCATCAGCTTTTTAGCTAATGATTCTGGGTTTACTGATGATCATTACCTAGATCCATTATTTCATTATGGTTTCCAAAATGGTGATAGTCTGTCTTTTCCTCTGCATTTATTACTTGAAATTCTGTGAAGAACTTTCCCACATCAAGTATTTGATCGAGGTTCAGTTTGCAATACAAGAGGTAGGATGGTTGATTCATTTATCAGTTTGCAGAATGTGATGATTCCTTGACATTCTCCAAAGGTGACCAAAGGACATTTTAAAAAATCAACGCACTCATTGATTTTTAACATAGTAGATGTGTCTCAATTGCTGTTCTTCTTGGACACTTAAATTGTCCTGTCTTTGACCAGTGGGAACACCTTTGAATTTACTCCTCAGTCTTTTTGACACAACTCCTATTATCTTTGCTTTCTTTTTTTTTTTTTTTTTCTTTCTGGTATAACCAATATGTCCTAGGCTATCTTGTACATTTCTTACCCCAGATGTAGATTCAACCCTTGGGCTCCAAGAGGAGTCCAGGTGGCTTTTAGTGGGAAATTATATTTAGAGATGATAGGAGAATAGGGGTGTGCTTGGGTTGATCATTGTTCCAGGCCTTTTCGGTGGACAGACTTTTTTAATGGAAAAAAATGCACTTTGAGTTCATACTTATATTCCTAAATTCAAATTTAAGATTGCAATGTTTTTACTTAATTTCTTTGATTTTTATATTTGTATTTCCTTTTGGCAATACTGAAAATCTTGGTTCTCAAAGACATGTATACTTTATACTAATACAATATATATTTCAGAAATGACACCGAATGTTATTACTAACAATATGCATACTGAAAAAGCTTAGTTCTTTTTTTGTTTTTCCCCTTGGATAACATCTCAATAGGAATGTTTTGTCAACTGTTTTAAAGTCATCTCTTTACTGTCACACTTTAACTGCATAATGTGTTTTGATCAGTATCTTTATTTAAGGACGGAGGTGCCATTTCCTGTTGAAAAGGAAAGAGGAACAGTTACACAATGTTGATTTTTAAGTGTTTTGTTTGTTTTTGGTTTTGGTGGGTTTTTATTTTTTGCCAGCAGTTTGTATGAAAGAAGCTTAACAGAATGGGAAGAAGTTTTGCTTTATAAATTCTTGAATTAACGACTTGTCAGAATTAACTATATTCAGTCATGAGTTGTGCATCGTAAGTCCCAAATCAAAGAACAGCACTTCACTGGGCAGAGTAGATTACCAAAAACCTCCACAGACTGAAACTGCTCTCCTTCTCCAGACGCGATTAGGTAACTGTATCCGATACACCTTTTCCCAATACACTTTTGATTTATTTTTGATAATTATTGAGCAGCTCTTACGTGTCAAACCCCATGCTGAGTGCTGGGATACCCAGCTGGGAGAGGACCACAGCCGGGTACCAGAGACAAGGCACCAAGTTTATTATTAAACAATGGCAGTACGTGCCACGCGGTGGACACGAACGCAGTGTTATGGAAACCCTCAGAGCCTCCTCCAGAGATGAACTGTGAGACGGGCAGGTAGGGTGTTCCTGCTGACGCCCACGTCAAGTGCAAGATTTACGCATCAGAGCTGGGAAGTCACAATTTCAAATTCTCTTTTATTACTTTATGCCTCTGACTAATTAGGACTAAGGGCCAAAGGGTAAAGAGCGATTCTCTCCAAGGAGCGCGTCCTACAGGAGGCAATAACCAGCTCGGGTCGGGGAGGGGCGTGACAGGTAGGACGGCAATACAGTCTGGAGAGCCGGCTGGCCGGATACGCCCGTGCGTGGGTGCCCAGCGAGTCTAAGCGCAGGGCCCAGCGCTCCGGGGGCCGGAGAAGGCGCGGCGCCGGCCCCGCCCACTGCAGGCAGGTTACCCTGGCCTCAAGGTGCGTTGCGTCACACCGCCCGCACCGCTCTGATTGGCTCCTCTAGGGAGCCCCGCCCCCTCAGCTGTAGCGGGGCCGGCTTCAGCGTCGCCGCCATCTTTGTTGATGTGTCAGCTCCGCGGGGGTTTGGGAAGCCGCCGCGGAGGGAGCGCGGTGTCGGCCCAGTTCCCCGCCGCCGTCTCCTGGCCCTTCCTGGTCTGCGGGACCCCGCTATGGAGAAGTTGGCTCCTGAACCCGAGTTCCAGCGGCCTCGTTAGGGGTGTGGCCTGAGGCTCGGAGAAGTGGGGTAAGTGCTTGAGGGGCGCCCGGGGCGGACCGGGGAGTCTCATTGGCGGCGCGGCGGGCTGCCCACCTCCCCGCGCCGTCCCGCTGCCCCCGGGGCGGATCCCCACCTCGCTTTCCGGGGGCGGGAGGCGAGCGCTGGGGGATGGAGTTCGGGGTCCCCTCCTCTCCCTCCCTCTCTCAGTCCCAGGCCTCTAGGGGAGGAGGAGGCCGAGGGGTGGCCGGGAGTCGTGGGGGCCGCGCCTCCAGAGCGGTGCCTGGAGAGTAGCAGCATTTGGGCCGCTTGCCTGATCTCCCCATGCAGCTAAGCCCCACCTGCTCGCCGGTCCTTCCTAGACTTAATCGCCTATTTCTCTTTTCGTCTCCAAGTTGACTGTGTTCGTGTTTTATGTTTACTGTTAACTACTTTTTACCCTCTTCCAAATACTTCTATTACAGTGATTTTAGGTAATTTAGAGACGATTCTTTGGGATTGTGGATACGAGGGAAATTGTTCTTTGTGTTTATGTTGTCTTTCTTCCAAGGACATCAAGGCATTTGATAAACCTTGGTTAGTAGGAAACGTATTTCAAATTTGGGTCTCTATCAAACTTGTAACCCCTTCTACATGTTCCTTAGTAGCGATATTGGGGAACAGTACAGGTGTAGTTATTGCTCGACTGTTAACAATTTAATAACTTTAGCTAATATTTACATCTTGATTTTGTTTAGAGAGAAGAGGCCCGTATTTGGAGTTGGAACATCTGGATTATTTTTGATTCGATAATCTTGTTACCGAGGGGAATTGCATAGTATAGAAATGCCATGCAACCCCAGGCATTTGGCAGCTAAGCAGCTGTTGCTTAGCTTTTTTAAAAAAAATTCTTTCAAAATGATAGATAGGAAGTTTTCTTAAGGAAAATGTACAGCAAATAAGTGGAAGTGTTTCAAGTGTGCTGGTAGTCAAAAAAAATCAATTGTGTTTAGGTACACTAGTTGTGGGTATACCTTCATGTTTCCAAGGTTGATCTTGTGGGAAAGATTAAGGTTCAGGAGATATTGATAGTGAAACTGAACTATCTGCTTGTGTATAAAGTATACTGTTCTCTATACAGCTACTTTCCAGTTCTTTATCCATCATTACACAGATAGAAAACAATGATTATTGGCCTAGTTCTTTTTTTTTTCTCTCCCCTTCCTTGTTATTTTAAACGCAGTGAAGATACTGAGTGATTAATAAATTTTGCAGTGTAAAGAATTAAAATTCCTTATTACATTGTAATGGGGAAGTATATATAATTACTGAAGATTCTACCTGGAAATGCCTAGCTTCTGTTTATATTGGTTTTATTCCCTGGAAATGCATGGATTGTGTTTATTCGGTTTTATTCTTTTTAAAGGACCTTGTCTAATTAGAATACCTGCATATAAACTCAGAGCTTCCTTTAAACAGTGGAGATTCCACAGAGTGTCATTGGTATTTCAGTCTTATTTATTGCTAACAGGAAAGGAATGGTGTAACACAGTAACCACTCTTTAACCTTTTAGTTTCTTCACCCATAAATTAAAGAGTTCTTTGATGTTACACAATGACAGCGTAGCCGATGATGATTGCTTAGTATATTCAGTTTAAAACCATCTATTTACAGCTACATGCTGACATCTGGAATGAAGGTAAAACAGAGAAGTATACTCTATAAGAAGAAGTGGTGGGTCAAAGCAACATTATTTATTTAGAGATTTAGAAAAATCATTTTTCCCTTTGAAAAATGACTAATTTGTACTAGTTTTTCAAATTAACCTAACAGTTTCATGTTAAAGTGAGACTCCTTAACCTGAAATTGTTTCTTTTCTTTCAACAAAATTTAGGTTTATCTTTTATCCCTTATCTCTAGTTTTAAATAATTAAAGCTGATTCTTAAATTTCTCGTAAACATGTCACTGGGCTTACAGTGTTGCAGATGCCATTTCAGGGCAACTTTGGGATCATAGATAATTTAAATTTGCAAATAACCCTCTAATCTTATATTACTTCAAACATCACCTTTGAACTTTATTTCTCAGCTACTGAGATTTTAAAAATCTGGGCTAAGAAGTAAACAAAAGAAAAAGTATTGGTGTCAAGGGGCAATAGACACAGTGGAAATCAAACCCAGCAAAGGGAAGTATTGATTGGATTGTGAGTGTAGTCTGTCATTAAGACACATGAACTTTTAGCCTACTTTAGGGATGTAGTAGCTAATGAATAATTTAATTTTTTGGTAAACTATGTCATACCAAATTAACCAAGCCCAGGCCAAAGGTGGCTTCAAAATTTAAACATTAACCAGAACTTAATATAAGGCAGACTTAACACTTTTTTTTTTTTAAGTTATCAATTATTCCCCTTTTTTCCCCCCAGCTTTGGGGGGGAAATTAGCTGAAAAACTTTTTTTTAAAAAATTTAAGTATAGTTGATTTATAATGTGTTAAATTTCTGGTATACAGGATAGTGATTCAGTTATACATATATATTTATTACTTTTCATATTTTTAAATTATAGGCTATTACAAGGTATTGAACATAGTTCCCTGTACTATACAGTAAGACCTTGTCATTTACCTATTTTATATACAGTAGTTGGTATCTACAAATCCTCATCTCCCAATTTATTCCTCCCCACCCGCTTCCCCTCTGGTAACTATGTTTATTTTCTGTATCTGTGAGTCTGTCTCTGTTTTGTAAATCAGTTCATTTGTGTCCTTGAAAATACTCTTGATGTTTTCTTAGACTCATTAAAATTCATTTGGTGAGTTCTATACAAGTAGCTTCAGAATGAGTGAGAGTTCTATATTGATAACTTTCTGCTTTAAAACTTACTAGAGATATGTAAAATTGCATGGATCTAAGATACCAAACTGATAATATGATGTAAAACTTGATAATGTGATATCCGTTGATATGTGATAGCCACTTAACCCTCTTTTTTCTGGAATCTTGATAAATCATAATTTCTCCTGTTACTGTATCACAGGATTTATACTATCTTGGAGCACAAATAGTCTTGCTGCGTCTGTTGCCCTGAGTCTACTCAACATCTTTTTGTGTGTGTGACAGTGCGCAAACTATAAAATTCACAATTTCCTGGACCTTGAGTACAAAGCTAAGCAAACCCCTACAGGGATAATTGACCTTGGCTTCATATAATGTACTTTTTAGACTGGTGACTAAAGGCAACTTTTAAGATCTAGTGATATATTTCACATAAAGGAAACACAATATATTAAAATTAAAATCTACCCAAAAGCTTAGTTAAAATGTGGCTACAAATATGTCTTCCTTTTGATACAGTTAATCTAGAATTCTTGGAAATAGCCAGCTGAGTTTTTAATCTTTTAAAAGTAGAATTTGATTTGCACAAATTCACCTTATATGAACTTCAGTGTCAGATTTTCACTATGTGAAACAAAGTTTTCATGTTTCATAACATGGATTCTTTTCTGTTCTATTTATTTTATTCTGTTTTAAAAAATTTTTATCCAAGAAAGTGTGTGTATTTTAAAGTTTAATATCTCTCAGAAATCAGATATTTGGGGTTTGTCATCAGATTGTGTTGGACTATGGATGATTTTTAAAATTTTATTTATTGCTTCTAACTTTAATTGCTACATCAGAACCTTGTTAGAACTGGTCAGAAAGATAAGTTATTTTGTTTATACTGTTTTCAAAGTGTACTTGGGGAATGTGTAGAAGACCTTTGGAAGTACATACTTTTCCTTCAGAGGACAGTAAACCATTATATTAGGAACAGTAGTCTTTCACAGGCTCATCTTGGTTATCTTAATGGACATTATTTGAGACGTGTACAGCTGGTACTATTTGAGACTCATGGTACAATTTGTAATTTTAAAAATTTGTAGTTGTAAATAATACTTATGATGAACTGAGTGAGATGTTTCTGTTGCACTTAAACACACATTCATATCTTATATGACTTCTGATGAAATGCTGACAGACCTTCCAATTAAAATACTGTAAACACAAAGAATAAAAGATTTAATGTAGATTTTTATATGTTGACCAACTACATCAGAATGTATACTCTGTAAGAGATGTCTGTTTTATTCACTGCCGTGTTCCCAGCACATAGTACAGTGACTGCACATAATACATGCTCATTGTATGTTTGGTGAATGAATGAATTAATAATCTAGTTTAGAAATGTATTTCTGACTTGGTACTTTTGTATGAAGCTTGTGTGTTTGATAATCTGTTACCAAATATCTGTGGATTGGATCCATTTGTATTTACATTTATTGAGTAAGCTTAAGTTCTTTTGTTGTTTATATTGCTAATTTCTGGGAAACAAGAAATAGTACCAAAAGCTGTTGAAGACATTGTTTTCATTTATAAGGCTCTTGTATGGAAATAATTTTGTAAAATTGTGAGTTCTTTGAAAAGAAATAAAATGCATGGTGGATAATGGTTAGTTTTAAGGCAAATAAAAAGTGTTTCTTGACCAGTTGCCTACAGCTGATGAGCTCCAGTAAGAGCGAAACCACTTCTCACTCGATTGAAACAATTTTGAAGTGTGAATTGGTCCTGTAGTACTGTGTCAGAAAAAGAAACAACTCTGGGAAAAAATTAAGTGCTTGAATTAAGAGGAATTTTGTGACTGTGCTAACTTTAAATACAGTATTCTCTCTAATGAGTAAGAGTTGCTAAAAGTCAAATAACCTGTGTTACTTTTTTCCTCAAAAAAGCCAACAGATATTGTAGTCTGTAATTGTAATTACTGTATATGTGAGTGTGAATTTAATTTGTACAAGCACTTCTTAATTAAAACAATCTTGTAAACAAATGTCTAGTTTTACATTCCCCCCTTTAATCTACTCCTAGGCTATTCCATTCTCAGTAGCTTTATGACAACTACCCCTTTTACCCCCACCCCCAAGAAAAACCTTGGACAGCAGCCAGATTAGCCTACATCAGCATTGCCAACTGGAAACCCACAAGAGGACTCAGCTATTTTTTCCCCCTGGTTAATCGTGGACATAATCAAGTTCATCATGGCTCCCCTCCCCCCACCATTCTTACACAGTTATTTACTCTTTGGTGATGGCTTTTTACATATATACACATAGATCTTCTTTAAATCCTTTCCTTTTTCTTTCATCTCCAATCAGTATTCTTTTTAGCATGAAAACAAAGTTTGCCAGTTTATGTGAAGACTTAACAAAGGTCATGGGCATGTTAATGAGCAAAAGTATAGGAAGTACTTCTCTTAAACCTTCTTTAATTTACAGGAAGATAATATGTAAAATAGAATTTAAGCCAAGGTAATTATAAAAGCAGGTGTTTTTTTTTTTTTTAACCTAGATGAGTATCCAGCAGAATGAGACTTTTTTGTTGTTCTGTACTGTCTTGTACATTACAGGTCTTCTTACAACCTGGTTCGCACCCTCTCAATGCTGTTCAGTCCCTGGCTCATTGTGTAAACCCAGTGGGCCTCATCCTCACTGAGAACCTCTGAACAGCCTTTGCAGGAATGACTATAAATGTAGTAGAGAGTGTATTTGTTAGATTTACATACTATTTATTATTACCATATTGCTTGCGATTTAAGAAGTTTGATTCAGTCCACGGTGAGGTTCCTCTTCCTTGCAAGTAGAGATCATTCAAAAGGCTATTGAGAAATGTGATTGCATTTCTGAACCTGCAGGGAACATCCATAGTTGAATGGAGGGCTGCAACTGTGTACTTGATGATGTATGAATGCACTGTGTTTTCATTTACATGAGAAATTATTTTTGTGCTTTTGATGAGGGAAGATTTGAAGGAAGATGTGGCAGTAGAATCCATCCTTTAAATATAATTAGGGTCTGCATAGGCTGAAGGGAAGGACAATCCAGATGGGAGCAAAGCCATGCAGATGTTAATGTGCACGTTATTTGGAGGGATCTTTAGCAGACTGGTCAGGAAAGGTGAAGTACTAGGATTTTAGGAATGTATGGAGAGAGAAGATTGGAAAAGCAGTACAACTAGTATATGGAGGAATTGCAACTCTGAGGTGTAGATAGGGAATGGTTTTATTTTTTCCTTAATGGATCACCAGACATACTGTGTAAAACGCTTCCCTCTGAAGTGCAGTCCTTTAATAATGTCTTGGTTTGATGTCATAATTTTTCTGCCACTTTTGATTGCTAGAGAAAACTTACTCCAGAATTAAGACAGGTTTCAATCATTTACAAAACAAAAGAAAGCAACAAAAAATGATAATCATTCTCATTCTCCCTGAAGAAATGTTGAAGCTATTAGTTCCCAGCTGCTTAGATTTAAGAAGAGATGTAATTTGGCTCTAAAATACGTTCCCTCTCCCTTCTCTAGCTAGCCCTTTTGGTGTTGGGGGAAGAAGATTAGGCAGTGGTGGCAGTTCTCACTGTATGAAACTTTAAAGAGAGAAGAGATGGCTCTGGCCTTACTTTGCTTCATATGGTTGCATTTGATGGTGGTCTCTGTGGAGGTGGTGTGTGTGGATTTTTTTAGGGGCAGTGTTGTAGCTCCTGGCCCCTTGTGCCATTGAGGACCCACTTCATAGGGCAGCTCCTGTTCCCCTTTGTCAGAACCAATGTAGTATACACTTCAACCTCTTCTCTGCATTGGATGACACTTGCCCTGGTTCTGTCTCAAGTCACTGCCCTTATATTAATCTCCTTGCTCCTTCACTTGGAGTCGCAGGAAAGAGAACAGGAGGGAGGAATGGAGTGAGACTGAGAAACCAACAATTCAAGTGTTCCAGATAGGAAGTTATCAGGCCTGAGTTGGGTTGCAGGTACGGGACAGTGACAGTAGAAAGGAGGGTATAATTGTAGGAGACGTGAAATTCGTAAAAGAATATGAGCACAAAGGAAAGGAAGGAGTCATGACTAAGAATAATAATGCCATTGACAGAAATAAAAAAGATTTTCTGGAGGTACTCAACTTGGGGAGCTATAATTATGATTTTGGATTTAGTCATTTTGAGTCTGAACCATTGGGAATGCCTGTATTTGGGTGGAGATTTTATAGGTATAGAGCTAAAGTGAAGACAGAGATCATTCGTTATCTGTAACTCGAGAGCATGGGGCTGAAAATAATTAACATGGGCATCAACTGTCAATTTTTGGTGTAAGTTATCAAAATGGATGAATTGTAGGAGAAAAAATTGAGGGCTGAACCCTGGGGAATATGAAAGCTGTATAAGAAGATAACCGTTGTTTGTTTAATGCTTTTCTGTTTACAGAGCATGGCACACAGAGCCGTGGAGTTCTCAAGTGGTGGTTTCTTCTCATTTGCTCTACCTATGCTGGAGCGTCACAATGCTGTCGAATCACAATGCTGTCATAGACTTATTCTCTTTTATGTAGATTCTTTATCTGCTATCCATTACATTTGGTCTGCTCTGAGTTCAATTTCTGTAGACAAAGCATAGTATTGACTAGTTATGATGTTTGAAACTGCTTTTTAGATTGATTTCTACATTAAGAGAATCAAATTCAGCAGCAGTACATTCACAAGTTGTTGTTAGTTACTTTGAGGAAAGTAATGGAGGTACCTAGTGCCCCATTTGAGAATTATTTTATTTTGTCCTAGATTTGGAATACTGCATACTCACAAGGCCTTTTATTGACTTGCTGCATTTATTTGTATTGCCTAAACCAGACCTTTATTACTAATATGGACTTTGTCTCATTTAACATATATGCAGCAAGATAACAACGATGATTTGTTTGGTTGTTTGGAAATATGTTACACAGGTAGATAATTTGTAGTATTAAGGCCAATGTCTGTATTAGTCAGTGCCAGAGTGTTTATCAAACAAGCTGGTTTTCTTTTCCTTTCTTAGAATTATTCTTCCCCATTTTTGCATCCCTAAAATAATATTCCTCAAATCCTAATTTTATCATATTCTGTGCTTTAATTCAACAAGTATTTTGGAACCTATATATTATGCGCTAGAAATTCTATAGTATAATCAAATATACGAGTCTGTCATGACTTGTTATTTTGTTAAGTCCTTCTTAACAAAATTCGCTCTTGCATATCATTCTGAGGATTCTACCTGACCATCTTCTCTTACCCTTTGTCACCATCCTCTGACTGCCACCTTCATCACAGATTAATGTAAACATACATGTTTCTGTTACTCAGATATTAATCTTTCTGTTTTATTTTCCATAGGTGCACCTTCCATCTAGAATTGTTTCTTTCCTAGTTTCTGTCAAAACTATGATCTACCCACTTTCTTGTCCAGCATCACATGACTCCAGTACTTGCTTTGTTGCTACCTGACGAAAGTTGACAATTTCTTTTTCATCAAGATTACTGGAATATTTTGTGTTTATCTGTCTCAGGATAATTTTTGAAGTTGACTAATTTTCAGAAAATAACTAGATTGGTAACCCTCATAAACAGAATAAATATATATTCTAACATTGAATTAGTTTTGTAAATGTTTCTTTTATGACCCAGGCAGTGCATACAAGGTCCATTGGAGTTGCACTGAACATTGTGTGTTCTTGATGAGAATGTTTGGAAATTGACATAGTACTTCCTTCATCTCTGGATGAAAACTGAATTTGTGTCAGGGATCCTTTACACCCTCACTTTTTTCAGCTCAGTTCTGGGTGTCTGGGCTATAGGTAATGGTGTTTTGCTATGTTTAGTTTTCCTTTTTCAGTAAATATCATTGTTACTGTGCATTGTTTTATTATCTTTATTTGTAATTTCTTAACTAGTGTCTTCATTTATTTCCCCAGTAGTTTCATACAAATTTGTTAGTCTTTCTCCCCTTGTGGAGCTGAAGGAATTCGAAACAATTCTTTGGTACTAATCTTCCTATTACTAGTGTCATTCCATACCCAGCATCTTATAGGAGTGATTAGGGAGTGCCAAATGGCAATTGAAATGAAGCTGTAGGACTGTATAGGAGAAAAGAGAATGAGACTTTGTAGCATCCTGCCAGTTGGGCTCACTTGGATCAGCTATTATATATTTTTCCCCCTGCTCAAGGAGGGAATTTTTAAAGAACTATTAGTGGTAAAATGCTTGGCCTTAGTTTTTCCACATCATGGAATGTGGGGTCTTGGTTTAAAAAAACTTAAAAAAACTTTTTTATGTTTTGAATTTCTTAGATGTAAAACGAAGATCAGGAACAGATTTGAAGAAATGCAGAGTGAATTGGTGCCAGTCAGCATGTCAGAGACAGAGCATATCGCCTCCATTTCCTCTGATAAAAATACTGAGAAAACATCAGAAATAAAGGAAGACTCATGCAGCTCGTTTTCTGGTGATGAAAGCAGCAACTTAGAAAATGAGTCCAAAGTGTTGTCACTAAATGTTGATAAAACTTTATGTCAGCCTAGTGAGCAAAATAATCAGAGTGAAGCACAGGAAAATTATATTCCAGATCATGGTGGAGATGAGGATTCTTGTGCTAAAACAGATGCATGCCCAGAAAATTCTGAACAAATAGCTAACTTTCCTGTTGGAGATGTGACAAAGCAAGTTTTGAAAATAAATGAAACCGAACAAACAGTAACACAAATATTGGCAGAATTAAGGTCATCTACATTTACAGAAACAGCTAATCAAAAGACTTATTCAAATAGTCTTTATGATACAGACTGCACCACGAAACTTATTTCAAAAATGAATGTTTCAACATCAGAGGACTTGCTGGAAGAAATAGAATCTGAGCTCTTATCTACAGAGTTTGCAAAAGAACATCGAGTACCAAATGGAATGAATAAGGGAGAAAACGCGTTAGTTATGTTTGAAAAGTGTGTGCAAGATAAGTATTTGCAGCAGGAGCACACCATAAAGAAGTAAGTTTTTTATTCTTTCAGGTTATTTTTTCTGTGGGGATTAAAGATTGAATTCTTTAAAGGACAGTATCATTTTATCTGTTTTTAATTCCATAGTAGAGCCATGTGCATAGTGGTTGAGTTATTGAGCAAGTGTCAGATTTAACACACAAAGTGTCACATTTAATATACAACTCTTTTTTTTTTAGAATGTGGTATTTTATTTTCATTATTTTAAAAATAATAGGTAAACATCTGTTTTTATGTGTTGTAAATAATATACCTATGTCAAATACATTAGCATATATAGAAATGTATATGTATGTATGTATAAAATCATTGTTTTGAATGTGATTCAAAATTTCTGTTTTACATATACGTCTTAACATATAAGAATAAATATTTTATTAAATAGTGTAAGTTCATTAAAGATCTAGAAATACAAAGGCAACTCAAAATTTTTGTTTTGAAAGAATGTAGAGCATAATATTGTCACAACTAAGATGAATTCAAAAGGAATGAGAAGTCATAAAATTCAAAAAAGCTTTTTAAAATCCCCATTGTAAATTCATTGGTTTAAAAAATTAAGATTTAGAGAACAGAAGAACTGACCTATTATCATTCAGTAAATAAGAATATAGTTGTTTTTAGACTT
The DNA here is from genome assembly GCF_048773025.1 of Camelus bactrianus. NCBI lineage: Eukaryota > Metazoa > Chordata > Mammalia > Artiodactyla > Camelidae > Camelus > Camelus bactrianus. The sequence goes on from NC_133549.1 coordinate 31,040,020, forward strand.
TTCTTGGATTTGTGGAGTTAATTTCTATTTTAATGATAATTTAATTTCATTTTGTCTTTTCCTAGTAGTATTATATCATCCTGTGTTCTTATTCTAGACTTATATATGTAGGTGATGCATATGTTTAGGTACTCTTATAACCATTAAGAAAGGAAAATAAAGCATGCTACCCTCGGCTAAAATACAAACTGATTCTCTTTTTTACCAGAGGAAGATGACAGAAGAAAATACACCATAATTCAAATATTGCTGGATATGTAATTGACTTTTAATGCTAGAGTCTTTACTCTCACATTATCAGTGGATCAGTCTTCTGCAGACTTGCTCACCCTTCATTGATTTATCTAATGAATTTTAATCTAAGCACCCAGAGCCCTTCTCTTTTTCTGTTTTTTATTTTTATTTTAAATGGTGATAAAATACACAGAACATAAAATTTACCATCTTAACCATTTTTCATTGTACAGTTTTAGTGTTAAGTATATTCACATTGTTGTGCAACCAGTCTCCATAGCTTTTTCATTTTAAAAATCTGAAACTCTATACCCACTAAAGAACAACTCCCTATTTCCCCCTGCCCCATTCCCTCGTAACCACCATTCGACTTTCTTTTTCTAAGAATTTGACTACTCTTGTTACTTCATATAAATGAAATCATACAGTATTTGCCTTTTTGTGACTGGCTTATTTCACTTAGCAGATGTCCTTACGGTTCATCTATATTGTAGCATGTGTCAGAGATCCTTGCTTTTTAAAGCTCAGTAGTACTCCATTGTATGTATATAACACATTTTGTTTATCCATCCATTCATCAGTGGACATTCGGGTTGCTTCTGCCTTTTGGCTATTGTGAATTATGTTGCTGTGAACATGAGTGTACAGATATCTCTTGAGACTTGAAAACCTTTCTTTTTTTACATTTTTTTTATTGAGTTATAGTCATTTTACAATGTTGTGTCAAATTCCAGTGTAGAGCACAATTTTTCAGTTATATGTGAACATACGTATATTCATTGTCACATTTTTTTTTCACTGTGAGCTACCACAAGATCTTGTATATATTTCCCTGTGCTATACATTATAATCTTGTTTATCTATTCTACATGTGCCTGTCTTGAAGACCTTTTCTTAATACTACCCCAAAACTAATGGCAGTGAGTTACTCCTGCTCATAACTTGACCAGAGTGGTGCTATTAAGAAAAAGCTATGATTTTATACTTGAACCATCAGTGTTTCTGCCATTCTTGCTTTTTGGGGTAACTTCCTTATTTTCCTGCCATCTGTACCTATCTTTTAGACCTTCCCTTTGAGGTTATCCCTTCTACATTTTCATTCTTTACTTAGATTTGGAGTCTTACAAGTGACTCTCTTGTAAATTATAGATTTAATAGTAATAGCAGGAAAACTTATGTGCTGTTAAATTATGTGCCTGGCACTTTACATGTACAACTCATGAAATCCTCACAACAGCTATACGTGGTATGCTGAACTATTCTTTTCCCATTTTACAGATGAGGTATCTGAAGCACATAGAGATTAAATAACTTGCTCAAGGTCATGTACTAGTAAATGGCAAAGTTAAAATCTGAACCCACTTTGGTTTCAGTGGATTTTTTGGGTTATCTGAAATAAACAAGTTATACTTGTTAAAATTTATCTAAAAACATTAAGAACAGAAAGTTAATTCCTCTTTTTTGCTCCATCCTGTCAGAACAGTGGCAGCATGCAGAAAGGGGTAAGCATAGTTCTGCTCAGGAGCAGGGAGTTGAAAGAGTCCCGCTGCCACTTAACCTGCTGTTTCCTTGATTAAATTAACCTCTCTGAGACAAAGGTCTCACCTTTATAAGGGGTACCATGCTTACCTGATGAGGTGGTTTTGAGGACATTAAGACATTATAAAAATGTCAAATATTGTAATTTAAATCTAAGTTAATTTTTTGTGACACAGGTTAGCTCTAAAACAGCCCATATTTTTTCTTTTGACTTCGTTTTCTGTAAAGAAAACTGCCTTTCAGTTCCTTTGGCTTAAATTTTCATGAATGCATCTGTTTCCAGATGTCTCTGTTTAGACATCCATTCCCCTATTTTCTGACATCAATATTATTGTCCAACGTCCCAACCATAATTCTTAATTAAGAACAGTTATTTGAGTGTGGGATGTGCATTTGGCATTTAAAAATAACAATTTGAGGGCTTGCTGCTGTTCACAGGGAGGGAGCCAGGATTACAGCCAGGGTTCTTGTGTTTCAGGTAGTTTTCTGGAACAAATTAAGTGTATACCCAATTATATAAATTATCTAAGTTAAACCACTGTGCCATGAAAGGCTTGAAGAAACTTACATGCTACACATTTTTCTCTTTCCTAAACATTTTCGTGGTTTTCCTCCTCACTGCATTCCTGTGCTCCTCAGAGAGGTCTGTCTTGACTACCTTACGTACAGCCACAGCTTGAGCACTCTGTGTCCTCTTGCCCTCCTTGAGTGGTCTTAATAGAACTTAATCACTACTTGGCATTTCATTATCTATTTATTGTTTATTATTTCTCTCTTAGAATATAAGAATCATGAGGGCAGGGACAGTCTGCTGACCCAACATACAGACTAGTATAGGAACATAGTAGGCACTTAGTAAACATTTTTTGAGTGAATGAGGGATCTTCAGAGGAGAAGATAGCAAAAAAGTAGACCTGGGTTGCAAATCTCAATTTAACCACTTACTAGCTGTATGACCTGGAGTAAGTTCTAGGTTTCAGTTTTATTTTGTTTTCCAAATTCATAAAAACAAATAATAACTTCATAGACTTATTAGTTTATAGACATCAATGTTAAACAATGTACTTAAAACTTAGTAAATAGTAATTGTGGAATAAATGAGAAGTAATAGCTGATGCTATTAACAATCCCAAAATATTAGCCTAAGTACCTTATTTTATAGTTCTGATTACTTTTGCTGGTAATTTTTAAGGTTTTTATATTTTTCTAGGGAACTCAAAATGAAATTTCTACTTAAAATTTTATTATTTTACGTTGACTACTCTTCTATAACTATTAGAATGTTATTAAAATATTCTTAAAATCTAAAACAAGGTTTCTCCACCTCATCACTGTTAACATACGGGGGCAGATCATTCTTTGCTGATGGTGGGGCTGTCCTGTGCTTTGTAGGATGTTTAGCAGCATCTCTGCCTTTACCCACAAGAAGTCAGTAGTAACCCTTACTGCTATTGTGGCTACCTAAAATGTCCGCAGACAGATGCCTGGAGGGGAAGAATTGCCCCTAGTTGACACTGATCTGAAGGTATTCCAAAGCAGAAGAGATGAAGTACATAAATCAGATGCCTAAAGACTTAAAAGAGTTGAAAGAGTGTGATTTTCTTTATCTGATTGTATTTCACTTAATTTGAAATACATGAATTTCTAGGAAAAAGTTAATAGCCTGACTGACGAGAGAATGTTTTGTAAAGTATAATGTATCATTATAAAAGGATTACTTAGGAATGTTCATTTATTAATCATGAGTATCTACACCCCAATCTGCAAACACATTGTATTCCACTTCGCCATTTTAAATTATGTTTTGCGTATACTGCCCTTTTTATTTTTAGGTTAATTAAAGAAAATAAGAAGCATCAGGAACTCATCTTAGACATTTGTTCAGAAAAAGACAATTTAAGAGAAGAACTAAGAAAAAGAACAGAAACAGAGAAGCAGCATATGAACACAATTAAACAGGTAAAAAAACAAAAATCTTTAAAGACTATACTTCAGTTTATAAAATACATTCCTGAAAATGTGTGTATAAATTGAGGTTCTGGAAAGTAAGTCATATTTTAAATGCAGAAGATTGCTTGTCTGGTCGGTGCAGCATTCTCTTTTATGAACTGGGGATCATAGCCTGATTTTTTTTTTTTGTTTAATGTAAATTTGTATTTTTATATGAAAGATGTGACTGTATTCTATATATAATAGAAATCTGAAGTATAGTTGATTTACAGTGTTAGTTTCTGGTGTACAGCATAGTGATTCAGTTATACATATATACTGTTTCATTATAGATTGTTACAAAATATTGAATATAGTTCCCTCTGCTGCACAGTAGGACTTTATTTTATATGTGGTAGTTCGTACCTACTAATCCCAAACTCCTGATTTATCCCTCCTCAACCTTTCCTCTTTGGTAACCATAAGTTTGTTTTCCATGTCTGAGTCTGTTTCTGTTCTGTAAATAGGTTCATTTATATCATTTTTTAGATTCTACATATGAGTGGTATCATATGATATTTGTCTTTGTCTGACTTACTGCGCTTAGTATGATAATCTCGCCATGTTGCTGTAAATGGCATTGTTTCATTCCTTTTTTATGGCTGAGTAGTATTCCATTGTATGTTTTTGTGTGTGTGTGTATGTATACCACATCTTTTTTTTATAGTTTAATATAATCTTTTTTTTTTAACATTTTTTACTGATTTATAATCATTTTACAATGTTGTGTTAAGTTCCAGTGTAGAGCACAATTCTTCAGTTATACATGAACATATGTATATATATATATTTATTGTCACATTTTTTTCTCTGTGAGCTACCATAAGATCTTGTGTATATATATCTCTGTGCTATACAGTATAATCTTGTTTATCTATTCTACAATTTTGAAATCCTGTTTATCCCTTCTCACCCTCTGCCCCCTTGGGAACCCCAAGTTTGTATTCTATGTCTGTCAGTCTGTTTCTGTTTTGTATTTGTGCTTTGTTTGTTTTTTTTTTTAGATTCCACATATGCACGATCTCATATGGTATTTTTCTTTCTCTTTCTGGCTTACTTCACTTACAATGACATTCTCCAGGAGCATCCATGTTGCTGCAAATGGCGTTATGTTGTTGGTTTTTATGGCTGAGTAGTATTCCATTGTATAAATATACCACATCTTCTTTATCCATTCATCTCTATTCATCTGTTGATGGACATTTAGGTTACTTCCATGTGTTGGCTATTGTAAACAGTGCTGCTACAAACATTGGGGTACATGTCCATGTATAAATAATCCATGTATATGATTTCTGTTGTTTTTTGCAGTAAATTTTGATGTTGGGAAGTGTGAGTTCTTGAATTTTGTTCTTTTCCATGATTGTTTGGCTATTCTCAGTTTCTTGTATTTCCATATGAATTTTACTATTAGCCTGTCATTCTAAATGAAGACAACTGGGTTTCTGTTAAGTATTGCATTGAATCTGTAGATTGATTTGGGGAGTATTGCCATCTTAACAACAGTAAGTTTTCCGGTTCACAAACATGGGATGTCCTTCTATTTATTTAGATCTTTCTTTCCTTCTAAAGTGTTTGGTAGTTTTCAGAGTAAATTTTGCAATTTGTTTGTTAAATTTATTCCTAGGTAGTTTTTTCTTTTTGATGCTATTGTAAATGGAATTGTTTTCTTAATTTTATTTTGATTGTTGATCACAAGTGTATAGAAACAAGTAATTTTTTTATATTATATTTTGTAACTTTGCTGAATTTGTTTATTCTAAAAATTTTTTGTGAATTTTCTTAGGATTTTCCACATGTAAGATTATGTCATCTACAGATAGTTTTACTTCTACATTTCTAATCTAAGTGCCTTTTATTTCATTTCCTGCCTGATTGCCCTCATTACCCTGGCTGGACCTTCCAATATAATGTTGAGTAGAAGTGGCAAGAGTAGATATCCTTCTCTTATTTCTGAAGCATTCAGTCTTTCACCGTCACGTACAGTGTTAGTTGTGGGTTTTTCACAGATGCTCTCTATCAGGTTGAAGCTGTTCTTTGTTATTCTTAATTTGTTGAATGTTTTTATCATGAAAGAGTGTTGAATTTTACCAAATGCTCTTTCTGCATTTGTTGAGATGATCATGTGTTTTTTGTTCTGTTGGTATGGTGTATTACATTAATTAATTTCTGAATATTAAACCACCCTAGCTTTACTATGATAAATCCCTTTTGATCATGGTGTATAATTCTTTTCATATATTGGAGAATTGGTTTGCTAGTATTTTGTTGAGACTTTTTCTGTGTGTATCCATAAAAGATAATGATCTCGTAGCTTTCTTTTCTTGTGATGTCTTTGGTTTTGGTGTGGGGTAGTTTTGACCTCATAGAATAAGTTGGGACGTGTTCCTTCTTTTTAGGGGGAAGAGTTTGTGAAGAATGGTGTTAATTCTTTAAATGTTTGATAGAATATACCTGTGTTGTCATCTGGACGTGAATTTTTCTTTAAGGGTAGTTTTAAATTTTTTTAAGTAATTTAATTTCTTTACTTATTGCAGGCATGCCTTTTTAAAAATTATACTTCACTTTATTGCACTTCACAGACATTGTGGTTTTTACAGATTGAAGGTTTGTAGCAACTTGTGTTGTTAGATGATGATTAGCATTTTTTAGCAGTGAAGTATTTTTAATTAAGGTATGTATTTTTTTAGGCATAACGCTGTTGTATAATGAGTAAACCACAGTATAATGTAACATAACTTTAGTATGCACTGGGAAACCACAGAATTTGTGTGACTTGCCTTATTGCAATTTTCGCTTTATTGCAGTGGTCTGGGCTGAACCCACGATCTCTCTGAGGTATGCCTATGTAGGTCTATACAGATTTCCTATTTCTTCTTGAGCCAGTTAAGTTTGTGGCTTTCTAGAAATTGTGCATTTCATCTAAGTCAGTTGCTCATAGTATTCATTCATAAGTCTTTTTATTTCTATAAGGTCAGTATATCCCTGTTTCATTTTGATACTAGGGATCAGTCTAGCTAAAGGTTTGTCAATTTTGTTGATTCAAAGAAAATTTTTTTTGTTTTGTTGATTTTTCTCTATTTTCCTGTTCCTTATTTGATTAATTTCCTCTCTAATGATATTTCTTCTCGCCAGCTTTAGATTTCATTTGCTCTTCTTTTTCCAGTATCTCAAGATGAAAGTTTAAGTTTTGGTTTGAGATCTGTCTTGTTTTTTAACATTGGTGTTTATAGCTACAAATTTCCCTTTAAGCAATGCTTCAGATGTATTCTATAAGTATGTTGTATCTTTATTTTCATTCATCACCTATTATTTTCTCATTTCTTTTATGGTTTCTCCCTCGGTTATTTGGATGTTGTTTAATTTTTACATATTTGTGAATTCTCAGCTTTCTTTGTTACAGAGTTCTTGTATCATTCCATTATGGTTGTTGAAGAAGATACCTTATGTGATTTCAATATTTTAAATTTATTGAGATTTGCTTTATGATCTAGCATATATTCCTTCCTGGAGAATATTCCATGTGCACTGTTGCTGGGTGGAATGTTGTATAGATGTGTTAGATCTAGTTGTTTCATAGTTGTGTTCAAGTCTCCTCTTTCCTTGTTAATCTTCTGTCTAGTTCTGTCTGTTACTAGAAGTGAGGTATTGAAGTCTTCAACTATTATTGTTGAATTGTGCATTTCCTTCTTCATTTCTATCAGTTAAAAAAATTTTTTTTTGGTGGGAAGGAGGTAATTAGGTTAATTTATTTATTAGTTTATTTTTAATGGAGGTACTGGGGACTGAACCAAGGACCTCATGTGTGCTAAGCACACACTCTACCACTGAGCTATATCCTTCCCACCTTCTGTCAGTTTTTGTTTCGTGTATTTTGGCAATGTGTTATTAGTTGCATGTATATTTATAATCGTCATGTCTTTCTGCTGGATTGACCCTTTTATCATTATGAAATGAATCTAAAGTATCTTTGTAAATGACATCTTGTTTTTTTATTCCAGTCTGACAATCTCTCCCTTTTGATTTGATTATTTAATTATTTAACATTTAATGTTATTGTTGACAGTTGGAATATATTTATCATTAAAAAATTTTCTGTATGTCTATATTTTTTGTATGTCTTTCTTTATGTTAATATTTTGTTTCCTTATTCCTCATTTACTGCTTTCTTTTGCATTCAGTGAATATGTAATATTTAAATTTCTTTCATGATATTCACTTTATTTTTTGAGTTACTTCATTGGTAATTATGCTAGAGCTTACCATCCATCTTATCAGAATCTGCTTTAGATTGATACTAAATTCTAATGGTATGTAGAAACATTGCTAACATTTAGTTATGATTTCTGTGATTGAAGTATATTCATTGCATTCTTTATGTTTATTTACTTTGTTTATATTTATTTGAGGTATTGATGATCTCTTTGTTTTGGATATAAAAATAATCTGGAAGTAATTTTTTTACAGTTAGAATCAAGAATAGAGGAACTTAATAAAGAAATTCAAGCTTCCAAAGATAAAGTAGTAGCTCAAGACATTGCAGCTAAAAATGCAATTCAGCAATTACACAAAGAGATGTCCCATCGAATGGAACAGGTATTTTTCAAGTCATTATCATTATTAACTTTCTGATGATTCTTTGTTTATTAAAGTAAACTAAACTTGTTAGACAATTTTGGATATTAGTGATGTATTAGGAATAGGAAATTTTATTTATATAAAAATTAACCTTTTTAAAAAAATGCTAAAGCAGTACATAAATGCATGCTAACTACAAAAAAACTTCAACCTTTATTTCTGTGGTTCTTTACAGTATGCTGACCCTGAGCATTAGAAATGTTATATGTTTAAAACTCATAACTATCAGTTCTCAACCTTTTATATTGATTGCAGGGAAATACAGAGGATAAGATGTTAAGTTGTTGATTTTAGTGGACCTAAACATAGCTTCATTAGAATCACCTGCTGAACTTTAAAAAAAAATTATTTGGAGATTATATTTAAAAAATGATATTAAATATGCACAGATAACAGTTCAACAGTAAAACACGTCTTCTTCCAAACATTTTCTCCCATTTTTCCTCCCTTCCCAGAGGCAACCATTGATGTCAATTTCCTGTGTATCCTTCCCAAAATGTTTGTTGCATGGATGAGCATATATATATTTCCTTTTTTTCTCCCATCCTCCTTCCTCTTTTAAACAAATGGCAATATACTATACAGTCACTGCTATGTATCTGTTTCCTCTCTAATGATGAGGAGTGTAGGTGAGGTTAATAATAGTAGCTGTGTGTTGAGTTTTAGCTTCATGCCAACTCATGCTCAAAATGCTTTACAGGTATTAACTTACTTAATATTCACAATAACCCTAAGAGGTGGGTATTGTTATGTAGATTTTAAAGATTGTTCCATTTAATTATTGACGGATATGCTTCATTCCTTTTTCCCCCCTGACTTTTCCTCTCAACCTTTTGATTTGAGAATTTTTAAGCCTGTAGAAAAGGTAAAAGAATAATAAAACAAACACTTGTTTACCCTTCACTTAGGGTCACCAAACCTGGTAAGTTTTATTTAGAAATAGATTCCCAGCATGAGTGTGCACACGTTATGCACATTACGTCTACACTCTCCAATTAAAATTTGCAACTTGAGGTTGCTCCATTTCTCAGAACAGATTTGTAGAATCAGTTTGAATCTCAAATGTACAGGTACAAGAGGGTAGGGTTAGTTATAAATTCTCAGGGACTTTATAACATGTCTCCCTCATCCCCACGTGTTCTGGTGTTGGTAAATGAAGGTTTCAGCCCTAGCAAAGCATTCTGGATTCCTGCTTCCTCTTAGATTTTTCTAGCCCTGGGGATTTCCCATACTTTCTTGTGAGTTCAACTGTGCATTAAAAAAATTTTGTTGTTTTTCACAGTTTTTGGTGTTTTGAATGGAGAGGGTTTATCTGCCATACTTGGAGAAGCAGACTGCTTACACATTTTTATCTTAATTTTAGCTGGCTATTGAATCCTATTGATTATCTTACTCAAAGTTTATCTTCATCCAGGTTAATGAGAAACATCTTAAATTAGTCAAATCCAAAGACTTTTATGCTTCCTCCTACTTTATCTGTGCCATAGTGGACTGATTTTCAATAGAAGCTTAAATAATAATTACTGTATTATTTCCTTTAATACTCCCAACAATCCTATGAAGTAGGTGCTGCCATCATCTGGGGGAGATGTAGAAATGTGAACTTTTAGCACTCCAGGTTGTTCTTTTGCAGCTGATTCAGGGATGACTGAGTAACAGGACATTCTGGTGCACATTCCCTGCTGTAGTCAAGAACCTCATAACACGTTATTTCATCTATTGTAGTTTACCTTTTTCTGTTTTTCAACTTCAGTGAAGCTTCGATGCTACTACCAGTTGTCTTATTAAAACACAATGTAATAAAAGGTTCTGATTTATAAGTTGTTCTTTGGGTCCCCATTTCCTATAGGATAAAATCCTAAATCATTAGCATATCAGGAGAAGTCCTTCTTCCTTTCAGGATCTAATCTCTTTTTCTGTTTTATAAATACTTCCTCCCCACTCCATTCAACACACCAAATTTAAACCCTACGAAATGACTTAATATCCTCAAATATATCATGCTATTTTATACTTTTAGGCATTTGCACATGATAACCACTCTACCTTGAATTCCTTTCCTTGACTAGTCCCTTGTATTCTGCTGAGTCCTGCTTAACCTCCAATGACTAACTCAAGTATAGCTCCTAGTTCAAGGATAGATGGCATCTTTCACCCTTCAGGTCAACTCTTCCCAGGGAATACTAGTATTTTTGTATTTTCAAAGGACTTCATACATTCATCCACTAGAAATTATATTATAATGTTTGTTTGTATGTTGTTCTCACCATACAGTGAGCTCTTTCTGGACTGAAACCACGACCTATTCTTTATTGTGTTCCCAAAGCTAATACGTTATCTAAGCATTGGTTTCATGAAATTGGACTTTTTTTTAAAGTTGACATTATCCTTAGTTGACTTTTTCTAAGTACAGTTATTCCATTGTACAAAAATCTAGCTAATTCTGTTAGCCAGTTCCATCAGTTTTCTCAGTCATTTGTCCACAAGCACATTGTCAGTCAAATCCTCAGAGATCTCTGACATCCCTATTCCAATGTTTTCCTTAATTTCTCTTGAAAATTACTAGGCTGTTTCAATGGGGGAAAAATCCCAATTGGATGATTTTTTAAAGTACTTATTTTGAGTGGTTACTACATGTGATTATCAGCAATACTGGAACTTCATGAAACTTTTTGTCAGGCACTTTTCATCAGAGCATAGGAGGTTTTCCCACATTCTCCTAGCACTATACATACTTCAGTTCAGTTACAGGATTAGTTGGAGTTTACCACTAGACCCACTGAAAATCCTTACAGTTTAAAGATCTGTCTTCTACAAAATAAGTATGTGCTTCATTTTATTTGCAGACTATGAATTTACCTAAACGAAGGGCTATCTGTTGAAGTTTTTATTGTATGAAATTTCAGAATATGGATTACCAGCTTATACTTACCAGAGAACTTTAAATGAGTATATGTATAGATGTTTCTCTCAATCCAATTAGGTGTTTTTTAATTAATATGTGACATACTTTAGAAAGCTTTTCATATATAGGAAATCAGTGATCACTCATTAACTTACTACTTTTTGTGAGGGAGCTAAGATTATAGATTTTAGAAATTGTCAGTTGCAGTCAGTGTCCTGGCAGAAAACAGAAACTGGGGATTTGGGGAGAATCTCATAAAAGGACTCTTTACAAAGGTAGGTATGGGCAAGATTTAGGGAGCCGAGCAAGGGGAAATGCAAGATCCTGGGTCTCTGGTGGAGCCGTTATCACTCTTTGGGTTAAAGGAATGAGGAGAGTGTGCAGGTGGTACAACCCAGAGAAGGTAGTTGTATAGGGAGGGCACCTGGCAGGAGCAGTGGCTTTCAGCGAACCTGTGGTGACTCTGGAGGAGCCAGATCTCTTCTCTGCCTACCCTTCTGATCTTCAGCTTAGTGCCTCCTGTTTGCCAAACCCAGCTGGAAATATTGGGGGAAAGAAACTTGTTGATAAGGTCCTTGATGGGCATTTTCCCCGAGCACAGGGAGGGCTAGGAAAGAGTTGAAAAGTGGATCTGAAGGAGTAAACAGAAAATAGCAACCAAATTAGCTAAAGGAAAAGGAATAGGAAAGGGAAGAAGCAAATATTAGTGATACTAATTTATTTATTGTATCATTTCTCTATTTTAAAATTCCACGACACATGTCCTGGAAATGTTGTGTAAAAACCAAAAAATACAATGGTAATATTACAGGAAAGTATTATTTATTTTAATTTGAAAAAATGTTTTATTAATGCTAGATACTTTTTTCAAAGGCCAACAAAAAATATGAAGAGGCACGCCAGGAAAAAGAAGCAATGGTCATGAAGTATGTAAGAGGCGAGAAGGAATCTTTAGACCTTCGAAAGGAAAAAGAGATACTTGAAAAAAAACTTAGAGATGCAAATAAAGAAAATGAGAAAAACACTAACAAAATTAAGCAGCTTTCTCAGGAGAAAGGGCGGTTGCACCAGCTATATGAAACAAAGGTATAACTTTTGATTTTGTGTCTTATTTGAAATTTATTCTCTTTGCTTTTTCTTATTTAATCAATCATAACCTGGTTAAACCACTATTAAACATAAAGTTGTTTTTATTAGTTTACTTTCTAAGCATGTGAATGCTCTAGTAATTCCAGCACTGTACAATAATACTTGCTGTGAAAAGGTGAGCAACTGATACATGTTTATTAGACAGAACTTTGAAAAAACTTTCTTTTAAAATCTGTATGTTGAAGAAATGACTGTGTCTCAAAGGAAGATTTTATTTTGGTAAAAGATATACATAGTTGTGTCAAAATGTGAGTAGGTTTTGAGCCAAAAATATAATTTGACCAGAATCTTAATGTAACACTTACTCATAGAGTAGAATTTATATTTTTCCTTCAGAAAGACATTTTCTTCTTAAATGCTGCCTAAGAAGATTTAATTACTGAGCTATTTAGAGCCCTTGATGTTAACTAGCAGCCTCGTGGTATGATCTTGTTTCCAGTAGATTATCACTTCTTGGTAATGAATGTTATTTTTTATTAATTAAACTTTTAGTTCAGGAGTGTTGTCATTGTTCCCAGGAATTCTGGCAAAACAAATTTAATTCATATTTCACCTTAATGTCAACCAGTTGAGAAGAATCAGAAAGGTAGGCTTATACTCACAGTATACTAGTAGGTTAAAATATAAATATTAATAGTCTTAAGTCTATTAATTGGATTTAGGATTTTACTGCCCTCTTATGATTTGAACTTTAAGTTTTATGGCTTGTAGGCCATAATGTGCTAGCCCCTGAATTATAGTATAATTGCATTGATTTCTTTGAGGTGATATAAAAGATACACAAGTGATTGGTTGATTGTTCAAATGAAAAATATGACACAGTGATGTTATTTTAGGAAGGTGAAACTACTAGACTCATCAGAGAAATAGACAAATTAAAGGAAGATGTCAACTCTCACATCATTAAAGTAAAGTGGGCACAAAACAAATTAAAAGCAGAAATGGATTCACACAAGGTGAGTACTGTAATAGAGTGGAAAAATTGTTAGAATCAGTTTTAAGAGCAAATGCATAGTAGTTATTAATGAGGCATAAAGCTTAATTTAATGACTCCTGTAGGATAGTTTGGGCCTGAATATTTGGTGACTGTAAAAAGATTTCCTTATATGATTTATATATTAAATTGAATAGAATATTGTTTTCTTATTCATTGTTTATAACACCCAAATTGACTATTCTTTTAGCATTTTGGGGTATACTGTATTTTATATTAAACATTGTCAGAGATTCAGGGGAAGGGGAGAATGTCTAAGTTATCAAAATTGAAAGTAAACTGGAAATTTTTAAAAATATTAGTGATAAGATTCTTAAAATCAAGAAATATAAATTTTATTTAAATATGAATGTAACAAAGAAAAGTTACCTTATCTGTTTATTGTGAATATAATTCCATTGGTATTGTGCATAATGAATATCATATTATTAAAAAATTAACATAATAAAAGGTGATTATAAAGGTGATTATATACCTTATGCCATAATTTTAAGCACTAACTGAACTGGTATAAGCAGTAATAAAAATCTGAAGATGTTAGAATGTGAAGTAAAAAAACAGCTCTGATATATTATTTAAACAAAAAAACAGTGTTATTTGTAACAATTTCCAAATTTAAAAAATAGGCTTGATGATATTATTTAAAACCATAATCATTCGTTATCTCTTTCAATAATTCTAATTAGGTAGGACTGTTAACCTTTTGATCTTCTATGTATAATATTATCAGAGAAAACTGTAGGGGGTCTGTGTTGATACTGGTCAAAGATAGGTTAGAGAATCGTGGGTTTCCCTCAAGTTCTTTGCTAACTATTGATGACCAAATGAGTGTTGGGAAACTATAGAGAAAGGAGTAGGAACAACAATCCTTGGAGCTCACACAGGGCTACAAACCATTTAAAATTGTATTTGACACATAGGAACTCTCAATTGCTATGTTTTGAATGAATGAAGTGAGTGCTACATGCCAGGCTCTGTTTAGTTAGCACTGTACTTGGACAATCACCACACAAAGTCTAGCCAATCAAGGAGACAGAGAAGGCAGTGATGAAGTGGGAAAAAACAGGAGTATGCTGTCTTGTAATGGAAGCAGAGGAAGGCTATTCAAAGAGTCAGGGGTGATCAGAACTGGAATAGGGAAATCAAAAATAAGAAATGAGGAAAAGCAATTGGATTTAATGAGAAAGTAGTCCCTACAAACCTTCAGTTGCTATTTTAGGAGAGGGGTTAGGAACAGAAACCAAATTGCAGCATGAATCTGTGAAAAGGTTCTGTATAGATACCAAGGCCATAAACTGAAGAATTGTCTTTTACGTGTGCATACAAAAAACTGCTTAAGCACTTTGCTCTTTTTGTTTTATCAGGTTAGTAATTTCTAGTGCTTTGCTGAAGACTATCAGATTTAACTTTATTTAGTGACTATCAGTTAGCCACATTAGTTTCTTGTCAGAAGCATAAAATGATATTACTGGAATAGCATTTGACTCCTGTGGCAGTGCTAAGACAGGAACTTTCCCTACTCCCTGGTCATTGTTCTCACCGTTCATCACATCACTGTGCCAACTTTATTGTCATCTGTAAAGGAAAAACCCAGTTCTCCCCTATTGTGGGTTTTTTCCCTGTGCCTCTCCTTTACTTTTACACAGAACACTTCACTTCTGACACTTCTAGTCCCCAGTGTTTAGAGGCTTTTCCCCCCAAGCAATTCTCTGTGACACCAGTTCGATGGCCTTCAATTTAACACAATTCTGACACTATCTATGCAGAGATAGTGTCAGACCCCACAGGTTAAAGGCTCATCCTACAGGACTCCTCCTTCCTCCATCTGCCCTTCTCCCCACTTCAGATGCCAGTCTCAAGCCCAGATTATCACCTGTGCTTCTGACCAACTGGCTGTAGATTGGAGGTTCTAACAACCTCTCCTTTGGGTTCAAAAATTTGCCATAGTGGCACACAGAATTCAGGGAAACACTTTACAAGTTTATTAAAGGATGTGATAAAGGATATAGATGAAGAAATACATAGGGTGAGGCCTGGGAGGGTCCCAAGTTCAGGAGCTTCTGTCCCCGTGGAGTTAAGGTGCATCACCCTCCCAGTGTAGATGTGTACACCAATCTGGAAGCTCTCTAAACCTCATATTTTGGGTTTTTGTTTGTATGTTTGTGGAGGCTTGATCACATAAGCATGATTGATCATCTAGGAAATTACGAAGGTTTCAGGAGCTCTGTGTCAGGAATAGAAATCAAAGACCAGTATTAGAACAAGAGATGGCCCTGGTGTTTTTACAACTTAAAAAAATTGCAAGGGTTTTAGGGGCTCTGTGCCAGGAACTGGGGGCAGACCCAATATATATTTTCTGTTTTCTCACATTGTCTTTTTGTCGTTGCAGGAAACCAAAGATAAACTCAAAGAGACAACAACAAAATTAACTCAAGCAAAGGAAGAAGCAGATCAGATTCGGAAAAATTGTCAGGATATGATAAAAACATATCAGGTATGCTTAAATTTTTGAATAGATTAGTAACAAATTACGCCAACTATCAGTACTCTTGTTTCATTAAATTTTTGTATCTACAGTATTTGATGTGTAGAATAGATTTTGTAGGCAACCAAATAAAATACAGATTATTTCCTATGTTAAAGTACTTACAGCACTTTAAGTAGAGATATTAGAGACGTTTTTAACCAAATAAGAATACTAGAAAATTTCAGAAGAATGAAGAGTACAAGCAAATGCATAACTTAAAACCCACTCTGTATTATGTTATATATCTTAAGTGTGCTCTTCTTGTTGGTGCAAAATTGACATACTAAAAATCTTTCAGTGCAGTCATCAACTTTAGATGCATGAGCTATATATTTCACGGTTAGTAAACTTAATTGCAAAACCCTTTTTCACATTCCAAAGCATAAAACTTTAAAAATTGTCATACTTTTGTCATTTCCTTCCCATTAGGAGTCAGAAGAAATTAAGTCAAATGAACTTGATGCCAAGCTTAGAGTCACAAAAGGAGAACTGGAAAAACAAATGCAGGAAAAATCTGATCAGCTAGAAGTGAGTAGCTCTATTCTTTGTATATCCTAGATAGTATAATACAGAAGGAAAGAAATAACAAATATGTATTGTCATCTGCTTTTAAGGCCTTTTGAAAGGAGCTGAGAATACATTTTAGGTCTGGTTTAGCATATAATGATTTGTGGTTTATTTTAAACCTTTTAAAAGATGCATCATGCCAAAATAAAGGAACTAGAAGATCTGAAGAGGACATTTAAGGAGGGCATGGATGAGCTACGAACACTGAGAACGAAGGTAATTCAGTCTTCAGTCATGACTCCAGAGGAAGGATAAGTACCTTTAATTTTGGACTCATTCTGATTTTTAAAATGTAGGTGAAAGGGTATCTATATAGAAGCATTCCAGAGTCAAAGAATTCAGAAGAGTAATATATCAATTCCCTAGCAACAAAATTTACTTACAGAATTAAAAATGTCTTCCATTTCAGCCCCTTTAACATATTTGCCGAACATTCCTGTTTCACAGCACATTGCTCTCCCTATGACTCCTCCTTGGGCCTCTGATCTAAAGGTAGTCTTATTAGCAAGTTAATTGGGAAGATATATGGGCTTTAGAACTGTGAGTGTCAGAAAATAATAGAAAGACTTTACATTTCTCCTGGGTATGCTTAATAGTCTGTATACAGTTTTAATTTCTAACAATCTATGAAATCTTTTCCAGTGTTTATAGTCTTTATTCTAAGAATAGTATCCCTTTTAATATGAATGTGGAATATATTATCATTATCATTCATTTATTTAGAAATAGACTTTTGGGAACCACCTGGCATTTGCAGTCACTTGATTTTGAAAGTGCCTTTCATGCACCCTTCTCTTTGTTCTTTATGCCAGTTCTTTGAGGTAGGTGGGGAATGTACATACTCTTTTCAGGTGAGGAAATGAAGATTCAACAAAAATGAAGTGACATGCTAGAACTCCCATGACTAAATCATGAGAAATCTGAGACTGAAACACAGGACTATTAACGTCCCATTATATTTTCCTCACATTAATATTGCTTCAGAATTCAGCTTAGATTATTAACATATAACTGCTATCTGAAATAGTTAATAAGGAACAAGAAAATATTGTTTGTAGCTTAACTTGGTTATGATTATTTGATAGGTAAAATGTCTAGAAGATGAACGATTAAGAACAGAAGATGAATTATCAAAATATAAAGAAATTATTAATCGCCAAAAAGCTGAAATTCAGAACTTGTTGGACAAAGTGAAGATTGCAGATCAGCTACAGGAGCAGCATCAAAGGTATAAAATGAGCAGCTTCTGTTTGTGCTAATCAACAGGCTTTTTGATTCCATCTCAAGTTTCTGTTTTTAAATGCAATTATTGCATTAAATAAGAATAATTTTACATTCTACTAGATAGAAAATTTAAATTCCTGTCTTCATTTGAGCTATTTTGGGTTATCTTTAAAGTTCCCATCATGGCTTCTAAAAATCAAAGTTTATATTCCCTAAATGTTGGCAGTAGTAATTTGTAAGACAGAATAGATTATAGTTTTTTTTAATCCATTCCTTAGCTTTCAAATTCTGTTATTTACACACAGTACTTAGTTTTTCTTCAAAAGGTAGATATGTATCTGTATCTGTATCTTTGCATGTATGTAGCTAGAGTTCAGGTGGTGACATTATTCCTTGACTTCTCATAAAATCATTTAGCTAAACTCTACTTATGACATTACCTGACAGAGCCTGGATTCAGAGTGGATCCAAACATCATCTTTTTCGTATCCTACCAATACCCAAACTGCTGAGTGCTGCTAAAGAAGGCTGCACTGTCATCCAGATTGATGCTGCTATAAATTCACGGTTAGAACCTCAACTGGGAATACTAATGCACCTCCAGTCCTACCATATGTTCTTAGTCAGAGCCTTCTCCCCCATCTTCTTAGCATCTATTCCAAACCTTACTGCTTTCTTCTCAATTCTGATCTTCCCTCTCGCTTTGCTATTTACTCTTGACAGGTGATTACCTCTTAATTCATAGCAAAAGTGGGAGCTGTCAGGTGACAGTTCTCTCAACCTCTTGCTATCAGTCCTATGAACTTGCCTGCATCTTCAGTCCTGTTATTTTGGAAGAAATACTGCTGTTCTTTTTGAGTCAAATTGTGATACCTACTTCTACTGTGGATTCCATGCTCTTCTGCCTTCTCGAGGTCTTAATTATTCCATCTTTATCCTTTATGTCTTACCTCTTTCTACTGACTTTTTCCTTTCTGCATTTAAATATTATTAGATCTTAAAAACATCAAAACTCCTGTAATCTGCTTTCTCCTTTTCCTTCACAACCAAATAAATGCCTTTATAGAATCATCCTGTTTATTCATGGTCTTTGTTCTTATTTTCCTCTCCATCTCATTCTAGCTTCTGCAACATTAATTATGAACTGCTAAAGCATCCTTAAATATAGCAGATACTTCCCAGATGAAGCCTTCCTTGAATTTTCAGTATGAATACCACTAAGCCCATAATCTTTCTTGACATGCTCTGTTCCTTTGGCTTCATTTCATTGTGTTCTTCTGGTGTTCCTCCCCACTTTCTGGCCATTTTTTTTCTCAGTCTCCTTGGTAGCCTTCTCTTTCTGTCATAAAGCTGTCTTTTATTCTTATTTTATTATACCCCTGGGTGATCCTAACTATTCCAATAGTGTGTTGCAGGACCTTCAAGTTATTATTGTCAAGCCTTTTCCCTGAGCTCCAGGCACACAAGTATCAAAGATATCTCATACTTACATCCAGAACTGATTCATCTGTCGCGCCTTCAATTACGCTTCTCTTATATTCCTGAGATGAGCTGTGAGTGTGACAGCCACATGATTTTCCAGCCCAGGAACCTGGGAGTTATTCTTGGCTCCTCTATCCTTTCCCTCACACATCTAACCAATCACAAAATACTGTTCATGCTAACTCTTTAATATTTTTCAAGGCCATTTGCTTTTTATATCCCCACTGCTGCTACCATTGTCCAAGCCATTATTAACTCTCATCTGGAAAACTGTCATAGCTTCCAAACTGTTTTTCTTTTTTTTTAATTGAAATATGATTGGTTTACAATGTTGTGTTAGTTTCTGGTATACAGCATAATGGTTCAGTTACATACACACACACACATATATATTCCTTTTCATATTATTTTTCATTATAGGCTATTATAAGATACTGAATATAGTTCTCTGTACTATACAGAAGAAACTTGTTGTTTATCTATTTTATATTATATATAGTAGTTGGTATCTGCAAATCTCAAACTCCTAATTTATTTCTAAACTTTTTTGTTTTGCCTACTTCCCCTTTAGTTCATTTCCTACGCTGTGGTTAGCATAATCTTTTTAAAAAAGGAAATCTGAAAACCTTTCAGTGATTTCCCATTGCCTTAAGGATTGCCTAGTGAGTTCTGATGTCTTAACGTGGCTTGGAAGATCGTTAGTAACCTTGCTTCTCCCTCTGTGCCTTCTCCTTTTTCACTCTTGTGTTTCAGCAGTAGTTGGTTAACAAATGTCGATAATTGTCTCCTATGTGCTGAGCCCTGTGTTAAGTGTTAGGATATAGTGCAGTCCTTATCCTCATCAGTATTGAGTATCTCTTTGTTAGTACCAACAAGGGGTCATTCTCTTGTTCCCTTCCCAGCTTTGCACATACTGCTTCCTCTACCTGGAACATACTGTTCTGCCGCTCATGCTTACTTTTCCCTTAGCTCAGGAATTAGCAAACTGTGGCCCCTGAGCCAAATCCAGCCCACTGTCTCTTCTTGTCGGTAAACTATTTTTTGGAACACAGCCACTGCCATTCCTTTAAGTATTGTCTGTGGCTGCTTTCACACTAAAGTGGCAGAGTTATCAGTTGCAAGGAAGGCCATATGCCCCGGAAGCCTACATTGTTTACTGTCTAGGCCTTTTACAGGAAGAGTTCGTTAACCCTCACTTTAAATATTAGTTTAAGCATCACTTACATTAGCTTAGGTGACCCACTCTGTGCTTTTATCATCAAAAATGTTTTATCACACTTCCTGATGTTTCATCAACCAAAGTGTTTTATCACAGTATGTGATTAAAAGCTCTTTGAAAGCAGGGGCCATGGCAATCTCTCTTACGTATATTCCCAACTCTTAGTTCCTAGCATATATTAGGCATTCATAATAATCCAAATAAATATTTGGATGAATAAAAAAATAGAAGTACCTTTAGAAATCATTTCATTCAGTGAAAATTCCCAAACCATTAATTTAATGTCTCTTAATAGTTTAACTTTTTTCTTAAATATAAACTTTGTTTTTTAGAGGTAAACAAGAAATTGAAAATTTGAAGGAAGAAGTGGAAAATCTTAATTCTTTGATTAATGACCTCCAAAAAGACATCGAAGGCAGTAGGAAAAGAGAATCTGAGCTACTACTATTTACAGAAAAGCTCACTAGTAAGAATGCACAACTTCAGTCTGAATCCAATTCTTTGCAGTCACAGTTTGATAAACTTTCCTGTAGTGAAAGTCAGTTACAAAGCCAATGTGAACACATGAAACAGACAAATACTGATTTGGTAAGTATAAATGTATATTTAACTTTTAAAGCAACAGAGCAAGAAGCACAAATTAAATTTCCCTAAAAACATAAACCTAGTGGTAGCTGATTTAAGCTCTTTTTTTTTAATTGCCACTGACTTTTTTATAATTTCAAATACTGTGAGAAAAGTCAGTTTTTTTCCTTTCAGCTTATGTAATTTATAATAAAATTTCTTCCTAACGTCGTTATGAAGAAGGATTTCTCTTTTGAAAGTAAGGAAACCAGGATTTTTGTCATTCCTAACTGGAATTACTGTAAATTTTTTGAAGGGATTTTAAATTTCTATATTTTTATAGTTTAAAAATGGTTTAGTATTTTCAAGTTATGAGAGTGTCTTCAAGTTACTCATAAAAATAGTTGGAGACTGTAGTCCAAAAATACAGAGTCCTGTATTTCATGTTGTTTTGCGTGTATAGAATGGCAGATGTATTAACATATCCCCTTATGTTACTGTATAAGGAATTTGAGGAACTCAGTAAACAAAACCTGGTAAGGAACGATGGTAGAAGAATTTACTACTAAAGAGCTTATATTTTTAAGGTTTTAAAGTGTGAGCAATAACAGAAACAGATATTAAAGTTGGTATCTTTTTCTTTATCTTACTTAATATTTAGGAAAGTAGATTGTTAAAAGAGGAAGAACTGCGAAGAGAAGAAGTCCAGACTCTGCAGGCTGAACTCACTCGTAGACAAACTGAAGTTAAAGCATTGAGTACCCAGGTTGAAGAACTAAAAGATGATTTAGTAACCCAAAGACGTAAACATGCCTCTAGTGTCAAGGATCTTACCAAACAACTTCAGCAGGGTATATATACATTTCTTCTATACTTAGTCCTTGAATGCTTTTGTTTCTTTTAATCTTTAAGGATTTTTAGAAAAAAATATTTTATGTCAGTGGCTCCCACAGTGATGAGAGATGTATGTTCTTTTAATGTATCAATGTTCATAAACCAAATAGTTAAACTTCTTACAGTTCCATAAATAATTTATAGCATGTTCTATGCCAGAAGACATTTATTTGCATAACCACAAAATGTAAGAACTGGGGAAATAACCTTACTGAGGCAGTAGTGTCTAGACCTTGTTGATCACATACTGCTGTCAGTAAGAAGTATTTAAGCATTTGTTCTCCAATGTATAGCTGTCTATTTGTAAATTTTAAACATGTGTTACTCTATTTTATGCACATGAGAAAAAATGAAAAATACAAATTTTAGAAGATCAGATTAAATATAAGTATAAATAGAAGTTCTAATGTTTTTTCCCTATCTATGAATTATTTTATGTAGCATCAAGGTACCTGCACCCATCTGGTAGACATCTGACTTAGAGATCACTGAACCCTAACCTTTAATCTTACGGGAAACTGAGACCCAGAAATGTTATCAACTACCTGAATGCAACAATTAGCAGCTAGAACTGGAACCCAAATTTCTTTCATTTAAAAATTTATACAATTATTGAAAGTCTGTGCTATGTGCTTGGATGCAAAGATGAATAAGAGATGTATTCTGACATCCTATTCTCTGCTATTCTCCTTTGCTTTATTTGTGTTAAAATAGAGTGAAATATAGTAATAAAATAAAAGAGACTTAGCATTTACTTAATATGAATATGCTCAGGTATTTGCCATAAGAATTCAGTGTGTTTTAATAGATGTAATTGAAGGGAAATTTGGGGAGAAATTTCTGGTACTGAAGAGCTCTTTTAAATCTTTCAGGATCCAAAAGGTTAAGTTCTGTGTACCTAAGTGATGCCAGTGTCAGTTGTTAATCATAATGTTGTTTCCATGTATTTTGTATTTGACCTGTACATTTCTAGATGTCATTTGTATGAATGACACTTACAGCCTTCCTGTCTATGTATTTAAGAAGTTTCTTCTGTTGTTTATGCTGTTTTGGCCTAAGTGACTTTAGTGATTAAAATCAGAGATAGTGGGGGCAAGTGGTCATAATAGTTGTCTCAAGTAATCCATTTCATCTTCCTGTAGCGAGAAGAAAGTTAGATCAGGTTGAGAATGGAAGCTATGATAAGGAAGTCAGCAGCATGGGAAGTCGTTCTAGTTCATCAGGTAAAAAACTAATGGTTTTATAATTTTTGGGGGGGATTGATTATAAAAAGAAATAGCATTTTTTGTTTTAAAAAGTCTTGATATATTTTTCTTTAATTTTGAATTGTAAAAGGCAGTAGTTGTACATAATTATAAAAAATATATCCAGTTAAGTGTTTAAGTTCTCATTATTACATAAAATTTCAAGTTTGTCATGGGGTTCTGTATCATCTGTCTCCTTAACTCCTTTTTCCTTACCAGCTTCTTTATTTCCTGCAACAATTTCCCTTTTCATTTTTTAATTCAGATTTGTGTTCATCTATGTAGAGAGATTTGGTGTAGTATGGTCTTTTTTTTTCCTTTTATATTACTTTTAACTCCTGAGAGCTAGTGAAATGATCGTTGTGTATCAGATTTATATATAGATATATATACACGTATGTATTTTTAATCTTTTTGCTTTTCTCATGGTAAATATGTCTGTGGTCTAAAGCAAAAATTAATAGTCTATAAAATTATGATTGATAGCATTGTGAAAATAATTAGCAAAATATCAACATATGTATCATTTTTGGAATGCCAGGAGCCATGCTAAATTCTTCAAACATATCATTCCAGATATGTTTGAAGAACAGTCATGCAAAGTAATTCCCACTTTACAGATGGGGAAACTTAAGGTTTAGAGTGGTTCCACGACTTGCCCAAAATCCACAGTAACAGAACTCTCAGACTCTAGCATCTGCATACCTCTACACTACACTGCCTCCCAGGAGTTGCACATTAGGGGGAAAATGTTATCAACTATTAAATAGTGGGAAATTGATGTAGTAGAAAGAACATGGGCTTGAGATTACACATAGTTATCTAGCTCCCAGCTCTGCCATTTATTAGTGTATGACCTTGGATAAGATATATAACTTGTCTTAAATCTACAAAACAGGGCTGGAAAAGCACTTCAGATATATTAATTCATTTAAATGAAGGTATTTGTCTGTAAGGCAAATAATATTATGACTCCCATTTTAAGACGAAGTGACCAGGATGCAGAAAGATAAATAACTTGTCCAAAGTCACACAGCTGGAAAGCAGGAAAATGGGATTTGGACCTGGGGAGGCTGGCTCCAGAGCTTAAACCACTGGCTATATTCTGTCTTCTGTCTTTGTCCTTGTCTGTCTCAGTTTAATTTTGGTTTCAGTTCAGACTTGTTTTTCTGACTTTTTCTTGAGTTTCTTGTTTCTCTGTTGCTACTCCTCATCCTGTTGCTGAGAGACATAATAGACCTTTTTGGTACTTCCATCATCAGTGTATTCAGAAACATGAACTCAGGGCAGGTATGCCATGTGTTGCAATCTGTGCCCAACTCTATTAGAGTGAATATTTGAAACAATACTAGAAGAAATAATATATGAAAAATAATATATAATGATATATCCAGACTGAGTATAATAAACTGATTTTTTTGTCTTCAGGGTCCCTTAATGCTCGAAGCAGTGCAGAAGATCGATCTCCAGAAAATACAGGGTCGTCAGTAGCTGTGGATAACTTTCCAGAAGTAGACAAGGCCATGCTGATAGAGAGGATAGTAAGGCTGCAGAAGGCACATGCTCGGAAAAATGAAAAGATAGAGTTTATGGAGGATCATATCAAACAATTGGTGGAAGAAATTAGGAAAAAAACAAAGTATGTATTACTATGGTAATGTAACCTGTGTTCAAAATACCATTATTCATGTGGTTAAGTTACTGTGTTCAAAATTAATCATACCAAGAGCCTATCTTTCAAAAAATAATTCTTAAAATTACAGTCATTCAGTTTCCAATCTTTTATTGATCACTTATTTATGTTCTAGGTTTTGGAAATACAGAGATGAAAGAAAACAGGTTTTTTCTTTAACATCTTATAAAGTCAATAGGTGTTAATTTTTTTTTAAGATATTAAAATAACTTAAAAATAGGTAGTGTTCTACTTAGCTTTTTATTTTCAAGATGGTGGTTCTAAGAGATAATGAGGTTGTAGATTATCATTCCTGTTGGGTAGGACATAGTGAGGTATTACTGGGCACCTGCCAAACACAAGGCACTGTGCTGATGACTTAACAATATCTTACTGATTTCTTACATCTACTCAGGGAGAGAATGAGTTCTCTAATTTGGCAGGTTAGTTAACGGGGGCTCAGGTCAAATTACTAAATGTTCCAGAGTCAACTCATCCTACAGGTGACAGACTTGAGAGCTGGAGATGCAAACCCAGCTCTGTTTGACTCCAGAAGCTGTGCTGGGCCAAATTCCTCTCAAAATACCATATTCATTTAAGTCAGAGGGTTTTTTTGGGGTTGTTTTTTTTTTTTATTGTGGATCTTTACCCATTACTTTTAAAAATTTTGACATTTAGACATAGAGAAAAGTTTACCCATGACTTTATTAAAAAAAAAAGTTAAAATATGGTTCTAAGTTTAATGACCGGGAAATTAAAAATATTAACTGAAACTGGAGCACTAAAGAAATTGCTCCTATATTTTGATTTAAAGTAATAAGGAAAAAAATAGAAAAGCAATGTATATACTTTCTTTTTAAAATACCATGCTAGAACAAAAATGAGATTAAGAAACCATCTGAATAAGGAAAATTTCTTTATTGTTAATATAGTTCTGCTATTAACCTAGTAGGCAAATTATTTTATGCTATGATTCATTGACTCTTGCAAATTACAGTTTTTTTTTTAATTCTACAATTACATAACTGATAGTGTTGTTTTATTTTGCAGAATAATTCAGAGTTACATTTTACGAGAAGAATCAGGCACACTTTCTTCAGAGGCATCTGATTTTAACAAAGTCCATTTAAGTAGACGGGGTGGCATCATGGCATCTTTATACACATCCCACCCAGCTGATAGTGGATTAACATTGGAACTTTCTTTGGAGATTAACAGAAAATTACAGGCTGTTTTGGAGGATACCTTACTAAAAAATATTACTTTGAAGGTATTTGTATTTCTCATTCATTTACCAACCAATAAACATAGCAAAAATGGTGCCCCTTTCATAGTTTGATTTTAGCACATGAATGGACTACTTCTAAAATGCAAGGTAGCCATTTTTCCCATAGAGAAAATTTTGTGTTTTTCTCTTTTTGAAAAGTACAGTTTTTTAAATTATCAAGGAAAGAAAGATATAGTTAAAAAAAATCAGTTTAGCTGTTGGATAGACACTAAGCTGAGTTGTTTACTTTGCAGTGGGTGGCCTTTGACACATACTGCGGTTAGTTGTGATTGATTCCTGAGACATTTTTTAGATTGGGGCATTTATTTTCTAATGTATTTTCTAGCTTTATTTTATTTTTCTCAGCTATTATCTGACCCAGCTATTCTATTTGTGCTATTTGGGCCTTTATGGTTAGCGATGAATTTAAAAAACAATTTTTTAATCTAATAATAATTTTATGCACTAAAATTGGCTGTAGCTTCAGTAAAAAGATTAAGTATGACTCTGAAATGTGTGGGGCTACTTTACTGAAAACAGCTGTGTGCCTAGTTTCTCTCACATGGCATAAGACTAGTCATCACTCTTTCAGTTCAAAATTTACGCAAAACTAGTTCAAACCGAATCTTTTTACTTATTATACTTAGTAGTTCTGTTTTCTTTTCCCCTTTTCCCAATTGTTAAAGGAAAATCTGCAAACACTTGGAACAGAAATAGAACGTCTTATTAAACACCAGCATGAACTAGAACAGAGAACGAAGAAAACCTAATACAAAGCTCTTGCTCAGTAAACAGAAAAAAGCCACACAAGGAGCAGGTGCCACTGTCTAGTGTTGTTGGAAACTTCTCCCTGCTTTGTGTGTCAGCCAGTAAAAAACTTGTTTTGCTTCATCTGTATAAAAAAGTACCTTTTACAATACAAATGCATTGCTGTTTTATACTGTAAAAGTGTAAGCTTTGATGAAATTTGTTTTTGTGTGGTGACAGCCTGTCATTGAATCAGAGCAACTTAATTTAATTTGCTCATAATCATATGAAGTGCTGAACATTACTACAAGGGCTTTTGAAAACTTCTTCTCCACATTTCTTCCCTTTAAAATATATAATGTCAAAATTGATTTTGCTTTCTAAAATTATGCGTGAAAGGATGGGTGTTAATCATTCAGTAATATGCTGTTTCTCCAACATGAAGAAGACTAAAGAAGTGATAAAAACCTTCGTTTCGACATTCTAATACAACATTTCCTTGTGTGTTAGGGATGCTTCTGAGTTCTTAAATCTTTTTGTTTTAATGGAAGCTAATAGGAAAGCTAGCTTTTGGTAACTAGGAATGATCAGACATTGTATCTCTATCAAGTTTCCTTATTTGTGCTAGTCACATTTTTTTTTCAGATTCAAATTGAGTTGATAGTGGAGTTTTTAAAGTCTTACATTACATAAATTATGATTTTTAAATAACCTCATTTAGAAAATTCCTGTGGACTTCAGTTATATTTCGAAATATGAAATGGGTTAGTCATTAGAACAGAGAGATGAATAAGGAATTCTTTGAAACTGAAATACTTTAGTTTTACTGACATCAAGTATAAAGATAAATTTAAGATATTTATGAAGAACCAGTTCCCAAGAGAGTCCAGCATATGGCACTGTTAACCATTTCATTTGCCACCATCTTTTACTGTTGGTATAATTATATATCATAGTGAAGTGAACTTACAGTCCCCAGATATGATGATGTTTCAGTATATTATTTAAAACACAAAATAATTACATCTCCGTAACCAAAGGAATTATAGAGCCAAATTTATCCTGTTGGATTTTTGCAATATTTATTTACGAAGTGCACTCAAATGTTGCCAGTCATAGTATCAGTATTTCTGTCATTGAATTTTTTTCTTGCCTCTTGTAATTTCTCACCTATTACAGTTTCTGTGTGTGGCTTTTCACATTTCATTATATTCAGATCATTTCTGAATATAATCAGAGATCATTTCTATTATGATACCTTGGCACATACACAGATGTTGCAGCAAGCCATAATTTTTGTTTTGGATTTTGGCATCCTTTTTTCTCCCCTTAAGAGAAGTAAGCTTTGGGGTGTTGGATTAAACGCCTTTAAAGAATTATATGGCTCTAAAAGTTGGGCTGGGCTTATGGTGGCAATGTCCCTTTAATGTGTTTTAACTTTTTTTTAAAATCAACTTAACATTGTTTAAAAAGATCATTTACTAAGGATTAGATGATTCAATGTAGTGTCTTATTTTTTCTGTATATTGAGTTACATATTTTCATCCAAAAACAAAATCTTTTCAGTTCAAAATGGAAATATAAATTCAGAAACATTTTATATTTAAAATAGCTGTAAAAAGTTTTAGTCATACCATAATGTGTCTTGTTCTTTTTACCAGTAATAATTTATCAAAGTAGACTAATAAAAGGGTAAGTGCAATCAAATCTAAATTATTTTCCTAGTTGTTTTTGACATACTGTTGATACTCTTAAAGACTACTTAGAGTAGCCAACGTAACTAAATTGCTACAGCTTCCTACATGATTCATGCACTACAATATTTGTTTTTTTCCTCCAAGACACAAAATGTAGTAATGGAGACCGAATAGTGATCAGATCCATAGTGTCCTATATCTATACACTTAAAAAATACGCATTCATTTTTGTATACATATATTACATAAGAAAATGAAACATTCCAAATTAACATTTGTGCTAGCATTCAGAGAAGTTTGATGGTAAAACAATTTTGGAAGAAAGCTATTATAAACCATATTTTGACTTATTGTTGCTTTTCCCCACATAACTGCAAGAAACTATGAAAGACTTCTGAAGAAAATGCTTTATTTTCCTTTTGTTCTTTAGTTTCTACTATATCCTTTTGTGTACGGATCAGGACTGAGCAAAGTGTGTATAAAATGTGCATTTATCTGATCTGTCTGTAAACTGATTCACAAACAGATTCTGATATAGGCATTTAGAGGACCTTCTACCCTTACTATTTTGAACATATGGAGAGAAGAATGGGGTGTCTCGAAAAGGAAAATGGTCTGGATAAACTTGAGATCTGGGGGAAGTTTTGTTTTATGCGTTCATTATTAATTGAACACATCAAATACTGTTTTGTTTAGTTAGCACTATTTTGCTTTCTTCGAGCAGGAGATGATTTGTGTGTGTAAAACCTTCACTAGGTTTTAATTTTAAAATCAATACTCACTGTGACTCCCTTTTCCCCATACCACTTCAGACTTTAAGCTATTGAGTTTTAAGGATTGAAAATGTTGGGTTTGGGCAGAAGAATGAGTTTGAACTCTACCATTGTTTTTGTTTTTTTTTTTAACTACCCATTACCATTTAAAGCAGTTTATCTTGAAATTAAATTTTATCAGGCTCCCAACATGTTATTTATTCTTGTAATAAACACATTTATTGAAAACCTATGCTTTCAGGCACTATGCAGGAGATCATCATTCTGCTGGTGACCAGACCAGACAGGGCAGTTCCTGTCTTCATGGCGCTTGTGCTCTACTGAAAACAGCTGTGAGGCAGTAGGAGCAGCTCTTTGAGCCTTTGCAGCTCACAGTCAGCCCCTGTCAGAAGAGGGTTCATTCACTTGTACAAGTAGGTGACCAGAAGTCCCACTCTGGCATGAAGCGTTTGGTAATGAATCCTTGCTGAGGTATGCTGAGAACAGATTGCTGTTTTCATGGTGGTTCTGCATATTTCCTTACTTTTTTTCACAGTTAGATGTTTATTCTTTAAGAATAAGGGGAAAAAATATCCAAAGACCATAAAAAGGCTTTCAATTTTTGCCATTTTAGTAAATTATTGCCTACCTGATGCTCATAACGCTGACTCTAATCATGTTATCATGTGTATTCCCAAACTTTGTTTTGCAGTATATTGTTTTCTAAAGATTTTTATGTATAATTTTAGACCAAGATATACCTACCAGTAGAAGGAAAAAAGTGTTAGAAACCATTAATATTATAAATGTTAGATATGCTACCCTGGTGAAAATATTTTTATCAATCATGTTGTTATTCAGTACTATTAATTTGCCTTATGAATGTTGACTCCAGTAGGCCTATCTTCCAATAACCTTTTTAAAACAAAATTCTTTTTCGACACTAAGATCATTCATTTTTAGCACCAGTTGGTGGCACTAGAAACCTGAAATTTTTCAAGGCTGACCAAGAGAAGGTAATCAAAAAAGAATTCAAACAGAATTTTCAGGAAAATAAATGAAAAATATAATTGTATATTAAAGATGTATTTTTCTTCTTGAATGAAATTCTTTTTTAAAATGCATATGGCTGTCCATTTTGACTATGATGAAACTTGTTTATCTTCCAAAGTTCATATATATGTGTGCATTGTACAGATAATCTTTAGTTTGATTACACTGTTCATTTTGTAAATATGTTTCTGTATAAAATGAAGCTTTTCAAGAGAATTTTATGTATATATTGTACTTATTAAATAGCTAATGCCTGTTTCCAAGTTGTATTTTACTGGCATCTTTGATTATTTACACACAACACTTGCTAACAGACTGATTCTCCAGACTTGGCAAGGCTGATTCAGATTGCTTAAATTTTCTTTTTTAAACTAGATTAAGAATTTTTGCCTTCCAGATTTGTCATTCTACCAATTATAATTGAAAGGCAATGAACAATAGTAAGCAGATTAAATTGAATGCCACACTGTATTTTAAAATTTTGTTTAAATTGTTGATAGCAAAATTTGGCTTTTTACACATGCCTGTGTGAGAATTTTTCATTGAACTTGACAAGCCAGCAATATATGCAGATTTTCCACAAAATTATGGAACTTACTTGCCCAAATTATCTAGCTTTAATAATAAAGATATAATACATTCAATAAAATGATATTGAAATGGCACTAAATTCATGAAGTTAACATGAATGATGGCTATTTCACATTACACATTATTCGTTGATTTCCATTTCTCTTAACAGTTCTGGTACACATAGATCATGCTACATTCTTAAAAGAGTTCACTACTGGAAAGAACCCCTGAAATCAAGAGCTGTGGAATAAAGGTAAAGGTCGGTGTGACCCGCAGTTGTGAAAGACTTTTCCAATGAACTTAAATCCAAGTCTGTTTTTTCTTAATGAAGTCTGCCTCAGTCAGTGCGTGTAGAATGAGCACACACTTCTTCAGGACCAGCAGCTTGGGAGGATGCCTTTGGCTGACCAATGCTAATGCTGTTTTGATGATTCTGAGAAGTGTGACCAGACTTGATGTCCCTGCCACTGTAGAGACACACTGTTAATTCCCAAGTTACATATAAGAGACCTGATTCTTATTTTTTAAAAGGAGCATCCACTTAAGTAGTAGTCTATTTCTGAGGAATTTTCAGCCTTTTAAAAAAATTGTCCAAAGACCATGCTTCTTGCCAGTCAGACTCTCCCCAGTTGCACTTCAAAAAAAAGGATAGGGTGTTATATCTGAGAGAGGGATCGCCACCATTTAACCCAGAGCAAAAAGAATCTATTGAAAGTTTAGGACTCACTGAAATAAAAACCTTGGCTTGTTGATAGTCGACTTCTAGTTACATTAACTTGGGAACTGTATTAAATACTAGAACGGCTTCCCACATCATCCATTTCACTGTGTAGTTTTTAATAACTAATTAAAGGCCCAAGAGCAGACAGTTGTGTGTGTGTTTCTAGCATCCTTATGCTTTGCTTTCCCAAGAAATAGCAGTTCAGCCTGCCGCAGTGCCTGTTTTCTTAGGCGAGTTCTTCATGAACTCCTGACACCCTCAAATGCCCACGACCCCCGCTGCCCTTGGTCTAAGCTGGCC
The DNA here is from genome assembly GCF_048773025.1 of Camelus bactrianus. Taxonomy (NCBI): domain Eukaryota; kingdom Metazoa; phylum Chordata; class Mammalia; order Artiodactyla; family Camelidae; genus Camelus; species Camelus bactrianus. The sequence goes on from NC_133549.1 coordinate 31,071,971, forward strand.
TGCCCACGTGAGAGGAACACTTGGAGTGTCACTTCTGTTCCCACCAGGCCCCCCACAGCTGCCGTCTCCCCCCAAAACCCAGGTCCCCGGGAGTCCATGCTAAAGGAGGCTTTTGCTTTGGGTTGTGAACTGGCCTCGTCCTGGATTTAGTGTTTTGTTTTTGTGTTACTTTGGGGCAAGCCTGGAGGGGTTAGAGTGTCCCTGCTGGGACTAGTGGGCCAAAAAGAGTCTGTTCCTGGCTTTTACTTTTATGCAGTTAAATCTAAGCTCCAGGGCACCAACTTCAAAAAAAGATAAGCAGAGCTTAGAAGCATAGCTTCATGGCAGAATGATGTTCCGCATGCTCAAATCCCAGGTGCTGTCTGAGAAGTTGGATGATCCAATCTCACAAAGGTGTTCTAAGGTTTAGGCAGGCAATCCTAGTAACTAGTTTGCAAAGGCCACGCTCTGAAGCACGAATGTTCCTGATGGTTTTTAAAGATCGCGCTCTACCTGCAGGCATCATGTAGTTCCACTTCAGCAACAAAACAGAAGAGAATCTTTCCTTTTGTCTCTGCCCACCCCCACTCGCCCACCCCCAGCACCACTCCCCTACCCCATACAAACACAACATACACACACCCAAAACAACCAGAACACTGCCTGTCCAGAGCTGTCTCTGAGTTTCTAATCCTTATCAATTCCTTCAACATCCCGCTTATGAGCTTTTAATTTATGAAGTTAGTCAGGTGAGGAAGCTATGAAAGGAAAAGAGAGTAAGTTCAGCAAGATTCTTTATCACATTCTGTTCCTTGTCAGATTCCTGTTTGACGGTGGAAATGCCCCATTTTGCCTGTGCTGTGGGTGATGTACCACAGGAGGTAGGACTGATGTAACGTGGCTGTTCATAGAGGATGTTCCATGGTGATTGCTGATGACACTTTGTAGCTTTTTAGAGTAGAGGTGTACCGGCTTAACGTGTGTGTATGTATGTTTTTTAAGGAGGGCATTTCTGAAAGTTAGACACTGAAGTCCTAGGAGAAGTTATCTTGTGTAAATATGTGTTGGGGAGACAGAGTAGGGGTGCAGGGAGTTTTGTGGAGTCGTTAAAGGACGGTTTCAGATTTTAAAAGAGTATATTCATGTATTACATAATTTAAATGTTGACTTTATGAAAGTTCTGCCCGACCCCCCAAAGCCAGTCAATCCTGGGAAACAGTTACTCCCAGTATATTGAAATATTTTTCTAGATTGACCTCTGCCTCAGATGCTCATTAGCAGATAAATATGTGGCCCAGAGTATTGCAGGCTGTGGAAATGAGAAGCAGAGATCTTACCAGGTTTGGGGGGTGGGGGTAGAGTGAGGGTCAGGACCAAGTTCAAGTAAAGGTGGAGTTTGCAGCGATGGCCTGAGGGTCACGGTTCTCACTTCCGACACCGCTGGCTACAGGATCCATGCCATAATGATGTTGAAAGGCCCTCTGACTGTCTGGACACTTGTCAGCACAAGAAAAGTAGCTACAAAAATGGACATGGTTTGATCTGTGAGGGGCTATTACATGTTTTAGGAGTTTGCTGTGTTTACTTAGCACAGTAGCATTTAGGACTTACTCTGTCTGGTCAGAAAGAAATAATATACAATGTACTATATTTGTATTTTAAGAATGTTTGTTTTCCCTTTGAAATGATAAGGAATACAGTTAAATTTAAAGGACAAACATATGAAGGCAGGGACAGGGAATAAATACTAAATAACTGCGTTGAGTGAGGCTCAGACAACCCTGCGATGTAGGACACAGGTAGGTGCACAGTAATTCTGAGGGTCTTCTTGCTGGGGATTTACTGAGCTGGAATTTGAACCCAGTTTGGGGGTGCCTTTCACTGTCCTCTGCTGCCTCCCAAAAGTCAAAAGTTCTGATACTTCAGTGAGTGGGTGAAAGTCATATTTAGATTTTTTTCCCTTTGCACTAATATGGGTTAAACAAAAAGACCAATTATCTATTACAGAAGATGGGTGTGCGAGTGTGTGTGATTCAGCAGACTCTTAGTTGGAGGCTTGGTGCCCCTCTTTTCTTCCTCTTTCTGATTCTCTTTGACTAAGCTCTGCCTCTAACTGCAGCAAGAGAAGAACGGAAATAAAATCAGTCATTTTATTCCCTTTTAAACTCAGTGCAGGTTTGCGGGGGACTCACAATTGATAGGTGATATAATTTTCTTGTCTGGGCGATGAATAGGCATTCCTTAAGCTTCTGAATTACCTCCGGGGATACCCTCCCATGCTGCCCTGCTGGTGACTGTAACAGAGCCTCCCTTTGCTGCCGCAGCTCCATCTGAGGCGACCAGAGAACACGCAGGGCTGTACCACGATCTAGATGTGGACTTGGATGACCCTGCCCCGACGCTGACTGTGAAACTTTAAACGTGTCGCTTTCTTTGAGCTTCAGTTTTCTCACCTGTAAAGTGGGGATGATAAAAGCTACTTTGCAGGGCTGTTCTGAGAACTACATAGGATGATGTATGTGAAAGGACATTGTAGACTGCAAAGCACTGAGATGTGGACAAATAAGCTAAATCTTTAAAAAATAAAGGGGTAATTCCTGCTTTTAAATACGGTTATTAAAAACGTTGAAGGATGCATATATATGTGTATTATAAAAATTGTTGTTTTAATAGAATAACTTTTACAATAAAGTGAAAAATACTGTTTTATATATACAACCATTTGTACGTGTAAAGGAAAAGTTCTGAATGGCTACGTTTCAGACTCGACAGTGGTTTCTCTTGAGGAGTGGTTTCTTTCTTTCATATTTTACTTTATTTTCTTGTTTCCAATTTTTTTTTCAATGAGTATGTACTCTTTTTGCTCCAGTTGACTTTTAAAATTTTATTCTGAGTCATCTCAGATGCCTAGCACCACAGAAGTGCATGGTTAAGAGAAAGCGGGGAGGAGGGGAGAGAGTACATATACCTAGTTATTATCTGGAAAGATACTGTTGTTCAGTTTTCTCACTGAAGGAAATTGAGTTTGGAAAGAGATAGGAGAAGGTGGTGTGTGTTGCCAACGTTCATTTGAGCGGCATTCCCTGAGAAGACCTATAATTCTAGCTTTAGACCTGTGTTTAATTCTCAGAAGCTACCTAGAGACACCTGCAGCCTCATGCTGTCGCTGCAGGTGGAGCGGTGGGTGCCCCAGCTGCTTGATGAGAAGAACACAAGTGCCTTTGTCCTTACTCGTTTTCAAGCCGACCGCATCCTCTTGTGCACAGCCCCCGAGGTGTCAGCAGAGGGAATGTTTAGATGCCTGGAGCTTTATAATTAATAACTGTTTGGCCTTGTGACACAGACTCTGTCCTGAGGGCCTGGTTCTATTGTGAACACACTGTGGGTGCTTTACCCTTTTGCAGGAAGGAGGAAGGAGAGGGAGAAAAAGCACTGGAGGGATCGGAATTCTACTCATACCAGCTCAAGGGAGGTGTTCGCGTGACTTGCCCCCTCTGGCCTCCTCGGGTCAGGAGATCTAAGCGGGGTCCTGATCGCAGCCACCCCGAGCCTAACACACAGGTGGTGGTGTGCTGGTGAAGACAGTAGGGCAGACAGGCAGCAGGCACCGACCCATGTGTCACCCCGGCCACGCAGTTGGCGCTCATTCTCCTGAGTCTAAGAAAGCTCCCTTGTCAATATTCTATTTTGGTTCTGTGGTGCTTTCAAAGCAATAAAGATAGCTCAAGCACTGCTCCTGACTCCATTTGTGTTTTCATAGAACTTAGGCTTGGTTTGCTGCCCCCAAGAGTCCATCATTATGCTAAGCAAGATACACATTGAAAATAAATAGTCCTTTTCCAGATTTTCTAGCTGCTTTTGGATTAATTGGGCATTTTGTATGATTCAGTTGTATCTCTACCATTGGCTTAGGAGTTAATCCTTTCTTATTGTAGTGGTTGCCCTGGGGTTTACAAAATATCTTAAAAATATGCAATGCTTCACTTATTGTGAGTCATCACTGTGCAGGGACCACGTGAATCTCTGGGATGGACCCAAATTTACTACACATGCTGCTGAAGCAAGCACCTTTTCTAGATTTTCCTCTGCCTGTTAAACATAGAGTTGGATGATGAGGAGAAAAGACCAAAAGGCCCTGTGGAACCACTGTTCTCAGAGATGAAGGAATGCACAAGAGAGAAAGTGACCAGATTTTCAGGTCCCCCAGACCGGTAAAACTTCAAAAACAAAATTCTGACCTTGCAGAATTTTGTTTTGCTAAGTGAAGATCAAAAAGAATTGCCATTTATCACCATAATTTCATAAAGGACTGGATGTTTTAATACTTAAAAAAAAGGCTGAAAAGTTCAACTTTTTTTTTTAACATTTTGTTATTTATTATGTATGAATATACAGATCTGTAGGTAAATGTTATGGAACATATAACTATAGATAGATATTTTGATTAAAGTTTTGTACACTGCTTCTTGCACTTAGTGTCACAGGGAAAGCATTTTATTTCATTAAAGTAATCTGAAAATATCATTTTCAATGGCTATATAATAAAATATTGTTTGCACTGATCATTACTTACTTAAGCAATTCCCTATTGTTTAAGGTTTACAATGCTTTTCAACTGTTCACTGTTATAAATAACACTGTAGTAAAAATTCTTTAGCATAGAATTATTGTTTACATTTTTTATTGAGTTATAGTCAGTTTACAATGTTGTGTCAAATTCCAGTGTAGAGCACAATTTTTCAGTTATTCATGAACATACATATATTCATTGTCACATTTTTTTTTTCATAAAGGACTGGATGTTTTGATAATTTAAAAAAAAAGGCTGAAAAGTTCAACTTTTAAATTGCATGAGTTTAGCTCTGCAAAACACTACATTTGATTTTTTCCCCCTCACTGGAGCCTGGTATTTGCAAACTACTGATTCACTCCAGCCACTCATTGTAAGACAAGGAAAAGGCCCATGGGAGGAAGTGATCTGCCTGAGGTCACTCCTAGCCAGCCTTTTCCTTGCTCCAGGGGCGCTGATGTCCCTGATGATGCCTGAAACACAGTTAATACTGACATCTTATGATTCCGCAGGTCCTTGGAACCAAATGAGTTAAGGAACCACAGCAGAAGGTGTTGTGGGTTATTGATTTTTTGACTCTCAGGTCCGAATGCACTCTGAAATACCTGCCCTGTGATCAAGAAGAGAATTTCTTTAACCATCTCTCCTTTAAAGTGAGCATGGTATTCGGGGGACAGTGTAGCACTCCTGTTAGGACTCTGGAGTCCATTATTCACCCATCAAACAAATATTTCTCTAGTGCCTACAAACTCCTGGCCCTTGTCTAGACACGGATACTACAGTGAAAGAAGAGGCTTTATCTGCCAATGGGTAAAGCTTACAATCTAGTTGGGAGTGGGAGTGAGGAAGAAAGAGGGCAGAAAGTAAATAAGAGAACAAGATGATTTCCAAGCATGCAAAAACTTTGAACTCAGAGCTGGGTTCAAATTCTTAATATTGTGACCGTGGACTTTGGACCTGTATCTGTCTTCTCTCTCAGAGCCTCAGTTTTTATATCTGTAAGAATACTTATAACATACATTTGTTGTGAGGATGAAAGGAGTTTATTATATAAAGCATATAGCACGGGCCTATTAGAATGAGTAAACCTGAAATAAGGTGTTACTACTATGAAATAAATCAGTTACACATTTCTTCCAACATATTCATTGAAATCTACACACCTCTTTTTTAAAACATTTTTATTGATTTATAATCATTTTACAATGTTGTGTCAAATTCCAGTGTAGAGCACAATTTTTCAGTTATACGTGAACATATATATATATTCATTGTCACATTTTTTCTCTGTGAGCTACCATAAGATCTTGTGTATATTTCCCTGTGCTATACAGTATAGTCTTGTTTATCTATTCTACAATTTTGAAATCCTGTCTATCCCTTCCCACCCTCCGCCCCCTTGGCAACCATAAGTTTGTATTCTATGTCTATGAGTCTATTTCTGTTTTGTATTCACGCATTTTTTTTGTTTGTTTGTTTTTGTTTTTGTTTTTTAGATTCCACATATGAGCGATCTCATATGGTATTTTTCTTTCTCTTTCTGGCTTACTTCACTTGGAATGACATTCTCCAGGAGCATCCATGTTGCTGCAAATGGCGTTATGTTGTTGGCTTTTATGGCTGAATAGTATTCCATTGTATAAATATACCACATCTTCTTTATCCAGTCACCTGTTGATGGACATTTAGGCTGTCTCCATGTCTTGGCTATTGTAAATAGTGCTGCTATGAGCATTGGGGTGCAGGTGTCATCCTGAAGTAGGGTTCCTTCTGGATATAAGGCCAGGAGCAGGATTCCTGGGTCATATGGTAAGTCTATTCCTAGTCTTTTGAGGAATCTCCACGCTGTTTTCCATAGTGGCTGCACCAAACTGCATTCCCACCAGCAGTGTAGGAGGGTTCCCCTTTCTCCACAGCCTCTCCAGCATTTGTCATTTGTGGATTTTTGAATGACGGCCATTGTGACTGGTGTGAGGTGATACCTCATTGTAGTTTTGATTTGCATTTCTCTGATAATTAGTGATATTGAGCATTTTTTCATGTGCCTTTTGATCATTTGTATGTCTTCCTTGGAGAATTGCTTGTTTAGGTCTTCTGCCCATTTTTGGATTGGGTTGCTTGTTTTTTTCTTATTGATTTGTATGAGCTGCTTTTATATTCTGGAGATCAAGCCTCTGTCAGTTTCATTTGCAAAAATTTTCTCCCATTCTGTAGGTTTTCTTCTTGTTTTACTTCTGGTTTCCTTTGCTGTGCAGAAGCTTGTAAGTTTCATTAGGTCCCATTTGTTTATTCTTGCTTTTATTTCTTCTAGGAGAAAATTTTTGAGATGTATGTCAGATAATGTTTTGCCTATGTTTTCCTCTAGGAGGTTTATTGTATCTTGTCTTATGTTTAAGTCTTTGATCCATTTTGAGTTGATTTTTGTGTATGGTGTAAGAGAGTGTTCTAGCTTCATTGTTTTACATGCTGCTGTCCAGTTTTCCCAACACCATTTGCTGAAGAGACTGTCTTTATTCCACTGTATATTCTTGCCTCCTTTGTCGAAGATGAGTTGACCAAAAGTTTGTGGGTTCACTTCTGGGCTCTCTATTCTGTTCCATTGGTCTATATGTCTGTTTTGGTACCAATACCATGCTGTCTTGATGACTGTAGCTCTATAGTATTGTCTGAAGTCTGGGAGAGTTATTCCTCCAGCCTCTTTCTTTCTCTTCAGTAATGCTTTGGCAATTCTAGGTCTTTGATGGCTCCATATAAATTTTATTATGATTTGTTCTAGTTCTGTGAAATATGTCCTGGGTAATTGGATAGGGATTGCATTAAATGTGTAGATTGCCTTGGGAAGTGTGACCGTTTTAACAATATTGATTCTTCCAATCCAAGAGCATGGGATATCTTTCCATTTTTAAAGTCTTCTTTAATTTCCTTCATCAATGGTTTATAGTTTTCTGTGTATAATTCTTTCACCTCCTTGGTTAGTTTATTCCCAGATATTTTATTACTTTGGGTGCTATTTTAAAGGGGATTGTTTCTTTACTTTCTTTTTCTGTTGATTCATCGTTAGTGTAAAGAAATGCAACTGACTTTTGAACGTTAATTTTGTAACCTGCTACCTTGCTGAATTCTTCAATCAGCTCTGTAGTTTACACACCTCTTTTTGTTCAAACTTTATTTCAATTTCTAAGATCTGATTATTCAGCTATATAGAGAGGAAATATTAGCTAAATTAGTTGCTATACATAAATCACTCGTAATAGTGCCTGGCCAATACTAAGTACCATACATGTTTATTAAATGAATAAATATATGAATGAATCAATGAATAAATTCTGCTTTGGATATAGTTCAGTGAATCCTCTTCAAATCATGAGACCAGTCATATAATTTTCCAAACAACCTAATATTTATAATCATGCCCACTATACCTCAATTCCTTCAACAAATATTTACTAAGTACATGTCTAGCACTGTTTTAGGTGCTGAGAATAACAGCAGTGAACATTTTTACTAAGGTTAAAATATTAGCAAAAAGCAAGTCACTTCAGGTTAAGGGGAACTTCAAAATCGTTTGAGAAATTATTTCAAAATATTTTGCCCTGAAGAGGCTTGTTTCTTTTGAATTTAGTTGGTAAACTAGCTGTCATCCTGTGTCAAGTGGAGAGCTTCCTTGATCTGCTTTCAGTTGCTAACGGGCATACCAAGAAACTGTGAGCTCTGAATACTCAGTGCTTGTCTGCAATTTAAGTGGCACATAGCTGGGAGTGGGAATGAGGACAGAATGTAAATAAAGTAACAAGCAAGATGACAACAAAGTGACCCCAGACTTTGCTGCAGGGACCTACCGAGCAGTATGAAACCCAATGGGGCCTGGTTAGCAAATTCAAATTTTTCTGGCAATCTCTCAGAGCATCCTTCTGCCTCATAGTTTTCTCGAAAACCATGAGGGCAAATGACGAGAGTTCAGGTAATTCCAGAAAGCAAGTGAGTTAAACGGAGACCTGTTTTGAGGAATTATGGTGCTAAGCAATTGTTGTGTCCGAAAGAAATGGCAGGGAGTGGAGTCAGAGAGGGCAAGGAGCACCTCATGGCATTTTGAGAAGGCCTACCATATCAGGCAGAGCAAACGATGGCTGATTCAACGGATGCATTAGGGCACATGAGCTAAGAGACTCGTGCGAGACCACAGCTTCAATGGTACTGATTGTGGCCCTGAACAGGTAAATTTTAATGAACTCAGTAAATATGACAACACAAACAGACACAGGGAGCAAACAAATACCTCCCTGACAAGGTCTAGGAGCAACTCCATCTTTTCTGGCAATGCTTTCTTTCCAGCTATGCTCACCCGTTGTTGCGTTAAAGAACATGGCAGATCCTTACAATCAATCAGATGCTGTTTGAGATGACTTACGTTTGTTAACTCATTTGATTCTTGCAAAAGATCAATTTTAGAAATGAACAAGCTAAGTAAGCTGAAGCAACGTGCCCGAGGTCACCCAGCTAGTAAGTCAGAATTTGCCCCCAGGTCAGCTGACTTTGGAGCTGAGACTCCCAGCAAGGACCCCAAATTCCTAGTCGCCAGAATCCTCAGCCTAGCACAGTCCCGCACGTGGAGAATGCACAACCAGGGACTTACCAAATAAGTGAGTGAATTATGAAGTATTCAGTGTTCTCTTAACTACTATTTATCTAAACAGTTGCAAGACCAAATCATACAATGCTGAAGAAAAATCAACACAGGCACATAAACAATACCACAATACATCTCTGCACTGTCACGTTTTCCCTGGGTAATTGAGATCAATTTGTGCAGCCCAAGGTACAATTTGCTCTGCAGGTCATTGAAAAAGAATATACCATTTCTGGATTATTATATTATACAAAAATGGCATGCATTTCTTGCCAGTGTGGTAGAATCTCCAGGAAACTTTTTTTTTTTTTTTTTTTTTGCTCTTTGCCAGTTTTTTCACTAGCAGGATTTGGGAGAAGACATTGACTTCAGTAAAGACAGAGAACGGTCCAGGCATTGGCCTGCCCTTTGATATCTGGCCACATTTCAGCTGAAAGGAAGCTGAGTTTTCTCATTGTATTTGAATATATAGTAGAAAACAACATTGTCTTAGAAGCACTTCAAATTGCATTTTAAAATCTACTTTCTACTTACAAATATATGTTTATATTTTAAAAGTATTTGCTTCCTGTACTGAAAAGTTCCTTTGGCAGACATTTTGTTAAAAATCCAACAATACATAAACAAGTTTTTACATTAACTACTTTGGCTGATTGGCCAACAGCCATGGTAAAAGCTCTTTAAGCTTCCCGGTTTACTGGATGGGAAAGGATTACAACGTGTAAAATTCCATCACATATTGTAAAATAAAGATGTTGTCCAGACTGGCCCAAGATATCGAGGCCAAGTACAGTTAGTTGCCAGTTGCTGACTTACTGACATTTCTTATTCTAATCTAATTAACTGACATGGGTCAAATGTCTGTTGTAAAAGATGCAGAGAAGATAGAAAATAAGCAGGGATCTATGGAGCTAATCATACGGGTGCAATCGATTCCTGCCTTATACATAATCATTACAAAGGAAATTGAGGGAAAAAAACTTTAAACAACTTCAAATAACATGAATATAAGTTTTCTGAAGTATGTTCCCTTTAATATTATTAATTTGGACTATTCTCATTACTCTGTCTTCAGCAGAGTGTACTTTCTCTAAATGAAAAGTAGTTTTAAATGATTTAAAAAGCACCCCGAGGTGACAAGCACATCCAACAGAGTTAGCAACACTTAGCCTTAAAACCTCAAGTGGCTTTAAAAATTGAAAGGCATAAAACAGAATAATTTCGTTCTTTCAAACTGTTGAAAGACCATTCTTTGCTTGCCTGAAAATGTGTAAATTGAAGTATTACTTTCATGCTGTCATATTTTGCTTAAGATGTTAGATTTCAATGTTTATTTTACTTTTTAGCTTTTCAGAAGAATGATTTTTAACAGTTCATAAAATGAGGTTCCCAATTCACTCGGCTGCATACAAGGGGCGAGGTGTCTGACTTTGGATCTGGGCTCATTTCACTCCTTTACACCATCTACCCCGACCAGTTCTTCCTCTGGATGGTTCTGAGAAATCTTAACCGAGATTCGCTAGTCTGAAATGTGCTACAATTCTTTCACCTGTGTGATTCACTTCCAGGACTCTGCTTTTACGCTAAGAAGTCCCTGACGTGGTGTGATATGCAGTGCCGATAGGACATCCACCTCCCGTGATGAGGCTGGGGTTTTTATGCTGAGAGACCTCATATTTGTGTGTCGTGATGAGCTTGGGCTATTAATCAAGCAATCTGATCAGCTTGAGAAATTAAATAAGTTTTATACCATCATAAGTCCAACAGCAGGGATATGATTTGAACTTGAAGGAAGCTGTAGCAAAACGTCTACAGCATGTATGTACATTTTGGAATCTGTCCGCCTGGGTTTGATCACTTGATCAACCTGCTGGATCTTTTTGGGCTTCAGTTTCCTCATATGCACCATGATGCCAAGAGTAGGTACCTTCCTGGTCGTATTGTCGTGAGATTCAATAGTGATAATGAGCCAATGTTATGCACTCTGTCACACAGTGTAAGCACTGAATAAATGTTAGCTGTTGACATAGTAGAGAGTTCAGAACACCAGCGCTGAACATGGCTCTTCCAGGCTTAGAACAGTGCAAGGTCATGGGCACCAGGCAAAAGACTCTAGTCATGCAAATGACACGACATCATTAAAGACTCGGCGTTATCCTTGTAAGAGAATTCCCATCATGGTGCAATAGTAGAGGCACAGTTGGGGAGCTATGATGGATCTCCTTGTATCAAGAGATAAAGAGAGCAAGGAGTGTGTGTGTGTGTGTATGTGTGTGTGTGTGTGTGTAGTTTTTGAGCTGTGGGTCACATTATTATGAAGGGAAACACTGTCACCTGCTACAAGTTCTCAGGCAAAGTGTCCATGGTACAGTGGTTTCAGGTCATCACCTCACACACCAGCAAAGACCTGAAGTCAGGTCTCATGGATCTTCTCTGATGAGCCTCAGGAGGGATGTTTTGAAAAGCATTTGAGTAAAACATAAAGATAATTCAGAGGAATCTTACAGCTAGTCCTCCCTGACAGGAACTCCTGGGAAGTTCTGTGCGACTTACACTTGGGCTTTAAATGCCACTAGGTGGCAGAGGAACGTTAAGAAACCAGCCAATCCTCAGAGACCCATAGGATGTCTGTTCCTTTCCTTCTCATTACCTGGTGGGAGCCCTGTCTGAAAGATTCCAAGAGACCTTTCCTCGAACTTGGGCCTTTAGTCCTTGTCTTTCCACATACTCAGCCTCCAGAAGAGTTCTCGACCCTGGATGGCTGGTACTAAAATAACCTAGTGAGTGATTCTACTGTTGCCCAAATCCCTAAACAGAAAATATCAAAAGCTTTCCAATCTTTGAAAATTTTATTTTCGAGTCTCCTAGATCTGGACATTTGGAAGAAAGGCAACATTCCTGCAGGAGCTTCACAAGCACTTGCTGGAAAGGAGGAGCCCAATGCACTGCCATGCCATCTCCCTTCCGAACCTGCCCACTCCCAGGAGGGGCACACAACGCTACTGCTGTCTAAATCTTCAACTTCGTAATCTCGGAAATCATGCTTTTTGGATATGGAGCATAGTTTCCAACACTCCAAAATTTGGGAGGCTAGTTTAGATTAAATTTGTGTGACTTTATTTCTTTTCTTTTCTTTTCTTTTCTTTTCTTTTCTTTTCTTTTCTTTCTTTCTTTCTTTCTTTCTTTCTTTCTTTCTTTCTTTCTTTCTTTCTTTCTTTCTTTCTTTCTTTCTTTCTTTCTTTCTTTCTTTCTTTCTTTCTTTCTTTCTTTTCTTGACAAGGTTCTGAGTCTGAGCTGAGAAGCACTATTTTTGTTTCTGAGCTCTGGCTCAGTTATAGCCTATATGGAGAAGGTTCAGGATGGGATTGATCAAGCAGCATTGTAAGCAGAGAGGAAATGCCTTCCTGGAAAAAAGAGCTGCTTTAATGTCATGCCACTACCACATGAAGAAAAAATCCAGCAGGTTCTGATTTATGACTTCAAATTTTATTATATTCAATATGGATTGCTAACAATAACAGAACTTTCTTACTAATATTTAGAACTATCCAGTTAATTGTTCTAATTTCTGGAGAAAAACCAGAGGTAGGTAATTGAGGCCCTTGGTTTAAGAATCAAGTCCTCCTCTCCTATTTACACATGACAGATGCTGACTGAAGGTTGAAAAAGGACCAGCTGAGATGACAGCAGGGCATGTGGTTCATATAAGGAGACAGGATAAGGACCACACAGTCTTAAAAGACACTTTACTGAGGTGACAGGGAGTTGGGTTCAGAGGTAGCAAGTGTGAGTGTGTCCTGTGGAAGAGCCCCCTCTTTTCTACCTGCGTCCTAAGCCGCTGTCAGTTAAAGCCCTCTGTGTGTCTGGAATCTCCTTAGGGCTCCATCTCCCACAGGGGCAGTGCTCTTATTGATGAACGACTACTAGCTTTCGGTGTCAGCTGAGATGTCGCCAGAGCATTTTCTATCCATCCAGCCCTCCCTTCTGCAAGCGATTACTACAGCGGCCATATGCTCCCTCGGGGGGGGGGGGGGGATGGTGGTGGAACTTTCCATCAAAGGATCTGTTTATTGGCTTTGGGAAGAAAGTGGGAGAGAAAATCCAGCTTTCAAATTAAGGGCACATGAAATTCGGGGCTTCTAAATGAAGTCAACACAATCATTTCCTTTAAAGGAACCCTACGCCCACGCAAGCCGGGAGCTGAGGGTCAGCTCCTCTTGCTTCCTATAAAGGGTTCTTGGAAACGCAGCCATCTATGAATCAAAGGAAGCCGAGCGAGCGGGGCCCGCCTGCCTACCGTCAGGGGCGGCGGGAAGTGCAGAGGAAGGCTTTGGAGAGCTAAGGCAGGGGAGGAGCCGCACCCTCATTTCTGAGCCGTCTCATCTCCTTGTCCAGGTGTCTAGGCAGGGCTTTGAAAGATGCCGTGGGAGTGAAGGGCAAGCTGGGAACCGTTCCGCGCAGGAGCTTCCAGCTACTTCATTCTGCCCGCGGCTGCGAGTCCCCTCTCACTTCCCAGAGCATCACCCGAGGATTTCCCACGGCCTGAACCACGGCCCTGCCCTTCTTTTCCTTCTAGAGCGCCAACCTCCCCTCCATCGGGGCCGTGCCGACCCCCACCTCCCTGGGCGCAGAGCACCCCCCCCCACCTCCCCTCATCCTTTGGCGCAAGGTCCCTGCCGCGGGGAGCCTCGTCTCTTCTCGACGGTCTTCTCTCTAGAAAGGAGAACCGAACTCACCTCTGCCTCTCCAATTCTAGCCGGCTTCCGGCTTGACGTGCAGGCAGTTTTTCTCAGAGAGCCATTTCCATTTGGTGTAGGATAACATTTGCTTTACTAGCTGGGCACATTTCTGGAGCTTTGGTAGTAATACTGGGATGTAGCTAGGAATTTGCAACTTGCTTTAACGGGGAGTGAAAAATCTGTTTTTCCTTAATAAAGAACCTTAATCAAACTCTTAATAAAGCACTTTGCTGTGCCGCGTTGGGAACCCGTAGTGCATGTATCCTCCGTGGTGGCTGTTTAGATGGACAATCACCCACAGCCCTGGGGTCCCTACACCTCGTTTCATGATGCTTGGGGATCAGCAGACTTAAAATTGGTTTTTCATCAAAGGCCACTGGAAGAGAAGGAAGAGCTGTATCATTTATAGCCTAATACGGCTTAGATTCTCACATCTCCCAAGCCCCCACGTCACCCCTAAGTCACAGTCTGTGTGAGACGCCAACTTCTCCACTTGGCATGAAGGTCACAGATTTCGAGATTGGCCTTTATTGGCATGATTGGTATCTTTGCCAGCTGTGCATATATTGATAAGGATTTAATGATTATCCTGAAAACCACAAAGATGATGATAATGAAGACACACGCAGAGGCACATTTTTAAGGAACCCAGTTAATGTGTAGTACTTAAATTCATGAACAGGAATTCAAATTCTCAAAACACTTAGGTTTTGGTCCTGTAGCTGGACAGGGTGCAAAATCACCCAGGGCGGTCCTCAGCCAGAGCATGGCTGAAGATCCTGGATTGTGACTGCCCTGGCGGTAGCCACACACATGGACTATGTCCCTGTCACTTACAGCTGTTACTATTTTAGCCAGGTATTGCCTGATCTCTGCCTGCTGGGAAAGTCAGCTGCATCCGCCCTCCGCCCCTCCTCGCCCCGCAGCAGTAACAAATGCCTCTCTAGCCCTTTCGGCAGGGGGAGTGTTCTGCGCAGAATTAGAGCTTGGCTCCTGGGCCACCTGTTCCAGAGCTGTCTTCGTGACTGAGAAACCCTCTTCTCTTGGCTTTGAGAAAGCAGGTGCCAAAGCAGGGCAGGGAGAAAAAGGCGGAAGTGGACTCGTACTGCAAAATATTGCACACGTCCAAGATTCAGTTCCGTTTCAGAATGGAAAAGAGCATTGCCCCAATCTCCCAGAGAGTAAACTGGATGCAGGGAAAGTGTTAAGATACATGTAAAACGTTGGCCCCTTCGGAGAGACCAGTCACTTCTGGCCCGAGGCGGGGGAAGCAGTGCAGGTCAGCTTTCCCCAAAGGAAGCAAGTCAGGATCCAGGGCTTTTATAACTGAAATTAGGTCTACCTGAAGAAGTCCAATTTTTCTCAGAATCTTTGTCATTCTCTGCGTGTGGCTCAAATAGGAAATGTGACTATTGCACAAATGAGGGCAGATAAGGAGGGAGGGTCAGAGCTTTCCTGCGGGGGAATAGGCGGTGGGCACCCAGCATTATTTTCCAGTGCTGCCTAGGATCAAAGGAACATTTCACTCTAAATACTGATTGAACTAAAAGTCACCTGGAAAGGAACGTTAGAATTTGTGTCTGTGTGTGTACAACCCCTCGGGCAATTAAACAGTGGAAGTAGCAAGTCAGTTGGAGACCCATTACACATTAGCAGCCACCAAGCAGGGTTTTTTTTTTTTTTTGTCCCCTAAGTAAATTGTTTTATTTGATAAAGAATTTTCAAATTAGGGCACGTAGGACTAAAGTTTACTCTGGCTCTTACAGGGTGTTAACTTCTGTGCTAGTCTGGTAGGGCCGCCACAACATGATACCACAGACTGGGCAGCTTAAACATTTATTTTCTCACAGCCCTGGAGGCTAGAAATCGAAGATCAAGATGTTGGTAGGGTTTGTTGATGGTGGTAGTGGTGGTGTTTCTTCCTGAGCCCTCTCTTCTTGGCTTGCAGATGGCTGCCTTCTCGCTCCGTCCTCTCACATGGCATCTCTCTGTGCACGCACCTGCTGGAGGTCCCTCTCTCTTTCTGGGTCCTAATATCCTTGTCTTATAAGGACACCAATCATATTGGGTGAGAGCAACCCTAATGACCCCATTTTAGCTAAATTACTTCTTTAATGACCCTGTCTCCAATAGAGTCACATTCTGAGATCCTGGGGGTCAGGGCTTCCACACCAGAATTTGAGGGGACACGATTCAGCCGGTAACAGGGCCTCATTGGTAAAACTGAAATAAACCTTCCCCTCCTTTCCTGTGTTTAGACTCAGATGAGATAAAGTCAGAAAAGTGTGTCAAGTGCTATTTTAAGGCAAGTTGTTATCTTACAGGGGTGGGAGAGGCAGTTTAGGACAATGTGTCTTATGGGCGAATGTCAACGTTGCACCCTCTGTATACACCCAAGGTTTGGAGGCCAAGTTTGCCATGAAAAGATGAATTTGCAAAGGCACTACTACACAGCATGCTTTCTTAGCTGCTTGAACTTAAATGCAAATCATGTTCTCATTTATTTACCCATCACCACTGATTCCACACCTACTCTGCTGGGCACTGGGTCAGTGTGATCTGCTGTCTGCAGATGATGCCAAATGGCGAGTTGGCTGGATGAATTTCACAAGAAATTTCATGAAGCAGGAGAAAACTCCTGTTTTGTCTTCCTGTACAGCTTACAGGGAGCTTCACCAAAAATAGCTCTTGCCTCCAACAACTTCCCCCGACTCTTCCTTCCTCTATCACACAGGAGGCTGCTCAGAATCTGGAGATTGAGAAGAACTTGGAGGTCACCCTGGGTTGGGGCCTGGGCCTACATAGGTTGAACTCAGGGTGGAAAAATTCAGATTCTGTCCCTCTTAGAGACTGAATATCTGATACATGGAGGCAAACCTGGGTTCTGTGAAAAACAAGGGTCAGGTACACACACACACACACACACACACACACACACACACACACACACACACACACACACACACACACACACAGAGACAAGTGTACAGAGTCCAGAAAAGTTTTCACCCATCCTTGAGTAAAGTAAGCAGCATTGGTATTTTTACACTGTTAGGGAATCCTAGCCCTTGCTGAAGAGTGCTCCAAGTACCTAAAGGGTAAAGGAAAACCACCACACACCCTTGACCTCTCTTGAATTGTGAAACGTCAGAGCTAAATGAGGAGCATAAAACCCAAGCTCTGATCTCAGCTGTGGGGACCCCCCTCTGCTGGGTTCTAGTCACACGACGGGGTGTGGGCCGGATGGGCAGTACAGCCACAACCTCCTTGTGTGTCCAATAGCAAAAGGACGACGCTTGGTTTCTTCCCGGTGCCCAGCCCCGAGTCTGAGTCTCACTGTCCAGGAGGAGAGCCAAGAAGAAATAAGAAGCCCACAGCCACGGAGCAGATGCTGAGATAAACTGAGGCAGAAAGGAGCCCACAGTGAGTACCAAGGAGGAAGGAACAGGAGAGCATCAGGGAAGTCCACTGGCTCCATGACAAAAGCCACCTCGAAAAAATAGGGTGAGGAGGGACCTCAGGAATTTAACTTTTTTATCTTGGACCAAAAGACCATTTTGAACTTCAGTCTGGCTTTATTTTCAGAATGGGACTCGAAATGGGGATGATGAAGCCAAAAGTATCAAACAGCCTTAGATCCTTGGTTCAAAACATTAGCAGCCACACATGGCAAAGCTGACCTCCCCCATCCTTCACATTTCATTGTGAGAGGAAAACCACAAGCAGAACCCGGTGAAGGCTGTTAATATAATTAACTCACAGGCCCTCGTGTGCTTCCGAGCTGCTTTTGAGTCTCTGAGGCGCAGAAGTAATGTTAGATGGGGTTATTTAATATGTGTTATGGAAGGAGGAAACAAAAATACTTTTAGTCTTTTTTGCTAAAAGAATTCATTATATCCATTTAATTGACTGTTTCCAGACTCAGGGGAATCATCTTCATGTGTCATTTATCTACGTAAATTTGGATAAAAGGAGTAAACGTGTGTCAATCAGAGTTCTTAATAGCAAATAACAGAGAGGAAGTCTAGCCCCTTTAAGCAGAAAAGGCATTTATTAGAGTGTATTCGGTGATGTCCAGAATCCCAGGGAGGCAGAGGATTTTCTTGGAGGCCGTGTAATCCCTGACGTCAGTTCTGGGGCTGGCCTGGGCAGCGCCCCACCGCCTTCACTCTGGGGGAAGACACTACAGCTTGTCCGTGACCACGTCTCATGATGGACAAACTTCTGAGTCCTCTATAAACTGGCTGTCGTGGCCACCGTCCTCACATGCCCCCCACTCCTAACCAGTCCTCTGGTCCTCATGTCTATCGTCCCTCTCCAAAGATCTTGATGAGACTCTCCCCCCACCTCTTTTGGGAAACTCACCCTGACCCAATGGAAGGGGGCTCATGGTCTGGAACTCTCCTCCCCTCCCCACTCCCTGTGCCCCCGTCACTTTTGCTCAGGTTGGAGTCATTCTGCCTGGAGCGGCACCTGGGGCTTCAGCTTGATGGTCAGTGATGTTTGAGAGGTGATCCAGGCCCCTTGGTAACCGAGCCCTTCAGGCTGGGCACCTCGTCCTGCCATGGGCATGGCAGGGACTCCTGATCCTTCGATGGCTTGGCCGGTTAGTGCATGCTCAAGATGTCTCTGAAGGAGGGACAAGTATGAAGCCTCAAGGGACAGTGGAATCTCAACTCCTATCAGGAAAGAAAATTCTCACACAGTATGCAAGGACAGCCAGACTTTTTTTTCCCCACTTAATAACATATTTTATTTAGTTTAATGTATCCAAAATAATGCAGCCAGACTTTTTTTTTTAATGCACAGTGGTCATTTGGAGCCTCCCCCAGACAGTAAAGGGCCCACACTACCCTGTTGGCTACTCCTGTTGGTTCTCTTGATGGAGGTTCCCGGCTGACCGTTTCTGGAAAGGACTCTTCCCTCCTTCTCTTCTTCTCCAGCTCTCTCTTGGGGGTGGAGGGGATACAGGGCCTGGTGCTACTTCTTCCCGCAACCGTGTGATGTGTCACCTCCATGGCTTAGTGGTACAAGGCCATATATTGAACATTTAATGTGGTGGAATAACCAGCTTGAGAATCAACTCTGCCTAATTTTTTCTCGATTGTAAGCTCATCAGGAAAGAATGAGAAGTATTTTTTTCCTTCTTCTATAAAGAGAGGAGCTGGGTTCTGGGTCCTGGATGTCTGGACTTCTTCTGTCTCAGGGGAGCATTAGATGCCTTTGTTTTAAAAAATCGGGGTTCCTGCAGGAGGCAGGACTCAACCCACTGGAATGATGAGGATGAAGAGGGTGGAGCCCCAAGGCTGGCCAGAGGGAAGGAGTGAGGTTCTGAAATGGTGAAGACCCACCCCAGCTTGTCATGTCTTAGGCAAGGGCTAGTCACCTGCGGGCCAGCAAAGGATCAGGTACTGATGTGCAAGACTAACAGTCAAGGCAGGTGTCCCCTGGTGCCAAGCCTGGCACACAAGAAGTGGAGGACTCAGCAGTAGCTGCCTGCCAGCACCTGGACCAGGCTGGCCTGGGCCCCCGGGGCAGATGGATCCACAGCACTGACCAGATGGCTGTGGACTGCACCCGTAAGTATAGGGGATGTAAGGCAAACCAGCTGAGTGCTGACCCTACACTTAGAGAACTGTTTAGGGCGCTACCAAGCTCCTGGGGTTCCTTGCAGTCCTAGACTGGAGGTGGGAGCCCTAAAGAATAAAATGGATATCAGAATTCTTTGTGACCCTTAAAAAGCCTTATTTTGTAAAACTTTAAACTTACAGAAGTGTTGCAAAGACGTCTATCCCTCACTCAGTTTGCCCCACTGTGAACAAGTTACATTTCCGTGGTACATTGTCAAAACTCAGAAGCCATCAGTGGTACATTATATTAACTAAACTCCAAACTTTATTTGGATGTCACTAGTTTTTCTGCTGATGTCCTCTGTTCCAGAGTCCAATTCAGGGTGCCAGGTTGCGTTTAATCACCCAGCTGGGCTTGTCAGTTGCTTTTCTCATATTAGACTAGGGCTGTGGGACTTGGGGAGGAAGACCACAAGGGTTATGTGCCCTTCACGCCACACCGCGTCACGTCAGAGGGCACATGACACCCACATAATGTCACTGGTCACGTCAGCCCTCAGTGCTTGGTGAAGGTGTCATCTGCCAGGTTTCACCACTGTAAAGCCACTGTTTTTACTTCCCTGTTCTATTCTTTATAAGCCATCTGACCCTGTTTTATTTGCAACAGAAAAATAAAGGAATGCGACGCTGTTTGCAACTGAGTGTCGTAGACCAATTCTTGCCTGGTATTTTTATATTCGAACAAGGGTTTTCTTGAAGCCCTCTGCCTTAACCAAAAGTAGCAGCTCTAATGGTAGGAATTTCAGGCTCTGTGACAGTTGGGTGTGGGCGTGTGGGTTTGGGCGATAAATGTAAGCAGCGTTCTCCGTCCTACCTCTCAGGCAGTGCCCTGCTCCTCCGCCTATATATAGGGCCAGAGCATGGGGTAGCCTCTTCGTAAAATCTTAGCACAGATTTGAAAACTTAACCAGCCTACGTACGTATGAGGGGCTGTGCTACCATTTATTTTCTAACACAGGGTGTGAGTGCAGATTTAGAAGGGGTGATGATTGTTTACCCAGGACACATGAAGCATCTTTAGCTGGGGACATATTTAGAGAGGCGTATGGCTCCCTTTCTGTTTCAAGCCCAAAGTGTTCCCAATAAGACAGTAACTCTATTTCCAGAGCAAGACCTCCCCTACATCTTTGAAAGTGGAAGCTACGCGAAGTGAGAGATGAAAACAATGAGATCGCCCTTACCCGTGCTTCGGCTCATCAAGAAGACAGGTGCTGCTTTCCAAGCCTTGTTGCAGACTTTCAACTCCAGGTACCGCTTTGTGCACTTCTTATTTTCCCAACTGTTCTGATGATCCTGAGAGTTAGGGATTTTCAGGTTTAATGCTTTAGACAAAAAGTACTTCTGTGGCTGGAAATCAGCAGAAAGACTATGAGTCATTCAGAATCAGTGAAATGACAGTCATAGTTATTGGAACATTGCAGAAGTTGTTTATTAGGCTTCTAACTTGTCGAGAAGCAGGGAATTTAGCAACAGATTTAGCGCAATAAAGCCTGGTGATGTTTATTCGCACTTCGTGCTGCCAAAATTAAAATGCAGTCCCATAAGTCTTTGACTTGGGCCCTTAGCAGAAATCAGCTCATCACATCCCTCTGACGTGGGCTGTGTTACTGTAGCTCCGCAGAAGCTTTGGGCAAGGCGTAGATTTGAGGGAAGTCTTTTAAAGAGGCCGTGGATGTTAGGAAGGGGCCTTGGGGGTTTCTGAGGCCAGAGGCCCAGCTGAGTGCCCTGAGGACTCCTCAAGATCCGGGCTGAAGCTCACCTCTCACACTGACCTCCTCCTGGCTTTACTTTGATCTTTTATTCAATACCTTTATGCTCGAAGTCGGACCGCGGGGCAGAGGATTAGAACAAGGTTCTGCCTCTGCTCTGGAGAGGCTCACAGTTCAGAGGGGGTCAAGGCAGGGGGAGGGTGATGTGGGACAGATAGATGAACAACCGGGCAATTTAACCAGTGGCTGGAGTTACCCAGCTGATGAGGTGGGGTGGGGAGGGTGGGGTTCCAGGCAAAGACAGGGCAAGTTAAAAGACCCAGAGGCAGGCTGGGAGAGCTGCAGGTAACTAACCCAAGCAACCACCATGCAAGTAAAGAGATTTTGCTTATCTTTTAAAAAGTGACCTAACGATTAAACTTCATCTGGAACGTAAACATGCCAAAAGAGTTCTTAAGAAAGTTTTGGGAAAGTGTAATGAGAAAAGGAAGGAGCCTTAAATATTGAAGGAGATCTGAAAGCTGCTTTAAAACACTATGCTCTGGGCATAAGAGTTGGTAAGTGGATAGACAAAACAGAACAGTCAACCTAAGAGACCCCGGAATATTTAAGTACTTAGTAGATCATCAAGGAAGCAGTGGGGAAAGATTGTGATTATTCAAAAAGTGGTGGAAAACTTGGTTATTTGTAAAAGATTAAAATTACAGCTTCACTTGATATATTAAAATACATTACAGGTGGATTAGCATGAAAGTAAAACATCGAGCCTTTTAAGATCAGAAGAAAACATTAAAATGGAACACTTCCTAAGTGCTGCATCAATACAATAAATTATTATGAAAAAGAACGAGATTTTCCAACAACATGAAAGAAATTCTTAAGTGTCTAAAGCAACAACAAATGATCAAAAAGGCAAATGACAGACTGGTAAAAATATTTTAAGACTATGATAAAGGGTTAATGTCTTTATTTTACAAGCAAACCTTACAAAATATTAAGAAAATCGTGTACCAGAAAAACAGATGAAGAACATGAACGGAAGTACAGCTATCCAATAAACAGGAAGAACTGTTCAATCTTAGAGATAAAGAATGCACAATTAAATGAAGAGGTAGCATGTTTTCACCTGTTAAAATGGCAAAGGTTTTAAAAGGACTCAGGCAATTTGTCCCATAAGACTTGAGAACATATTTATTGCCTTTGACCCCCAATTCCACCTTTAGGAATCTGTCTGAAAGCTTGAATTTTGGAATTAACAATCCCCTTTTAAAAATTAATTATTTTATTTTCAAATTCTTCTACTTTTCAGTCATGTTAATAATGTAATTTCACATATATATTTTATTTTGTTATATTAAGTCCTATTTGTCAAGGTATAAAGCTAGAATATATTTTACTTAACAGGTTAACACTTTGATTTATAACTTAAGTATGTGGACATTACTAACTAATTAGCTATGGTATTTATGAAATTGTTTTTTGATATTATCACATGCAATATTATCTTTGCCATGCAAAGGAACCATGAGTTAATCCCTATGGAAAAAAATTTTAAAAACTCATCAAGCATGGTGGAAATAACCCCATTTTTTAAAGGCAAACTCTCTTTCCATAAATTTATACTAACTGTGGCCCAAACCGATAAAATTATACCTGACATTCTCCTCTTTTATGCCATTTCACAATATTGTAAAGAGAGTTTGCAGTCAGATTGTCAAGCTGCTAACACTGTGACAACAGGCAAGTTACTTAACCTTTGTGAAACTCAGTTTCTCAGTCTTTAAAGGGGGGCTTTGCCATTAGATCAGTTCCCTAAAGTATCGGAGGGCACATAATGATCGCTCAATAAATGGTGACACCAGGGTTTCCATGTTTCCATGAGATCATTCTGTTCTAACCCTTCAACACGTATTTGCTGATTTGATTTGAATTAACAAGTAAACCACCATTACATGTTTAGGAATCTGGCAGAAGAAGAGAGAAGGAAGTACTTTTGGAAACGCCTAAGGATCTTGGTGCTTGCTGAAGGCAAGCAGGCAGGCACCACACAGGGCTCACATGGGACAAGGGAGCAGGGGCTCATGGGAAATGGCCAGAAACCCTGAGTCTCGAGGAGTGATGCATTGATCAGCCTAGACAACAAATTAACAACAATAGCAAAGGCAAGCAATTGGCCACACCTGTTTTCAGGACATACCTCTCTTGAAGGAAGCCACCAACAATATTGCTCCACTTGAGCCTGAAAACCTCTCCTGAGGTCTTAGGATGTGACTGTCACCGATGCATGTCTTCCTGCGAGAGACACTGATCGTTTGTGTCAGCACAAACGCCCACCGGTGCTTCCACCAAAGCAGGAGACTCACTGCTGGTGTGGAGAACTTGATTAACAGGACAGCTTCTGGGCCGGATGACCTCCCAGATTCCCACTAAAGAAACAGGAACAGCCTGGCTCAGAGTTAGCAACCCAGGGAGACTGACTGCCACGTGCCAGGGACATGGAGGAATTTCTGTCATCTACAGCTTAGACTCAAACAGACTCAAAGGAGGGGGGCTCTCATCTGGGGCTGACTCTGTGATGCAGACATCAGGCAAACTCCCTGCCCCCAGAGACCACAGCTCATAAAACTTCAAAGCCCTACCCACCATATCTGCGAATTCCTGGGGCTTATATTCTCACGATCCCTTCTGCCTATGGCCCCCTCTGTCCCTCATGCTGCCCCTGCTTGGCCCCGTATCAGTCTAGCCAGAAACTCAAAGCCTTCAACACTCTCCGCAAAGAATTCACTCAGCCCGGGTGCTTCATGAGTTAAGTTGTTTCAACTCAGTTGTTTTCCATCGGGGGCAATTTTGTCCCCGTTTGGCAGTGTCTGGAGACATTTCTGGTTGTCACAACCAGAGGAGGTGTGCTAGTGGCGTCTAGTGGGTAGAGGCCAGGGGTGCTACAGTGCATAGGACAGCCCCCCCCACAACAAAGAACTATCCGGGGGCCCCAAATGTCAATGGTGTTCACATTAAGAAACCTGCCTTAACTGAAGACACGCAGATCACAGGGCTGGCGACATTGCACAGGGCATGCGTGGGTTTCTGCCCTCTCCGTGACTGCCCTTTCTCCTTTTCTTCTCTCTTTCTTTCAGTTGCTTCTCAGGAGCAAACAAATTCCTCTCCTTGTCTCATGGTCATCGATTAAGCAACCACCATTAGTAATAAGAATATGCCTTTGGAGTCTCATCCACTCTACCTAGCAGCTGGCCGAGTTATTTCTTCCAAATACAGTGCTCTCCCTAAGAGGAATCCTGGTAAATACAGTTCCACCATCTTTTTAAACATGCACGGAAAGGGACTACTTATCTGGGAAGAGGAAGAGGCTTAGACCCTCACCAATAGCCACCAAATTTGAGGGTCAGGACTGGAGAGAAGAGTGTGGGGTGGAGGCAGGCAAGGGAGGGAGAGAGACACCAAGATTCAGCCAGCTCTTTAGCATCTTTGAGGAGCGGCCATTTCCAGCTCCAGCACTTGGGGTGGATGGTGGCCTCAGGGCAGAGCCAGGGAACACAGAGCTGCTTGCTCAGAGGACAGGCACACCAGGCAAAGCATGTGTGTTGCTGTGGACATGAACAGGGGTTTCCGGCTTGTAGGTGAAGCCCTCTGCCCAGAGGCCTATGGTCCTGCCTTTCTCCTTTCTTTTCTCCCCAACCCCCACCACGCTCTCTGCCAGAGCTGCTGGACCTCTGACTTAGTAAAGTGAAACTTAAGTGAATCTCTTTACTTGCGTAAAAAACTCAAACAGGTGACCCCATCATTTTGAATGGTTTCACCTCAACTCCCGGCCCTCCTCTCCCTCTAGAAGGCTCGGCTCAGACAGAATGCAAGAAACACAGGGGACGCCTCACTTCTAAAGAAGGGAACCCATCCTAGGAATCAAGCAAATCTGCAAAATAAACTATGAAATAAACTCAGTGCAAGGAAAATAAAATCTTATTTGTGTTCTCAGTAAGATCCAAGCGGACATGGCTGCTGGGAAAGCAGTCAAAGCAAATTCGAAGGGGAGCTGTCAGAGCAGGAGAGGCAGCCTGGAGATGACAAGTGTGGTTGCCAAATTACAAATCCCAGTGGAGGCACTGGAGACCGCAGAAATTTAAACCAGGGAAGGAGAAGATAAGGTTGGGAAATTCTCCCAGAACCCAGAAGAAAAATAAAAAAGAGATTATGGGGCAAGTTTAATAACAATAAATATTATTTCATAAAGAGATTGGGGAATAGAAGAAGGTGGAATGAGAGCAAAAAGACGGGGGGAGATGCTCTGAACTGTTACGGTTTAAAAAGGAGTCGAAGGGGATTGAGGATCTTCCTAGAGAGCGTGAATTCATACCTTATGTGGAAGTACAATGTGTCCTGAGAACAGGCGGAAATAAACCTCATTAAAGCAAGATTCAGCGAAGAGTGAGGCTTGTCTGGGCCTTGCCCACTCCGGCCATTGGCGTCCGTCAGCAATATTTAGAGTGTCTGCACAGCCCACGCATGCTCTCCTAACAATATCTGCAAGAGTTCTCTAATCTGGAGCTTTAGGTAGACAAAAACCGTCTGGTAGGAATAACTGGAAACCACTGTTATGAAGTGAGAATTGCAATTTAGTGCAATTAATTGAAGAATAAATCACATTGTGCATGTGCATTTCATGTGCGTGTGTAACCTGCACTTCTGAGGTAGATGACCGGTGTGTTAATTTCCTGGGCACGGGGGAGGGTGTTGGTGAAAACCCTCGGATTAGCGCGTGCTCGTTTTTCTCTGGTCTGGGTTCCTCTCCTGCCTGTATCCAGGCAAAGCTGCCCCTCTTCTGCAGGTCCCACGCTGGTCTGAGAACCAGGGTCATCATTACTAGTTTAGTTTCCACTGACGCCCTTGTTCCCAGGTTTTTATTCTTCCCCAAGTCCAGTCTTCTTGCCAAGGCGTGTGCTGCCTCTGCCTGCTTGTCCCTGCTGCCTCCCACCTGTGTATGCTCTTGTGCTCTGTCCCGTGTCTGCCTGCTCGAGTGTGCAATGTGTCACTCTTTAGAGTGTGCCTATACTATGCCAATAGAATGGGTTATCTCTGCATTTTTTGGTGGGGAAGATAAAGTCGTAATTGGAACATGAGATGAAGATGTATCCCCTGGAGAGCTGGGCTCCATGACACGCCCCACGGAACAGCTTAAAGCACCTTCCAGGCTGCGGCAGCTCAGGGCTTCCCACTAAGTCATGCCTGTTCTCACGTGGGCACAGCAGCGTTGCTCTGAGCTGTACCAGCACCCGAGGCTTGTCCCCAGCTCCCTGGAAATAAATTTCTGGGTAATGGAGGTGACTCCTGCTCAAGAGCTCTGAAGTTAACAGTCAATTGAGGGAGACTGACCAAGAGATTTTGCAGAACATCTGCGGAGGCTGAAAAATCCACTCGACTCGACCACTTTCGCAGACCCACAGAATCCCTGTGGCTTTGATGTCCTAAGTGGGAAATAAAGTGGACTTGGGAGCTCAGATAGTGCTGGAATGTCTTCAGAAGAAAAATTGAGAAGAGTAGATTATATAGATAGGGTTGAAGACCTTCTACTTTTCATTTTTATTCTTATGTGTCATCTAGTTTATTTTATCAGGTACACACTTTATTTTTCTCCATACTTAAGATACTTAAAACAAAACAAAAATAAAACACAGGGGAATTGCTGGCCAGGATTGAAGTGGTGGTAGGCTTGAAGACTAGGAGACTAGGTCTCTGAGCCTTGTAGTCCATCAATGCCTGATGTGAATGGTACATGAATCGGGAAGTAGGAGCTAGACTGGTGAGGACAGAGAGAATGTGGGCTGGAGAAAGAGCCCTAGCCTGGAGCCTTGAGAAGCCCAAATAAGCCTTGTGCTGTGGTTCTGATGTTAACACATGCAGCCTGTGTCCTTACAAGACCACGTGTGGTAGATTATCACAGCGGGTGTCCTTAGTGAATTCCATCTCCATGCCCTTGGGAGTCTCCGCCCGCAGTGACTCTGGGTTTGGCCATATGACTTGCTTTGGCCAATGGGATATCTGCAGACATGGTATTAGAAGCTTGAAAAGTTTGTATTGAGGTTCGCCCTACCAGAATGTTGTCTGCATGTTACAGACATGTGACCCAGCTGAGCTGCCAGAGAGGTGACTTCAACTGCGTGAGGGACTCCAGGCAAGACCAGCAGAAGAACCACTAGCTAAGAGGAACTAGTGGAAATAACCCACCTGCTGACCCACAGAATAAGTAAAATGGTGGTTGTTTTCAGTCTCTAGGTTTTGTATTGCATACTTTATTTTGGGGGGGAGGTAATGTGGTTTATTTTTAGGGGAGGTACTGAGGATTGAACCCAGGGTCTTGTGCATGCTAAGCATGTGCTCTACCACTTGAACTATATCCTCCCCCTCAGCTTCTAAGTTTTGAGTGCATTGTTAGGTGTCAGTATTTAACTAATAACGTCTGTCAAATGTCTTGTTACATTTGCACCTGGTACCTTGCTCTGCATATACTGTGTGATCAATAGATGAATCCTCCCACAGCTTTTACTGAAGGAGGCACAGAATGAGAGAAGGAGAAATAGTATGGAAGAGTGAGGGTCGGGCGTCTCACTGCTCTGTGACTCAAGTTTCTCTCTAGATTGGCCACCTTGTCTTATATCAGCAGGCTTAGGTAAAAATGAATGATGTTGGTAAGTTCTGTCTTCCCTCTAATTGTATCAGGAGGTCAGAAGTGTGCTTCCAACATTCAAAGGAGAGAAATTTCCCCAGTTCCCCAGTTCCCCACCTGCATTCTCCTCTCCAATGAGATGGTTTGAGGGCTTTGGGGAGAAGCCTGGGTAAAGGGTTCATGTCACAGGACCCCCCAGGCTACTGGGCTGAGTCCTTCCTTGGGAACCCCCCAGGCAGTGCTGGTATAAGGCACTGGGCAAAGCACATTCCTAGACGCCACCAATGAACTTGCAGTGTTTTCCTCCCCTCCGTGGAGTGGAAAGGAGGAAAACCATGCTCAATGCATGGCTCTGCAACCCAACTTCATGGGGAAAAAAAGGCCTTTGTAAAAGTATAGTCTTGGGAACTCCCACACAAGTAGTTGGTCTTTTGGCCCTGTGTTTGCATGTTACAGCCAATTATTTAAATAAGTCATTAATGATTACATTTATAATGATTGATAAGAATAGTTTAAAAATGAAACCAACTCTATGTTAACTAGAGCCCTTTTTCTCAGAATGATTTATGTAATGAATCATGTCTTTCTTATCTGTTCCCCATGGAGAGGCCAACTTGGCTGCAATCTAGTTGCATGGTTTCTCAAGTAGAGGTGCCATATTTGCACCCAAAGAAATGCAATGCACGCACAGATCTGTCCTAATCTCTGAGGAAGGTTAACCTCTTCTTCTTTCTTGTAGCCTTGCCCACAGCGGAAGAAGCAGCAGTCACATGAGGAGGTTTATTGTGCAGATGCTACTTCTAAAAATGTTTCAACAGCCACTGTGACATCAAGGACAAACCCCAGGACAGGTTTCCCCCAGGGCACCATTGAATGGTGTCCCAGATGGAGTACCTTCCTTTGGGGCATCCGAGTGCTGCCATCTGGGTGTATGCCCTTGGTTAGGTGGAGACTTTGGGGCACATCAGACTTCGCTTTGATTGGACAGCAAAGGCTGGAGCTTACAGGACTTACAGGACTTTTGGAGATTCAACTGAAAACCTCTCCAATAATGGGTATCTCTGATTGTCATACACAATTTATTCTGTCTATTTATTCCGTAATGAGTCAATCCAGTCTTCTAGGTATAGTCAACTACCAAAGAAGCATGAAATAAAGTTTCTGGTCAAGACCTTGAATGTTCTACATATTGGGAAAAATACAGTCAAGTCAAGAAAGATAAGGGGGAAAAAACCAGAAACTGAATGCAAATAGAAACAAATGAGCCCCCTGTATTTCGAAGGCAAAACACACCCTGCCGAGCAGGCATGGGGACAGGGTGAATGAATCCAGGTGATTTTGAACATAGCACTTTGAGTCTTGATCCTCAGTCCAGGAGGAAAAAAACTTCCAATAAATCTTGAACTCTTTCCCATGGGTTTGTTTTGTGTAGTGACATGGCTGTGACAATGAGTGTTGTGGAATTGAGCAAATGAGTAAATGTGCCATTATTTGGGGGAGTCAGAGTCCTCACTGTGGAGGAAGGGATGTGTAAATATGGGATGGAGAAATGCCAGGAAGCACCGTATGAGACTGGGCTGGAATCAGGTGTCAGTGAAACCCACGATTTCTGCTCTTACCCGCCAAGGTTGTTTCACGTCGTTGATCTCTTGCCTCTGTACCTCTGCCCATCCTGTTCCCGTCCCAGAGAATTTCCTTCCTATCCCTTCAGTGTATCCAAACTGCACCTTTTCTCCACCAAGTCTTTTATCTTCTCTCTCCCCGGATAGGAGCAATTTCCTCATCTCTGAACTTTCATGGTTCTACAACTGAAATTCATGAAAAGCACATTAATGTTTATCTTAGAATAATTATTTATGGGTGTATAACCTTACTTACTATAAGCACTTTTTGATAAAGGACTAACATCTGTTTCTTTTTTGTTTCTCACATGTGCCAAGGAATTCAACAATGACTTGCTGAATGAAAGAAGGAAGATTATTTTAAGGAGAATGAATGCAACATTCTACAAAAATCTGAAAATCTAACTGCACGTAGACTAAAGAAGGAAGGTGTGCCTGGATGATTAATCTTGGTGTTAGCTAGGTCACGGTGGGTCCTCAGTATGATATGACATTCAGAAAGCTGGTGAGGTTTCAGGACACAAGGACAGTAGTAGTTTTAGAACAATGGAGGTGATTGGCCATCTGTAGACTATTTTCTGATGTTGGATTTTTTTTGGTTCATGTTAAAATATTTTTTATCATAATTTAAGAGCACTGTGAGCAGTATACTCAAAACCATGTCACGGGGAGAATGGGATGAAAGAATTATTTGAACTGGAAGTGAGACTTCTGGAGGAGGGAAGGGGCCAAGGACCCAGGAAATACTGAAAGAACAAAACACTATGTGATTGAATGCTAATCACAAAGGATAGCCAATGAATAGGAGAGGAACCAGGAAAGGAGCAGTACTAGGGTTCTCAGGCTGGGCTCATGGAGAAATTCGGTGAAATGAGTCCAGGGAAGGAGGGGCTGAAACTTCTGGCTGAAGGTCCCCCATAAACAAAGGGGAAGGTCTGTGCACAGCGGTGAGGTGGAGCTGGGAACTCTGGCTGAGAAATGATGTTCTACAAGAATGTGGAGTCAAATTGTGCTTTGAAAGTTTTTCAGAGGAATTAAGGCAAAAAAAAAAAGCAAACCATGCCTTGGATTTGGAGCTCAAGTTTCTTATTTCTGTCAATTCCTAGCTGAGTGATCATGAGTCAATCACTTTACTTCATCACTTTGCAAATAAGGAGTCTGGATGAAATGATTGAGATTCCTTCTGCTGTACAAGGCACCAACTTTTCGAGATAAATTATTGGCTGCCATTGTAGATTCATGACCAAAAGAGGGATATAAGATGTGTATTGTGTATTTTAGGAAGATTAATTTAATATGCAGGGGAGATTGGAGTTGGAAGAGACAGAAGGTGTTAAGAAGAGCTGAGAGGCAGTTCCAGTCACTGTTTCTCAAAATAATATCATTCAACTTTAATATTGTTTACTCAGTTTTATGTCAAAGTGTCAGGAAGCACGGTTTGGTTCCTCTTTATGACAACTTGGTTTCTGAGTCAAATTAATTTCCTGTCTTCTTGCATAATTAAAAAAAAATGCACCACTGGTACCAACACTCTAGACACTACATTGGGGACCTGAGAAGTCCGACGAGTTTCCCTTTTTCATATTCCTTCAAGAGCACGGTTTCAGCGGTGGCTCACTTAGCAGAGTGTTTCTCTGTGACCACGTCCAGCAAACTATTCCACAGCATCCACAAAAGACAGATGAATTTTCACACGTCATTTTTTCTCAGCAGTTCAGCAGAGATGGTCTAATCTAAACCTGGCTGGCCACCAAGTTAAGAAGAGTGACTTTTTATCCCTGTCCTTTTTTTTTCAGCAGACACTTTATTTTGTGATGGAGTTTCATCCTGAGCTGTAGAGGAGTTATTGCAATGACAATTTGCTCTGGTTCTTAAAATAAAATGCTTTTCACAGACAGCTGAATGCCCGGGGCTGCTCACGGGAGGGGAGACTCCTCTCTAGCTTGCTGGCTTGCAGTTGGCCAGACCCAGAGGGAGGGAAAGTCACGGCCACCTTATGGTGACTGTGGCTGGCAGGGGCCGTGGGTGAGTTGGAAGGGGAGGAGAAGAGTCTTTGATCGCTGGGACTGGACGCTTCAGTGAGCTAGAAACACTAGTGAGAGAACAATTAGGTTGTAGGTCAGTGGCTGGAATGTCTTCAGAGCGGGGCCTGACCGTGATGTTATGTGACAGGTACTGCCCAGTGACTCATCAGGGAGGTGAGCGAAGTCCTAGGTGACCTGATGAACTGAGGGGGAGTGTCTGGGAGGGGCGCTGTCAGTCACTCTAGATGGGTCACAGCCACACAGCAGTCCCCATCTGCCTGCCTTCCTCTTCTGCTTTGGTTTCTTCCTCCATCCAGTGCTTGAACGGAAAACAGATATGGGAGGAAGAGGATCTGAGAAGCAAAGTCAAGACCTGGTGGGGTTTGAGGATGAGGAGTTACTCTGATTGCTTCAGTTTCTTACTGGCTTCAAGCCCCAGATTTGTTGGGTGAAATCAACGTGAATTGTGTGTTCATGCACCTTTCTTTTTCTCCTATTGCCAAAATGTGGTCCCCGGACCAGGGCTGGCCTGTAGGTGTTTTCCTTTTGTTTTTGTTCATTATTTTACTCCTCTACATTGAGACAACCACAGAAATTAGGATAAAGCATTTAGAAACTTGCATAACGATTTCACATTGTTGTGACATCAAAGCACGCTTTTAATTGTGTTTTACCAATGCATTGGTCTCCAATGGATTGGAAATTTTTAAAAGGGTCCTTTCCTACAGATAACAGCAGAAGCACTGCCTGACACTCTGTCACCTCAACAATAACATGTTTACACATGCATGTGTCAGCTCTAGGGGCAGCTGAAAGTCCTGGCTGTGTATGGCAGGCTAATGATTTGAGGGTGATGGGTCTAGCCTTTCCCTGTGTCAAGGCAGATTCTGGAAGGAAAGCTGCCATATCCTGGTTGTCTTTGGGATCTACTCAAGTCTCTGGCAGTGCTGAGAACAGAGCAGACACCCAATATGTACTTGTTGCATGAAGTTATTACCTTGAGTTAGTGGTAAGAAAACTGAGGTAGATGTTTCAGAGTAGTATTTGGCCTCAGCAGGTAGGCGGTCTCTTGCCTTTCTGCCTCCCTCCTCTTCCCACACCGATTCTGAAGGTGAATTTCGGGGCTCACAGACATGGACTGGAAATGGCTCTACTTCTGACCTGAAATAAAAACCCCAATCTAAAAATGACTGAAATCTATAAGGAGTCTTCAAAGGAAGTCAAACTCTTCCTGAGCAAATCGTATCGTTTAATCTGTTAATTATTAAAAGAAATAGTTTTGAGGGGTGATTGGAGGCAAGGGTTCCCAAATAGATGTAAACCTTTGGTGCCAAGAAATGGCACGGGAGTGATTTCGTTGTGCTGCTGGATAGCAGAAGCACCAACAGTCTCAACAGGACTCAAAGCACAGGGGAGCCTCAAAGAGGCCCTGGCAGTCAGCTTCCCCTCTGGTTCTCATGTTTCGTAGCAGGGGAACTGAGATGCAGAGAGAGTAAGTGACTTGCTTTTTTGGCAATACATTGTAACCATTTTCAAGGATTTATGATGCAAACATAAGTTACTTTGGGCCCAAGTTTGATAATACGAAGTCTCACTGGCAAAAGCAACTCAGACGCAAAGGAAAACCTCAGTGATCTGACATTTATTCAGCTCAGAAGAAGGCCAAATACGTAAGTTAGCGAGAGCGTGCGTCTAAACCTGAGAGAACGCTTGTCATGGGAAGTATCGAGCGGAGGGCACGAAGCTATGACCCTGGGGCCGAGTGGCAGTGAAGAAAAAAGGCTTAAGATCAACCGGAAACTATGAAGTCCATTTTTATTTAGTGTAAATGTAATATAGCATGAAGAGTTCCCATAACCTTCGGGGAGGCCTAGGTTTGAGTCCTTCTGACCACCCTCTAGTGAAGAGCTTCTCAGCCTTGGCACCATTGACGTTTCAGGATGGGTGACTCTTTGTGGGGGGCTGCCCTGTGCACTGTAGGATGGTTAGCAGTGTCCCTGGTCTCTGCCCCACTGGGTGCCAGCAGCACAACTGAAACTGTCCCCAGACATTGCCAGATGTCCCCTGGGTGGCAAAGTTGCCCCTGGCTGAGCACCAATCCTGTAGTGGAGTGGTTACTTATAGGTGTGGTAGAATGAAAAACTTATCAGTGGGACGGTGCCCAACATCATTACTCATTAGGGAAACGCAAACTAAAACTATAGCTGCCTACAAAAGAGGCTCTATTAAAAAAAAAAACAAGAAAACAAGAAAACAAGAATACCAAGTACTGGCAAAGATGCACAGAAACTGGAGGTTGTATACGCCACCGGTGGGGAGGCAAAATAGTGCCACTTTGGAATACAGTTTGGCAGTTTCTTCTAAAATGAAACATACACTTATTATATGAGCCAGTGGTCCCACTCCTAAGTGTTTCTGCAAGTAAAATGAATACCTAACGCTCACACAAAAACCTGTATGTGAATAGTGATAGCAGCTTTACTTGTAATTGCCAAAAAAGTAGAAACAACCCAAATGTCC
Organism: Camelus bactrianus; assembly: GCF_048773025.1. NCBI lineage: Eukaryota > Metazoa > Chordata > Mammalia > Artiodactyla > Camelidae > Camelus > Camelus bactrianus. Next base: position 31,106,067 of record NC_133549.1, read on the forward strand.
TTGAACTTTTGTATGGATAAGCGCTCTGGACCATCTATACAGTGGAATACCACTGAGCAACAAAAACCAATGAACCGCTGATACATGCAACAACATGGGTGAATCACAGATAAGTTATGCTAAGTGAGAGAAGCCAGGCTCTCAAGCTACAGGATGTGTGATTCCATTTATAGACACCCTGAGAAAGGCAAAATTGTAGGGACAGAAACTAGGTTGTGGTTACCAGAAGCTGGAGGGCCCAGGGGGATTTTTTTTTTTTTGGGTGATGAGACTCTTTGATGTCTTGATGTGGTTGTGGTTACACGGTTGCACGCATCTGTCAAAACTCGCAAGACTATCTACTAAAAAGGGTCAATTTTCCTGCATGTAATACATACATTCTACTGTATGTATTAATTTTAAAACAGGTAAAAAATGTGCCCGTGTCACCAGAACGAAGTGAGCTAAAAGAAATACAGTTCTTAATCTTTTCTAAGCTGAAAACTCACACCATTCTTAGTAAACCAGGCAGAAGACAAACAGCAAAATTTTGTCTCCCTAGCAAACGTCCAGACGTTGCAATGTACTATCCCCCAGGTACACCAGTTGTCCTGGACACTAGCTAGCACATAGGAAAGAGGCAGTCCCTGTCCTGCATGTAAAACAAACATTCGGTACCAAGCTACAGCTCACTAACTGGCCTCAGGCACGTCTGGGTCCTTTCTGGTTTTGCTTTATATGTCTTTGTTCACACATTTCTCCTTGGAAGAAAGAACGCCCTTGTCTCTCTTCATTTCAATGCTGTATTTCCCAAGCCCCACCTCTTTACTGAGATCATTTAAAAAATATCGTAGGCTGAAGCTTTCTCCCCCTTTCTTGAACTCCTGCAGTATTTATTGCCTGCATGGTTGAGTGGACATTTCCCATACCTTTCTCCTTACGCCTATTTATTTTTTCATTCTGTGCAAATATAGGCACACCCTGCAGACACATGCTATTAGAGATGCCTCTGGGGTAGGAACTGTATCTTACACTTCTTTGTATTGTGGGGGTCCTGAGCAGGTGTTTAATGATGATGATGATGGCGATGATCATATCAAAGCACTGGTTGGTCTGGTCCTTTTCTGAATTTAAGGATATGCTTTTGCCTACATTAGGGGTTTTCAAAAGGCCAGATTTGGCTGGGAGAAGGACTGGAAAGTCGATCCAGAGGGACAGAAGGAGAGTATCCAGCTTTAATCACCTCAGTGTGAGAAAGTTATGCAGATGAGAAATCAAGAATTTTAATTGGTAAATTTACTCATCTTGAGATAAGAGAGTGTGCTTCGAGCCCTACTAAGCCAACTTTAGGGCTGGGATTACTGTTCCCCAGAGGAAATATTTTAGCCTGTATCTCCCACTGAGCTGCCAAGAATAATGATTTTAGGTGCAAGACTAAAAACATCTTCCAGAAGGCTGTCTTCAAGGTCAAGGGGACCATCTGGAGCTGAAATGAGAGATCCACTGACAGGCAGGGAAGGCTGAGTGAGGCGGAGCTCACTGGGGGATCCCTGGCATCTGTTCCCCCATGTTTGAAACTCCTCCCCTTATCCTTACTGTTCTCCATGTTATTTTCTTAAAGATGAAAATACAAACATGACTAAAACAAACTGTCGTGAGAGAAGTTTTAATATAGTAATACAGTAAAGAAAGAAAGTCCACCAAGGGTCAAGACTTCTGTCACACTGGACAGTCTAGAAGATAGCAACATGTGACCTAGGCTGTTGAGGCAAAAAACCCAAAAGGGTTGTTCTTGGGAGAACCTTATAGAGGGACAGGTAAAAGATCCAGTCAAAGCCTAGCAGTGAGCTTGGTCCAAAGGGTCTCTGGTTCCCCTTGTCCTTGACTTCAGTTTCAGGTGGGCATGTGAGGCTGGAAATATCGAGGAGGTTGCGTTCAGGTGTGTATGGTCAGGCCATTCAAGATGGCTGTTCTCTTGCTCTTTGTCCATTCCCTGCTCGATTGGTCTCTGCTTCACTCACATGACTATACAATCCTCTTAATTAGAGGGCTTAATTCGTCCCTGGTAACTGATGAGCCCACCTGACATCAATTCCCCTATCAATGGCAGCCTCCTTCCCCTTGGCTAGCGAAGACTGCTGCTACGTCCTGCCCACGGTCTGCTGCGCACGGTGGGGAGTGCTTCCAGGACCCTTTGGGTAAGATCTCCTGTCCAAGAATCCATGGATGTCTCTGTTGCTGCCTCTGGGCACTTTCTTCTGTCTCAAGCCTGGGCAATCACAAAGCTTGCAGGTCTGTGGGGTGGAGGCCAACAAGGTGTTTTTCCCAGCAAGCCAAAGATAAGAAAAACTCAACTCAAACTGTGAGCAGCCCTCTCCCCCTCTCTAAGCTCCTCTGCCGCAAGCCAGGGTAGATAGAGCCCATGTGAAACCACTCATACATGGGAAATACCCTTCGGATTTCCAACAGGCGGCGTCTTGTCTTCGCTGGCTTTCACTGAAACCCCCATGGCTTTGGTCAGAAGTTCAGGGGAGAAATAAAAAGTAGATTTCAGAAGGAATTGCAGAATGCCACCTAGAAGGATGAGTTTAAATGCCTACAAATATTTATTTCAGCTCTCTCTGGTATAATTCCACAGAGGTCAAGTTTATCAAACCTCAGGAGTCTTCTTCGCTCCAAAGCGGACGACATGCTGGAGAAGTTTTCTTGAAGCAAGAAGTTCCAGCTCTCACACAATTTGAGAATGATAAAGTCACACGCTGGAATTCAAGCTCGCAGATCCCACATTTACTAGTTACTAACAGATAATAACGCTGGAAGGATTGTGGCTTCAAAGAACATGTTTTGGAAATTATGTAAGTATGTATATTTATACAATGGATTATGAAAACCCTTTAAAAACAAACTTGGGTATTTACATCACAGACCTTCAGACTCCGAAAAATTTGTTCTGCTCTATTATGTCAACTTCCATTCACGAGCATGAGGTCTTTTAAAAAATATTGCCTTGCCATGAAATAATGAGAGAAAAACCACAAGAAAAATAAGGCTAATGACCCCTCCCTCCAGACCACTACTCTGCATAATTAGGGTAGAAAAAGGATATCTGTCAGCGTAGGGAAATTACAAACTGTGACAAGAAATAAGGATGGAAAATTGAAGCAAGCCGTAACATAAGTAAACTGAAACTCCATAAAAAGGGAAGAACATAAGTATTTACTTTTTCCTCCTTTAATAAACTTTGTGGGACGAGGGATGGAATGATTTAATTCTGGGAGGGGAAAAAACGTGCTTTTCATCTTCAAAGCACTTTCATTTGAATAAAATAGCTCTGTGAAATTAAAAAATAACCTATCTAGTCTGATTAGTACTCATTGCAATTTTCTACAATGCTGTGCTTTTTAATTTGATAGATCAGAGATCCTCATGGTACCCTTGGAGGTGCAACTGAGTGATTTTAATAATTATCACTTTAACCTTTCATAATCTAGTAGGAACATCTGCTGATGGGAGTCATTCTTCTTTCTTTTCTCTTTTTAAAAATAGTTCTCTAAGCTAGTGGTCACTGGGACTGTAAAAGATGTGGAATTCCGGATCTCAAAGCAGAATGGCTGGAAAACAGCAAATTGTAGATCAATATCAATAATATGATGCCTGTAACATTTAAAAAGTAACAAGACAGGGTGTGGGGCGGGTACAGCTCAGTGGTAGAGCCCACGCTTAGCATGCATGAGGTGCTGGGTTCAATCCCCAGTGCCTCCGTTAAAATAAGTAAATAAGTAAACCTAATTACCTCTCCACCCCCACAAAAAAAAATTTTTTTTTAAAGTAACAAGACAATATTCCATGATGCAGCTATGAAAAGATGCTTGCTAAATTCGTGATAGAGGTTGTTGCTATGGAGGGACTGGGGAGGATGGTCCTGGGCAGGAAACCAAGGGGCTTCAACTTAATTTTTTAATTTTTAAAAGATCTTGAAATATAGCCAAATGTTGATATTAATAAATTCTAGTAGGTGGTGCTATATAGACAGCTGTTGCCAATTATCTTTACTTTCCTGGTTTTTTTTAATCCTCCTGTTTAATGAAATGTAAAATTTTGAGGAAAAGGGGAAAGAAAAACCCTTGAACTCAGTTATGGATTTGCCAGCCGTCAGTGAAGCAGCTGGTAGGGGGAGGGGAAATAAATATAAAATCTGATGATAGAAAATCAAACCTGACTCTTTGTAGAAGGTCCTTCTGTTTAATTCTTGGACGAGCATGAGTCTGACTCACCCAAATCAAAGCCTCCGAATCTGCTGCTGGTAACATCCAGTTGCACCTCCATGGACCCAGTTTTCCCTTTCATTGCTCTTGAACCACCCTCCCCTTTCTGGAATCCCATCTCCACGTGTTTTTGGCAGAATCAACATAACAGCTCGGAGTAAAAAATATGTTTTACTGCACTACCATATGAGATCTGGGAACACAGACTAAACACACCAAGGTAGTTACAGGTAAGATTCTACCTCATTTAATCAATTCATCTTTATTCAGTTGAACTTGCTAATCAGGTGTTTATTCCCACATCAGATTTCTCTCTCCTGCTTCTGTCTGTAGCTGGAGTCAGGACTCTTAATTCTCTTGGTCACTGAGCAGGTGGGAGTGTCCTGTCTGGCAAGACCTTATACCAAGCGATTATCAGGCACTCCGGTCTCCTGCTCCCCACGATCGACCTGCCTTAGCTTCCCCGTTTTCTGAGCATGTGTATCTTAGGACACTCTCAGCTACTGCCCTTGGTTTTTCGTTCTGTTGTGCTTCTGCCAGTTCATATATTCTGTTCTGGTCGGTTTTTCAAGCCCTTCGATTTGAAACGACTCATCCTGTTTCATGGGTGGCTGGTAAGGGATTTTTCAAACTTGCATTTATTTAAGGGGGATTTATAAAAAATCGACAAACATGCTGGAATTTTCAGAAGTATAGATGTTTCTATAGAGAAAAGAAAAATAGAAATACAGAGGAATAGATACTGTAGCTATTGGGGTGACCAAAAAAATTGGCTTCTAGTTCAACCTATTAGCAATCCGCTTTAATCTCTCTTTAAAATAGTTTCCTTTCCCCTACTTTTCCTTGGGTTTGTTCAAGTATTCGCGTAGTGCGGTTGGTGCACCACTAGTATAAAGAAGGGTAGGCCTTGGGACCCGACCAACCTGGATTCAAGCTCTGCTCACTTAGTCTCTGGGTCTCAGTTTCCTCATCTGGAAGATGGAGATCATAGTGTTGGCATGTTTCTTTAAGTATGAGATTGAAAAAAAATATATACTCGCAAACTTACCAACCTATCACTCAGAACCCATCCATGCCACCCAGTGTAAATAAATCACCACTGAGATGATGTTCGTACTGAGCTGCCCTAATGGGACAGGGGCATGCAAGACGTATCTCTGGAACTCCAGCTCAGCTGCTCTGGAAAACAGACTTCTTTAGAAATGAGCAATTCCAGCATGAGATTGGTATTTGCACTGGATGACTCTTAAGGTCCTTTCCACTGTGGGATTCGTAATTCTATGAATATCAGTTGTTTTCTAGAATGAAGTTAACATGTCAAGTTATATTTGCACCCATTTATACAGAGTCACCAGACTTGACATAAGTTCTAGTTAGTTTACCGACTTGTTTAAGAAAAAAAAAAACCAGGTCTTGCAGCAACAGGGGTTGGACTGCTTCATGGAAAAACTTATCTGCAGCACTACAAACTGAAAAAGGAATTTAGAAGACCTCTGTGTACGGTCCTCTCCCAGCCATACTGATTTTCTCATCTTCAAAGTCTGCTGTTGGCTGTAAAATTGGCTGTAAAGTTTATCAAGTATTCTCTCTAGGAGATCTTGAGAATCCTTTCTGTGGCACCAGGGTTCCCAGCAGATACATTTCAGGTGAAGGAAGGGGTGGGAGTGATCGTTATTTGGATTCCAAAAGTAAAACCCTAAGAAAAGTATTGTCCTAGAGAACACATTTTCAAAATAACATCTAAGGAGCATGCAGGTAATGAGAAAAGAATGATTCGTAATAAAAAGCCCTATTTGTGGCTATAATGACTGCATTTCTTATTAAATAGTTCAAAGATATTAAAATGAGGTTCAGATAAGAGGAAAACCTAAATGCCAGAAAGACAATGCTGACTGATGTCATAGCTACGCATAGAAAACGATGGACTTTTGTCTGATTTTTTTAACTGAGAAAACGGTAGCTCGCTTTGTATTGTTGGTGTGTATCTGAAATGCGATTATACAATAGACTTTGATCAATTGAATCACCTTCTACACATTTAAACACTTGATTACATATAACACCATTTCCCTCTAATTATTCTTTTGAGTGCAATCAGACAGTAAGTTCTTTGGAAATGTTTTGTACGCTAGTATTCAGCACAGGCCTACAGATAGGCTTCAATAAACACTTAACGATTTGCATTTCAGAGATGCTTTATATTAATTTCTGAGTGATTGTCAATTAGCCAGGACTTTATCCCCACCCCTCCCCCCGGCCCATAGTGGTTGTTAATGACGTGCAATCCAGTGTACCTGGGGCTGCTATCTAAAGGTCTTCTGCTCAGTTAAATTCAATAGTCTGCTGTGTCCTAGGGTTCTGTGGATGTGGAAGTTTGAATTTCCCTATATCAGGGGAAATAGTGAGAAAATGCCATGGGGTTAAGACCATGGAAGTGAGTTACATAGGGTACAGGGCAGACAGAAAAGTACATACTTCATCATGTATGAGAACAGAAACAAAGTCATGACCTGGGAAATAAATTGGGTGAAACAAAAGAAGCTAATAATCTTAGAAACATGATCTTTAATCCACAAATGCAGGTGTGTCCTTGGACCTTGCACCTTTGGACATCTTGAGTATCTGCATTTACCCAGGACATCATGGTACTGTGTTGAGGGGGAGAGAATGCAGCCACGGAATAAACCCCAGCCTTTGCCCCCTAACTTGAGGGTGATTCAGAGAGTCACTCTCTTGACCAAAACCCAAGCTGCCACCACCCATCTGACAAAGGATGGCGTGAATCAGAGAGCCCAGAGGGAGGGGGTGTAGGGAGGGAGCATGCCCACTTTAGTTTCCACAAAGGGGCATTTTAGTGTCCTGAGTGGGACGTGTGAGGATGAGAGGGTGGGCTCTGGAGAAAAGTACTTGGGTCCCTAAAGCTCTGACAGCCACTGCCTGGCTCTGGATTCTTGGGCAAGACATTTGACCTCACCAAGCCTCAGTTTCCTCATCAGTAAAGTGTGATGATACAGTACTTGTCTCGCGGTGTTCTCTCAGATCGAGTGGTGGAATCCATAAGAGCATTTAATGTAGGACTAAGTACAATAAGAATCACTAAAGAAAAATTAACTATCGTTTTGATGCATTCTTCCACATTACAGATCATTCCTGAGATATTATCCTATTTTTCCAAGTCCTGCTCTAGAACATGGACCTTCCACTCGCCCAAAAAAGAGCATGGCTCTAGTTATTAATATGAACAGGATGCCCACAGGGATGTAATTTCCTGTGGGTCAGTAGAACTGTTTCTGCTAAGGACCACAACCCTCCATTTCCGTATGATTTGCCTCTCACCATGGCCCTCCCTTCCCCAGCTGAGGTGCAGTAATGAATTCAGATAATTAACATCTCCTGTTATGACTGGCTTTTCCTATTGTTTATGGTTTTCTGTGGTCTAATGACTACATGTCTGGGACTCCTGTTTTTAACAAACATTTAAAACCTGACAGATGACAGCTCTTGGGTTATGATTGTTCATTAAAAATAGGATTCTCAACAGGTAGCTGGTACACACAGAAGGGAGACTGACTTACTAGGAAAGGTCACCCGATAACGGTGATTAGTTTGACACAGCTGGAAGGGCAGTGTAACAGGGAGGAACAGCAAATGCCCGGCCAACACTAGCGCCCTTGACCAAGGGAACTAAGAGCTCTAAGTTCTGCAGCCGGCAGACAGAGTGGTGGCAGTGCCAGGAATCTGCTTCAGTCTGCCTGCACCCTGTTCTGAAGCCGAGTGACCTTCTTGGAAGTGGGTGAATTTACCCGGCTATTTCTGGCAACAGTTCCGGTTCTCAGGCTCTTTTTTCTAACAGTGCCACTTCTAACGTAAGAAATATGTTGTCTGCCTGATACCAAGTCCTTGGGAGCAAACACATTCTTTCAGTGATGGAGGGGAAAGTCCTGCAAACACTGGACAACAAACTAAAATATAAAGAAGCGACTATAACGTTTTCCTGGTTATTCCTGGGCAACTCACCTGACCTGAAGCTGATGCACCATCTTTTCCTAGAATGAGGAAGTCCACACACACACATGCAAACTACTCCCATGTTTGCATGCGTGCGCATATATACTTAATAATCCTAAAACATTTACTTTTCTTCCTTGTTGTATATAATACCGGAATTGGTTATAAAGAAGAAAGACATAAGGAATAAGCCTAAAGAAAGTGGTAGAAATTATTTGTCCCTTTGCTACCATTATTTTCTCACTTGTTTTGTTGTACTTTTGTTAGCAGTATTAGAGTTTTCACTTTTAATTTCTCCTCAGAGGTGAGCCAACAATTCCCACATCTCTGCATCTAGCCTGACCCTGAAACCCATATCTATTTACTGAGCTGCTGGGTGGACCTCTCCCTGCGTGTCCACATCCAACTCAAGAACCTCAAACCACACATCTAACTCTGTTTCCTTGATCTTCCCCCCAACAAAACCTGCTACTGCTCTGGCCCTCCTTGCTGCAGTTTAGGTCCTTCTCTCATCCTCTTGACTCGCTTAACCCATCTCCCCTTTTCCAGTTCTGTCTCCACCCATCCATCCTCCCTCTTCATGTCGAGGACGTGTGAAGCAACTCCAAGCTGACTCAGTTGTTCTTTTACTAAAAACCTTCAAGGACGCTCTCTGCCCTGCAGAATGAGCTCCAAAATTCCTGGTAAGATATATAAACTCCTTCCCAGCCAGTCTAGCCTTTGCCTGTTTATCCAGAATCTTTTCCCACTGCACCAGCCTTGGCAGCCTTATGCTCCAGCCGTGCAAGTATTCTCACTGTCTTCAGAATCCAGCCTATTCTTTCTTGCCTCCGTGCCTTTGGAAAGTTTTCTCCTCTGCTTGGAATGTCCTTTTTATTTTGGCAAAACTTACAAAATCCACCAAGTTCCAGCTGACTTGATAACTTCTGAGTGACACTCTCCCTGACTATCCCAGAGGGTTAGAATGTATTCCCTCTTTGGGGGGTTGCACAGTAAACCTTGCATAGTTCAATTAGAGACTTACATTGGCTGCCTCCTCCAGCAGGTGTGAGCTACTTGGGGGCCAGGATTGGCCACTGTGGCTTTCCATCACCTAAGGCAGTACCTGGCTTCTGGTTGGAGTGCAATAAATGTTTCTGGATTGAAAAATACAAATTAACCCATTAACTTTGATCTCTTTAAAAATCTGTTAGAAAGTTATTGGGTTTGCCTTCAAGGAGAGCCTGAATTTTCATGAAAACACCTATGGTTAAGAGCAGGTAATCACAGCTCATTGGAGCTAGGAAAAGATCTTAGCTCTTATCCTGTTCAAACAAGAGCCTTTTTCAAAGTTAACATTGTGGTTAAGAGATATAAAATTATTCCCCCAAATTTACTGGGGGCGCATTAGAACGCATGCCAGTCCCAGGGGCCTTTTTTCCTGATGCCTCCACTGGAAGTGTCCAGCATAGGAATTATCTGCAATATTCTTGTGCCATGGATTTAACCTACCACATGGTTGTGGGTAATTCTACAGGTCAGACAGACCACTAGTTTATATAAATAAATACTGAAACAAAAACTGTTGTACTTGACTGCTAGGTGATAAATCAGGTTGAAAGGGCGCAGCTAAAAATGTGAACGGCCCTACGCGTGAGGGATGCTGCACGTCACAGGAAAGAAGACGAGGCAGGTAGTAAGAAAGAGAATTTAAGTTTGATAAGGTTCAGATCATCAAATTAACCTGGGGGCTGCCTGTTTAAACAGTGAGAACTTTTGGGTTTAAATTTGTGGGTCCCTCATGTCCCCTGGAATTCTGCATCCTTCCTCTCAGTAGGTCAGGCTCACAATTCCATTTGAAAGGCTGCTTTCTCAGCATCCTGAGAGACATACCCAGGTCCTCCCAGAAGATATGGAATAAGAGCAAACCAAACCAAATAAAAGTCCCTTTGTCAAACCTTAGAAAAGGAATTGAACTTAGAATTTGGGAGTAGGGATCTATAGTTTTAAAAATTAGCTGAATATTATGTGCTAAGCATTGCCATCTTTATTTTACAAATGAGGCAGTGAGGCTTGAAGAGGTAAATAACTGCCCTAGGGTCACAAATCAAGTGACAGAAAACCTAGAACCCAGGTCTGCTGGCATCACAACCACTCTGCCCGGCTGTTGCTTTATTCGGGGTAGCGAAAAGATATGGGGCTTTTTCCTGTGGCTAAATTAACTTGCCAGGGCTAGAAGTGGAGCCCAATCCAGTAACGGGTTGTGCAAAGGGTTCTAGAATGCAAGGTGGTGGAAGACTTGGCTCCAGTCCTGACTGAGATTCACTATCCAGGAGCAAGTTTTTAGTGGGAATGGTGGTGAGACTTTGGGAGAAAATAAAGGATTTATTGAGGGGTAGGTACTGGGTTATGTGCTTGACATACAACCAGAGCGCCTCTGAGAACTACGTACGGCCCCTCCGTCGAACATGACCGGACTCTTAGGGCCCGGAGCTGAGACCACCCATGTCCACGTGACTTGTTTGTTCATTCCAGGAACCCTTCCCTTAGGAACAATAAGACTGTAAACCAGTAAATAACTGCCCAGTTTGCTTCAGGAAATTCTTATAGATCCATTTGTCCAAAGCAACAGGTAAACAGCTTGGTTTCAAACAACAGTTTGTTAAGACTTGTTTCAAGACCTTCGCCATGCTGTCCCCTAAAACTATGATGCTCCAGACTCTGTCTGACCTCAGTCAGCTCCACCTTGAAAGGCCTGCTGTAAAAAAGGCACTTGGGACTGGATGCTAACACCCTATAAATATCCATTTTGACTCCTTCTTCTGAGAAATTAAGACTGTGTCAAGACGGCATTCTCCCTCACTGCACTAAATTCTAATAAATTTGGCTTTGCTGTTTAACAAGTGATCTGGAGGCCTCTAGATGACCCTCAGGTCCATTTTATTGATGTGGGAACTGAGATTCAGAGAGACTAAGTAACTGCACTCAAGTCACACAGCCAGTAATGTAGACCAGTGAGGGGTAGGCAAGAATCTGGATGTTGCTCTCAAGACCACAATGCCACAAAATCCTTAACTTCTTAGCTGTAAAATGAGAAAATTGCATTGGCTCATGAAGACTGCAATTCCTCTTTGCTTGCTTTCAACAGTGATAAATTTAACAATTTTTGAAGCTAAAATAAATTTTTTCTCTTTCTCTTTTGTTGAAATATTTTCTCCAATTTTTGTTTTATATATTTTTGTCTGTGGCAATAAATTGCAAGCCTAGTAGAAAAGGACCCAATCAGGTTTCTTTCTATTGCGGTAAAAGACACAAAACGTAAAATTCACCGTTTTGACCATTTGAAAGCTCACAGTTTAGTGGCATTTAGTACACGTAAAAGGGGGCAATCATCACTGCTCTCCAGTCCCAGAACATTTTTACCAGCCCAAAGGAAACCGCATCCTCATTAAACATTCTCCATGCCCCGCTTCTCCCAGCCTCTGGCGACCACTCTCCACGTGCTGTGTTTATGGTTGGCTTATTCTGGACATTTTATACACATGTAATATGTGGCTTTTGTGTTTGACTCTTCCACTTAGCATCAGATCCCATCAGATTTTACCTTTTGTAATGATCGTGGTTTATTTTTGACACTAAATAGTAGCAAAGGAACAAGCCAAATATATGAATTATTATGACTGAGAGTTTTTCTCCTACTGAGAGAGGCAAAGAAGTGGTCCTCAGGGCTAACAATGGAAGGGAAACCCTCAGCATCCCTTGGCCACTTGGCCGAAGGCGAGCTCACGGTCACTCTCCCCAGGTCCTAGGCTGAACCTGATGACGAGACTATGTGCAGGAAGGGTGAGGAGATGGTCATCTGACTTTGCCGTGATTTTGCTGACCGGCCTGGTCTTTTCCTCGCGTGGACATGAGGACAGCGTGCAAGCTGTTGGAAGATGCCTAGTAACAGGGTGAGGTTTTGGCTGGGATCCAGCTGGCCCTTACGACAGTTTATGTTCAATTTCACTAGCCTAACTGGAAAGAGGCCGTGGGGCAGTTTTTCTGTCCATGCGTGGTAGGAACCAGTGCTCTCTTAATTTCATGGGCAAAAGAGAAATCAGTCTTTTCAATGTGATTGTGGAGTTGACGTACTCCTTCCACGAGCGTGCCGAGGCTCTGGTGTTGGTGAGTCAGTCTCTTTGAGATACTTAGCTTGAGGAGTTAATGAACCTTCAGTAGGTGCGTGGCAGGAAGTGTCTACGGCAACACACACAGAATCCTCTCCTGTCAGACTCCTAAAAACGTCAAAGAAAAGAAATGGTGCCTAATACTGACAAATTGAAATTATGATTTGATGCCAGAGACTAATATAAATCTTTTCTCCAGTGACAACTCCACACTTAGAAAATTTACTTCATCATTTCCTCTCCCAGTTAATGTCAAGTTGAAAACTCATGCTTGATAAATTATTAGTAGGAAATTTTATGTCTTTTCCTTAGAGGATTTCTTTTTCTTTTTTCCCCCGCTCTGAGTTATGTTTGACATGGGATGTAAAAATACAAAAAGAAAAGCTCCCCCCGCAAAACGTCATTACGTTTCCTCTTTTCAACCTTTATGGCAAAGACAAAGGGTCACAGGGAGTTCAAAAATATTTATCTTATAAATATTGCATAGAAAATCAGAAGTTGAGATAAACATCACAGAAGCCACCGAAACATATGACCACAGTCAATTTATGAGCAACTTAAAATACAGAAGCTCTCCAGGGTATTCAGATTGCTGTGAAATTATTAAACAATAGCTTTTTTTTTTTTCCTTCAAAGATGGCAAGCATCGAAGGCAGGAATTCTTACCCAGGGTTCAAACGACTGTGACACTGATCATGTATATGTATCTTTCTGGAGCGAAGATAATAACCCTTTTTTTTTCTTTTCTTTTTTCTTTTGTAATCTTCAAGGGGCTGATGACCTAAGAATAAGAAGATTCTTGTCCAGATGTGATTGGATGCCAGCGATTTTAAAGTAAGTCCAATCTTGAGATTCCCTGAAATCAGCCTTGTGTTAATTAAAGATATTTTCAGAGCTGGTGTGTTGCCTCTGATAAGCGATGGATTGGCTGTTCAACATGCTGGCTCTTGTTGATTGTTTCCAAAACAGTTGTCCACCAGTCACTCTCAAGCCTTTGGTCGTTCTTAATGTCTGCTAACAGGATATAGCCTACGATATCAGAATCTCCCTGTAATTGCCACTGTTTAAATAACTGTGTTTACTCCTCATTTTACAAGTATTTATTGAGTAATATTACTTGTAAATTAATTGATTTAACATATTTGGTAGATTTAAATATGTTGGCCTTACCTCCTCTAACCAGTAATGACCTTCTACAGAGAAATAGCCCACAGTACAGGTCCACAATTCCTAACTCTCAGTTCCCACATCTAGAAAGCTTTGAAGATGGAATTTTTTTCCATAATGCACTTGAGAGTAAATGTGACCTGACTTGAACTCATTTGGCAGCAAAATCTGACCTGAGCTGGTGTGAGGCTATTTATAGTCATTATTTATCGACTTAGTATGAATAATCATACATTTCACTGCAGAGACATTCATGTTTGATTATGGAATGCTGACCTGGACCCTGCTTAGGATGTTATGAACTATGTTGGAGATGCGCCATATTGCCTTCCTAAAATTACAAATTCTGAAACACATCTGCCCTTACGGGGCCTCAGATAAGAGTGTGTGGACCTATACCATATATTTTGCCTAAAAATGTTTTGGAAGTTGGTATATATGTTTCTAGGTGGTCCCTCTTAAAAGAAGAACAAAATACTTCTCTCATCTCTCCAAACTGGACTGACATACAGTAAGTTGTCTGTCTGATCTTTGAGAAACGGTCTTTAAGGAGCACTTGTTCACCCTGTTGCTGCTAATGCTTTGAAAGTTCAGGGAGAGGAAACATAAGCAAAAGTAGCTGCCTGGTTTGGAGACCTGTATCTGTATTTTCTATACGGTAGAGGGCCCAGTACATAGTAGGTAAAAATAAATGAATATATGATTATAAATTGATTTGTGATACAGTCAAATGCCAATATATTATTTTATTGGTTGAAAACAAAATGTCTGAGAGTGCAATCATCTTTTATGACATAAATTTCAAACTTTGCTCTAAAATTGTAATCTAAAATGTGTTAGGTTGTGAACCCAATCCCTCAGTGCCATTGCAAAAATCATCACTTTTCTCCCACAATTCAACTCTTAGTCCAGAGTTCCAGCCTAGGATGATCTAAGAAAGTGGCATTTTCAGAGGCAAATTTAGCTAAGATGTTTCTGACATGTGGATCAGGAACCTGCACATAGAGTTCAAATTCCTCTGATAAGCAAATCAGAGAAAGAAATTTTGAATGGCTAGCTAGACATGCATTTAATGTATTTAAGGAAAAGGATTAGATCATTGAATGAAATAGAGACAATGCTATTGCTCTCAGAAGGATGAATAGAATCAAATACCTGGGTCCCCATAATGTAGACACAGAACCAGGAGCTCTTCTATGGGGAATATACTTTAATCTCAGTGTTGTAGGGGAGCCAGCAAAATCTCCTCCCCACCCCCACACTCCAGTAACTCAGACATCATGGACAAGAGTGGAGATATGCTGTCCTTGTAGAGAAATAGCCAGATCAACAAGACTTGACTGTGACTTGGTTAGATGTCCTAACTTCTACAAGGGAAGAATGTATCTGGGGCGGGGGCGGGGGCAGGGGGAAGTTGGGAGTGCAGAGGCTATTGGTGATAGAAAAAAGAGAGAGACAGAGTCAAATGTTAGCAGTGCTCATCCAAGCTCCACTTTTGGGAGAAAGGAGAGTTGATCTTAAAGCCAGAGACTTCCAGTATTCCAGCCCATGGCAGAAGTGGATGCACAGCTAAATCTTAGCCTGATGCCTTTAATGTTAAATGGTGCAACCAGCTTCCCTTGTTCTGACCCTGCGCTTACTAATCAACCTTTTGATGATAACTTTCTTCCCTGGGTGTAGACAGAGAAGATTTGATCATGCTCAAGGGAGTGTAATAGGCCTGTGACAGCAACCTTGTAAATTATTAAACTGGCTTTCTGATGCTATAGATTACTCGCAGGAGCTGACCCAGAGAAATGCATTCTTACCAAATAGGTTTCTGAGTGTTTAAGGCTAGGGATCTGTAAGTGCTGGAAGGTCATGGCCCCCAGAGGTGTCTCCCTATGTCAGACTCAACATTGCTCCCCAGCATCTCAGTTGGAAGCTACAAACAATAATCTGGGCAAGGTAATAAAACTGCAATGCTATTTTTAAAATGAATTCTATAACACAACATTGTAAACCGATTATACATCAATTAAAAAACAAAAAGAACCCTGCAGTGTTGAGTACATACATACGTAAAAAAAGAACACCAACTAAAATCCTAATGCTTTGTCAGAAAGCAAGAATCCAAATATTTTCCCTTGAAACAGCTAAAGATTCAACATGAACACTATTTCTTGTGTTAAGATGGAAAGATAATGACTATGGCGCTGTTGGAAAAGTTGGGAAAGACCTGGATGGGAAATGTAAACTTGGAGAGGGCTATGATATTTGTCTGCTCCAAATACATTTTTAATGGATATACTGTCATTTCTTATAGGACAGGAATGCAGAAGTAAAATTTAAAACTGAAATCTGTATGTTAGT
Source organism: Camelus bactrianus (assembly GCF_048773025.1). Classification (NCBI taxonomy): domain Eukaryota; kingdom Metazoa; phylum Chordata; class Mammalia; order Artiodactyla; family Camelidae; genus Camelus; species Camelus bactrianus. The sequence continues at coordinate 31,121,986 of NC_133549.1, forward strand.
GAAACAGAATCTGATTCTCTTAGCTATGCTGACTGCTGGGGCCCAGGGAGAAAACTTGGGGTGGGGAAGGGACTTTTCCCCTTGTAAAGTCTAGTAAGAAAAATGGCTGCAGACCTTTCCGTTAGAAAGGAGCGAACCCCATTTAGGATAGAATACAATAAGTGACAAATAAATCAAGTATTTTGCATGTTGACAACTGAACCTAAGAGCTGAGAACATGCAGTTCTGATTCAACAACTCTAGCGAAATGCCTATTTTTAAAGAATAATGATGTACACTTTCATCCAGTGCGTACCACTTTCATACTCATTGCAGTTATGTGGCTATATACATAACTCTAGCAATCTATGTGCCATTTCTAGAAATAAACTCATTTCTTAGAAATACTTGGGAAACAATCTCATTGTTTCCTATGACACTAGCAGAGAATGCTCCATATATGTTGCAATTTGAGGCTTAGCACCTTTTCCCGGAGAAACTATGATTTATGTCTGATTGTGAAGACCTGGATTTCAAAAGAAATAGAGGGGCTATGACACATCTTCTTGAGGTGCACTGCTCTAGTGAGGCCTATTATCACTATGTGCTTGGACTGTTGCAGAAGCCAGGGAACTTGGTTCTCTGCCTCTAGGTGAATTCAGTCAATGAAAATTCAGAGTGTATGCTTTATGCCAGGTGATGTTTTAGACATAGGAGAGTCAAAGATGCAAAGACAAGGCCTTATCCTAATGGAACGTCTCGTCTTGTCAGGAAACAGATAAGTAGTTTGGTGACATGACTAGAGATGGGTTTAGGAGTCAGGTACCGAGACTTGATCAAGACTGCTCACCTGTTGTCTTGAACAAACCACCTGAGCTCCTGTGCCCTCCCTCCAAAGGGGGCAGAACAACCTGCTGGCGTTTACCAGGTCCTCAACCTCATGCACCCAGAAACCTGCTTGGTAAGGATATATTTCTCTGGGTCAGCTCCTGAGGCTGATACATGAAAACCAGAAAGCCAATTAAATAATGAACTCATATTTGTTATAGGAGATTACATAAATATTGGCCTTTTGATTTAGAAAATATGATTATTGAATTTACTTAACTCAGAATCATTTTGAAGATTAAGATGTGATGTCCACCAATCTGCCCCTGATGCCAGGTTAATCTTTCTAAAACACTGCTTTTATCATGACACTCATGCTCATAAATCTTCATGCTCCCGGGCAGGTTAGAGTTCAACACTTTTGCATTAAACTGTTGATCTGTTCCCAAACTACTTTTCCAATTTCATCTTCTAATTACTCCATCAACATGAACTGTCCGCAACTGGCTATTCATTGTCTAAAAATTCATCTCAGTTATCTGTACCTCTCTGCTTCTGTTCATGCCGTTTTCTTCCCCTTATGACTTCTCACGGAATGGCCTTTCACACAATTGTATCCCCTTATCCAAGATCTACAAGCTTCTAGCTTATGGCATCCCATCTATCCACTCCCTCCTCTGAACTCTAGGGCTGAATGTCAGTACGGCAGCCACCAGCCACACGGAGCTTTTGAGCACTTGAAATAGTGGTGAGTCTCGATCAGGAAGACTATACGTGTATGGTGTGTATCAGATTTCAGAGATGTAGTATTTTAAAAAAGCATCTCATTCGTAGGTTTTACATCAATTCCATGTTGAAATGATAACACCAGCTTCACCTGTTTATTTTTTACTTTAAGAAATGAGGCTTCTACAAGATGTAAAATTAAATATACAGCTTGCATTGTATTTCTATTAGATAGCGCTGGGCCAGATCCCTTACTTTTAGCCCACGTGCCTGGCACTCAGCCACACCTGCCTCATTCTTCGTCACTTTTCACTTGCGAATGTCTAATCTCCTCAGCCAGAGTGTGAGGGCCTTGGCTCAGAGTTTTTTCAGTTGTACCCCATACAGCACACTCAGTACACAGTCCCAAGTCTTTTAGGAATAAACACATGAATCACAAGTCAAAGACTAATCACAGAAATCTTCCAAATAGTTAGGTTCCCCTGGTGTCTTCTCAGCACTTCTAATGTGAACAAATTATTTACCCATATAGATAGATGTTCTAAATGTTCTAAAGAGACTTGTAAACATTCGCTGTTTGGGGAAGGAGCTCCATTGGTTGCCTGGTTTGAGTACCATTTATATTGCCTGTTTTGTCCTGAGCTGGCAAGGATGCTTTCTGCTGCAATGTAAGGGCTTATCATTTTCACATTACTGTTTGTCCCTTGGTACAGGATTTTTTTCAGATCCTCAGAGTTTTGTAGCTCTGGTGATGCTGAAAAAAATTAGTAGTACAACTAAAGGAAGGATGGGGTGCTGATGTCACCAGGCCAGGTGCCATGCTTAACACTGCACTGTCCTGTATTTCGTTTTAGTCTCCAGCCAGGAAATATCCCTGTAACTGGGATAATTCCCACTTGAACAGCAGAAAGAACGAAAGCATTTGAAGTTGTTTATAAGAGTGAATGGAATGAGCAGCATAGAAGCTGGGGTGGGGGGGGTGTCACTGTTTTTCATCTGTATCATCAGAAGGGTTTTAATACAAAAAATAGCAGCTCAGTCATCAGTTTTCAGATTCCATGGAGATTATTAATCATGAGTCAAAACAGCGAGAGGGATTTCGGTTAGCTATAAAGGAAACGTTTGCTGATAGGACCGGCAATAAATGATGGACCAAGCCTTTAAATCCACATTCAGTCTCATCAGTGTCAGTGGTCTGTGCTGAGCGAGGTGTACCCTTGCTTGAGTGTAGGACTATTGTCTACTAGACATACCAAAGCCCTTCCTATGTTGAAGATTCTGCAATTTTTCTGAGTGACTCAGTTTTATTTAGAGAGGCCTATTTTAAGGGGGGAAAAAACACACATTATATCAGGATTGATCATAGAATCATTTAAGCACGAGGAATTCCTTAAAAAGAGTATCTTACTAAAATGTTACCTTTAATGGCTTCAGAAAAAAAATCCCTGCAGTGCAGAAAATGTCACTGGAACATCTATTAATGTTTACTCTTTAAACACATTTTTATCTAAGACCTCAAGATCGCAGGTGAGTTTCTTTAGTTAAGATAACAGGTATTTTAAGCCTGTGAAGTTCCTGTAGATTCGTCACTGTTTATTAAGTTGGGAACAAAGAACACCAATGCCCTGCAAGCCACAAAAGAGAGGTAAGCAAAAATACAATCTCCCATTACTCCCAGCACTTTCCATCTCTGAATTGCTATCCTGGGAAGAGGGGAACAATCCAAAGGGTTGGATTTAGTGTTTACAATTCAGTGCAAAGTCGTAGAGTTGAGTAACTTTCCAAATTGACTTGCTTTTCTCAAAGTGGCTGTGGGTTCAGAAATTAAACAACCGCTTTTGCTTAGCACAGAGCAAACAGGTTTTTTAATCCGATGTTTGGGAAGAAGATTATTTTATTCAGTTGTGGTTTTTGCGGAATTTTAAGCATAATAATACGTGAAGGACTGTTTGTTGGGATGCATGGTATTATATGTATTCTTGCCATTCTTGGTTGTTCTTTTCACTTAAAAAAAAAACAACGGATTTTTGTGGGTGGAGCTGCAGGGAAAGGGAAAAGAAGTTCAGGAGGAAGTATTTGAAATGATAGACTTTGCAAAGCTCTAAGTGCCTCTTATCAGAGCATCTCAAAGGGATTTTACAAACAAAGGCTACAGATGGGGCTTTGTGGGAACTGAACCTGCATTAGGAGGGAGACCAGCTGACTTCCCCGAGGTCACTGGGCACAGCAGCCAACGCAGAGGAGCCAGAGCTGCTAAAGTCTTTGGACCATCTTCTTAAACAAGTTTTCTGCTCTCCTAGAGTAGAACTTGACCCACAATTCCCACAAATCAGCTAGCCTGGTAATTATGAGGAAAACGAATTTACAAATAGTTGCAGGCGGAACAGCTAATGTTAATTGTGCCTTCGTGGTTGGGATGCTGAAAAACTGACAAAGGTCATACAGTTAAGAACTGAAAAATAAAGAAAAAACAAAAATAAAGGCTGTTAAGAAAGCCCCACGCCCCAGATATTAAACTCAAAATGAGGACTTTTTATAGGAAAAGTACCAACAGTGGTTTAACATTTTTTTTCTACTCATAATTATGAGCAATGCTGAAATTCTCAGGAAGAAATCCAAACTTAAGATATTTAAAATGCATCATAGGTCAGCTTTGTATCATAAATAGGAATAAAACAGTGTGATCTCGCTGATACTAATTAACAGCTATGAGCCAGGGAACATGGAGAGAGAAGAAGACAGGAATTGTAAGCATTGAGAGATGTTGAAAATCTGAGTTTTAGGAAACCGTTCATGAGAAGTTAATTCTGCTATTAAGACAATTTATCTAGAACTAGATGTTCTAGATGTTTCTAGTTCCTGCAAGGAGAAATGAAGAAGTGCTTAAGAGAAGGGCTGGGATAGATGGTAAGTCCAAGATGAGAACTGGCTTCAGGTATAGAAAGTGGAGATGCCTTCGGAGTGAAGGCAATATGCAAATGAAGGCAAAGGTTTAAAGGGTGTTGACAGTTACTTCCCTTGCTTTCTTGGGTGCTGGTCTCTTCACTGCAAAGATTGTGCTCTAATATTGTCAGCACAGTGTAAGGTTCTCCTCGGGGCTGGTGTTTTCCTGTCTGTCATTAGAGCAATTGGATTTGGAAGCCTATAAACTGCTCCGTCAAAAGACCAAATCTTATTGATTCAGAATCTATCTCCCTCTTCCCACCAAAGGGTAAAAAGACTATTGAGGAGGTAAATTAATCCACAGAGTATCTATTTATAGTATTAACACTTCTTTGATTACATTATATGGACTATTTCGTAGAGACTCTTTAAATGAGAGCAGGATAAAAGTTGGAATTTCAGGAGACGTATTTCTCAGAAAGTTGGTGATGAAGTTTGTTTAAAAATGGTTGCAATGTAGCAGTGCCATTTGGGAAACACTGAATCACAAATTAGGAGACTCAGAAGCAATAGTCTAGATGGAAATTTAAGTAATGTGGAGGGTGTGTGTGAAGGGGAAGAAAGAGAAATTAATTTAATTCCATTTGCTAATGTGACTGCAGCACAACTATTTTTAGGTATAATCCAAACAGTGCATATCTTCTCCATTTTGATTAGTAGCAAATTGGCAGGGAGTCAAAAGAATTAGTATTTCTCAGCACATTATGCCAGAAATGTACAAATAAAACTAAATTATCTGTGCCAACGTGTTTAATTTGAATTACTGCTAAGGTTTTATTTTTTTTCCTTCCAAAGAACTAATGGGTCCAACTTTGTTTAAAAACATTTTTTTAAGCCTTTCACATATGGCAGCAAAACTTAATAATTTTCCTTTAGACCCTTGCTTAGAAGCTCTTGCTGAAAACTTGTATGCTAATATCATCCTGAGATTTTTGAGTGCAGAATTTCCGCCTGGCAATTTTACATATCACCAGAGGAAGTCAGCACGTTCAACAAAATGTGAAATTAAAATAAGCTAGGAAAATGTGCTTAACAAGGAAAGGTTTCACAATAGCCACTTAGAAGTTATTAATAATTCCAGTTCCAGAGAAAGCATGAACCAAAAAAATAAGCTCTATGTGCAAAGTTTCATATTGGCAAGTTCACCAAAGGATGAGGCTATCTGCGATACTAATTATGTGTTTCTATGCTGGAGGGAGAATTTATAGATGCTGGAATGTCTTGTTACACAGAGAACTTTACAGTGTGCAGCCTAAACATTATTTCAGATGCAGCAAATCAGTGAATCTTGATCATGTGTCCACTGTTTTAATTTTAAGGTTTATGTCTTTGGTATTTTGTTACACACAGACCCTCGGGATACGGCTGAATTTCTTCACATTCACTGCCCTCCTCCTGTCACTTCTGCTGTGCGTTATCTCGCCAGATTAAACAGGATGGGCAGTTTTCCCCTCCCACTGCCGGAGCTATTGCGATTGGCAGCCCACGTTCCCACATTTCTATTATAAATCAGTGTCTCTCTTCTTCAAAAACAACAAAAAGTTTTCTTGGGTTGTTGGTATCACTGACTTGGTCTGTTTCTGAATCCTTGTAATCCTCACTTAGAGAACTCAAGGAATCACAGAAAAATCTTTTTTATATTCCATACAAATTCGTATAAACTGGTCCCAAGATTATAGTGGTTTTCTTTAATTCACCAAAGAGTTCAGACCTGTCTACTAAGCAGTGAAATTATATATAGTTGTTATTAAAGTTTATAGGACTTTCATGATTTTAAGACCTAAAGTTTGATGGGTCTATATGTAAGTCTGGGGCTGGGAAATTTTCTTTTTATTTTAATGTGAAGGCTTAGCTAGACAAAATTGGCAAGTGAAGCATTAACCAGGTATTTGAGTGTTCTTCAGATGAAACTGTAGACATTATAATTTTCTAGTAGAATTTAAAATAAAGAGGAACAAAACTCCCGGCAAAATGCATCTTACATACTCAAAGTGGGGGCAGGGAGGACAGAAATGGTTGGTATCTGTTCCTAGGGGAAAGTATAGTGAGATTTCATCCCAAATTGATTTTACATTCTCCAAAATAAGCTTAAGTATTAACCTCTGTATTTTAAAATAACTTTGGCATTCTCTTGCCCCTTCCTCCACCTTTTCTTTCTTCTTTTTTTTGCTGGAGAAACGGGTTAAACTTCATAGTGACTTTTGTTGAAACTGATACGATTCATGCAAACTTCTGCTTGTCTCTGAAACTAAAACGTCTACAACATTAACTTTTCTCAGCAGACTCTCCTGGTCTTTAGAATATCCCACTGCAAAAATAATAATAATAATAATAATAATAACAACAAAAAAAACGGAGAATCAGTCCTGGCTTTCCTTAATAGAGAATAATTTGTTCATGTTAAATTTCCTTATGAACCGAAACTTTATACTCTTCACTTTGGTTTCTTGTACGATCATGAAATGAAAAGTTTGTTTAAAAATACAAAGAGGAAAAGTTAAAATTATTTTGGAGAATGTAGTATTAATCCCAGGTTGGAATTTTACTATACTTTCCTTTAGGAAATAATTTTATGAAAGCCATCTTCTCCATTGGGGGTGTCATAATTTGTTAGAAAATTTTAAAACTTCATTTACTTTTACCTGTTACCTGCCCACCCAGAACATCTGATGAAACGGTCTATTTCGTGACACAAGAAAAAACAAATTTACTTATATGCTCTTTTATAAATTCGTGCTGAACCGCAAAAGCATTTTGCATTCTCGACAGCCACTGGGGAAATCTGCACACGCTGATCATCTGCAGGCTGTGACTTTCTATTGGAAAACAACCAGCCGTGGATGCCACTTACCGAATTCCGAATAGGCAATGATGGTTCCACGAGTGGGTCTTCTTTCCTGCGTTTCTGTGCAAAGTTGCAGCTGAGTTACCTGGCTCAATCACCTTTTTTTTTTTAAGAAGATACACAATCCCAAATGTTACTTCTTAAGTCAAGTGCTGCAGATGGGATCTTGAAAACACCTACAAGTAGTCTAGAATACTCTGAATCTGGCTGTGAAAATTTAGGGCAAGTCTGCGGCTCTCAGTAGGTGCCTGCCTTATTTGGTCTAGAGACATTTTGCTATGCTATTGAGTCATGAAAAGCTATTAAAAGAGCTCTATGGGAAATCCAGCCTATATTTTGAACAAAACAAACTGTCTTTCCCATTATCACTGACTCCTTACAGACACACAGTATGTAATCTTTTTTGTGCTTCATGGGTATTTATTGCACATGGACCAATTCCTCACATAGTAGTTAGTTGCACCAGAGTATAAATACTTGGTAAAACACACAGAGGAAATAGTATTTACACACAAGTGCTAAATTTTACCAGCAGATTCACATGGGCCCTTGGACATAAAAAAATAATAAAAAATCCTTAAGATAATTATATTTATAATATGGATACAGTTACAGTACCATGATAAAAGCGTATAAAAAGGTATTTTTCCAATAAATCATTAGCTCAGTAACATAATAGACATCAGAAGTAGAATCTGAATTTTATTTGTTTTTAAGATCTGCCCCCACCCCATTAAAAATATTTAATTTCTTTTTGTGCAAGTAACATCTTCTGTGGACTTTACAATTCCTAATACTGTGCAAAAATGCCATTATGAATCACGCCTTTTTTTTTTGTTTTTTGCTTTTACTCACATGTGCAGTAATCTGAACTGTTTCCTCTTTCTTTTTTCTTTCTCTGTCCTGTCTTCAATGAACAGAGCCACATGCCACAGAGGCTCAGCGCCTGGTCCTTCCAACTAATATTGATACATAAATAAGCTGTTTAATATAAACAAGGCTTTCTATCTTGCCGTGCAATGTGCACAGTGTGAGGTAGGAACCCCTCAGCCTGACCACCGAGGCGCTCGGGGACAGCCGGCTTGCCCTACAAAAGGAAAGCAAGGTGAGGCTTGTTCCAAGAATAGCTTAAAATTTCCTGAAACGCGATTTTTGCACCCATCCTTTCCCTTTACTTTAAGAACAGGAGAAATAATTACTCAGGAGTTAAAATGAAATTTCTCTGGAAAGCAAAGGAAACGTCCTGACAAGCTCATTCCCTCCTCTCCCTGTCAGGTTGACGGCTCCTGTTCCCGGGATGGGATGGAAGCCAAGTTGAAAGACTTTTATCTTATAATGCTTCTCCCTTCCCTTCCCCGGTCTTCGCATAAAGTGCTAAAAACCACCGGGGGTTAAAAAAAAGACGTATATATATAAAGCTGCATCACAGGCACACACAAAAGAAGGCCGAATCACAAACAGAAAAAAGAATCCAAGAAAAATCAGCAAGCCACTCTTCCAAAGCCTCCCCAAACTTTCCTTTCTGTGCAACGGCCCGTGGCTTTTCTGTTTGCCTTGGACGATGCAGACGAGGTTTGCCGGCTTCGAGTTCACCTGCTTTCGGTCTTAAGTAAACACTGATCTCCTCTTTCTCCCGGGAAGCCATTCGGGGGCGCCCGGGCTCTCTTCCTCCCGGGGCGCAGAGCCCGCGTCCCGGCTGGGGAGGTGGGGAGGAGGCGCCGGGCCCTACACCTTGGATTCCGAGGAGCAGCCCGGGCGGCTCGGCTCGTCCAGGCTCGAGTCGCTGTCCGCCGCCGCCGCCCCACCGTTGTAACCCGCCCAGGGCTCCAGCAGGCGCGCGGGCGGCGCGGCCCCGACGTCGTCGTCTTCATCGTCGGAAGCGGCCCCGGGCGACGGCGGCGCCCCGGCCACCGCCAGGCAGCCCGAGGCGCGCGGCGGGTCTCCGGTGGCCGCGTGGCTCCCGCAGGGGGTCCGGCGCGCGCAGCAGAGCAGGCGCTGGAAGGCGCTGCGGAAGTCGGGGCTGCGGCAGTAGATGATGGGGTTGAAGGCCGAGTTGGCGTAGCCCAGCCAGTTGAAGAAGACGAAGAGGCGGTCGGGCACCAGGTCGCGGTGGAAAGCCTTCACCACGTTGACCAGAAAGAAGGGCAGCCAGCAGAGCGTGAACACGCCCATGATGATGCCCAGAGTCTTGAGCGCCTTCTGCTCGCGTAGGGCCACTAGGCGCGAGGGCCGCCGTTTAGTGGCGCGCCCGTTGGCCACCGGGGCGGCGGCGGCGGCCGGGAGCGGGGACCCGGGCGAGGGCGCGGGCGAGGGCGGCCGCGCGGAGCCGCCGAGGAAGCGGCGCTCGCAGCTGTCGATCTTCTTCACCTGCTTTTGGGCCTCGCGGAACACCCGCAGGTACACGAAGGCCATGATGCACAGGGGCACGTAGAAGGAGACGACGGACGAGGCGATGGCGTAGGCCCGGTTAGTGACGAAATCGCAGCACTTGGGGTCGTTGTAGCAGCGGCGCGCCTCGTCGCCCTCTGCTCGCCACCAGTGCATGAGGATGGGCAAGAAGGACACCAGGGCTGAGATAGCCCACACCGTGCACACCAGGGCCCGCGCCCGCGCGCGGGTCAGCAGGCTCTGGTAGCGAAAGGGCGACGTGATGGCGAGGTAGCGGTCCAGGGCGATAACACACAGGGTCTCGATGCTGGCCGTCACGCACAGCACGTCCACGGAGGTCCAGAGCTCGCAGAAGAAGGAGCCATACTCCCAGCGGCCCCACACCACGATGGTGGCCCCGAACGGCACCACCAGCAGCCCCATGACCAGGTCAGCGCTGGCCAGGGACATGATGAAGAGGTTGGTGAGGGTCTGTAGCCGCGGCGTCTTGGCGATGGCCACGATCACCAGCACGTTGCCCGCCACGATGAGCAGCACGATGAGCGCCATCAGAAGGCCCATGCCGGCCGTCCACTGCTGCGACAGCGGCGCAGGTCCCTCGCTGGCCGGGGTTAGCAGCGAGGCGGCAGGCGACGACGGCACCAGCAGCCGCGCCGCCGTGGCCGCGCCGTCGGGGAGCGGCGCGGCCGATGACAGGTTGCAGGGCTCGGAGGCGCCCAGGGCGAGCGCCCCCGCGCCCATGCCGAGCTACGGAGGCCGGGGGCGGGGGGTGTGGCGGAGTTGGGCCGCGGTGGGGGAATCCCCCAGAGGCCGGGGCGGCTGGGCGCGCGGAGGGAGGTCGCGGCCAGGTCAGGGCAGCCGCGGCGCGGGGCCGGAGGCATGGGCGCCAGGCGCCTTCCCCGCCGGAGCTGTGCGCTATCGCCGCCGCCGCCGCTGCTGCTGGAGCCGCTGTCGCTGCTGGAACAGCTGCCGGGACCTCAGCATGTTTCTGAGCGCGCGGAGCCCGCAGCCCCGGCACCCAGCACCCACCCAACCCTGCTCTCGCTCCCTCAAGCCAACCCCCAGGGCCTCGCGTCAGGCTCCTGCAGCCAATCGGGGGCAAGGCACGCCCCTATCTAATTCCCCCCCCCACCCCAGCTCCCCGCACCCCCTCCCACCGGCAGTTCCGCGGCTCAGTGTGGTCCGGGGCAGATCGCAGAGCGAGCGCTTCCCCGGCGCCCGCGGGTTGCTGCGCGCGCGCTCCTTCCTGAGCCAGCTAGCTCCAGCGCCCAGTTCGCCTCGGCTCGCTGCTGCGCCCGGCTCCCACTCCGCCCCCTCCCGCGGTCCCCAGTCTCTCCTGCGCCCCGCTTGCCTCCGGCGTTTGGCTCCCTCCTGTGTCCCCGCTCAGCGAGCCACCCCTCTACCTCCAGTGTCCAGGTTTCCTGCCGATCGGAGCGCGCGTTCTCTTTAGTGGGGAGAAGACCTTGGTGTTCCCGAGAAGCGCCAGAGCGCCTTGGACGGTCTGTCCGCTGGGGTTGGATGAGTCTGGCTGCAAGATTGTCGGGTTGGGCAGCCTAGCAGGGTGTGTGTAAAACCCTTCCCCCGTCAAGAGGGGACCCAGCCAGCCTGCGTCCTGCCAGCTCGGGGGATCGGAGGCGGGTGTTAGCGGTTAGAGGAAACTTTCCAGCAAGCGCCTTGCTAGAGCAAAACGCGCATCTGTCAGGAACGCTCTCTGGGAGCTATTCTTGCAAGAAGCTTCTGTTGTTGCAGTGCAGCAAATGCAGAAAGGGAATGTTTGTGCATCTGACAGCTAATGTTGAGGACCAGTTGGAAAATCACACAGTCCCCAGTCCCAGCTGATGGATGTGTGAGTATGATGCAGCAGTGTGTGTGGATAATGTAAAGAGAGAGGCTTAAGGAAGCACGAATGTTAACGTAGAGTAAATGACACCGCCACGAAGCAAGAACACATTTAGTTACATTTCCGACTTCTCACATTCAGTAATAACACCTGGGTTTTTGTCTTTTATTACTCACACGATTTTATAATTTGAGCTTGGTCAATGCAAACAAAAAGGTACATGAGTTCTGGTTGATGTAATCAGTTGCGATGTCAGATTTCTTGGTCTCTGGGTTGTTTTCTCTTTTGCCCAAGTTCCCGGATTCTCAAAACTCTAGGATTAGTTTTGGTGGGATGAGAGGAGAAAATATGTAAACACTCAAGATGATTAAAATCCGGTAGCATTTAAAGTTATGTCAGTGGCTTTTGAGTTGGCAACCAAGTGGGTGTGAAATTAATGAGTCGTTAGCTCAGCTGTCAGTGGATTATATGTGGGGACCCACCAACAAGACAGCCATCACAATCACACAATGCAGCAGGAGGTCTGCAAGCCCCCTGCCTAATTTCACCACAGTAAGGTCCTCAGCTCAGCCTTGAAGGTAAAAAGCCTATAGTTGAATCCTTGAGAAGTAAACAGCTTCTAATCACCCATATGAAGGTACATGAAAACATTATATAATGCTCACACATCTTCCTAGCATTGGAATAAAAAGAACAGCGTCTGGAAGATACATCAGCCTCTGGACCAAACTCATACTCTTACCCTGTAGAGAGAGACTGACTCCTGCAGCCGTCTAAGTCAAGAGCTAAAGGCAGTGCTAAATCAGCTTATAAAAAGCCAAGCAGTTTAACCACCTTCTCTATATCCAAACATATAAATTTGCTTTAGGCCCATACTTGATCATCAGAGTGTTAAGAGGTGGGTGGGTGCGGGTGATTTATTTGTTTATTCACCTCTGCCCTAGGACTTGTCAGCCGAATTCTGCCAACTTGGGGAGGTTGGAAAGGGGGAGCATGGAAAGGAGAGGCTTAAGAAAAGGCGCAGAGGAGAACTGCTCCCTGAGTCCCGTGTAGGGCCCTAGTTACCTCAGTCACTGCAAACCTGTCTCCCCTTCTGACTTTTTTCTGTTCCTGCCCTCAAGGGGCAGTCTTAAAATAGCCAAGGGGTTGGAAAGAGTTGGATTAGGCTGCCCAGGAAACAGATCCTGAGTGCTGGGCTGTGGAGAGGGGTGTAGGCAATGTGGGAGGAGGCTTTCTATCCGGCGCCATCTTTCTGTCAAGTGATGTTACCAGAATATTGTGTGCCAGGCGTAAGTGCCCCTGAAGGGCGAAGGGACTGCATTTCTTTGAGCGACAAGGCCCGAACTTGGTTGTAGACATTCAGTGCGGAAGCCTGGATGTCAATAACATTACCATAAGTGTAAATACGAATGTATTTGTATACATTATGTAGACACACATGTATTGGTATATGTATGTAGGTATATAAACACAGCATAAATGTCAGGGCGTGAGATTTGAATTGCTGAAAAGCTCTCCTGAAACTTTTTTCCCCTGCTCAGTCAGAGGTAAACCGAGTTTCCCAGAACTTCTGAATTATAAGTACGTTAAATCACAAACATCCCGGACCAGAAGGTGATTTGAATAGGCGTTCCAACATTGGGCTGCAGGCCTGAAGGGATCCCTGAGGACTCCTGGGGCTGTCCTTCAGTTGAATGGATGGAAAAGTTTGGAATAGTACATTCAACTTGAGTTAGCTTTCTTTTAAAATAAAATGTTCTCAGATCTTCCTTAATCCCTACATTTCATGACACTTTAAAAAAAATGTTTTTGAGCTAACAATTTTTTGGTCCTTAGACAGGACACAAGATTAAGAAGAAAATATTTCCACTTATACAGGTATTAGATGTTACAAGTTCAAAGTGAGTAACTCCTCTGTTTTTTCATTCCCCAATCCCAACTGTCACAATGAATCTGTTCTTAGGAACCTACACACTTGACACTGCTTTAGCAGGCAACAGAAAGCTCCAACAATAAATGCCAGTCAGCACCTTGAGAGGCAGTGGGCTTCCTCCTGGGTATTTCCTGCGCCTTCCTCTATCTCTCCCCATCCCACTACCTTGGCCCCACACCTGAGCCTGCTGTGGGTTCTCTCTGATCTCCCGGCCCCTGGTCCTCTCGATCCATTTAATCTGGCATGCCATGGCATAAGTAATATTTCTAAAATGCTGCTTTGACCAAGATCCTTTTCTGCTCAGAAACCTTAATGCCTCAACGTAGCCTTCAAAGCCTCCAGAGTCCAGTTCCGAATAGCCTTTCCAGCACTACCTCCTGCTGGACTCTCCATGTCTCCCTAACATGCAGTTCCGTATTCTTTTTCCTTTTTTTTTTTTTTTTTGCATCTATACCCTTTCTCATTGGGTTCTTTCCACCAAGAATCCCCTCTCCCATCTCTGTCTCATTGGATTCAGCTTTCAAGATCTGGCCAATATATTTTTTATTTTACAGTCATCCCTGCCCACTGTTTCTGTAAATTATCTCGCCTTCCCCTGCCTATAGTAGTTACTTTGTTAACTACGTTTCATGTGCCAATTAACGATATGTTGCCTGTTATTGTTATTTAACACCTCATATTGTTTCTTAACTTTTACAGGTTTTTTTCTCTTCTCGTATGGTTTGTAAGCTCACTGAGAGCCAGGACTATCCTGTACATTTTTATATCTCCCAGGTTTACTAATATTTACTTAACATTAACTTTGCCTCATAAATATTTAATGTTCAATTTATTAAAATTTCTCTTATTTACTGGTATGAGAAATAACTGATTGCTTTAGGAGTCAGAATCTTTCCTCATGCTTCAAATTTAGAGTAATAGTTCGTATTCCTATAGCCTAGTCGATATTTTCATATAAGCATTTCAAAATATAAAATTTACAAATACAAGGTAGGCTCATGATATAAATAAATTTGTATTACACCTACTCAGTAATAAATAAAGTGGGACCTAGGTAAGAGTTTTTGCAAGTCCATGCAAGTCCACATAACAAAAACCACTACCTAGTCTTCATAAATATTCAGGGCGAATGACCTTTCCCCTTCAGTTATGATACTATATATCCAGATATTTCTGCCCCAAGCTGACAACTCGAATCTGGTTTCAAATTCTAAATCAAGTTACAAGCCTGTACAGCAGTGATTAACGGACATCCAATCTACCCATGGTTGTAAGCCACAAGCTTGGCGAAGACATTTCCATTCTTTAGTTAACTTTGCTAGAAAATGAGGTTAAAATAATTGTGAGGAGCCTAACTAGACAACTGCTGGAAAGTTGGCCAGAGGAAGTCTGGGGGGAATTTCTAAGTAAAGCCCCATGAAGTGTATCAAATCAGTACATTAGCATAATTCGCCTTGAGGCTGATAATGGGTGGCAGCATTTGTTCATCAGAGCTCTGGTGGCTGTTTCTGAGGAAATACATACAACTGTTCCCATAAAGCAATGCTACCGTTGAAACATTCACTCAGTGCTAACTAACCAGAGAACAGCCTGCACCCCTGGCTGACACTTAAGGTCGTATACCGGTTCTGCAGCCACAGTTCACACAGGGACAAGCAACTCTATCCATTGTGATAAGAAAGAACACAGAAGACGGTGGTGTAATCACAGCAAAGTGTGGACTATTTGGAAAATTCAAAAGCTCTCCTCTCTCCTCCTCCTCCTTCTTTGCCTCCTCCTCCTCCTCCTGATATGTCTGCAGAGTACATTGAACAATGCTAATGTTATTATTGGCTGGAGCCAATAATAATATTTTTCAAAATGTGGATGTGTTGGAAAGTGTTCAGACCTGGTAAGCAGATGATCCAGGTTTGTGTCCTGGTATTGTCACTTTTAAGTTTGACCTTTAGCAGCGGCTTCATCTTTAAAATGGACTCGGTACTCCCTCCCTCCCAGGGTTGCACATAGATTAAATGAGGTGATGTATGTGAAAGCTCCCTGATATCTCGTATAGCTCCCTAATTTGTAACTCATCAAATGCAATCTCATTCAATCATTATCATATTTCAAACCATGAAAAATGTCAGGATTTGCTTGTGTGGGAAGAGTCAATCCATTTAAATAAGCTCCTCTTTATCGGTCGACTCCTTTACTCTCACACTAGATCTTTCTTTAACTGAACTATAGTTGATTTACAATATTGTGTTAGTTTCAGGTGTACAGCAAAATGATTCAGTTTTATATATATATATATATATATATATTCTTTTTCAGATTATTTTCTGTAATATGTTATTACAAGATACTGAATCTAGTCCCTTGTGCTGTACAGTAAATCCTTCTTGTTTAAACACACTGACTAATAATATGATTCAGAAGCTGGATAATAGTGAACAACTTTTAAATGCCTTTACCTTTGGCAAATCATCTTTTTAAAAAAGTTTTTGCCTCCATTTTTGTGCCCTTCCTTAGTATGTATCCTATTCTGTTTTTAACAAAGTGTTTGCTTATATGATTCTCTGACAAAAATTCCTTTAAAGTATTTCATTGGTGAAATATTAGCAGCAGAAAAAGGATTTTTTTCCCTTAACTATTTGATGCCAAAACTAGTAGCTTAAAAAAAAAAAAGGAAAGCTATACAAAATAAAATTTATCCAGCACTCAAGTTCTGTTCCTATTTAGTTGTATAATGAGTAAAAATTGATCTTTCATCAGCTGAGATCTCACCTTAAAGTCCTGGCGGCAATGGGAGTGTTATTGTTACCCATGGAAAGCACTGGACTGAGAGCTGTCCTTCAATCTGCCCAAGGCCAGAGCTTGTAGTGACAACAAGCTGTGCTAACTATTGAAAACTCACCGTGTTCCTGATAAAACGATTATATTGTAAAAAGCCGAGACGTTTGTAGCAACAAGAATTCCACAAGCCCTTGTTTGAAGATTCTAAAGGGTAGAAACGATACCTTTTAAATATTTTAGCACCTGTTTATTCTGGCCAGGTAGTTGGTACTTGGTAAATTCCTGTGGAATAGAGGAACCACTTAAAAGCTTAGGTATAGTACATTCTCTAAAATTTAAAAAAAAAAAGTGTTTTCCATTCATCCATGGGAGATGGCACCTGGGCCATCCAACTGAATGAAACTGCCAAAAGGAGCCAATGGTAGAAGCTGGTCATCCTGCCTCTGGGTGACAGACCAAGTCATCTGCATTTCTTTCTTTTCACTCATTACTTTGAGTGGACCCAACAGGTGTCTTCTTCCATATGTTTTTCCACTTCTTTGTATTGTATATATGTTTTTGTAGTTAACTTCCTCATTATTCACGTACTGTATAAAAGCTTATCCAGACCCAGTCAGCAGAGGCCTGGCAAGTCCTTTGCCTCGGAAGGGCAGTGTCTGAAGACCTTAGTGGGATAGTGTTGTTCCTACTTTGGTTTTGATCACCACTGTGGTCTGGCTTCTTGCTTTGAAAATAAATATCAAATCTTTGGCATGACATTTATTTTCCACAATGTCTCAGCTTTGCAGCTCCTTGAATGAAACCTGTTAGACATCTTTATCTTAGGAAAGCTTTCTGTTTCCAGAGCATTATCGCTTAGTTAAATGTTAAGGGGGCAATGACCTTCTTTGCAGAGACCTCTTCTAAATATAAATTACTTTTCACACTGGTGGAGAAATGGCTGGGTTTTACCCTTCCTGTTTTAATATGAAGAAACTGAAGCATAAGGAGAGAGACGTGCTTAAGGTTTCAAGGCAAGGGGAAGGGACTTCTTGATTTTCCTGTGTCCTGAGCTAATCTTTAATTATCAGAAACTGCACCCTTAACAGATTTTGACCTACCTATTACTGCTTGTCAGCATAATTTAATTGCATGATAGATTTAAAGGGCCTCGAACAAGTCATGGGGTCATTTTTTAAAATAAATAGACCAAATGAAGAGACCATCAAGCAATGTCTGTATTTTCCAATTGGTTTAAATATAATAGATCTAGAAGAATAATCATATTTATCCACACAAGTAAAGGTCTCATTGTTAGTACATTTTAGGGTGAATTTCTAAAAGTGCCACATGAATACTAACTCCAAAGACAAAAAGAACACCAAAGAAAAGAAAAGCAATTAAGTGATTTGGGTTTTTTTGTTTTGTTTTGTTTTAAAATCTATTACCAGAAAAAGATTTCACGAAAGACTCTTACTGAGAATCAAAGGCCCCAAAGTTGTGACAACCTTGCGGATTTTATTTAAGAGTCGAAATGAAACTGTTTGGGAGTTTGGAATGGAAAATTGAAAAGCAGGCTCAACTTGCTTGGTCATTTCCACGTCCTAATACCTTTTCCAAACCAGGTGGCTATGTCATGGACACATTGCACTTTGAGGCTCTCTGAAGAGCCTGGAAAATGCACTAAAATGGTATTGGCATAGCCCTGAAAATATTTTTTTTTCTTATTCTGAAAATATCTAAAGTGATGATTTTACTCCGACTTGTCACCATTTCCATCCCACTCCTTACCTTTCTCCTCTCCTGCTGCCATTCACTCTGCAGGCATTTCTGACATCTCCCCCATTACTAATTAATAGAGATTACCTGCGTTTTCATAGCTCTATCTTGAGGATGAAAATCTTGGTTAAAAAAATTCCCACACATACATGCTCATATGTCCAGTTTTCATAAGTACTTATCTGAGAGATGACTTAGAATACAATTAATTTTTCAAGCAGATTAAAAACCCATAGTTAACCTTGCAGAAAATAATCAGTATTTTATAGCATAACCAGTCTTGACAGGAGAGTTTGAAAAAAATCACTGGCTTACGCATTCTTTAGATACTTTTTATTACATAATTTCAAATTTTGACATTTTAGCAAGATTACACTGATTTTAGTAATTAGTTTTGACATTGACCTCCCTCTGTACACCCTCATGATTAAGAATGTAGGCTCTGGAATCACACTGCCTGGGTTAAAACGCAGGTTTTGCCAGTTAGGAGCTGGATGACTCAACAGGTTATTTGCATGCCTCAGGCCTCTGTTTCATCATCCATTAAATGGGGATAATCATCCTACCTACCTCTGAAGAGTTGGGAGGATTCGAAAAGACACGTAAAGCATTTGGCATAGTGCCTGGCTCATCGTTAAGTACTTAATAAACATTATCTGTTCTTTTTTCCGTTTTTCTCCCCCGCTGCCCCCACCACGAAAGGATTGTGGCATAAAGCAGAAAAATCCTCATTCTTCACAAAACCAAGAGTGGTAAAGGAGGCAGCTCCTAATCAGTGGAAATTGAATAATTGAATTTTATTTTTAAGTGAGAAGATGTAATAATGAATCTAATTTGGTAGATACTCTTTTGCTTTCAAAGGCAAGTTTATTCCTTTGTGGTCACTTAATCTGATTATCATTCCTTTTGGGGAAGGAGAATTTCCCAAACTAATTTTACATCATGAAAAGGTCATTGAAGAGACTTCCATCCCATGGTATAACCATATTCCAAATATATGAAACAGAAACAATGACAGAACAAAGACCCACTAGGCTCTTAATAGAGAAGCTTATTTCCCGAGCTCTAATTGATCCAAGCTGCTGTTTTTTATGGGATAAATTCATAAGATCTCAAGGAGACCAAAGGATTCTCTAATAACTTGCTTTGTGTCAATAGAGCACAACCCTTCAGTTGTCCTGAGGACAAGGACTCTGGCCACCGCCCCCCCCCCCCCCAAAACAGAGGGTGAAGAAGCAGGCAACAAAAGAAATTTTTCCAAGTCCATGCAGTTTAACTCCTGGGAGAATCAGACCCTAACTCAGAACTATTCATTTTCTTTCCAAAACAGTTTCAGTGTCTTATCTGGTCTCTTTTTTCGTAACAGTTTAGGAGAAGCAAATTGGAGTGAAGGAATGAGGATGATGCTGGGGGTGGAGGGGGCTTCTGGAACTTTCTATTAGAGGAGAAAACAGGGAAGCCAGTCACGCCATTTACTGCAGAGACAGTGTTCTGTACCCCACAGTCACTGAGAGTCCTGTGTCATTCAGATTAGCTTCAGCTTGTCCTCAGCTTGAGACTATGGAATGTGTGTTTTGGAAATATTTTCGTTGAAAAACAGTTGTATGAAAATTTGGGAACTTCTTATTTTTCCAAAACACCTCAGTTGTCTGGAAAGTGAATTTATATGGACTATTTTATTCTCCAATGGTGCTGGATCAGTGAGGTGTAAATTAATTTGTCAGAAGTCCAAAATCAGGGTGTCAGCAGAGCCGGTCCCTTCTGAGGGCTGTGAGGACAGGACCTGTTCCAGGTCTCTCTCCTTGGCTTGTAGGCGGCTGTCTTCCCTCCACTCCTGTCTGTCTCTGTGTTCAAATTTCCCTTTTTGATAAAGACACCATATTGGATTAGGACCCTCCTTGAAGACCCCGTTTTATCTTGATTACTTCTGTAAAGATCTTATTTGGAGATCCAAATAAGGCCACATTCTGAAGTACTAGGGGTTAAGTCTTACTGGGGGTTAAGACTTCAATATATATTTTTGTGGGGGGACACATTCAAACCATAACAAGGTGTTACTATAAGTAAGAAAACTTGACCCCGTATGCCCAGTCTTTAGTCACCCGCATCTTATCCATGCTGTATCTGTCATGTCTTCTAGGACAGAGAGCAAGCACGATGACCTCTCAAAACTCATACTAAAGATGGCTCTGCAAATAAATGGTACCCAGACCCCAGTGAGAACAGTCAAGTTTGTCGCAGAGTTGCAGTCTGTCACAAAGTCGTGAGTGCCACAGGTTGATTGTGATCTAGTTCCCAAGTTTTCTGAGTAAGTAACCGGGGTCTTAGATGGAGGGGCTTGGGGGGAAGGCAGAGGGAGCGTAAGGCATAGCCCTGTTAGGTCTGTACTGAAGGTAGGAAGGGGTGGTTGTGTAGACCCCTTTCAGCAGGTTGCTCTGACACTGTGTAGACACACTCAGAGTTGCTCTTCTCAGAGAGCAACATGCCTGTTATTTTTCCTGAGCTAGAATGAGTGTAACAGACAGCAAATAACTGGGTAGGAGAGATACAACAAACCTTTATAACCGAAGAACAAAGCTGGCCTTTGAGGCAAGGTAAACCAGGTACTCACTTATATAGCATCCATTGAAAAACAGGATTTTTATGACCTTGAAGTAGTGATTTTGATTGACAGAGTGATTCAGACCCTAAAATATTCGTGAGCAGAGATTTGACTACAAAATAACTCCCTTCAGTATATCGACTTAGATTTATTAAGGAATCTGAAATTCACAAACAGCCTAATTTTATGTCATTCCTAAGCTGTATGTCTCATTGTCCTTTGTGGATACCAGTGATGGAGCCAATAATGTCTTAACCTGCTCATGGCCACGGATCAGATCAACCTGACCTTCATGCCAAAAAACCAAAACTCCAAAATCCGTCTGATTAAGCCCCAAGAACTCAACCTGATAACTTGTCATTTGGTACAAAGGATGGCTCACCACTGTCCTGAATGCCTCTCCTGCTGGAGCTGAATGGGGAACTGGATGCCCAAGTAGGAAACTCTGGGGATCGTTCTAACATAATACTGCATCCCATGTGCAGTGATGCCAACTCCTCCTTACAGATCTGTCTGCTATGTGTGTGTTATGTCAACAGCATGGATTTAGATGTACATGAAACTATGTTTTTTTTTTCAAATGTCACATCTAAGTGTGTTCAATGGCTGGGTTAGCTCAGGAGAACGACCTTGTGTAAGATGGTACTTAAAGAAAAGCTCAGATCTGTGGATCTGAGTATTATGTGGTCATCTGTTTGTGCAACTGTATTTTTAACTTAATTTATGATGAGCAAATAATTTTTCTGAACTCCCAAGCTGTCTTTCCATACTTCAGTTTGGTTTCTTTTCCTCTCAATTTCCTTCAGAACACATTACAGAGAACTTTCTTTGGAAACTTCATAATGCTTCCATGACAGTTAGCAGCACCCATCAGAAAGCACCACACTGAAGGACAAAAATTAAAGACTTGAAATAGAAACATTGCACATATGTGTTCTTTCCAACTTTGTATATAGTAGTTAGTATTTTCAGATCTCAGACTCCCAATTTATCCCTCCACCCCCCTCAACCCAGTAACCATAAGTTTGTTTTCTATGTCTGTGAGTCTGTTTCTGTTTTGCAGATACGTTCTGTTCATCTGTGTGTGTGTGTCTCTCTCTCTCTTTTTTTTTTAAGATTCCACACATGAGAGATATCATATGGTATTTTTCTTTCTCTTTCTGCCTTGCTTCACTTAGAATGATGATCTCAGGTCCATTCATGTTGCTGCAGATGGCATTAGTTTATTTTTTTTTTTATGGCTGAGTAGTATTTTACTGTATAAATATACCACAACTTCTTTATCCAGTCATCTATTGATGGATATTTAGGTTGTTTCCATGTCTTGGTTATGGTAAATAGTACTTCTATGAACATTGGGGTGCATGTATCTTTTCAAATTAGAGTTCCCTCTGGATATATGCCCAGGAAGGGGATTGCTGGATCATATAGTAAGTCTATTTTTAAGTTTTTTTCTTTTTTTGAGGAATTTCCATACAGTTTTCCATAATGGCTGCACCAAACTACATTTTCACCAGCAGTGTAGGAGGGTTCCCTTTTCTCCACACCCTTTCCAGCATTTATCGCTCATGGACTTCCGAATGATGGCCATTCTGACTGGTGTGAGGTGATACCTCATTATAGTTTTGATTTGCATTTCTCTGATAATTAGCAATATGGAGCATTTTTTTCATGTGCCTATTGGCCATTTGTATGTTTTCATTGGAGAATTGCTTGTTCAGGCCTTCTGTCTCACTGTGGTTTTGATTTGCATTTCCCTGTTGATTAGTGATGGATGTCACAGTCTCAAAACCAGTGACTAAATACCAGACATGTTGCTAAGGGTACCATTTATAATAGCTCACTTCCTTCTTGTTATAGACTCGTCAGGTATTACTTTTACACTCCAAAGGGGTAAATTGAGGCTTGGAGAAATTGAGTGATTTGCCGAAAGTTTCACGACTAAATGGCAGAGCAAGACTTCTAATCCAGGTCTGCGTGACTCCAAAGCGAGCCTTCTTTACTCCTCTAAGATAAGACCTCATTTAATTTTTCTCCTGTTTTGAAACAGCTTATTTATTTGGAAACTAAGATCTGAATTCAATTGATATCAAATGTGAATTTTTTTCTGTGCTTATCTTTTGTAAAAACTTCATTTGTATGGATCTTTTCCATGAATGCTTAGGGCTAGTCCGCCATGACTTACTGAATTCTGCCTACTTGGCATTTCTTCTCTAGGATGCTGATGGCAACTGTATAATAGGAACAGGATATTAAGATGCTCTGCTCTGGGGTGGGTGAGTCTAGCAACCTTTACCCACACCACACATGCAGACACTCCTTGATACAGATGGCCACTGTACCCGCCTTGAAACATGTTTTTCTTTGGGGTTCTAGACAGCAATTCCCATGGTTTTCCTCTTGTATCACAGTTTGCTCCTTTTGAACGTTCTTTATTGGCCATCCCTCCTCTGCTTGGCCTCTAAATGTTGGAATGCTCTGGGGCTCAATCTGGGGTCCTCTTCTCTGTCTATACCCTCTCCTTAGATTGTCTCGCCTAATCCCACTATATATATTTTTGAGTGTAGTAAAATACCATTAATACCCATTTTACCATTTCAAAGTGTACAACTTAGTGACATTTTATTCATTTACCTGTTTGTGGAACCACCACCTCTATCTAGTCCCAGAACATTTCCGTCACCCCAAAAGAAAACCCCATACCCATTAAGCAGTCACTCCCCATTTCTCCCTCTCCCTCCAGCCCCTGACAACCATTAATCTGCCTATGTCTTTGTGTATTTGCTTATTCTGCATGTTCCAAATAAATGGAATCATTCACTTAGCATCATATTTTCAGGGTTCATCTACGTTGTAACACATATCAGAACTGCATTCCTTTTTATGGCTGAATAATCCACATTTAGTTTATCTGTTCATCTGTTGATGGACATATGAGTTGTTTCTACCATTTGGCTCTTTTAAATAGTGCTGCTATGAATCTTTGTGTACAAGGTTTTGTTTCAACACCTGTTTTTAATTCTTTGGGGTCTATACCTAGGAGTGGAATTGCTGGGTCATATGGTAATTCTATGTTTAACTAATCCAACTTAAAAAAAAGAATCTACATGCTGATAACTCCAAAATCTGTATTGCTGGCCTGACTTCTCCCAGCTGTCTACTTCAAATCTCCTCTGGCATACTGGCATCTCAAAGTTAACTTCATTACTCAACGAAGTTGTTACTCTCAGCTCTGCCTAGACTCCTCCTCCCAGTCTTCCCGTCTCAGGAAGTAGCACCACTGTTCAGCCAAGGTGCTCGGCAAAGGTGCTAAGGCTCATTTGCAGTTCCTCTCTTACCAGCTCTCCCCATCCAGTCCATCAGCAAGTGCTGTCAACTCTGCATCCACAAAATTCTCACCTTCTCCTCTGCTGCCACCTTGGTAGCAGCATCTCCCGTGGAGACCTGGGCACAGATGCCAGTGACTTCCACTCCTGCCCCTGGAGTCCATTTTCCACCCTGTAGCCAAGGTCATCTTATAAAAATACATGCCACTTGGCCTTCCTGCTATAACCCTCGCAGTGGTTTCATAGTGCAATCAGAATTAAACCCAAATTCGCTTCCGTGGCCTGAAGTATACTGCATTCTGTTTGCTGCCTCCCCACTCCTTCCCCTTCCCCTGCTTCCTGTGTGTTACCACACTGGCCCTTTGGTCCCTTGAACTGGTACCTGCCACAGGGCCTCTGAACTTCCTGTCCCCTGAACTGCACAGCCAGTTCCTTTTCAGTATTGAGGCTTCCACTCAAATGTCACCTCCTTAGGGAAGCCTTTTCTGACCGCCCCTTCCTTCCCCCAGACTCAGCCAGCCTCTCTCTTACATACACCCATCTATTTTTTCATTGATGTATCATTGTCATTTTCACATCCTTGTCTAAAACTGCCTTATTTATATTTATGCGTTTATTTTCATGCTTGGTGTCTGTCTGCCCCGCCCCCCTTCCTAGTCCCTCCCCCAAACATAAGCTGCTGGGACAGGAATTCTGTTGGTCGTATTCATGGCTGTATCTCTGGAGTCTAGGACTGTGGCTGGCATGTACAAGGCACAGAAAACATATTTGAACGCTGTTGAAAAAGCAAGTTCATATGGCATCTGGCCTTAAGTCCCCCCCACCCCACAACCACCTCTCAGCGCTCTCCTCCTCCTTGTTGACAAACTTCTCGAAGGAATAGATCATACCTAACATATTTATTTAGTTTTCACTCCTTCCCTCCGGAATTCCAAGAAATCCAGCTTTTGCTGCCACTAACATTCAAAAGTGCTTCCTCAGAGACTCCCAGTAACTCCATAAGTGTTAGGACCAGTTGCCCTGGGCATGATGCCCCTTCTGAAGCATCTGACACTATTAGCCTTATTCACCCTCGTGAATCTTCCTAGGAAATGTTGTCCTTTCTTGGCATGAGAACTGGGTCTCAGGAAGGGGCATGGGAAGCCTGGCAATACATCCTAGAGTCTCAGGAATATGCTGGGGGTTCCGTCCACTCACACCGGGTAAGCAGGCCGGCTCTTAGCCAGATGGCCCAGAACATCTGTTGGAATGGATCAGTGCACAAACTCCTAATGAAAAGTGCAAAGGGAGATGCTTAAAGCACCTGGAGAGATCCTGACCTCATTCAGGTGGTACCTTGTCAGTATTGTGCCATGCTGGGTGCGTGATGGCAAGGGAAGCTATACCTGCTTTGTGTGGCTGTCTCTGGGCTATAAATTGGTCTTTTATCTATAAAGTGAATCGAATCCTTTTCCTGAGTCTATGGAATCTCTCAATCCATTTCACTGGGTCAAAGGCACACCTGCTGCAGCTCGACTCTTGATGTTCTAAGTCACAGTCCTGTCTTGTCCCTTTGTCTGAGAGGCCTGGGGTTTTGGAGTGCCCACCTCTCCCATGCACTAACTACATGACTTGGGCAATTTAACTGCACATCGTAAATCCTCCAGCTCTACCTCTGAAAATTGAGCAGAACTACTGCAACCTCACAGGGTTATTGTGAAGATGAAAAGAGGCCATGCCAGAACATTCAACCATCAATGGCTCCCCATTACCCTTCTAATTAGATCTGGCATTCAGGCCCCCACCTGATGTTCCTCCATAGTTTCTCAGGATCCCCCACAGTTTCTGCTGTCTTCCCCATGCCAGGTCCTGAACCTTTGCTCCAGTCTTCCACTGCTTACGTAAGATCATTTTCTCCTCTGTCTTTTCTTTGTTTTCAATATTTAAGAAAAACAAAAAACAAAAACAAAAGCCATGCACTAATTTTACAATCAGGGAGAAGACTTCGCCATTAATGTTGTTTTGAACACCCACCCTTATTTCAAAAGCCATGTCTCCATAAAATTTTCCTTGATCGCCCATCATCTGTCGTTGCTCAGGCCTTTGAATCACCACTGGAATTTTTAAACCTCTCTTAGGGCTTGCAGGATCGGGCCTTAACGTGTACAAAGTCAAGTCCCTATGGGGATATTATACAAATATACAACCAATTGTTATAGAAATCAAAATTGTAAACACTCTGAGGGCAGATCCTCCTTTGGGACTCACTGGGTATTTCCACCTTGGTGACTGGCGACTATCAGATTGCCTTGTCCTTGGTTTCAATAAATATTTGTTTAATTGAATTGTTAACCAACGCATGTAAGGCCAAGCAGGACCTACATGCCTCGTCTCCTATGAATAGAATAAAAATAACCCATGTAATTCACCAGATTAACTGATAAAAGGTTTTGTTCTTTTGCCTAGAAAGAGGGCTACAAAGAGACCATTTAGGAGCTTTTCTTTTCCAAATCCAGCAGCTTCGTGCCACGCGAATGGATGAGTAACAGCAGCAGTTCTAATGATAGATCGGCTCTTATCTATCTTTTGCTTTTCCACCCGTGAAAGATTCTCGAAGTACTTTACAAGGGCCAGATCCCGCGGGGGACGGCGTGCCGCCCTCATTCCCTGCCTCGCAGAACAGTAACTGCAAAGGAATGTTTATCCCGGCACAGACTTCACTCCGAGGGTCGCAGTCCTCAGGGCTGTGGGTGATTTCAGTCTACCTGCCTCTTGCCTTAGCTTGTGGGAGCAGTATCATTACGAGGCGACGGACTCTCTCCTTACAAATTTTCTGTTCCTCTGGGCCGTCAATAAAAGGCAGCTGAAGATTGTTGTTTTAATCTTACTGATTTGAACGGAAGGCTGAGGAAGACACATCATCCACTGTTTACTTGATCATCTGTTTAAATGTTCCGTTTGCTTTAGATGGGAGCCAAAAATTCTTGTTACATTTTTAGTGATAGTGAGCATCATTAAACAGCCTCTCTGAGCACCTTCCTGTTGTGAAGTCTGTACAAATTAGGTTAGTTCTGGTCCAAAAGGAACTTGCAGTTTAAAACAGCCTAAAGGCCAGTGTTTTTCAGCCGGGGACAATTTTGCCTCCCTGGAGGACATTTGGCAACGTTTAGCGATAGTTTGGTTGTTGTAAATTTGGAGGGGGTGTTATCAGCCAGCATTGGGTGGGTAGAGACCAGGGTCTTATTAACCATCCTATGATACACAGAACAGCCCCACAACAGAGACTGATCTGGCCCCCAATTTCAGTAGTGCTAAGGTCAAGAAACTCTGATATAAACATATGGGCTTAAATGCACAAATAGTTTTAAAATAGTGTTGGATTAAGAAATGTGTGTGTGCTCTATAGAAAGTATAGGCAAGAGACTGGAGGAGCAGCAGACATCCTGATGCCTGTGGAAATAGCCCCAGGTGGCAGAGCTAACTACCTTTCTGTTGGGGAGGCTTGGAGAAGGGGATACAGAGGGTGCAAGAGGTCTTTTGGGAGCCGAGAGATCTTCATGCGAGCCTGTGATGACTTGAAGTCATTCTGAGTTTTAACACTGAGGTCTACAGCTGATAAAAATGCCAGTCATTTAGGAGATGATCACTACCAGTCAAGCTTTTAAATTGAAAGACATTACGAAATGACTCATGAAGGCCAGAGACTACTTAAGGTTTAGAATCAGATTAATTCAAAGACCGAAAAAGAGGAACTATTCAGCTAGCTCAAAGAAATTATTGCATCATTTGCTTGTGTGGGGTTCAGGTTAAAAATAACCTTTAATCCTCATCAAAAGTAAACTGTCTTGTCAAAGAGAAATAGGAAGTTACCTCAGAGCGAGTTTGTAGGGTAGGGGAGAGAAGGAGCAATTCATCAAGGAAGAAACTGCTTGCTGCACCTTAAGAGGAACATTTCTGAATGGCTCAAGAAAATGTGAGGCTAAGGGGATGTGGACTGTGATGGGAGAAGGGAAGAAGGGGCCAGGGAAAGGTCTGTATGTTTGTGTTGGCGGGTTGGGCCGGGAATCACGTGAACGCCGGGGTAGAGGTGGCTGGCAAAGGTGTCTGGAACTGTCGGGCAGCTGGGTGTTCTTTTGTTCTCAGTCTTGGGCAGTCTGCCTCAGCCTTGAGTGCCCACAGGGACAGAGGGTGAACCACAAGCTCTGTGCCTATCAGGCCATGAAATGAAACATGGGAAAGAGTGACCTCAGACGGAGCCCCAAAGCCACCCCAGCATCCCTGCATCACCGCAACACGCCAGGGACAAGAGCAGACATGTTCCTCGCAGGGTCACTGCTGCTGCAGAGACTATAAAGGGATGGGGAGGGATGGCAGGTGTCAGACAAAAGAGGCTTTTTGACCTTTCTGATTACCTGTAGATTCCAGCCAGCTGGCAGTTACCTCCTATTTGCCACTGTGTTAAAAATTTCATAAAGCAAAAAACAAATGGAGGTGCTCTAAATGTGTCCTGAATTCTCATTACAGGCACTCAAATACAGGCAAAGATTGTTCGGGGTTGTGGTTGCAACATCCTTTCCCACTGTCCCTCAAGCCTTGTAATTTGGGACAAGTCTTACTGTTCTGGAGGTGGTCAACCAGACTCATTCTACCCAGTCATTTCGGAGTACATGTGAATATGCATAT